>NC_064618.1:507107928-508312213 GCF_023898315.1 Schistocerca nitens | reverse complement strand
ATACTTTTTGCTTTCAGACATTTCGTCTCTCTTGTAGACTACAAGAACACTAGCACGAAAAATATAACAGCACCATGTCTAACTTTCCAATGTGCTACGAAAACAAAACAAACAACATAATTAAGAGGTCACGAAAGCACAAAATCCATTTCTGTAATCGGAGTGGTTTGGCCCGAGTAAGTTATAACTTCCAATGTTAGCAGACGCCGCCACAGTTCCTTGTCTCTGTGCATGCGCAGTGTGCAGCGTACTCGGAAATTTAGAACTCCACTCTCTGGTCTAAAACGGGCTTTACATCGTTTGTACCTCCTTTTGCTAGACGTAGTACAACAGCTCGATGTAGCATGGAGTCAACAAGTCGTTGGAAGGCCTCTGCAGAAATATTGAGCCATGCTGTCTCTATAGCCGTCCGTAATTGCTGAAGTGTTGCCGGTGCAGGATTTTGTGCACGAAATGACCTCTCAATTATGTCCCATGAATTGTCGACGGGATACATGTTGGGCGATCTGCGTGGCCAAATCATTCGCTCAAACTGTTCAGAATATTCTTCAAACCAATCGCAAACAACTGTGGTTTGGTGGCATGGCGCATTATCATCCATAAAAATTCCGTCGTTGTTTGGGACCATGAAGTTCATTAATGTCTGCAAATGGACTCCATGTAACTGAACATAACCATTTCCAGTGAATGATCGGTTGAGTTGGACCATATTGTCCATTGTCCATTGTAAACACAGCCTACACCATTTTCGAGCCACCACCAGCCTGCACGGAGCTTTGTTGACAATTTGGCTCCACGGCTTCGTCGCGTCTGCGGCAGACTGAAATGCTACCATCAACTTTTACCAGCTGATATTGGGGCTCATCTGACCAGGCCACAGTTTTCCAATCGTCTAGGGTCCAACAGTTGTGGTCACTAGCCCAGGAGAATCGCTGCGGGTGATGTCGTGCTGTTGCCAAGTTTTGTTTTAGTTATGTCATGTTCCGCAATTCATTTTCCCGATTATTTTATCGATATGATGTGGAACAAGTCAGATTATAAGATATATATACACACCTGAATAGGGTAATATTGATATTACTCAAATTTTTAGTTTTACACATGCAACTACATTTAGAGGTACAATTTTTTTTTAAACCAGTACTGAAACAGGATCTCGTCCATGGAATGGAAGGAGTTGTCCAAAAGACATGATTTTAAGCTAGATTTAAAACTTGATCTGCTACCTGCCAGACACTTTATGTTATTGGGCAAATGATCAAAGATTTTTGTTGCTGAATAATGTACTCCTTTGTGAGCAACTAACAGTTTCAGTAACGGATAAGAAAGGTCATTTTTCCCTCTAGTGTTGTACGTATGAACATCACTGTTCTTCGCTAATTGAGATGGATTATTTGTAACGAATTTCATTAGCGAATATATGTACTCTGTTATGCAGTTAAAATACCTAACTCCTTGAAAACGTGCCTACATGACGTCCTTGGGTGAACATCTTTAATTATTCTCACTGCTCTCTTTTGTGCAATCAGTACTTTGTGTCTAAGTGGTGAGTTACCCCAGAAAATTATTCCATGAGACATTATTGAGTGGAAATATGCGAAGTACGTTAGGAGGCTGATCTGTTTATTATCGAGACTAGCGATTATATGAAGAACGAAGAAGCTGAACTTAATTGTTTGAGAAGCTCAGTAATACGCTTCTTCCAGTTCAAGTTTTCATCGATGTGAACACCAAAAAATTAGGAGAAATCTACCCTGTTAACTGAGCCCTGTTCACATGCTACATCAATTGTCGGTACGTATGCCGCACGGCATTAGCCGAGCGGTCTGGGCCCTGCAGTCATGGACTGTGCGGCTGATCCCGGCGGAGGTTCGAGTCCTCCATCGGGAATGGGTGTGAGTGTTTGTTCTAAGGATAATGTAGGTTAAGTAGTGTGTAAGCTTAGGGACTGATGACCTTAGCAGTTAAGTCCCAAAAGACTTCACACACATTTGAACAATTGTCGGTATGACTCTGTTCGCTGTACAGAACTGGATATAGTAACTTTTTCAAAATTAAGGTAGAGTGCATTTTCTGAGAACTACTTAATAATTCTTTGACAGACATCCTTAACATTGTCATCAGGTGCTTTTTATGGAATGAGATTTATTATAACACTCATGTCACCTGCAAAAAGTTCTAGTTCCGCATGCTGAACGTTAAGTGAGAGGTCATTCACATGAATAAGGAACAGCAGAGGACCCAAAGTTGAACCCTGTGGGACTCCCTTTGTGATGACTCCCCATTCACTAGAATTTACCACCCTCCTAACATTTTTTGTGCTATTTAGCACAACTTTTTGCTTTCTGTTCATTAAGTACAATTCAAACCAGCTGTGTGTATAGCCTTCAATTCCATAAAACCTGAGTTTTTCTAAGAGTGTGACATGATCCACACAGTCAAATGCCTTGGAGAGATCGCAAAAAATACCAAATGGCGATCGGTGGTCCGCTGCCATAGACCATTAACGCCACATTTCGCCTCGCTGTCCTAACAGACACGTTCGTCGTATGTCCCACGTTGATTTCTCCGTTTATTTCACGCAGGGTTGGTTGTCTGTTAGCTCTCTCATATTTCTATCTTACGATTTTCCTCTCTAATTGCATGCGGTGAAAAGTTGCTATTCCTTCACACGCAGACTTCCCACGCAGCGCCTCTCGTCACCCAGGTGGTTCGGTGACAGGCGGGCTAAGCTGATCTTGAAAGGGTAAGCCGACGGGTGTGAGGGAGTCGAGTGAATGCTTTCCAGACGCCAACATTGTCAAAAGACACGCCCGGAGGGGCCTGAAGTAGCGGCTGGGCTAGAGGTTCCGTTACTTCGCAGAAACTCAACGAAAACACTTTCTGGCTCTCGCCTTTCGGTCGGAGTAGGTTACAAGACTGAGCTCTCGCTGTTCTGGACAGCCCGCCTTCCGTTGGCTGTCTAATATACTTTTATTTAATTGTAACTGTTTGACGAAGTTGCTGACATTTCGACTTCAACGTAACTTTCCGAGTACAGTTGGCAATTGAACGTTCTGCGTACAAGCGGCCTATGTTGTCTGTCTTGAGCAGTTTTGGCTAAAGTTGACTGTATCGGAGTTACAGTGTGACTTCGCTTGATAAAATCAATCACTGTACCATCAGTGATTGTGTGGCGAGCCTTCTTCGTCTCCCTCAGAGGTGCATTTGTATTGCTAGGAAGTCTTTAGTCTGGAACAACCAGACCAGGATAATTTGTTTCAGGCTATACTCGCGCGCCGGCCGCTGGTGACCGAGCGGTTCTGGCGCTACAGTCTGGAACCGCGCGACCGCTACGGTCGCAGGTTCGAATCCTGCCTCGGGCATGGATGTGTGTGTTGTCCTTAGGTTAGTTAGGTTTAAGTAGTTCTAAGTTCTAGGGGACTTATGACCTCAGCAGTTGAGTCCCATAGTGCTCAGAGCCATTTTGAGCCTATACTCGCGACATTATCATCACCACGAAGGGACGTCGAAGCAACCAGCCATCGCCTCCGGTACGCCAGATCGTGTTCTGGCAGTTAAGAAGACAGTTTGGTAATGTAGGTCCGCAGCACCGGCAGATAGGGATTTTCCTAGGTGATAATCAGAGCTCAGCAGAGCGCGCCTGTTCGTCTTTTCCTAACTTTGTTCTGTCTTGGGTAGCAGCAATTAATGTTGGGTTGGCTGTGTATTTTCTCTTAAGATTTGAGTTGCAAGGAATTGGCTCCACATACCACTTCGTCATAAATGTCACAATCTAGTTTAGGGACAACTTCACCTTCACAGCATTTATTTGAGTATCCAATTTGAGCCAATTTGATGTATTGTAAAATGTTTCATGTGTTTTGTTTATTATTTTGATTATAGTCATTATAAATCATGTTGTTATTTTGGACAGAACTTTCATTCTGTTAATCGGTAGAGCAACCCTTTCATTTCTCACTACGTTACTGAAACTTTCCTTTATTTAATTAATGTCTATCAAACTAAATTATTGCAGGTGCCAAACTCTTTTCTACTCCACTTGCAGGGTCGATTACAGTCAGTTCGCGTTTCCTTTTAATCCATGTGCAACAGCAAAAGTCGGAGTTAGAATTGGGAGGGGGGCTTAGAGCATCATTTATATATGAAGATTCTCGAAGAATTTAGTGTTAAATACACTGCTAGCCCCGGCACCTCGCATAAAATGGCGACCCTTAGCCTCAGATCTTTCCTGTGAATCACTGATAAGCAAACAGTATTCTTAGTAGGAACATTCAAATTTTTTTCTCTACTTTTTTTTAATGATTAATACCCAACTTGTTTTTCTTGGAGTTCCGTGATTAGTTTTAAGTAGCTGCGCATGATTACTGTTTTTGTTTTCAGCGTATATATTTGTTTGTTTGTTCATTGTTTTATATGTTTCTTTGATGTGGTGTCCGTACCACTTCACACTTTGTCGGGTTTGTGTGCAGTTTCTGCGCATGTAATTACAGCGTTGGAACGGCGTTTTTGTAATTTTGTGTCTATGTCGAAAAATATATGGAGTAGATTATTTTTATTGTGCATTTTAGATAAAATTGTTTTTCATGAATGATCACGAGAAGTAAGTCACGACTATTATCGAGCGAAGTTAAAACAAAAGAGGATTGCATAATGGATAAGGGGCAGTTTACTGACGGGGATAGGTTCGGAGATGAGATGGGCACATTTTTATCAGGACAGGACGACAGGGTCATTGATGAGGAAGGTGATTTGGACGCGATCTTAGAGCAACGTCGCCGCCATGATTACGATAGTGAGGTAGAGGATGAAACAGAGACGGGCACACAGGTCGAGACGGTAGCAGAAGTTTATAATCATACGAACGAGAGCAAACAGGGGCCAGCTCGGTCACGTCAGAGCACTAGCGCCCAGGTGTCCAGAGTTACATCACCCATGTGTGACGAGGATCAAAATGATAACATTAACCCAATACTGAGCTTCCTACGATCAATGAAAGAAGAAGCTGAGAAACAACGCAAGAAGGAGAAGGAAGAAGATGAGAAATAGCGTAAGAAGGAGAAAGAAGAAGCTGACGAACAACGTAAGAAGGAGAAGGAAGAAGATGAGAAACAACGCAAGAAGGGGAAGGAAGAAGATGAGAAACAGCGTAAGAAGGAGAAAGAAGAAGCTGACGAACAACGTAAGAAGGAGAAGGAAGAAGATGAGAAACAACATAAGAAGGAGAAGGAAGAAGCTGACGAACAGCGTAAGAAGGAGAAGGAAGAAGCTGACGAACAGCGTAAGAAGGAGAAGGAAGAAGCTGACGAACAGCGTAAGGAGGACACTCAGGCAATAATTTCGCATATAGGAGAAATTCGAGGGGAATTACTAACAATAAAGAAAGAATGTGGAGAAGTAAAACAAATGTCAATGGCTGCACAAAAAGTAGCAGGCCTGGCCAAAACGGCGGCAATAGGGGCAATGAAAGTCGCGGAAGCAACTTCTAAACTCGCAGGGCGCTTGCGACATACAACACAATCTCACTCAAAATCACTAGCGTTCTTAAAAACTCAGGGTAATATCGCGGTTGCGAACAACACGAAACGAATGGAAGAAGTAGAGAGTCGGATAGCAAAACTAGAGCAAAACGGGCACACGAGCACTGCGCGTTCGGATACCAATGATGGAGTACACAGAATTGTGTCTCCGAGGAAAAGCCCGCCGTGCTCTAGCCCAATGACCGAGTGCGGAACTAACAATGCACACGCAGAAACAGCGAGTAATAGCTCCAATAATTGTAGCCCACTTAGGAGAGTGAATTCTGAGTGCCACTTCCACTGTGATACAGAGGTAGCACATCACAGTTATCAGCAAGATAGATCAGGACACTCAGCAGACGTGCAAGTATCGGAAACGAGTGACAACACCAGTGCGAGGATCAGACAGGATTTTTATCACAATCACTTCCTGTCGATACTGAAATTCCAGAAGTTCAAAGAAAATGGAGGGTCGATGCATCCGAAGAGCTGGGTGATGCAGTTTACAAATTCATTACCGGCATCATGGCCAATCCAGGCAAAATTAGAATTCATGTGTGGACACATCGAAGGCCAAGCCGCGGAAAAGATGCGAGGTGTGGTAGCGACGTGTCGGACTTATCAGGAATTTGTTGGTGCATTCCTGCGGACCTACTGGTCAAAGGAAACTCAAGACAGGATTAAAGAGGAAATAATATTTTGTCCTGAACTGGAAGTGTCCGGGCATAGGAGCGCAACCAAATTTCTTGATGATTTACTCAAGAAGAATCAATTTTTAGATAGTCCATATAGCAACGCAGAAATCATTAAATTTTGCTTTTCCAAATTGCCAGTTAGGTACCAACAGACACTTGTCGGGAAGTGTGGATCTGACATAGAAGCATTCAAGAGTCTATTGCGCGAACTCGAAGTTGTCTTTGATAAACAAGGCGCAAAGGACAGGAAGAAGGGGCAAAGTAACAAATACCACGGGCCAGGAAGGGAAGACGACAACAGATCGCATAATCACACTGGTCAGTTAGGAAACCAGGGTTACGGAAGCCAAGGTTACGCTATTCAAGGTTATGGAAACCAAAGACACGGAAACCAGAACGTCAGGGAGCAGGGTCAATCTAGACAAGGAATCTGGGATAGGAGGAATAACGAACGGCAAAGCGACCGTAATTGGAGAGAGCGAAAACAAGGACAACAGTGGAGCCAGGAGATTGAAACTAGACCCGCAAATCCTAATGCACGTCAGAGGAGGGGGAGCTTAACAAGAGATTGACGCCAGACTAGTGCGAACACAGGCCGCCGGAATTTCGCACGTAATCTCGGACCTGGCCAACTACTGATGATAAATTACGAAGATTTATCAGAAATCCTGCTAGAAGAACATAAAACAACTCCTGGATAGGATCGGCAGCCTCTTATCACAGTATCAATAACTGAAAAGAGTATGAATGCGATAATAGATAGTGGAAGCTACATAACAGCAATATCTGAGGCAGCATACAAGAGGTGCTCTCAGGAGGTGGACTGGCCTGTCCTATCGGTTAAGAAAACCAAAATAAAAGGGGCATTAGCGGGTAAATGTACGGAGGTCACCCAACAAACAAGACTGGAATTCTCCTGCCAAGGACACAAAATAGAGTCTAACTTCTGGATCGTGCCAAATCTGGCGATCGACATGATAATAGGAACGGACTTCCTAAATGAGCATGAAGCGATAGTTGATCTAGGACGAGGTGAAGTGGTTCTGAGGAAAGGGAATCCCGTACACATTAAGTTCGACGACCAGCTGATCCCAGCTCAACTACCGTCTAACTGTGTTAGGATAAACTATGTGTGTCAGAAAGACAGAAAGGAAGAACAGGTCGACGTTGCGGGTAGGGGAGAGGACACGGATGAGAATGAAGTCGTAGTAATGGGAGAAATAAAGGAGAAAATAGGAGAAAAAGTGGAAGCAATAAAGAATATAAGGTGCGACCACCGCAAAGAACTTCATAAATTACTAGTAGAACATGCGGAGGTTTTCATTCCCAAGACAGGATCAATAAAGAACTTCCAATATGAATTCCGTGTACGTCCGCACAACCAATTTCGTGTGCCACCCTACCCAATCCCCTTGGCATATCGACAGAAAATAGCAGCTGAAATTACGCGAATGCTGAGTGAAGGAATAATAGAACCTACGGCTTCAGCCTATAATAACCCGTTAAGAGTAGTCGAGAAGGCAGATGGTAGTATTCGGTTAGTCTTGGACTCGCGACAGATTAATACCATAATAGAACCCGAAACAGACAGACCGGAACGATTAGAGGAACTCTTACAAAACTTCCATGGAATATCAATCTTCTCATCAGTTGATCTAAAATCGAGTTTCTGGCAGATCGAACTCCATCCAAATTGCAGACAGTATACAGCCTTTTTAGCATTTGGAAGATGTTACCTGTTTCGTCGTCTACCATTTGGTTTGAACATTTCGTCTGCCGCTTTCATTCGGGGGCTGGACGGCAAACTAAGCGATAATTTGAAACGTCATGTCACCAGCTATGTGGACGATTTGCTGATCGCGGAGCAATCTTGGGGAGAGCACAATGCGGTCCTCGGTGAACTCCTTGCGACATTCAAGGAATACGGAGTGACTATCAATATCGAAAAATCGAATTTTGAGACGTCCTCTGTCAAATTTCTAGGACGTATCATCACGGGTGAGGGCATTGCCCCAAATCCCGAAAAGATCGAAGCGATTGAAAAGTTTCCCATTCCTACGACAAAGAAGCAGTTAAGGGGGTTCTTGGGGATCATAAATTTTTATGACCGCTTTATACATGTCAAAACTCAGAGAAGTCCTAGGTTGCATCAACTTACAGGAAAGAAGATTCCTTGGGAATGGGATGAGGCGGCCGAATCCGAATGGAAAGCATTGAAATTCGCATTATTACAAGCACCCATCCTCTCACACCCAAATTTAGCAGAAGAGCTTTGCATAGTCACGGACAGTTCATACTCAGGTCTGGGTGTCATGGTGTTCCAAGACTATGTACATGAAGGAAACAGGGTGTGGAAGACAATCGCGTTTGGTAGCAGAGTACTAGCCAAGAGTGAGAGGAATTACTCAGTAACCGAGTTAGAGGCGCTGGCTATTGTATGGGCGTTTGAAAAATTCAGATACCTTCTGTTTGGTCGCAAGACGAGGGTCTACACTGACCACAGGGCACTCGAGTTCCTGATGACTGCAAAGCTTAATCACAGGCGGCTCATTAGGTAGGCATCATATCTGCAGCAATACAATTTTTCGATAGAATATATCCCCGGCAGTCAGAACATTATTGCAGATGCCTTATCACGGTCACCGATCGGATTTGAGCACAACATGGAAGATGATCTGGAGGAAAATCACTACTGCCTTTTCTATATGCAGAAAGTAGCCTTTGAAAATTTTATTACCTGTAGTATGCAGGACATCAAGAAGGAGCAAGACAAGGACCCTGCCCTAGTGTTATTGAAACAGAAATGGATAGACAGAAGACACGCCACCGTCAGGCAGTTCTACCTCTTGCGGAAAGGCATAATTTTCCACCGAAATTATGCCAATGACACTGAATGGGGGGTATGCATCCCTGAACACCTAATAAACAAGATTATATGACATACTCACCTCAGCTATGGACACTTCGGACCACGAAAGTGCAATCTCAAGCTAAGGACCATGTGTTACTTTCGAAACATGGAGCGCCGAATTCGGAGGGTCCTATCGGTATGTAAAGACTGCCAAAAGGCTAAGCACACCACTGTGAGCATGCAGGCACCATTATACCCAATCGTACCGACCAAATTAAGACAATTAGCAGCAACAGATTTGATGGGACCTTTGCCAAGAACAAGAAGAGGATATACTTACGTATTAGTGTTTGTTGAACTAACGTCCAAATACGCTACCTTTACGGCACTGAAGAGGGCGACAGGACGAACTGTATCACGAGCCCTAATCCGGGATTTCCTACCACAGGTAAGTCATGTGAGTAGAATTATTTCTGATAACGGGCCACAGTTTAAGTCAAAAACATGGAAGGAGACGTTGCGTCGATGTAAAATTGATCCCATTTTTATAACTTCACACCATCCGAGCTCGAATGCTGCAGAACGGGTTATTAAGGAACTGGGAAACTTGTGCCGGTTGTACTGTAACAAACAGCACACGACATGGGACGTTTTCCTTAAAGACTTCCAGGAGGTGATCAATGAGGCACCCCATGGGATAACAAAATTGGCACCCATTACAGTACTGAAAAACCGGATTCCTAAGGACTTGATAACCGAAGTCGTAAACTTCCCACCAAGGGCGCGAACTCAGCACCGAGCCATAGTGGATTTGGCTCTCAAGAGGATACGGGCTGCAGCAGAGGTCAGGAAGAGACGTGCCGACAGGGGAGCTCGTCTACGACACTTCCAAATTGGACAAAGAGTGCTCGTGAAGCCTTTCCGACTCTCTAACAAACAAAAAATGAAATGCCAAAAATTCTATTCTGTTTACAATGGGCCGTACCGTATAAGGAGAGCAGCTCACCACAATGCTTATGAATTGGAGACGCTGAAAGCAAAGAAGTCCATAGGACTCCACCACATCTCTCACATAAAGAAGTTCGTGGAATAGTAGTAGTGTAAGTGGTGTACATAGTAGAATGTGTAAATACATGAACCTTGCTATAGTAGTAGTGTAAGTGATGTGCATAGTAGAATAGGCAAATATATGAACCTTTCTTCTGGGAACAATAATCGTTGCATTAATAGATTAAGATTGCTAAAGTATTAACACGCTGCGTTGTCTCGCATAAGAATTTACTGCTGCTATCCTCTTTTTGTTTATGTTCGCGACTTCCAATGTCGATGGAGTAGGAGACACTACCTTTTCATGAGCAATGTTTTTGTCCTTTCCTGTCTGGTGTCCATGTTGAGGGATAATGATGAGTGAGGAGATGTCGCACAAACGGGCGCATACAAGAACGTGCTTTTAGAAGCGTTCTGAGAAGTCGTGATACGCTCTATAGCGGCCACAACCAGTTCGTGAGACGTTCATACCAATGCTTGCAGGCACGCAACAGTGCACTGGAAGATTGTGGTATATTGCGTGATTTAGAGGATGAATATGGGCAGTATAGTTTTTACAGTGATGCGCCGGCATCGTTGTCTTGCAAGTCGGGGTGAACCTGTGAGCGTTTGACTCCAATGGTGCCCTAGACGGTAGAAATGCGGGCATAAAGCCTACCATGCCAATGTGCTGGTTGGGGATTTAGTATGCTGCTTGCGACTGTCACAGATGAATAACCAGGGACTTATACTTGGATATTCGTGACATACTGTGTAGCTGGCGTGTGGTGGGCGACTGAATCCTCAACAGGAACCAGTCTTGGCTTGGTCATATTACATTGCCTCTGGAAAGGTGCGCTTTCATTGCTAAAACTGCATCACATACAAAATTAAGTTCAACTATAAATTTATTGTCTTGTATAGCCATGGCTAACCCAGTCTCCGGAGTTTCAGTGAGGCGTAATGAAAACTCGGAGGTCATGTCGTACGGCGCGCACATCACTGTCGTCAATAGCGGCGAGCAGCGAGACATCTCAACGTAACAGGAATTATGTAAGACCATTGTATAAGGTAAACAAAAAAAAAAAAATAGAAAAAAAGGAGAGTACTATATACTAGGATAAGTTAAACTTTAGGATTTAACAATAGCTAGATCCTTAATATTGTGAGGGTTTTCTACCATAAGTGTTTGGCGCGCACCTGTTGGGATGCTATTTTTCAGGTCACCAAACCACAGACCCCAAGTGGAGGGACGACGGGCGAGCGAATGTAGAATAGTTGCATGTTCTTTATAACTCAGTAAAACTTCCACCTGCATAATCACCTAATTTATTCAAAAGACATAGAATGTAGATCGTTGGCAGTTGGTAGTTAACTCTTGAGCATGTCTACTGTCGCTCTATATAAGTAATAGTAATATAAGTGCGGGCCCGCACATTTAAGTGTTCATCCAGTATAGCGTCACACACCATGTACAGTAGTGAGATCGGTCTCTACACAAATATCACGATAGATTATTTCCATGTCTAGATTAGATACACCAAGATTTTGTTATAATGATAGCCATAGATTGATAAGTATAAAATTAAAATAAGAGTGTCTGAAATGACAGACCATCAATGTATCGTTACGTAAATTTATTATAAATAGAAGGTCATGGGAAAAAGTTAGGCATAAGATTTTTGTCAGAACTGTGCAGATGACGGGAATCGTGGCAATGCAGAGGCCAGGCGGAGCAAAAACAAGAGGTCATCGGCTACCTGCAAGAAGGGGAGCGTCAGCGCGCCACCTGACGAGAAGGGCGAGGGGGCATCTGGTCCTACAAGCTGTCAGTCACCGGGCCGTATACCTGAGGGATTAGACGGCAGACAGCCCTCGCCTGGCCACAAGCGAAAGTGTGTCTGGCTGCTGACACTGACATGTGACCAGCACGCAACAGCCAGCTAGCTCTCCGGACGCGGCAGCCGTTTGGAGGCATTCCCTGCGGCAGACCACGTTGTCGTGAGTACACGAAGATCACATAAGGTGTCAGAACCTGCGCCTCATGTGCCTCAGGACGGAAAGGGACGCTATATAATCACCTATTTGAGTGTTTACAACTCACTAGCATTGGCCGATCTGCATACACAAATCAGTATCGTGCCACAAACTCTAACAAATGAATTGTCTCATTTTTAACTTCTCCTCTCACTTAGAGAGCAGTTGTAGGAATCGTCGCTCCTAGTTCGATCCTGTCTGGATCACCTCACACACTTGTGGAGTCACTCCACGTGCCATCATCACTCGTCGAACTGCAATATTGGGAAACTTAAAGTACTGTCCAGGAAGAGAAGAGACCTGGACTAGTGATGCATCCCAACTAGTAGTCCTCAGAGACATTTAATCGACATGAGGAGAGCCTATGTATTCCTACCGTACTGCCGTGATCATATGCGTGGGTCTTGCTGCAATCTCAACAGCTTACTGCAGATGCACCAGCACACCCTATTGCTGTTGCAACACGCCGGCCACTGGTGGCCGAGCGGTTCTGGCGCTACAGTCTGGAACCGCGCGACCGCTACGGTTGCAGGTTCGAATCCTGCCTCGGGCATGGATGTGTGTGTTGTCCTTAGGTTAGTTAGGTTTAAGTAGTTCTAAGTTCTAGGGGACTTATGACCTCAGCAGTTGAGTCCCATAGTGCTCAGAGCCATTTTTTTTTGCTGTTGCAACAACGTAGCAACAACACCCGACGTTTAGCTCTATGTGATGTCAGTACTGTGGCCCCATCCCAAAAGCCCCCCTCCGATGCTCAAGACATGGAACCACGAGCATCAATGCATATGACTCAACATACCAACCCCCTCAGAGAAACTAACGAATTTGTGGAGTGCTTCGAATATTTCCAGCAATGTGATTTAGTGCCTCATTCTCAGCACAGTCGTGATCATTGTGCAATGTGCAAGCACAACTTGACGCCCCATGAACCTTGTTTTTTTTCTTAAATTTCTTTCTGTAGTGTTGTTTTTGTAATGTATGTTATACCTTGTATGTGTTTGTGTTTTACACTGTAATTCTTATGTAAGTGATAGAGTAGGGCGCACAAATTACAAATTTCTGTATTGTTCTCCACATCATGTTTTTTGTTTGTATTTTGTATTTATTGTTGTGTGTATGCAAACAGTGTGCCTGAAGTCCCCATAAACTGAAGCAGATACCACCACTGTCATTGTGAATGCACCATCAGTTCAGAGAACATTTTGTAAAGGTTATTCTTGCTGCAGGGAGACAGAATGAATCGTAGGTTGTAATTAGATTCTGATAGCTCACAAAGAGATTGTTAACTTAAATAGTATCATGTGTGAGTGAGTTCAGGTTAGTTTAATGATTCAAATTGTTGTAACATCTTGGGTATTTAATTGCGGAGCACTCCAACTCTGATTGTAAAGAATAAATTGCTCCATATTTGGCTCACATGCCTGGGCCATATTTAGAGAGTGAATGTCTGTGTGAATCGGTCTTTGGAAGGGGCTCCCTGGGTATGGATGTGTGATGTGAGTGTTAGAGTTCCATATTAAGAAGGCGAAGTTGGCTACATCATAAATAATCCTCCCTCTATGAGCTGCATTTTTCAGTTGCAGTGATTTTTTTTGTAGAGTGCGGCATGTGCAGTCAGTTTGTAAGATTGTTCTTGGGCGATTGACTCACTACCTTGCTCCTAAGTGAGCCAACCGCTCACCAATTACAATCTAAAATGGCGTAGGGGCTATGAGAGGTGGCATGAGCCCCCTCTCATATTTCTATCTTACGATTTTCCTCTCTAATTGCATGCGGTAAAAAATTGCTATTCCTTCCCACGCGGACTTCCCACGCAGCGTCTCTCGTCACCCAGGTGGTCCGGTGACAGACGGGCTCTTCTGATCTTGAAAAGGTAAGCCGACCGGTGAGAGGGAGTCGAGTGAATGCTTTCCAGACGCCAACATTGTCAAAAGACACGCCCGGAGGGGCCTGAAGTAGCGGCTGGGCTAGAGGTTCCGTTACTTCGCAGAAACTTAGCGAAAACACTTTCTGGCGGGCTACCAGCGAGGCGTGGGAATGACTTGTGTTCCCAAGCAGCCTTGGCGCGCAAATTCCCGCGTTTTCTGCCGTATAGTAACTGTGATTGGCTTGCTCAGGGCATAGCTCCGGAGACGTAGCAAAATCGGCGCAGAAATTGGCGCCAAGCATCTCCATTGGTGGAATGGTAGTGCTCCGGCAATAGAGTGGAATTTTCCGCCAGTTTTCGAGTTGCTGATTGGAATGGTTAACCACGGCCACTGTCGTGGGGGCGGGAATTTTCTGTGTTCGGTTTGTACGGGTGACATGTGGGGAGTCGGCTCTCGCCTTTCGGTAGGAGTAGGTTACAAGACTGAGCTCTCGCTGTTCTGGACAGCCCGCCTTCCGTTGGCTGTCTAATATACTTTTATTTAATTGTAACTGTTTGACGAAGTTGCTGACGTTTCGACTTCAACGTAACTTTCCGAGTACAGTTGGCAATTGAACGTTCTGCGTACAAGCGGCCTATGTTGTCTGTCTTGAGCAGTTTTGGCTAAAGTTGACTGTATCGGAGTTACAGTGTGACTTCGCTTGATAAAATCAATCACTGTACCGTCAGTGATTGTGTGGCGAGCCTTCTTCGTCTCCCTCAGAGGCGCATTTGTATTGCTAGGAAGTCTTTAGTCTGGAACAACCAGACCAGGATAATTTGTTTCGGGCTATACTCGCGACATTATCATCACCACGAAGGGACGTCGAAACAACCAGCCATCGCCTCCGGTACGCCAGATCGTGTTCTGGCAGTTAAGAAGACAGTTTGGTAATGTAGGTCCGCAGCACCGGCAGATAGGGATTTTCCTAGGTGATAATCAGAGCTCAGCAGAGCGCGCCTGTTCGTCTTTTCCTAACTTTGTTCTGTCTTGGGTAGCAGCAATTAATGTTGGGTTGGCTGTGTATTTTCTCTTAAGATTTGAGTTGCAAGGAATTGGCTCCACATACCACTTCGTCATAAATGTCACAATCTAGTTTAGGGACAACTTCACCTTCACAGCATTTATTTGAGTATCCAATTTGAGCCAATTTGATGTATTGTAAAATGTTTCATGTGTTTTGTTTATTATTTTGATTATAGTCATAATAAATCATGTTGTTATTTTAGACAGAACTTTCATTCTGTTAAACGGTAGAGCAGCCCTTTCATTTCTCACTACGTTACTGAAACTTTCCTTTATTTAATTAATGTCTATCAAACTAAATTATTGCAGGTGCCAAACTCTTTTCTACTCCACTTGCAGGGTCGATTGCAGTCAGTTCGCGTTTCTTTTTAATCCATGTGCAACAGCAAAAGTCGGAGTTAGAATTGGGAGGGGGGCTTGGAGCATAATTTATATATGAAGATTCTCGAAGAATTTAGTGTTAAATACACTGCTAGCCCGTCACCTCGCAAGTACAATTCAAACCAGCTGTGTGTATAGCCTTCAATTCCATAAAACCTGAGTTTTTCTAAGAGTGTGACATGATCCACACAGTCAAATGCCTTGGAGAGATCGCAAAAAATACCAAATGGCGATCGGTGGTCCGCTGCCATAGACCATTAACGCCACCTTTCGCCTCGCTGTCCTAACGGACACGTTCGTCGTACGTCCCACGTTGATTTCTCCGTTTATTTCACGCAGGGTTGGTTGTCTGTTAGCACTGACTATACGCTAACGATGCTGCTCATGGTGAGAGGTAATGTCTGAAATTTGGCATTCTCGGCACGCTCTTGACACTGTGGATTTCGGAATGCCGAATTCCATAACGATTTCCGAAACGGAGTGCCCCTTGCGTCTAGTTCCAACTACCATTCCCTACCCAGAGTCTGTTAATAACAATCATGCGGTCATAATTAGGTCGGACACTTTTTCACATGAATCACGTGAGTAGCAATGACAGTTCCACCAAAGCACAGCCCTTTTTTAGCTTGTGTACGCGATACTACCGCCATCTGTATATGTGCATATCGCTATCTCAAGACTTTCCTCAACTGAGTGTAAATGCAGATGCCAGCCAGGCGTGCAGGTTGTACTGTTCTACGTGACCGCGAACGGCAGCTGTACAATTGTCCTCAATATGTTCCACGTGTCACTGTGTAGTTGCGACTGCACTGTATCGGAGTTCAGTGCATTTCGAACGTAGGCAAATTGTTGGTGGGAATACGCTGGGTGCTTCCGTAGCCAAGGTTCAAATGGTTCAAATGGCTCTGAGGTCATCAGTCCCCTAGAACTTAGAACTACTTAAACCTAACTAACCTAAAGGACATCACACACATCCATGCCCGAGGCAGGATGCGAAACTGCGACCATAGCAGTCGCGCGGTTCCGGACTGAAGCGCCTAGAACCGCTCGGCCACCGCGGCCAGCCGTAGCCAAGGCAGCTGAAGTGTTTTGTGTGTGAAAAGGCACCATAACGAAAATTTACGCATGGAGAGAAAGCACAAAAACATCATCCGCTAAGTCGCAACGCGGACTGAATTGAGTGTTGAATGATCGTGACAGATGGTCATTGAAGAGGATTGTGACGAAAACTAAGTGGACGACAGCTTAAAAAGTCAGTGCAGCACTGAAAGTCGCAGTCGCGAATCCTGTCAGCACAAAAAAAAAGGGTGCTCCAGAAGCAATGAACTGTTGGGCCAGCTGGAATCCCAAAACCATTCATTATTCATCAGTGATCCAAAGGCTCGCAACAGGTAAGCGCGGCGCCGAAGCTATAACATCTGGACTGTGGAGCAATGGAAGAAGATAATTTGATTGGATGAGTCTTGTTTCAAACTGCTTCTAACTTCTGGACGAGTTTACGTTTTTGTTTTTGTTTTTGCTGGGTGTTCTGGGGGTTCAAACAACGTCTGTGAATTCACTGCATCTTACCGAAAAGCGCAGACGTGTCGCATCGCCGTGTTGAGTTTCTATCAGTGTACACTAGTGCCTGAAAGCCGTGCAGATTAGTTATTGTCTAACGTCCCGTCGACAACGAGGTTATTGCCGTGCAGGGCGTCTGCAAGAATACCCACACAATGTGCATCAGTCATTCGTTCCTGCAGCGGGCAATGCGGCTAGTTGCGACCATCTGAACACAACCCACACACAACTGAGCCACCTCCTGTATGGACGCAACCTTGTTGACACACCAGCCACACAGCATCATGGGACTCACGCTGTACTCCCACGTGTCCATTTATTGGGCCATGGTACACGCTGCCACTGTTCTATGGTCCTGTAACGATGTCCACGGGCCCCTTGCCAGTTGTTCAGCTCTATGTCGAGATGTGAAAAATGGCTCTGAGCACTATGGGACTTAACATCTGTGGTCATCAGTCCCCTAGAACTTAGAACTACTAAAACCTAACTAACCTAAGGACATCACACACATCCATGCCCGAGGCAGGATTCGACCCTGCGACCGTAGCGGTCACGCGATTCCAGACTGAAGCGCCTAGAACCGCACGGCCACACCGGCAGGCGAGATGTGAACAAAGGTAGACGAGTCGGTCATCGGCTGAGGGAAGCCCATGCACTGCATTCATCTCCATATAGACCCGGTAGAAATGGGTACCCGTCACATTCAAGTCGCAACGATCTGAGAGACAGTAGACCATCTTCTTTTCTTGTGCCTTTGTGGAGCATCGGCCGCGCGGGATTAGCCACAGTCATGGACTGTGCGGCTGGTCCCGGCGGAGGTTCGAGTCCTCCCTCGGGCATGCGTGTGTGTGTGTGTTTGTCCTTTGGATAATTTAGGTGAAGTAGTGTGTAAGCTTAGGGACTGATGACCTTAGCAGTTAAGTCCCATAAGATTTCACACACTTTTGAACATTTTTTTGTGGAGCATCGACGCAGAGTCTGAATGGATATTAACGGATTTGGCAAGGTTAGTCTAAGGGGTGGTCGGATGCCCTTCGTGTTACCACCCCGTTCCACCCCTGCCCCACCCCCGATCCTCCACCTACCCAGATTGGAATATGTGTACCTGAACTGCCTGTGTGTAAGTTATGTGAAAACTTGTGAAAATTTTCGAAATGCTTGTGAATCGTGTAACTGAGGCGAAATGTGGGTACCAACCTGTTATTCATCTAATAGGATGTGGGTAACCGCTTAAAAATCAATCCAGAGTGGTCGACACACCGACCTTCGTCGTTAATACGTTGAACCGCACTGGACCTTCGATCGTTCCTAATTGTCCCTGGGAAGGTGACGTGACGTCCTATCCCCGAGCAGATGTGGTCGTCCTGTGTGGTGATTTACGTGTGTGAAAACATTGTCTCCGCGATGTTGAAGATCCATCCTAGGCATTGTTGACTTCACAAACTCGAATTCTAGTACAATCTGCTGTACGCTAGGCTGTATGCATCTTGCAGTGATTATCATCCCTCGTTCGTATTCGGTTAACTCTCGGGCATGGGTGTGTGTGTTCTTCTTAGCATAAGTTAGTTTAAGTAGTGTGTAAGACCTCAGCAGTTTGGTCCCTTAGGAATTCACACACATTTGAACATTTTTCGGTTAACTCGCTAGGAGCTGCCGTGCTCAGTTCAGCCCTATCTGT
Organism: Schistocerca nitens; assembly: GCF_023898315.1. Lineage (NCBI taxonomy): Eukaryota > Metazoa > Arthropoda > Insecta > Orthoptera > Acrididae > Schistocerca > Schistocerca nitens. Next base: position 508,293,536 of record NC_064618.1, on the reverse strand, counting down.
CTCAGACTTCTCAGATACCGTGTGTCAGCACTGGGAGCATACGCCTCATCTAGCCGCAACATTCGGGCGTCATACGCGTCATATCTCCAGTTGGGACGATCCTCCCAGTGACTTTCGGCCACCAGTTCTTATAACAACTCGAACAGGGAAAGTGGTATTTTCAAAAATATTGTTCATGAATGTGAGAGCGCACGACAAGCAATGTCCATTCTCCTTGAAGGAAAAAAAAATGTAAAAAAATGCACACTCATGACGTAAACTAGCTGGAAACAGATATTTCTTTTACATTGACATACTTACGCAATATCCTAGAAAAGTTAATACGGTTGCCTCGCTTTTCTGCAAGGATGCAAGATGTACATTTAAACATTAACCCAGATGATTTTAGTTTCCAGAAAGAATCACAACAGTGGAAGAGAAATTTAATGAAGATGGTGTTGACAGTGGTTTTCCTTTGTTGCACTAGTTTGCAATCGCCAATGAAATCAATTTCTTTTGCATTATAAAATCTATTTCTGAAGATTACCTATCTCAATTTAACAAATCGTACGAAAAATACTTTCGAGAAGGTACTGCAGATCGGTTGGTATTGATTCAAGACAAGAGCACCCATACTCTAGCCAAAGGAAGTGTCTCTCCTCATCACCCCTCCACCCCTCCACCTTTCACCTTCCTCTCAGGGGAAGGACAAAACATACTGCAGTCAGACGTTTTTCTTTCAAGAAAATGCTTTAAAAGTAAGTATTACAAACGTTTATAACAGGGTCGTAACTGGAACACTTTTATGGCTGTTTACAATCGCCATTCGTCATCCAAAATATTAAAAATACTCGATACCCCCAGGTCTAGGCCGCACCCCTGCCCCTGCACCTCCCACCCTCCCCTCGAAACTATTGTATGAGCTCCACTGATTCGGGACACATTTAGAGTCAAATCTGCATAGGAAATTACTATTTCTGGAGGAAAAATCTTATTGAGTTACGGCAACACACTGAAGACAAAATCTGGAAGATAATTAAAGTGTAACTAAAGATTTGATGGAAACTGAGTTCACTTTGATTCCGTAGTTTCAGAAGTTGTGAAGCCGATCCAACCCTATAATTAAATTAACCATAAATCTGTTCTATAAATTGTTTGTGAATTTAAAATAAGTCTTTCGTTTGAAATTATATTTTAAATCAGTCTAGTTTCTTCAACAGCTCACTTCAGCTGCATTAGAAAGGTCAGAGTTTTTGACCTGAGGCACCATCTAAAAATCCTGCGCTACGGCGTAAAGTCAAGCGCCGGCAGGCCAGTCGGGAACGAGAGAGCAGAGACGACTACGAAGAAGACGTGAGCCAATCGCTCGCTGACCGACCCCTCTCCAGGACGACAACGCGACAACAGTGGCCTCTATGTGAAGAGGATACAAGCGTGCGCCCGTCTGGCCGCGGCCCAGCTCTACAGAAGTCTCAAGACCAGCGACCTGAATAGAAGCATCAACTGCATTACTTCACTTGCATTAGGAATTGTATATACTGAGGAACTTGCTTATTGTCTGTCCTCCTTTGCTTGCGACGCATCTGTTTAACACAAAGTATTGTAATATTTTCCATTTTGTTATAAAACTCATTATTCCGATTTGTTTGAATGTTGTCTAGCGACCCGAGAAAACAGGTTTCCTAGAACCCCATATTCGACGACTAGGCAGGATTCAACATTAAGTGCGCCTGGGATCAGAAAAATATTCGAAGCACTATTGTACGATATGAATGCCACCTCAAGCCTCGCCACCGCTTTCATTCCTCGTACTGGTCTTTCTTGTTTATAGAGTACAGTACAACCATAATAAATATACTAATTACGTCGAAGGCCGAGTGGTCCAGTTGATTGAGAGTACTGTTAATGGATTATCCAAAATTGTATTTCTGGTATGTATGAGGTTGGGTTTCTTCGAACGGAGTCCATATCGGTGATCTTTTTTTCCGATTCTGAAACTCCATAGTAATTTACAAACGACTGATGAAACTTATTTCTGTAGCTACTGCTCCACGGTCGCAGATATTTCTTGAAGACCATAATTTACCACCATCATCTTTTATTACTTAGATTGTTACAAATCAACTTCAAGTAGAATTAATTTTTCAATGTTACTGCCTCTGTGGAAGTATACACGATGTTCCACCCCACTCCACATAACGTCAGAAACATATGAGCAACAGAAGTCAATACACAGAAATTAATCATCGCTCACATAACGAAGGAAACTTGGAGTTTAACATCCAGTGGACACAATTCGGTCGTTAAAGACGGAGAACAAGCACGGAATATGAGAGAAAGGGAAAGAAAATCAGCAGTCCCTTTTTGAAAGGAACCATCCCGGCATTGGCCTGGAAAGATTTAGGGAAATCACGACAAATCTAAATCTGAATGGTCTGACGGGCATTCGACAACATCGTTCGGAAGATGCAGAACGTCGCTAATACAATACTGGCCATTAAAATTGCTACACCAAGAAGAAATGCAGATGATAAACGGGTATTCCTTGGACAAATATATTATACTAGAAATGACATGTGACTACATTTTCAAGCAATTTGGTGCATAGAGCCTGAGAAATCCGTACCCAGAACAACCACTTCTGGCCGTAATAACGGCCTTGATGCGCCTAGGCATTGAGTCAAACAGAGGGTGGATGGCGTGTACAGGTATAGCTGCCCATGCAGCTTCAACACGATACCACAGTTCATCAAGAGTAGTGACTGGCGTATTGTGATGAGCCAGTTGCTCGGCCACCATTGACCAGACGTTTCCAATTGGTGAGAGATCTGGAGAATGTGCTCGCCAGGGCAGCAGTCGAACATTTTCTGTATCCAGAAAGGCCCGTACAGGACCTGTAACATGCGGTCGTGCATTATCCTGCTGAAATGTAGGGTTTCGCAGGGATCGAATGAAGGGTAGAGCCACGGATCATAACACGTCTGAAATGTAGCGTCCACTGTTCAAAGTGCCGTCTATGAGAACAAGAGGTGACCGAGACGTGTAATCAATTGCACCCCATACCATCACGCTGGGTGATACGCCAGAATGGCGATGACGAATACACGCTTCCAATGTGCGTTCACTGTGATATCACCAAACATGGATGCGACCATCATGATGCTGTAAACAGAACCTGGACTCATCCGAAAAAATGACGTTTTGCCATTCATGCATCCAGGTTCGTCGATGAGTACACCATCGCAGGCGTTCCTGTGTGTGATGCAGCGTCAAGGGTAACCACAGCCATGGTCTCCGAGCTGATAGTCCATGCTGCTGCAAACGTCGTCGAACTGTTCGTGCAGATGGTTGTTGTCTTGCAAACATCCCCATCTGTTGACTCAGGGATCGAGTCGTGGCTGCACGATCCGTTACAGCTATGCGAATAAGATGCCTGTCCTGCTAGTGATACGAGGCTGTTGGGATCCAGCACGGCGTTCCGTATTACCCTCCTGAACCCACCGATTCCATATTCTGCTAACAGTCATTGGATCTCGACCAACGCGAACAGCAATGTCGCTATATGATAAACCGCAATCGTGATAGGCTACAATCCGACATTTATCAAAGTCGGAAACGTGATGGTACGCATTTCTCCTCCTTACACGAGGCATCACACCAACGTTTCACCAGACAACGCCGGTCAACTGCTGTTTGTTTATGAAAAATCGACTGGAAACTTTCTTCATGTCAGCAGGTTTAGGTGTTGCCACCGGCGCCAACCTTGTGTTAATGCTATGAAAAGCTAATTATTTGCATATCACAGCATCTTCTTCCAGTCAGTTAAAATTCGCGTCTGTAGCGCATCATCCTCGTGGTGTAGCAATTTTAATGGCCATTAGTGTTGTAAGACATCGTGGTCTCCTGACCTTCATTGCTTACATATTCCGCCCTAACAAGACGCTTCATTCGAGCCCAAACTCGATAAAATAAAGTCAATGTTGTATGAATTCATGTAAATGATATGCATTTAACAAATAAATCGCAAGTGTGCACCGAGATTGAAATACTCGAGGCTGGCGTACTCACACACATTCAAGACACAACGGTCTCAAAAGCTTTTAGTTCAGGAGAGGCAAACCGCACGCCAGGAGGCTGGTCCCTTCCGAGGCTGAGTCGACCTATCTACGTCAGCCGGCGACCACCTGTAGAGCAGACAGCGTTTGCCCGAGTGAAAGGGAGAACGACCCCAGGTTCAGCTTTAAAGCAAAATCCGCTACATTGTGTGGAAGCGCCCAACCTACGCATTCTTTACAAACATAGCACCCAGTTTCAGAGGTTTTCACAGGGAGACAGAAACGCCAAATGCAGGTCCTACAGATTTCTGGATTGGTCGCCTTAAACGAAACGTCATTCTCCCATTTTAGAAGAGCAATCCTGATTAGCAGACGATATTCCTGACGCCTTGAGCTGAAGGAGTAATGGAAGCGACCAAAAGATCAAATTTGGCGTGGAGAGGTGCCGTTCTGTTGTAGCTCTTGGAGCGAGGACACGTAACGAGAGCGTGTGAGCTCGTACATGTACTCAAAGAGCAAGGAACAAGTCTCTCCTCAGTACTTCACTGGGAGAGCACCTCTGTCGAGAGAAAATCGGAGTGTGACTCTATATTGAGTCCTTGCAATTAAGCTTTGTTCACTGTGTTGGCCGCCACACTTATTGTGCGGTGTGAATGGACAGACTTATAGTTATACGCCTGCGACCAAATTTTTGAGTGGCATTGCGGTGGACTGGTTATCTGACCGGTGTACCATGCCAATAGTTAGACTAGGGGCGAATAGGAGTCCTTGACTTCATCAGGGTGTAGGGAGAGTTTTATTGGCGAAGGTCAATTCAGATAGAACCAGAGTTATCTTATTTGTCAGCAGCGAGCGGCGCAGACAGCAGTCATTGCAGCTTACGGTATTGTGCGCTACAGCTCTTGCGAGCCCCATATTTCCTCCACAACAGTACACTTCACTGCATTTCACACGTGACAGGCTCGACCATACCTAGCAACATTCTAACGGATAATTATTCAAGTTGAGTAGGTGCGGCTCTCAGCCATTCTGCCAAGTCAATAACGATCTTAAACTTTGTATAGAAATTTCATTAACGAATCCTACCCTTAAGAGGTAACTTCACATTCTGAAAAGAACCCAGAAATAACTTGTTCAGTTCGTAACTAAAAGTGCCATTGCGATTTCTCAGAATTTTTGAAAAAAAAAAATAATTTTCGTTAGTTTCATGTTTTTCTTACACTAACTAGCACTACTCCAGTACCCAAGTATCCCACTAGTTATGTAAGAAATTTTGTGAATTTTTGTGTTATTTCCTTACAGTGGACGACTCCACAGGATATTTATTGCTGAAAGTCTTTCAGGCATTTCTCTTTAGAACGTTAGGAGCGTCTGTCTGACTTCTGTAGTGGTGCGGCGGTGAAATTGCATCTTGCAGGAGCCACAGGGTAAAGGGTACATCTCAGATTAATCCGTTGCGCAGAATGACAGAATAGCACCCACAGCTCTCACAGAAAGTGGCGACTCTGCCAGGATAGGTAAAATAGGTAAGCTACCAGGATAGGAAAGTGTCAGGATAGTTAGGTACGGCAGGTCGCAGTAGTAGCACTTCGAAGAACTTTCTTTCATATATTAAATAGCTGTTTGCAAAGATTGGGATCAGAATAGATACAGGTAGTGAAGAAAGCAGAATTGTATGGAGAAGGGCGTGTGTTATTGTGTCGGAAAATTTTGCATTTTTTTTTTTTCGATTTTTGTGTAGCTGTTAGGGCATGCGATTTTCATGTGATAGGCACAGACGCATAGTGACGCAGAGACGCAGAGACGCAGTGTGACGCAGCATCATGTAAGTAAGAATTAAGAAATAAAGTTTTTCTCCCTTTGCAAGCTCACAGGTGGAGATTGGAGACTGTAGCAGAGCAGACAGAACATTAGCCGAGAAGTCACGACGTTGCTGTTGTTGTTGGTGCAACCAACTGGTAAGTGGTCGTACAGTTTTGTAGAAAGGGTTGTGGTGTGTTGAAAGAATTTCCATGTTAACGAGAGCACAAGCCAAAAGGTTACGTGAGAGACAGCAGGTAGACAAGATGGGGGAGAATCAACCAGATAGACAGCAAGTAAACTAGCTTATTGAGAATAGGACAGAAGGTGAACCTGAGAATAGGACAGACGGTGAATCAGAGAATAGGACAGTCGGGGAGCTGCAGAATCAGCAGGCTCAGTGAGACTGGGATAAAATTGAGACAGATCAGACAGATGGGAATCGAAAGGACAAGAACATCGAATTTCCAGAATATGAAATTCCAGGTAGGGCACATTCTGAGCCAGAAATAGACAGCCCACGTAGGAAATGGCAAAGATTAGAAGCGAAACGAGCACAGGAAACGCGTTTGTTTGCCGCATATTCAGGGACAGAATACGCGTCAATACAGTCAATGAACCGGCAGTTAGCTAAGGTTCAGAGAGAAGTAGACAGTGAGGAAGAGGGGGAACAATTAGAATACGTCGAACCTATCGTACACATTCTAAATGTGCCCCAACAACAGACACAGAATTTTGCGGAGTTACGAGCGCCACGAAAAGGTTCCGTAACAGACGCAACTGTACCTGCAAACACAAGACATACACAACAGAGAGGGCAGAATGCGGAGTTGTTTGCGCCACATAATGGTTCAATGACAAACGCAACTAGTCCTCAACACAGACAGCACGGGTTATTGCAGTTATCAAACTTACAAACGCCACAGCGTAGCCCAGTAAACGACGTAACTGGCCGAGTAAAAAACAATAGATCGAGAATACACAGTTCAGCAGAAGGTAGTGTTACAGGACAGGACGCGATCATGGAGATGTTACAAAAAATGAACGCTAGTATGACGAAACAGAATCAGGATATTAATACACAGAAAACTAAACAGAGTACACATGAAAAAACAGTATCAGGAATTGAAACAGGATAATCAGGCTATTAAGACACAGATCCAACAGTTTAAAATCCAGATGGAAGAAGGGATCGCCAAAATTGATAGTCAGATCACTCAGATTAACAAAGTCGCGAAAGAATCTAGAGAAAGAATTCAGGTACTAACACAAGGTCAGCAGCAATTACGCACTGACGTGGACAAAGTCCAATTGGACATCGGAAACGTTGACAAATGGGGGAACGTTTTACGAAAAAAGCCACTCGAATAGCAATACAAATTTCGGAAGAACAAGCAATTCAAAGCAAGGTCGCAAAGGTTGCACTGAAAAAATATGATCAGCGGATCAATAAAATAGAACTTAAAAACAAAGATCAGTTTGAAAAGCTTCGAACAGAGTTGATACAAGCTATCGAAGAAAAGATCGAGACCGATTTCACCTGTAACGAAGCAACTGACACGCCGAACATTAATTCAGTACACGAACACGCGCCGTCTAAGAAAGTTCAAGTAGGACCAAGGCTAGGCGTAACATTCGCGCAGAAATCGAAACAGAAAACCCCGATTAAAGTAATACATGACATGCCATAAGACCAGGCATAGTATCTAGAAAAACGAAACACATAAATTCTGCCGATACCAATCGAAAGACAGGCAACTGAACCAGTGAATCCAATGACAACATAATAGCAGCACAGGTACTATACCGCGAACGACGAGAGTAGAAACACACGAACAACACTTTTGTTGACCAATGATACGATATGACGCGGATATGAGTCAGGAAATTGAGAATAGGCAGACAGGCAGTAGATTACCAGAGAATAAACACGACGACACAAGCAGTGACAGATTATTTGAGTCCATGAATCAGCCACAAGGCGGATTTATGAGTAGATATGATACAGACCATTTCCTTACAGTTACAAATTTTCAACATTTCAAGGAAGAAGGCGGTAACTTGCATGCACGCACATTCATCGTTCAGTTTCAAGTAGGCTTACCAAACCACTGGAGCGTAGCTCACAAACTTGACTTCATTTGTGCACACATGTCACGGACAGTAGCAGAGGTGATGCAAATGATCGCGGATACTTGTACGTCTTACCTACAGTTCAGAACAGCATTTCCCGAAAGATATTGGTCTAAGAAGGCGCAAAACAAAATGAAATACGAGTTACTTCAGAAGATACAATATGAAAACTCGGGAGAGAAAAGCGAGGTATAATTCTTTGATACAATGGACAAAAAGAATCAATGCCTAGACAAACCATACAGTAACGGAGAGCTGATACGTCTTTGTAGAATGAAATTACCGGTAAAGTATCAACAGGCGACAGTAGGAAAAAATGAAAATACCGAGGAATTCAAAGAGGTTTTAAGGGAACTTGAATTCAAAGAAGACGAGGTGAAAGAAAAAAGAAGGGAAAGGGAACAGCAAAAGGAGAGGACTAGGAACGAATATTCCAATAATAATAATCGTAATCCTAACACCAATAATTTCAGGCAATTTAAAACACAAGGACAGTGGCACAATGGAGACAATTGGCATTGAAACGATAACCAGAATAATTGATACCGAAATAGGAACGGTAATGGACACTCATACAGTGGCGGATATGGGTTTAGGAATCAAAATGCCAACGGTGAAGGGTACTTTGAAAGAGGTCACGATGTCTGAAACAGCAACTGTGAGACCAAGGCGCGAATAATTACAGAGGAAATTATGGCCCACAGAGACAAGAACAACACAATAAAGAGAAGCCAGATGCAGAAGATAGACCACCGAATACTGCAAAACGTAAAGACTGAATTGAAAAATGCGGAAGAGGTTAGGCAAACTAACGTCCACTCTATCTTGTACTAACCACTAAATCAAAAAATAAATTAAGAATCAAGAAAATAACACATTAATTAAAAGAAAAAGTGACACAATACACACTATCAATCTCTTGCAGTATCAAGTACACTACATCATGCACACAACCAATAAATGGTACACAACAATTAAAAGAATGAAGAAGTGGTAAGCTATAAAAATGATAGATATATGCTTTAATTAAATTATCATATGAGAAATAAATAATAATTTTCTTCATTTTTATAAACATTGCATTGTATAGAGTCAACATCTCCTGTTGTTTGTTTAAAACAAAACATTGTAAAAAATTTCTTTACACGAAAAAAGGGACATCGCCACCAACACCAATCACCAGCTCCCTTAACACCAGATACTTCGAGATAACGACGGAGAGGGTACAGACATGTTGAGAAAGCACTTAGGGCAATAACAACAACTTCAGGAGGACAACGCACAGCATGGACATTTCATATGTCACGACACTGCTACACAATGGAAGAGCGTGGGGAGAATCATAATACGACGAGACAACAATGAAGGTACAAAAACTTACTAAGATCTACAAACTCATCATGTAACATTTGGAAAGGCAGTCAGATCCTACAAATCCTATATCACTCCTACCCTAAAATTCACATATTCCTCGCTCAAGAAGAACAGAAAAATTCAAGAAAGAAGAGAGGAACAGAAGATGCAAAATGAAGAAGGGCAGAAGACAGCATGATACCTTTCTCTTCTATCCTACAAAGCAAATTGCTACAAACGTCTTTCCATGAACTTTGAGGCATGGCAACTACTACAACCACCTCTCCAAAAATAAACCTCGAATTATAAAAAAAAAAAGCGAACGGCAAATGGAATATTAAGTAGTACCAACCAACATTATCTAGAAATAGATTCAGCAAAATGAACAGTATTCCCCCTACCACATCATCAAATTGCAATACCAAACCAGGTGTGAAGTACCAAGACGTCACAGCATGATGTTGGGTGACGATCATCAGTAGTCAACTACAATCATCGAACTGCCATACCATCCCAGGTGTGACAGCATAGGAGTACCAAGATATCACTGTTTATGCAGTAAACCACAGTTAAAAGTACCACTCCATCATGACAATGTTAACAAGTAAGACCCGGCATTGCATGTTAGAGTGCTTCTCTCATGATTTGTGACAAAATACAAATGAGTCGACGCCTTCCAGTATTTCAGTGGGAATCGTCGAGCACAGAAAATGACACAGCAGAAAACGAAAAGACTGATAAAATACAAATGTAGAGTTAAGAAAATGATATATTTGTAAAAATATTTTTTTTCCTTTTTTGTAAAAATAATTGTTTTATCATATATGTAAAGCCCATAAGTGATAGAGACCTTAAAATATTATGTAAAGGAAATTAATTAGTATAAGTAGATAATCTCAAAAATCCCTGTAATGCCAAATTAGTTTTTTATACAAAAAAGGTTTTGGTCAATCATAGGTTGAAAGAGGATAGAACAAAGAAAAAACACTTCTTCACTCTTAAAACAGTAACACAAAAAAAGAAAAAAATAATGCCTAAATAAATAAAATAGAGTCACACAACAGAGCTTTTTCGAACATTCACGCGAAGCTTAACTAAAGGAAAGATATAACCACACTAAAACATGATACAGTGTACACTAACGAGTTTAGAAAATTTAATATGGTAAAAACAATTTTTGGAAATGAAAAAGAAAAACAGAGACACATACTGGCAATGACAAAGAATAACAACCTTTGTAAAGTCTATATTTGCCTAACAACAAAACATAAATTGTAGAATTAAAAAATAGAAACAATAGCTATTAAGAAATCACTAGAAAAATTGTTAAGAATGGCTGAGAAAAGTTTATTGGAAAATCTAAAAGAACAATTTTTGCCCGACTTTGTCAATGTTTTCATCAGTACTGACAAACCCCAGACAAAAATTTTGTCAGAAGGAGGGAGATGTGTAAGATGTCGTGGTCTCCTGACCTTCATTGCTTACATATTCCGCCCTTACAATCATATTCTGCATATCAAGACGCTTCATTCGAACCCAAACTCTATAATATAAAGTCAATGTTGTATGAATTCATGTAAATGATATGCAAATAACAAATAAATCTCAAGGGCGCACCGATATTGAAATACTCGAGGCTGGCGTACACACACACATTCAAGACACAATGGTCTCAAAAGCTTTTAGTTCAGGAGAGGCAAACCGCACGCCAGGAGGCCGGTCCCTTCAGAGGCCGAGTCAACCTATCTATGTCAGCCAGCGACTGCCCGTAGAGCAGACAGCGTTTGCCCGAGTGAAAGTGAGAACAACCCGGTGTTCGGCTTAAAAGTAAATTCCGCTACATTGTGTGGGAGCGCCCACCCTATGCATTCTTTACAAACATAACACGCAGTTTCAAGGGTTTTCAGAGGGAGACAGCAAACGCCAAACGCCGATGCTACAGATTTCCGGATTGGTCGCCCTAAACGAAACGTCATTTTCCCATTTTAGAAGAGCAATGCTGATTGGCAGACGATATTCCTGATGCCTTGAGCTGAAGGAGTAATGGAAGAGACGAAAAGATATACCCCTTCACATCTGGTGTGGAAAGGGGCTTTTCCATTATCGCTCTTGGAACGAGAACACATAATGAGAGGGTGTGCGCTCGTACATGTACTCAAAGAGCGAGGAACAAGTCTCTCCTCAGTACTTCACTGGGAGAGCACCTCTGTCGAGAGCAAATCGGAGTGCGACTCTATATTGAGTCCTTGCGATTAAGCTTTGTTCACTGTGTTGGCCGCCACACTTATTGTGCGGTGTGAACGGACAGAGTTATAGTTATACGCCTTCGATCCAATTTTTGAGTGGCATCGCGGTGGACTGGCTATCTGACTGGTGTACCACGCCAATAGTTAGACTAGGGGCGAATAGGAGTCCTTCACTTCATAAAGGTGTATGGAGAGTTTTATTGGCGAAGGTCAATCCAGATAGAACCAGAGTTATCTTATTTGTCAGCAGCGAGCGGCGCAGACAGCAGTCATTGCAGCTTACGGTATTGAGCGCTACAGCTCTTGCGAGCCCCATATTTCCTCCACAACAGTACACTTCACTGCATTTCACACATGACAGCCTCGACCGTACCTAGCAACATTCTAACGGATAATTATTCAAGTTGAGTACTTGCGGCTCTCAGCCATTCTGCCAAGTCAATAACGATCTTAAACTTTGTATAGAAATTTCATTAGCGAATCCTATCCTTAAGAGGTAACTTCAAATTCCGAAAAGAACTCGGAAATAACTTGTTCAGTTCATAACTAAAAGTGCCATTGTGATTTTTCAGAATTTTTGAAAAAAATTTTTTCGTTAGTTTCATGTTTTTCTTACACTAGGTAGCACTACTCCGGTGCCCAAGTATCCCACTAGTTATGTAAGAAATTTTGTGAATTTTTGTGTCATTTCCTTACAGCGGACGACTCCAGAAGATATTTATTGCCGAAAGTTTTTCAGGCATTTCTCTTTAGAACGTTAGGAGATTCTGTCTGACCTCTGTAGTAGTGTGGAGGTGAAAATTGCATCTTGCAGGAGCCACAGGGTAAAGGGTACATCTCAGATTAATCCGTCGCGCAGAATGATAGAATAGCACCCACGTCGCTCACAGAGTGTACGATGTAATAGTACAATAAATCCAACCTCTGGATACCTGGAACAACTTTCCCTTTAGACGCCTGAATCACGTCTTGTACGACGACTTAGTCCGAACAACGTTTATTGAGTTCTGTTGTGCAGTTCGTGTTTTTCATTTTATGTAGGGTGGGTAAGAACTTTATGTAAGTTATGTATGCACACCCGTACTGTGACTGAAACTGTTTGTCCCGTTAGTGAAATCTTGTTTTTATAGACAAAATGTGCACTTATTTTTCCGAATTAGTCCCCTTCTGGCTCAATGTGCTTCCTTCAACGTTTTTCCATTGAGTAAGTTCGGCCTGGGAAGTGTGAATTCTGAAACTCAGCAAAACCTCTCTCTCGCTCTCTGCCCTTCTTTCTTTAATGTTCAACCCTGAAGCTGGTTTACAGCAACACTCCTTTCCACGTTTCTGTTTGCCTTTATGTTAATTTCGGCATATACAACACATCCCGCATAACTCATAAATTGCTGCATGTACGACATCCGTGGTCAATCGTAGTAATTCCTTCCCTCATTGGCTCCTCCAGTTATTATTTCAGTGACAGTGCTTTGAATGAAAACTTAACAGTACGAGACGCGTCCAGAAAGTAAGTTTCGTTTGGTGATAAATCGGAATACGTACAGATACAGCAAGATGCAAGTTTTTGCTTGCCTTCCTCATAGGACGTTGCCGTCTGTCGTATCAACTACGTGGTAATATGCTCTTTGAGCTCGACACCGTTCTTGAATTTTTACCACCTAGGGGCCCGCCCCCGGTAGCTGAATGATCAGCGTGACAGACTGTCTATCCTAAGGGCCCGGGTTCGATTCCCGGCTGGGTCGGAGATTTTCTCCGCTCAGGGGCTGGGTGTTGTGTTGTCCTAATCATCATCATTTCATCCCCATCGACGCGCAGGTCGCCGAAGTGGCGTCAAATCGAAAGACCTGCACCAGGCGAACGGTCTACCCGACGGGGGGCCCTAGCCACACGACATTTCATTTCATTTTACCACCAAGGAACGTTTACAGTTACAAAAAGAGATAGTAGTCACTAGAGGAGAGGTCACACTAGCTCCAGTCAGTCCTGCACGAACTGTCGAGTATTGTTCGCAGGGTGAGGTCGGACAATGTCATGAATCAAACAAGTTCCGTTCGTGAAATTTCCACGAGGCTTACTCTGTGTTAACCTACTGTCTTCCGTCTGCTTATGGTAATAGAAATTCAAATAATTCAAATATTATCTGCAGCAGCCATCCTTCTTATTTCATCCCACGACGCGTTTCGAGATTTTACACTCTGATCTTCAGGCGAAACACTGATTTATGTTACAGTTTTGCTAGCTGGATGCAGCCAGTTGCTCGTGGTTTCACTTTGCTACTGAAATATACAACAGGTACTTGTTAGTGTAATACGGCACAAAGGTTATGAATTTGAAACGGGGACAGCGTGACTTACAATCTGTTTCAGTGCACCGAACCCTGCTGTTCATCATAAATACACATTTTTAACTCAATTTTTCTCACAGAACACGAAACAACAACATAAACAAACAAAACATTATAACTATGTAAAGATATAGCGCCTTGCCGCAGAGATCATAAGTAACTAATTTACATTGTGGATCACAGATACACATAACAAATATGCAATTGTTTCATTCTTTACAACAACTTGTTAAAATTATTGCTATTGCAGTGCATGACAGGAAAGACGCAATTAAAAATAAAACAAAAAAAAAACATAAACAAGTATATATACCTTGCAGCATAGTCTAATTCTTACTGTTTCTGTATCGTACTTTGGGAAGTATCGTTTATTAACGTCACTCAGGAAATGAAAAATGGAATAAGCTATAGTGCATCATCTAGCATATCTAAGAAGCTCTTAAAGGATCTCATTGCCATTGTCTCAGCTTTTTCATTTAGTGCGCAAGAATTAGATTATATTGATGCTAAGCCTTGCAAGTTTTATATATTTCTTCATATTTTTTATTTTACTTTTATTTGTGTGTTTACTGTCATTTATTTGCAATAGTTATTGTAAAGAATGAAACAGTTTTATAATTGTTTCATGTTTCTATGTTCCCAATGTGAGTTAGTAAAGAATGATCTCTGACGCAAGGCTCTACATCTTTACATCGTTTAATCTTTGGTTTCTTTATGTTATTAGTTCGTGTTATGTGAGACAAATTAAGTTAACAAATGCGTATTTTTGACGAACCACAGGGTTTTCTCCACTGGAACTGATAATAAGTAACTCTTCTACCGATTAAAATTTAAAATCCTTGTGCCATATTACGCTAACAAGTGTCTGCTATTCGTTATTGTTGCAAAATGGGTCCGCCCCGATAGCTGAGTGGTCAACGGGGCGGTCTCTCATGCCAAGGAGCCGTGGTTCGATTCTCGGCTCAGTAACTGGGTGTTGTGTTGTTCTCATTATTATTCCATTTTCATCAGTGGAAGGCAACGGGAGTGGTATCACTTTCCTAGACGCTCATGCGGTGGACCTTTCCGACAAGGCTTCACCCATGACAAGACCTGCCGTAAGGCAGAACACAAAGTTTTTCTAGCAAAATGAAATCACAACAAAAACTGGCTGCTTCCAGCTAGCAAAAGTATAATATTATATCATTGTAGCACCTCACGATGAGAGTGTAAACTCGTGAAACGCGTCGTGGGATGAAATAAAAAAAAGTGACTGATGCAGATAATAGTTTCATTTGAACTTTTATCACTCTATATTGCAGAACAGTTTGATAAGCGACTCAAATTCACCCATGGTCACTATCTCGCTTAGAAAATCATCATCATCTTTGTTGCAACGCCTCAAAAAGTAGCCGGCCGAGGTGGCGGAGCGATGCTAGGCGCTACAGTCTGGAACCGCGTGACCGCTACGGTCGCAGGTTCGAGTCCTGCCTCGGGCATGGATGTGTGTGATGTCCTTAGGCTAGTTAGGTTTAAGTAGTTCTAAGTTCTAGGGGACTGATGACCTTAGAAGTGCTCAGAGCCATTTGAACTGTTTTGTGTGTTGCTATGTAAGTATTTTTGACACCCAACAAGCACACAGTTTTCATAGAATCGAAGTTTCAGAAATAATTACGTGAGTAAGTGACCGTGAAATTTTGCGGAAAGTTATTAGCTAGATAGGGTATTGTAAACATACGCTTTTCCTTTACGAGTTCTTCAACTGCTCGAACAAATTCTCCGTTAACCAAACACGGACGGCCATGTCCTTAGTCATCGTGCACTTAATCATGTCCTTCATTGTACTGTCGGACTCGTCTCCTCACCATTGAATCACACCATATTTCCTCCGCAAACCTCGCAAATCTATCGACAAATGTCTACCATCGAAGTTTTCATACTACTTCGACATTCTAAATAAGCTCTACATAAATCAAAAAAAGTTTTGCATCACCTCGGTTCCGAGAGTTCCGGAACCTGTACAGATAACTGGAGTAGAGATCAACATAAACATCATTTGCACCCTTTTTATTGTTCATGAAAACTACACACTGCATGTTCTATCACCATATAGCGAGACCTTCAGAGGTGGTGGTCCAGATTGCTGTACACACCGGTACCGCTAATACCCAGTTGCACGTCCTCTTGCATTGATGCATGCCTGTATTCTTCGTGGCATACTATCCACAAGTTCATCAAGGCACTGTTGGTCCAGATTGTCCCACTCCTCAACGGCGATTCGGCGTAGATCCCTCAGAGTGGTTGGTGGGTTACCTCGTCCATAAACAGCCCTCTTCAATCTATCCCAGGTATGTTCGATAGGATTCATGTCTGGAAAACATACTGGCCACTCTAGTCGAGGTATGTCGTTATCCTGAAAGAAGTAATTCACAAGATCTGCACGATGGAGGCGCGAATTGTCGTCCATGAAGACGATTGCTTTGCCAGTATGCTGCCGATTTGGTAGCACTATGGGTCGGAGGTTGGCATTCACGTATCCTACAACCGTTACGGCGCCTTCGATGACCACCAGCGACGTACATCGACCCCACATAATGCCACCCCAAAACATCAGGGAACCTCCACCTTGCTGCACTCGCTGGACAGCGTATCTAAGGCGTTCAGCCTAATCGGGTTGCCTCCAAACAAGTCTCCAACGCTTATCTGGTTGAAGACATATGCGACACTCATCGGTGAATAGAACGTGACGCCAATCCTGCGCCGTCCATTCGGCATGTTGTTGGGCCCATCTCTACCGCGGTGCATGGTGTCGTGGTTGCAAAGTTGGACCTCGCCATGGACGTCGGGAGTGAATTTGCGCATCGTGCAACCTATTGAGCACAGTTTGAGTCGTAACACGACGTCCTGTGGCTGCACGAAAAGCATTATTCAACATGGTGGCGGTGCTGCCAGGGTTCCTCCGAGCCACAATCCGTAGGCAGCGGTCATCCACTGCAGTAGTAGCCGTTGGGCGACCTGAGCGAGGCATGTCATCGACAGTTCCTGTCTTTCTGTATCTCCTCCATGTCATCGAACCGCGGTATTAACCGTCTCTGTATGGTTGAACTACAGACAACACGAGTCGTGTACCTCCTTCTTGGTGGAATGACGGAACTGATCGGCTGTCGGTCCCTCTCCGTCTAACAGGCACTGCTCAATCATGGTTGTTTACATCTTTGGGCGGTCAGTGACATCTCTGAACAAAGGGACTGATACAATATCCCCAGTCAACGTCTGTCTTCAGGAGTTCTAGGAACAGGGGTGATGCAAAGCTTTTTTTGATGTGTGTATATAGCGCCACGACAAAGAACGGCGGTGGCGCAGGAATTTTGAAGTAGGTCGTAGAGATGTTCATGACACAGGCAGCGAGGGAAGGAAGCGAGTGTCAACCAATGATCTTTCTCAGTGAATGGCTCATGCGATTCAAAAAAACCGTCTACAAAAAGACAATTCAGAACAAGGAAAAGTAATGTCATCAGGCATTGTCCTTCCTTCTTCATGGCAATGCTCGGCCACATACTACAGCTGCAACAAAGAGACTCCTGCAGCGTTTAGCCACCACACAGTCCGGACTTGGCTCTCGCCGATTTTTCTCTCTTCGCTCACATGAATCACTGACTATGAGGATAGCATGCCGGCATGGGCAACGAGCTGCAGTCCAGCTTAGGGAAGTGGCGGGAAGTACAGATGGCTGTCTTCAATGAGGAGGGTATTGGGAAGTTGGTACAACACTGTGACAAAAGTCGGAGCCGTGACTAAGTGGAGAAGTAGCTGGAAGGTACAGCTAAATGCTGCGAATATAAGCGGCGATAAAAAAAGTTCCCGTTTGAGGGCATTGTTGTAGCGTAAATGCAACCCCGCGCGACTCCGATAAGGGTGTATAAGCAACAACATGTAGGAAATTCGTTAGTCTGGCCTTCGAACGGATTCTTTTTGATCGCCTCATATAAATCATTTTTGATTTTTACTGTGGTTTCCATTGTGCAACCGATTGGATCAGACCTTGGAAAAAAAAGCACTTTTGCTTTGTTGAAGCAAACTGCTACTGAAAATAGTATTATTGAGTCCTCCATTCATTTCACTATCTCAGGTTTTCCAAGAGTAGACACATAGCTACAATGAAAGATGTTGTGTTAAATGTGTCTTCTGAGTTTATCTCTATTGGTTTGGATGTGATTCGGGACGTCTGTAGTTTCCCGTACTCTTATCACACGTGCCTATCTTGAAGTCTACCTCCCCAGCTGATCTTCAAAGTTCTACTGCAGCATCAAACCTCTAGACCTTCTAGATATCTCCTCTTTTTTCGTATTACACAAGTTTCACGCCATTATACAATAGAGAAACTCTCCACATAAATGGTTTCTTGACTCGTTTCGTTACTCCCAGACTGATGTTCTAGCTTGTGATTAAGTTATTTCTGGAATGAAACGCAATTTCAGTCTATTGTATTCCACTCACACTTTCTTAGCCGATTTCTACTTTCTCTTGTGAACTTACATCATAAATAGGTAAATTCTTTTATCTCTTCCAATATATTTTCTAATTCTTATTCTCAAAGCATAGCATTCTTAAAGTGCAGCATACCATCACTTCAGTCTTCGTCTTGGTTATCCTCATTGCCATACTGATTACTGAAAATTCTTTACACAGTTTTAAGAACCTTTCTTAGATATTTTTTTCTTGCCTTAACCACAACAGTATCACCTGCGTATCGCAACATACTTGTCTTCCGTCCACTGAATTTGATCCCACCTCATTTGTTTCACGAACTTCTTATGTAGCTTCTTGGGTGCCAACACTGGATACAACAGCACGTAGCGCACCGCCTTGCCTCACGACAATCCCAATTTTTGCTTCTGCTTTTCAAGTGCATTTGCCATAATTTCTTCGTTAGACTGGACACGGTTTTCTGGTAATACATTCCGTTGAATTTTGGAATAGGTACAGCTAAAAGGGAGCCAAATTAGACGATGTTTTAGTGATTCATATTTCAAATCCCTTAGTCTTTCCATTTCCAAAGCGCGTTTGCGAACAGGTTCAATATCTTGATGAGGGTTGATTTTTTTTTTTATAACGTGAAGAAATACAGCCATTTTTCATAATGCTATGTTTCTTTATAAAAGAAAAATTGAAACGACTGTCTGCATCAGTCACTATTTTCTGACTCGACGCGTTTCATCCTCACATAAATACGGTGGTTTACATGTACATTTCTTTTCCTGAATGTAGTCAACGCTTCATAGCGCTACAGACTAGTTGCTGTGTGTCCCTTCTTATCATAATATGGTACTGTATGCACATATTATAAACGAAAACGAGGCGCGGGTGGTACCGGCGGAGGTTCGAGTCCTCACTCGGGCATGGGTGTGTGTGTTTGTCCTTAGGATAATTTAGGTTAAGTAGTGTGTAAGCTTAGGGACTGATGACCTTAGCAGTTAAGTCCCATAAGATTTCACACACATTTGATTTTTTTTTTGAAAACGAAACTACCTACAAGACGTTACAGGGAAAAGCACGCTAGAGGCGTTTATATACACACATTGTTACCACTAAATATCGTTCAGGAGCAGAAAAGAAAAACAGGCCAGAAATTGTACAGGTATAGAAATACAGTGTTCAGAAAGTAAATAACTACGTTTACAAAATTTTAGAGCGTATGAAATGCGAAGAAACATTTTTTATGTGACGAAAACGTCATATACGCGCCGTTTTAGCCCCTAGGGTCACGAAGGTTCTGACACTAGTGATATTCATAGACGTTATTCAAACTGTCGTGTGATGAATATTGTTTAAAGATGTTACTGAAAACTCCGTCCGTTTACATCAACTTTCATCCGCGTGCTAATGATGGTCTAAGACTCTCAAAACAACCATTTGTTTCGCGAATAATGACCACAGCTTCAGCCAAACAGGCACCAAGTTCACTTGGAGTGTCTATCGGTGTGTCGCTCACCAAACACTTTATGTTGCCCCCTCTACCCCACAAAAAGAATTGTATAGGAGTGAGGTCGGGAGAACCTGATGGCCACGGTGCTTGCCCACCCTCTCCCAATCCAACAGTTGGGGAAAACATTGTGCAAACGTTCTCTTTTATGAACGGCGAAATGTGGCGCGCTCCGTCATGCTGGACCTATCGCCGTTGCCTGTCTGCCAGTGCGACATTCTCCAACATTTCCGGTAGTACTTCACGGAGAAAGGTACGGTAATTTCTTCCACCGAGATTGTTAAGTAAAAGACACGGCACAATCAGATGGTCGTGAACAATACTAGCCCACAAAAAACTTACCCGTCCCAGCAGTAAGATGTGTCTGTGCTGCAATCCAGATTCGACTGTCAACGTGTTACGTATGAAGCAGTGAAAACAACTGTGAATGTTAGCCTAATGGAAGTCCACTGTCAAACACTTGAGTCCCCTATCGGAAGAGCTGTGCAACTACTATCTATTTATTTGACAGTGGGCTGGTTTCTTGGATATAGTTCTGGCACTATTAATTTCAATGACTAAACAAGAAATGTCAACAGCAAGTTATCGTATGTTTGAGAAACTTTTAAAAAAGTTTGTTGAAATCATCTCAACTTCGTCATTGCGTGAATGTTTTTTGTTGTGAATGAAAATTCCGGCTTTTGGCTCTGATGGCTCTGAGCACTATGGAACTTCTAAGGTCATCAGTCCCCTAGAACTTAGAACTACTTAAACCTAACTAACCTAAGGAAACCACACACATCCATTCCCGAGGCAGGATTCGAACCTGCGACCGTAATGGTCGCGCGGTTCCAGACTGTAGCGCCTAGAACCGCTCGGCCACCCTGGCCGGCTCCAGCTTTTGAAATAGATTTATTTTGTGCCCTTGGTGTACTCTGTGAGGTAGAGTGTTATCTATGCCGTCAAACACATATTACGTACCACAACGGGCATAGCCATTAAATCACGAAAATTTGACTAACTTTAGAGTGCAATCTGTTTACTGATATAGCACAAAACATTTCGGATCCTCTGGGTTGATCTGCAGGGACTGAAAAGGTTTTAAAGCTACTCGTACGTCGATCTTTGACTGTTTCTTTACAGTGAATAGCTACAGCTCTATTATCGTGGTCTTTCTTTTTTTAACAGTGAATAGCATAGATCTATGATCGCAATTTCTTTTAAAAAAAGTAGTTACGAGATTTGGCGTTTACTGTCCCATGGACGGCGAGGCCATTTGCGACAGAGCATAATCTTCGCGGTCTGCTTGAGGGGAGGACAGAGGGAACTGAATGAGGGTCAATAAAACAAACCGTAAATATCTGTCGCTATGTCTGGTAGCTGAAGAGGGGGAGGGGGGGTAGGGGATGCAGGGAGAACTGGTGTTTGGGCTGGGAAGTGTGACGTATGTATGTGTAGAAGGCGGGAGTGGGAGGAGTGGGAGGTGGAACAGGAGCCTTAGCTGCTGGTGCTCCGCAACATAAAACCACTACGGACGAGGATGCGCGGGCGCTGACCGTAAAAGAGACCATGCTAAAAGGTATATTACGCATAAACGACAGTAGTGCCGTTGCCAACCAGAGGTAACTACCTCCGAGGCGTCTCGATGGTACGCTAGCGGACAGACGCGTGAGTGGTACTGACTTTTATCCCTAAGCTATTCCACTAGAGCAAGAGCAGGATCCCATGGAGAGTTCAAATGTAAACCTTCGACCGCGTACACCGTCCATTATGACCTCTTATATAGCCGTATTACTTAATATGTTTTAATGCTGTTCTCGTATGAACTGTAAGAAAATCCGCGCTGTGGCGTGTAGGTTTTGTCATAGTGATTACCTGCAGAAATTAACTTTGCTTTCCGATGTTAATAACGTACATGTAAAAGATAAGATTTTACCGATGTTTCGCGCTCCCAGTGCGAATAAGTAGTCTTGGAGAAATTTGCTGTTTTAGAAATCAGTTTACTATTTTTTCGGAAGTTGTGATTTCACATTCCAATAAGGAATCAAGCAGCGTCAGACAAGGAGTAAATGGAATGTTGTTACCACCACCGCATTTGCTCTCTGCCCCTGTGATTCCACACTTTGTTTCTTACAAAACCTACTGTTCTGATAAGAGGATTATGACCCCCTTGGGATAATCCATCCTTTTGATTGACAGGCCCTTAACCTGTTGTTCAGTTAACCGGTTTTCCAAGAAACCCTCACCCCGCCCCTTCCCTCTTTTCACTCCCCTCCCCCTCCTCCTCTCTCATCTCTCTGGGAACTCCCCCTGTAGATACAAGCACACTTTTGATATCAATGTGATTGGCTAATTACTTAAATTGATCAATTAATTAACCTTTCCCTCTCAGGAAACCCCCAGCCCACCTCTCCCCTCCCCCCACCTGCAAATTGACAGGAAAAAAACTCAGTTGATTGTGTAGTATCATTGCCACAGATTCTACTACAACGCCGCGCCAACGAAAGGTTGGCAGCCCGTCATCTGCCGAGCACAGCGCACTCTAGCGGGCTGTACAGCTCGACGGAACTGGAGTGTGCCTCGTTCACTTCTTAGCTAGATTTCAACCTAGGCGGACGTACTTTCCCAATCGGCCCTCAGCCAGTCCTGTTTGCATTGATTCTCTGAGGAGGGCCCATCAGGCTTAGTCACTGAGAATATGTTGTGTTAGTTATAGCCGTAGCTGCAGTCCTACAAACTACTGAAGATAAGTAATTTTCATTGTACTATGTGTTCCTTGAATAATAATCCTTCTGTCTAACTGTGTGTCGTACCGCATATTATTGCAACCTGGACTCCTTCAGCTCCTATCAACTCGGCCTCCTACTGATTTGCGTTCAGTAACGGGCTGAAAACACCTACGCGTTTTGTGCCTCTAAACAGTGAGACACAATAGATTGCCCATTTGGTGGGAAAATATTGTTTAAACAATTTTGACAATGTTTGGAATATACTTTATTTAAACACTTTACAGGATACAAGATGGTGTATGGAATATAGTTTATTTTGCCGTGCGGGATTAGCCGAGCGGTCTAGGGCGCTGCAGTCATGGACTGTGCGGCTGGTCCCAGTGGAGGTTCGAGTCCTCCCTGGGGCATGGGTGTGTGTGTTTGTCCATAGGATAATTTAGGTTAAGTAGTGTGCAACTTAGGGACTGATGACCTTAGCAGTTAAGTCCCATAAGATTTCACACACATTTTTTATAGTTCATTTATTTATATAAAGAATTTGGTGGGAAATCGATCGCTGTGTGTGAAATATTTAAACAATTGTGGCGCTTTTTCATTCCAAGCACTTAAGGAAACAAGTAATTGCGTTGCCTCAGATCCCTTAAACATAACTGAAAAACCCACCCACGCAGGCTGCCCAGAATTAGGGTGCACTGGAGAGACTGGGGAGCTCCGTAGGCTCACTGCACTGCTATCGACTGTAGCTGCCATCTCAAGTGCTCATGCATTGTTTCTGCATGCGTGAACCAACCTGCTGGCTACCAGCGCCCATTAGAGATGCCTTTCTTCCAGAGCAAATTTTGAAATACTGCTGATGTTAATAAATAATTAATTTCCGATCATATAATCGTGAGTAGGGAATATAAGGCGGAGGAGATAGCTATTTCACACACACACAGAATGATGATGTCACAAAACTAGTAGCAGGCTGTCTAGAAATACACTTTAAAAAAGGTTGGTGTGTACAAAGGAGAGAGAGAGAGAGAGAGAGAGAGAGAGAGAGAGCTGTAGTTTGCTTTGCAGATGACATAGGGCCTAGCATGGGGTGTTCCATTCCGCCATGGACTCTAAACCGTCCCAGCCTTCCTAGTGCACTTCCTTGGGGTACACTTCACGAATGGATTGAGGAGTTTCTAAATCCAGTGCGGAATACCTCATCTTTAAGATGTCACAAATGTAGCTTCAGATGTGCCACAGGAAATATCAATTAAATTGTTAATATAGGCATTTAAGCAATTTGCTTCAACAGTTCAAAATTATTCAAATAAAAAAAAATTCGACACTGCAGAGTAAAGTGTTTAAATAAACAATGGTCCACACATTGTCTAAATTGTTTAAACGATACTCACTACTCTTCAATCGGTTTCCTGCCAAATGGGCAGTCAACTGAGTCTTTATCCTGCCAGTTTCCTGGTGAGGGGAGGGGGGAGTTGGGCTGGGGGTTTTCCAGACAGGGAAGGGTTAATTAATTTGTCGATTTAATTAATTAGTCTATCAAATTGCTATCAAAAGTGTGCTTGTATTGGTGGGGGAGTTTCCAGAGGGGTGGAAGAGGAGGAGGAGAGAGAAAGAGAGGGATGAGGGTTTCTTGGAAAACCAATTAACCAAACAGGTTAAGAACCTGTCTATCAAAAGGATGGATTATCCCCAGGATGCCATAATCCTCTTAGCAGAACAATAGGTTAAGGACCTGTCAATCAAAAGAGAATAATATGTTTGCCCCTGAATGTATACTTTCCCCTGAAGGGATGGAACCCACAATAACAAAATGTGCTCATACCCTCCCCCCCCCCTTTACCCACTACTCTTCTTAACACTTAAATTTATGTTCAGTATTAACAAATTCCTGTTATTCAGAAACTATTTTCTTGCTGTTGCCACTTTGCATTTTATATTCTACATACTTCCGTGGTGAACAGTTATTTTGGTCCTAAATAGTAAAGTTTGTCTACTACTTCCAGCGTCTCATTTTCTAGAAGGTTACCATAGTAATGTTTCTTATCATGTAAGGGGATGCAATGGTGTTATGTTAATAGTAACATAACAACTAGGTTTCGCAATAAGTGTCATACATTAATTATGATATACAGGGTGTTACAAAAAGGTACGGTCAAACTTTCAGGAAACGTTCCTCACACACAAAGAAAGAAAATATGTTATATGGACATGTGTCCGGAAACGCTTACTTTCCATGTTAGAGCTCATTTTATTACTTCTCTTCAAATCACATTAATCATGGAATGGAAACATACAGCAACAGAACGTACCAGCATGACTTCAAACACTTTGTTACAGGAAATGTTCAAAATGTCCTCCGTTAGCGAGGATACATCCATCCACCCTCCGTCGCATGGAATCCCTGATGCACTGATGCAGCCCTAGAGAATGGCGTATTGTATCACAGCCGTCCACAATACAAGCACGAGGAGTCTACATTTGGTACCGGGGATGCGTAGACAAGAGCTTTCAAATGCCCCCATAAATGAAAGTCAAGAGGGTTGAGGTCAGGAGAGCGTGGAGGCCACAGAATTGGTCCGCCTCTACCAATCCATCGGTCACCGAATCTGTTGTTGAGAAGCGTACGAACACTTCGACTGAAATGTGCAGGAGCTCCATCGTGCATGAACCACATGTTGTGTCGTACTTGTAATGGCACATGTTCTAGCAGCACAGGTAGAGTATCCTGTATGAAATCATGACAACGTGCTCCATTGAGCGTAGGTGGAAGAACATACGAAACTAAAATGAGCTCTAACATGGAAATTAAGCATTTACGGACACATGTCCACATAACATCTTTTCTTTATTTGTGTGTGAGGAATGTTTCCTGAACGTTTGGCCGTACCTTTTGTAACACCCTGTATATGTATGTACAGTATTTTAAATTGTTGTTGTTGTGGCCCTCAGTGCAGAGACTGGTTGGATGCAGCTCTCCATGCTACTCTATCCTGTGGAAGCTTCTTCATCCCCAAATAACTACTGCAACCTACATCCTTCAGAATTTGCCTAGTGTGTTCGTCTCTTGGTCTCCCTCTACGATTTTTACCCTCTACACTTCCCTCCAGTACTAAACTGGTAATCCTTTGATGCTACAGACTGTGTCCTACCAATCGATCCCTTCTTATAGTCAAGTTGTGCCAGAAAATACTCTTCTCCCCAATTATATTCAGTACCTCCTCATTAGTCACGTGATCTACCCATCTAATATTCAGCATTCCTCAGTAGCACCACATTTCGAAAGCTTCTGTTCTCTTCTGATCTAAACTATTGAGAGGTGGCATGAGCCCCCTCTCATATTTCTATCTTACGATTTTCCTCTCTAATTGGATGCAGTGAAAAGTTGCTATTCCTTCACACGCGGACTTCCCACGCAGCGTCTCTCGTCACCCAGGTGGTCCGGTGACTGGCGGGCTCTGCTGATCTTGAAAGGGTAACCCGACGGGTCTGAGGGAGTCGAGTGAATGATTTCCAGACGCCTACATTGTAAAAAGACACGCCCGGAGGGGCCTGAAGTAGCGGCTGGGCTAGAGGTTCCGTTACTTCGCAGAAACTTAGCGAAAACACTTTCTGGCGGGCTACCAGCGAAGCGTGGGAATGACTTGTGTTCCCAAGCAGCCTTGGCGCGCAAATGCCCGCGTTTTCTGCGGTATAGTAACTGTGATTGGCTTGCTCAGGGCATAGCTCCGTGACGTAGCAAAATCGGCGCAGAAATTGGCGCCAAGAATCTCCATTGGTGGAATGGTAGTGCTCCGGCAATAGAGTGAAATTTTCCGCCGGTTTTCGAGTTGCTGATTGGAACGGTTAACCACGGGCACTGTCGTGGGGGCGGGAATGTTCTGTGCTCTTGTGGAGAGTCGGCTCTCGCCTTTCGGTCGGAGTAGGTTACAAGACTGAGCTCTTGCTGCTCTGGACAGCCTGCCTTCCGTTGGCTGTCTAATATACTTTTATTTAATTGTGACTGTTTGACGAAGTTGCTGAAGTTTCGACTTCAACGTAACTTTCCGAGTACAGTTGGCAATTGAGCATTCTGCATACAAGCGGCCTATGTTGTCTGTCTTGAGCAGTTTTGGCTAAAGTTGACTGTATTGGAGTTACAGTGTGACTTCGCTTGTTAAAATCAATCACTGTACCGTCAGTGATTGTGTGGCGAGCCTTCTTCGTCTCCCTCAGAGGCGCATTTGTATTGCTAGGAAGTCTTCAGTCTGGAACAACCAGACCAGGATAATTTGTTTCGGGCTATACTCGCGACATTATCATCACCACGACGGGACGTCGAAGCAACCAGCAATCGCCTCCGGTACGCCAGACCGTGTTCTGGCAGTTAAGAAGACAGTTTGGTAATGTATGTCCGCAGCACCGGCAGATAAGGATTTCCCTAGGTGATAATCAGAGCTAAGCAGAGCGTGCCTGTTCGTCTTTTTCTTTGTTCTGTCTTGGGTGTTCATTGTCTGAATTCTCACTACAGTAGCAGCAATTAATGTTGGGTTGGCTGTGTGTTTCTCTTAAGATTTGAGTTGCAAGGAATTGGCTCCACATACCACTTCGTCATAAATGTCACAATCTAGTTTAGGGACAACTTCACCTTAACAGCATTTATTTGAGTATCCAATTTGAGCCAATTTGATGTATTGTAAAATGTTTCATGTGTTTTGTTTATTATTTTGATTATAGTCATAATTAATCATGTTGTTATTTTGGACAGAACTTTCATTCTGTTAATCGGTAGAGCAACCCTTTCATTTCTCACTACGTTAATGAAACTTTCCTATATTTAACTTATGTATCAACTTAAATTATTGCAGGTGCCAAACTCTTTTCTACCGCACTTGCAGGGTCGATTACAGTCAGTTCGCGTTTCTTTTTTAATCCATGTGCAACAGCAAAAGTCGGAGTTAGAATAGTGGGGCGGGGGGACGGGGGGGGGGGGGGGCGGGGGGGGGGCTTAGGGCATCCTTTATATATGAAGATTCTAGAAGAATTTATTGTGAAATACACTACTAGCCCCGGCACCTCGCACTATTTATCGTCCATATTTCACTTCCATACATGGCTACACTCCAGACAAATACTTTCAGAAAGGACTTCCTGACACTTAAATCTCTACTCGATATGAAATTTCGCCACTTCGGCGACCTGCGCGTCGATGAGGATGAAATGATGATGATTAGGACAACACAACACCCAGTCCCTGAGCGGAGAAAATCTCCGACCCAGCCGGGAATCGAACCCTGGCCCTTAGGATTGACAGTCTGTCACGCTGACCACTCAGCTACCGGGGGCGGACAATCTATACTCGATGTTAACACATTTCTCTTCTTCAGAAACGCTTTCCAGTCTACATTTTATATCCTGTCTACTTCGGCCATCATCAGTTATTTTCCTCCTGAGATACCAAAACTCATCTATTACTTAAAGTGTCTCATTTCCTAATGTGACTCCCTCAGCATCACCTGATTTTATTTGACTACGTTCCATTATCCTAGTTTTGCTTCTGTTGACGTTCGCCTTCTTTCAAGACCCTGTCTATTTCGTTTAATTGCTCTGCCAAGTCCTTTGCTGTCTCTGACAGAACTACGTCGTCATCGGCAAACATCAAAGTTCTCATATTCTTATATATCATTCTTCAGTCCTTAATTCTTATATTCTATTTTTACGTTTATTTTTCAGGAAGATATGGTGCATGCCTTGAATGACACCGATCGTAGAATCATTCGGAACGTGGAAATTCCTAATACCACGACATTCGCATGAAGACATGTTTTCCAGAGGGACATTTCTTCGTATGTTGTCACTCGGAAAGGAAACGTCGCTAACACTGCTGAAGATTTCACACGTTGGCAATAATTTTGCAGCAAACCACGCATAACGGATCATTTTTCATGAAAGCTGATGCTTGAAATTGATTATGAATCAGGATACATTACAGCAATTTGACCGAAAACAATTTCAAATAATTTGTCCATTGATTTATTGTTTTTTTCTTCTTCTTGAATTCATTCACCAGTCATGCAGTTAGTAGGCGAATAAGCACAATGTTGTTTCAATGAACAATGTAAAAAATAGGTAGTAATGTTTTACAGACATGGTTAGATACATGAAAAATAAAAGTAGTGATAGGATTTCAAACAAAGGGCGCAAATGTGTGAAGCTGCGACTTTAGCCACTGTATCACCGTTTCGGTTGGGTTGTTTACTCACTGAAAGGAATATAAATTATCCCGAAAACCTTGTCTGCTGTTTACTCAGAAACGGTCGAATATCTACGTATAAGCCGAGAGACGCGTTGGCTTATTTTGACTCCTCTTCCACTGAGGAAAGTTTCTCGGAAATCGGGTTATGGCACTTGCATGATCACCTTGTCAGTATTGTCAAAAGCTTTTACTCAATTGATTAATGCTGTAGGCGTAGGTTTGCCTTTTTTAAGTCTGTCTTCTAATATAGGTCATGGGGCCAGTATTGCTTCGAGCGTTCCTAAATTTCTCCGAAACCCAGTCTGATCATCCTCAACATCAACTTTGACCAGTATTTCTAGTCTCCTGTACGTAGTTTGCGTCAGTGTTTTGCAGCTTGACTTACGAAACTCACAGTCGCTAATGTTCATATCTGTCAATACCAGCCTTCTTGAGAATGGAATTATCACATTCTTTCTTACTTTGATACTCTCGGTGGCCTCTTTCAACTTATTCGGGTCCTATCTCCTTCGTTTCCGACGTTTCTGAAATGTCTGCAGCTTAAGTTTGAAGCTCATACCAATAAATTGTGGCCAGGGTTCACATCTAGATCCAGAATGTTTTGCAGTTTAAAATCCAGTTTTCAAATTCCTCTGTCTTACCAGCGTATAACCTGTCTAAAATCTTGGAGTTGTCCAGATCTCTTACACGTATACATTCACATTTCATAATTCCTAGACCAATTCTCTGAATTTGTTATCATCTTACCAAGTAGGAGTCATATAAACTTGTACTACTGTGACTGCTGTTGACTTTGTATCTATCTTAGCAACGATAATGTTTTCAGTACGCTGCCTGAAACATTTCACCAACATTACTGTTTTTATTTTTTATTAATTCATTACTAGTTCTCCTCCTCTGTTAACTTAATTCAGTTTTTCATTAATAACACTGTACTTACATCACCAGAAATTCTGCTCTTCCTGCCACCGCAATTCACTAACTCCCACTGTATCTGATTCCATTTGATTCGTTTCTCTTTTAAAATTTTCTAATGTATATACCCATAAGTGCTCTAACATTCTACGCTCCGTGCCATAAAATGGCAGTTACATTTCTCCTAATGATAACATCCTCCTTGGTAATCGTCGCCTGGAGATCTGATTAGGTGGCTATCACATCTATGGAATACATCTACATCCATACTCCGCAAGCTACCTGGCGGTGTGTGGCGGAGGGTACTTTGAGTTCCTCTATCGGTTCTCCCTTCTATTCCAGTCTCGTATTGTTCGTGGAAGGAAAGATTGTCGGTATGCCTCTGTGTGGGCTCTAATCTCTCTGATTTTATCCTCATGGTCTCTTCGCGAGATATATGTAGGAGGGAGCAATATACTGCTTGACTCCTCGGTGAAGGTAAGTCCTCGAAACTTCAACAAAAGCCCGTACCGAGCTACTGAGCGTCTCTCCTGCAGAGTCTTCCACTGAAGTTCATCTATCATCTCCGTAACGCTTTCGCGATTACCAAATGATCCTGTTACGAAGCGCGCTGCTCTCCATTGGATCATATCTATCTCCTCTATCAACCCTATCTGGTACGGATCCCACACTGGTGAGCAATATTCAAGCAGTGGGCGAACAAGTGTACTGTAACCTACTTCCTTTGTTTTCGGATTGCATTTCCTTAGGACTCTTCCAATGAATCTGAGTCTGGCATCTGCTTTACCGACGATCAACTTTATATGATCATTCCATTTTAAATCACTCCTAATGCGTACTCCCAGATAATTTATGGAATTAACTGCTACCAGTTGCTGACCTGCTATTTTGTAGCTAAATGATAAAGGATCTTTCTTTCTATGTATTCACAGCACATTACACTTGTCTACATTGAGATTCAATTCCCATTCCCTACACCATGCGTCAATTTGTTGCAGATTCTCCTGCATTTCAGTACAATTTTCCATTGTTACAACCTCTCGATGTACCGCAGCATCATCCGCAAAAAGCTTCAGTGAACTTCCGATGTTATCCACAAGGTCATTTATATATAATGCGAATAGCAACGGTCCTACGACACTCCCCTGCGGCACACCTGAAATCACTCTTACTTCGGAAGACTTCTCTCCATTGTGAATGACATGCTGCGTTCTGTTACCTAGGAACTCTTCAATCTAGTCACACAATTAGTCTGATAGTCTATAGGCTCTTACTTTGTTCATTAGACGACTGTGGGGAACTGTATCGAACGCCTTGCGGAAGTCAAGAAACACGGCATCTATCTGGGAACCCGTGCCTATGGCCCTCTGAGTCTCGTGGACGAATAGCGCGAGCTGGGTTTCACACGATCGTCTTTTTCGAAACCCATGCTGATTCCTACAGAGTAGATTTCTAGTATCCAGAAAAGTCATTGTACTCGAACATAATACGTGTTCCAAAATTCTACAATTGATCGACGTTAGAGATATAGGTCTATAGTTCTGCACATCTGTTCGACGTCCCTTCTTAAAAACGGGGATGACCTGTGCCCTTTTCCAATCCTTTGGAACGCTACGCTCTTCTAGAGACCTACGGTACACGGCTGCAAGAAGGGGGGCAAGTTCCTTCGCGTACTCTGTGTAAAATCGAACTGGTATCCCATCAGGTCCAGCGGCCTTTCCTCTTTTGAGCGATTTTAATTGTTTCGCTATCCCTCTGTCGTCTATTTCAATATCTACCATTTTGTCATCCGTGCGACTTTACACTAAAGGAATGCATCGTCATTAAACTACAGAGTAGAACCTCGTGCCCTCGGAAAATACTTTGTAGTTCCACGTTGTGTTTGGAAGTTCGTAGTACAAATATAACAGGGTCATGTCGACTAATGTTACAAAGCCAGTTCAGTCATACGTCAAGACCGTTGCCCTTCTAAGTAGGTACTGAACTCTTTACAGATACTCCCCCAATCTGGTTGCACTTACCGTAAGACTATCGATATCCTTGATGCACGAAACCCACTCCGCTGTGGTGAAGGTCAGGGGATCGTATGTGTAAGAATAATTCAGAAAGTGGCACTCGATGCGAAAACGTCTTGCCTCCAGAGATTTGCGCTGCTGCTGGCCCTGCACAATCCTAACTTCGATCTCCTCTGTGGTGCCTGATGCATATTTGACTCTGAGGAATAATTGCTTGAGGAAGTAGATGCAGTGTCTCTTTCTATCCTGATGGGATCATGAACTATGTTCGTTATTCAATGGAGTTTCCCATGACTGTATAACATAAATATATCAATGTTAATTTTATATAATTTTCATCGAAAATTAAACTAGTTCATACAGTTTCCATCCTATGTTGCGTCTACTGAGAGGCACATCATAGATATTCGTATGGTGTGGATCCCCATATCGCGAAAGCCATCACACGAAACGTCTTAATTATTGCACAATTAAATATTTGAGTGATGTATATAATACGACGAAGTAAGAGATAGTGAAGAGATGTCATGTGACAACTAAGATGAAATCGAGCTGTGGTGGAAAATTTCGTCCTCATATTGATTTATTTTCAGGCTACTTTTGCAAACAGTTCCACATCAGACATTAACAACCGTTATATAAATACACACATATCTTTTAGAACTCTCGAATATTGTCAGCAATTACGTCATTCTATAAAAAAAAATTTGAACTTCTCTGTAAAGACAAAATTACGACTAACAATCGTGCAGTAAGTTGCAATGTTTCGATATCGTGATCCGATTAAGAAATATTATGGGTGTTCCTGTCACGCTGAATGCACTTCATAATCATGTGTAACGCACTAATCCCTGCGGCAAGGTACCACATCGGAATGGAAAAATGGTTTTTGATTGTTCTGAGGCCAAAAACCACATAAAAAGCGAAATGACATCGGTATTTAATTTTTCTGGGCCCAAAAACTGCATGAAAAGCAAAAGGGCATCGCTTTCTAATTATCTTGAGACAATCTGAAATCGAGAAACAGCATGTTCTACAACGGCCCGGAGTGTCTCGCGGCCACTTTCAGAATGCGTTGCGAAATGCGTACCTTCGGTTCAGCTACGTTCGTAACTGGAGCACTGATCACATCATCTTGCAGATAATCCCACACTCAGAAGTCACACGGATTGAAATCAGGTCATCGGCCAGGTTGTAGGGAAATGATGGCTGATAATTCTAGCGTTTCCGAAATGCCTCTGCAGCAGCTGCTTCACTGGCTGTGCAATGTGCGGAGGAATGCGATCTTGCATTAAAAATGATCCTGACTACACATCCATGCTGTTGAGGGGTTGGAATGACGTTGGTGTGCAAAAGGATGCTCACAGCGTTTACCAGTGACGGTACAGGTAAAAAGGACCCGCAGGACCTATCTCCTCGAAAAATACTGTTATATGATAAACGATGCAGTTAACTCGCACCGCACAGTCACCTATGCAGAGTGAAGTGGTACCGGTTGATGTACGTGCGGACTTTTTCGTTTCCCACCTTCTGAAATACTGCATAATGGCATGTCCTTGGAGATGGAAATGGGCTTCGTTCGTTCCACAGCATGTTCCATGGCCATTCATTGTCCATTTCCATGCTAGCAATATATTCGAGGACGAAAGTTTGTCTTCCTGGCAGGTCAGCAGGAAGCAACTCATGGGTGATTTTGTATGGATAGCAATGCACAATGTTTCGGAGGATTTTATGCCCTGTGCTTGGAGGTATATCCAACATTCGGGCAATTCACTGTGTACTGTATGTTTGCACACCACCGTGCGACCTCTCCTGCAATGCGGTGGCCACATCTTCGACAGGCGTCGGACAACTGCTTTCCTCCCACTGCCACATTGCCCTTGAAAAGAGCCTATCTTTTCGAATTTCCTTATCATTTCCTCCATACCCTCAGCAGACAGCGGACCAACATCTTTTTTCATACCCTTGAGTGCCCGGAACTTCTGCAGGACTATTCGCGCTCAGTCACCTAACTTGTAAAGAGCGTTGCCAGCGGTGCGCTATCTTTGTGGAGATAGTCATGCTGGGCGTCTAGGACGCAAACTGAGGAACAGCCGTGTGCCGTGCGTCTGATGGTATGCATATTCTGACGTCTGCAGCGTCATCTATTGGTAAAGTTTTCGTTAAACTTTTTTTCCATGCCTTTTCCCCCTGCGTCAATAAATGCTGTTCAAATATGACGTCATTATGAGCAGTGGCTCTCTTTCTACACAGTTTAAAACTGTATGTGTTTATGTAAAGCATTAGAAGAAATCGTTACATAGTAGTCGTCTCCGACGAATCTGAGTAATTACGGGGACAAAGTGACGTATTTCTGTTCCCTAAGCAAAATGAGTTATGGAACAGTGTTCGTCTCTGGTGGCTACGAACAAATATTGTTAGAGTAATCTGAACAATCTGCTATAATGCAACCGTCTCTTGATGGAATTAGGCTAGTGAGCCGTAAGTGCAAAGCTACTGTAAGACACTTTTCCCAGAAAGACACATAGGTGAAACAAATTGCTGAACTGTTTAAATAATACCTCTTTGAAATTCACAATACGTCATAGTATGGTAACAGTCATTTACGTTCCATTCAACTTTTCTGAGTAACCAATAAAGTCTTCTCCTCTTTCTCACTTTTTATGACGTTATGAAGGAGCCAGCCACAATTCATTGACGCTAAGAACCTGTCTATACCTAAAGGGGGGGGGGGGGGGGGAGCGGGGCGACAAAACATCACTTAATTATATTATCCGTTTTGCAAAATTTGTTCGAAAGCATCATTTACACCACCTGACAAAAAAAAGTGAAGCACCCAGAAGAAATGGTCCTACGACATTGTAACTTCGTACACTTACAAACCATTGGCTGGTATATGAATGATTGGAAGGCAATTCTCTGTGACAGGTAAAACAGCCACCAGAGTGCATTATTGTGTTACCGGGCCTAGAGGGGTGTATAAGTGGCGTGAACAGCGTCAGATGTTGATCATTGTAAGGCACTCAGATATGTCGAATACTAGTGTAAAACAGCCTTATCAACACCTGACTGAATCTGAAAGGAGCGTAATTCCCTACCTATTTGGCAGACTAGTCGAATCGAGGAATATCCAGATCTGAGGGGCATTCGGACATAGCAGTGGCCCGATGTTGGATTGCATGGGAACATAAGGGTAAGTATAGGCCTATTCATCGTCAAAGTTCTACTCTATCACGTCTGCTCACCACAGGAGAGCACTGCCGTGCACAAAGCAGTCGTAAGTCATTCGTATCCGCGCCTGCCATTCGAGAACAAGTAATGTACTCCCTGCAACATTCTGTGTCATGCTGCACTATTGGTCGGAGTCTAGGAGCAGCTGGACCAAGACACTACCGTCCCAAGCGTAGACTGCCGCTAACGCCGGAACACAGATGGCTGCATTTTGAGTGATGCCTTGAACAGTCACGGAATGCTGATGAATGGCGTCGCACTGTGTTCACTGATGAATCACTGTTCTGCACTACCCGGGATGACAATTACAGAGAATGGCGGCGACCTCTGTTTTGGAGAAACACAGAGGCGCTACCCCTGACGTCATGATCTCGAATATGACTTCAGGTCTCGGTTGGTAGTGATCGAGGCAACTGAGATGACGCTTTACTGCGTCATGGACAACCAACGCCTTCACGTATTATCTCTCAGGTGAGCCGTTTTTCAGCAGAACAATACTATTCTGCGCAAGTCACGTGTCACTATGAACTGTATAGTTGATCCTGAGATATTCAAAAAATGGTTCAAATGGCTCTGAGCACTATGGGACTTAACATCTTAGGTCATCGGTCCCCTAGAACTTAGAACTACTTAAACCTAACTAACCTAAGGGCATCACACAACACCCAGCCATCACGAGGCAGAGAAAATCCCTGACCCCGCCGGGAATCGAACCCGGGAACCCGGGCGTGGGAAGCGAGAACGCTACCGCACGACCACGAGATGCGGGCCCTGAGATATTCCTGTAGTTAGCAAGGTCCCTGGAGCTGTCCATTACAGCACATGTGTCGGACTAGCTCGGATTTCGACTCCACGCCAGTGCCAGTACTTCAGACATTATGGACCAGTTACTACAGTTGTGGGCCAGTTTGCCTCGGAAGTGGTTACAACGGCTTTATGACATCCCTCCGAACCAAATCAGGGCATGCACTGAGCCAGAGGGGTTGCAAAGTCGTACGGGTAAGTGGCCTCATACTACCAAGTTCTTTATAAATTAGACTCGGAATTGTAATCAATTAAATAACATCAGACCCCCTCTCAACGTGTGAATTTTCATGTCTTGTTCTTCTCTCCTTCCGGGTTCTTAAATTTTTTGTGAAGCCATGTACACACAACGTATGCTTGAGGTCATTGCAAAAAAGAGTCAGTTATTAGTGATGATGGTGAACGAGTCAGGTGCCCCACTTCCATGCATGTAAACATCCAACAGTAATTGCCTGAAGGGTTCCCTTTTGGCAAACGGGCTGTATTACCTCAAGTGGTATCGACATGTTCAGAGTCTGTCAACAGCGTGCACCAATGCTCGCAATCAGTCCAGCTGACCTTCTTCGAGCGAGACGATTGTTCCTGTACTCATTTAGAGGGGCGGGTACTGGAAGTTATGGCTACTCAACGTTTAGTTGACAAGCGAAATGGACTGTCGAGCAGCTGCCATAGTAGGCAATAGTCCACAGTGGCCTCTGTCGTCGACACGTGTTACTAGTGGCTTTTCAGTCTGGCGATGACAGTTTTTACAGAATCGGGGTATTCATGATACATCCTTGAAACCATTGCACGAGAAAACTCAGTACCTACAGGAGCTCTGAGATGTAGTGAACCATGCGTCGATCATCAAACATCAGCCAGTGATCAGATAAGCTGATGACGAGAGTCTTGCTTTTGTTTCCCTTAATTGTAACGCTAACGGCAAATATAAGGACTGGTGAGTTTCCAGTGTTGCCTGCTTCCAGCAGACGAAACACCTGCTGAA
The DNA here is from genome assembly GCF_023898315.1 of Schistocerca nitens. Lineage (NCBI taxonomy): Eukaryota > Metazoa > Arthropoda > Insecta > Orthoptera > Acrididae > Schistocerca > Schistocerca nitens. The sequence goes on along the minus strand of NC_064618.1, from coordinate 508,256,780 downwards.
GTCGATTTACCCTGATAGGATCATTTTCCTGAACCAGGGAACTGTTTGGGCACTAGAAATTGCGCTACTTTGGTTTCTTAAGGTTTGGTCAAAGAATGCAACGATAATTTTTGGTTGCGTGAAAACGCAGGTATATCTCTTTGATGTACTGGTGAGTATGAGGCGGCGAGGACCTACTCTTAATGAGCTGCGCTGCAAACTTTGGATAACGAAATCTCCGCTACTCTTATACATGTTTCACAAAAAGCTTTTGATCCTTCCTGTTGATGGTGCGGCCGGACAAAATTATAGCCACATTACGGGCGTATTATAATCACAGAATTTCAGTTAGTTAGCTTTCGCGAATGTTTAACGTGCGTAACGATCAGTTAGTAATTAGGCACGTGTTCTGTCTCATAAGGACGTTCTTGCTTCCCGTAGTTGTTTTTCTTTTTTGTGTTTTCTTATACGCATTTTAAGTGTATTTTTCTATGCTCTTTCATAATTACAACCACTGTAAGAGTTTGCGAGACTTGTACTTTTGGTAAGACGTGGTATCACGTTGTATGGCCTTAGTATTTAGCTATGTGTATACTTACACTGTGATTTAAACCCCCATTGCGTTTGATATTTTCGTTTCAATATAGAGTTATTCGAAGTTGTTGTTATTGATTCCACACGCCCTTTTTCACGACCTTTCGTAATCATCGCTCTATCTTTCTCATGGTCAGAACTTCATCTTTTTGTAACAGACTGAACTATGTAGCTTGCACACATCAGGTACACATATGATTCTTCTTTGAGCATATGTGATAAATTTGCCGCTGCATGAATCTACGAGATTGGGGCAACTGAGCAGAGATTTTTCATTGCAGAAATTGTTGATGACTGTTCATAAATTTCAGGGCTATGACTTCAGTGCTATCAAATGGACTGTAAATGCACACAAGCTATACACGACGATTAAGCTTCCCCTACCAATGAGTTATATGCAATCCGCAACACCTTCGAAAACCACACGTGAGATTTTAATATTCTCTTGATCGCTACGCACAAAATATTAACCCTTAAGAAAAATGAATAGGATGTTTCTATAGGAAATTCGATGTACTTAAATTATGTACTGGGATACAATTTTGACGGAGGCCACGGATTTCGAGTTATACAAGAGAAATGCGTTTCAGGGTCACTTTTCTACGCTTTTTTTAATAATTTGAAAACTGTGGCCTGTAGCACAACGTATCATTTATTTTTAGTACAAAATTTAACTATAATAACTTTTCTGCAAAATTGCCTTGTGTCCGCAGCTCGTGGTCTAGAGGCGAGCGTTGCTGCCTCTGGATCACAGGGCCCCAGGTTCGATTCTCGGCTGGATTTGTTGTTTGTGTTGTCATCATCATCATCATCATTATCATTCGCGACAGCGGCTAGATTGAATTCGGTAAAAAAATTGGACTGTGTAAAAATTGGGACTTTCTATGGGCGCTGATGACCGCGCATTTGAGCGCCCCACAAACCAAACATCATCACATTATCAAAAGGTCCCTGCTCAATTTTTTCTGTAGGATTAATAGTTTGCATGTAGTGGGTGAGGGAATACGAAAATCTTGTGCGTGCTATCTGAAGGCATTGAGAGTTGTACAAAACCCATAGATGGGATTAGGTGAATCACACTGTAAAAACTTCACTCAGTAGCAGAGGAAGTATCCATTATTCAGTAAGACGAAATGATGATTTGGGAAGCATCACTTACAGTTTCAACATGTGGATTTGCTGCATTCTCTCTCTGTCTCTCTCTCTCTCTCCCCCTATCTCTCTGTCTCTCTCTCTAACACAATGGTGATCTTACTAGCGTAGGTTTAGTTTCAGTCTTAGGCTTTTGTAAAGTTATGTGGTTATTTGCAAGGTATCCAATAAAAATTGAAGTAATGGAGGAGCCCATTTTCTTTTCCTTTTTCTTCAGCTCTCTTTATTGACGTTAGTTTTACATACTATAAGTGAAACTAACACTGATAAATACAAATGAAGGGAGAAAGTCTCACGTAAGTATTAAGCAGCAGACCTTCTGCCAACGTGTAAAAAAGAAAAGAAAGCCCAGTGGAAATGCTGCTCTTAACGCAGAAAAAAGTAAACTCTTAACCCTTTCGTGATGTAAAAATCTGCTAATCTATGAATAATAGGTTAACATAGCACAAAAGGAATCAGACGTATGATAAAACTAACTGGGAATTAACGAGTGGGCTTCTGGTGTGAAAAGAACATATGATGTCAATTTTAGGTAATGTAAGAGACAGGCTTCAGGTCATTCGCATAATAGTAGAAAGCTGTAATCTGCACCCGGAAGGGCTTCTAAGGACCTATATTGGAATACTTGCGTGAGATCCGATTTATCAAGCACGTGAGATCCGTATTAGGGTGAACTAATATCTACATTCTGCGTGTACGAATAAAGGCAAAAAGAATGATAACATGGTGGTCTGATGCGCAAGAAAGTATAACATAAAAGCTACAAGATCTGAAGTGACAGACAGTAAACAATTACCAGTAATATCTTGAGGAAAGGTAGACAGACATATTTGGGAACCGGTTTCGAAGGAGTTATTTAAGAACATGGTTCAGTCTTATACTCACGCTTCTTACAGAACGTGAATACAGACTAATCATACAAGCAAATTCACATTTAAGACTTTTACGGTTGTTGGTAATATCTGTCATGTCAGCACAGCGCAACAGTGCTGAGAACGTAGTACGGAATACACAGTCTTACTCGCGCATTAAGATTTACTAACGACCGCATCAATTTTAAAATTTCAAATGGCATTGAAACGACCACTTCGTAATCTTTTCTTTTCCTACTTAAATTTACATCTACACCACAGACTGCGCGTTCCAAAGGGATTTATCCGATTTCACAAGGTTATATCGTGTACACGAATGAAGACAGAAACTTGGGGTAGATTTTAATTTATGCTTAGAAACTAAACGTTTACCTGAACACCACTTACAGGGTGTTTCAAAAAGACCGGTATATTTGAAACGGCAATAAAAACTAAACGAGCAGCGATAGAAATACACCGTTTGTTGCAATATGCTTGGGACAACAGTACATTTTCAGGCAGACAAACTTTCGAAATTGCAGTAGTTACAATTTTCAACAACAGATGGCGCTGCGGTCTGGGAAACTCTATAGTACGATATTTTCCACATATCCACCATGCGTAGCAATAATATGGCGTAGTCTCTGAATGAAATTACCCGAAACCTTTGACAACGTGTCTGGCGGAATGGCTTCACATGCAGATGAGATGTACTGCTTCAGCTGTTCAATTGTTTCTGGATTCTGGCGGTACACCTGGTCTTTCAAGTGTCCCCACAGAAAGAAGTCACAGGGGTTCATGTCTGGCGAATAGGGAGGCCAATCCACGCCGCCTCCTGTATGTTTCGGATAGCCCAAAGCAATCACACGATCATCGAAATATTCATTCAGGAAATTAAAGACGTCGGCCGTGCGATGTGGCCGGGCACCATCTTGCATAAACCACGAGGTGTTCGCAGTGTCGTCTAAGGCAGTTTGTACCGCCACAAATTCACGAAGAATGTCCAGATAGTGTGATGCAGTAATCGTTTCGGATCTGAAAAATGGGCCAATGATTCCTTTGGAAGAAATGGCGGCCCAGACCAGTACTTTTTGAGGATGCAGGGACGATGGGACTGCAACATGGGGCTTTTCGGTTCCCCATATGCGCCAGTTCTGTTTATTGACGAAGCCGTCCAGGTAAAAATAAGCTTCGTCAGTAAACCAAATGCTGCCCACATGCATATCGCCGTCATCAATCCTGTGCACTATATCGTTAGCGAATGTCTCTCGTGCAGCAATGGTAGCGGCACTGAGGGGTTGCCACGTTTGAATTTTGTATGGATAGAGGTGTAAACTCTGGCGCATGAGACGATACGTGGACGTTGGCGTCATTTGGACCGCAGCTGCAACACGGCGAACGGAAACCCGAGGCCGCTGTTGGATCACCTGCTGCACTAGCTGCGCGTTGCCCTCTGTGGTTGCCGTACGCGGTCGCCCTACCTTTCCAGCACGTTCATCCGTCACGTTCCCAGTCCGTTGAAATTTTTCAAACAGATCCTTTATTGTATCGCTTTTCGGTCCTTTGGTTACATTAAACCTCCGTTGAAAACTTCGTCTTGTTGCAACAACACTGTGTTCTAGGCGGTGGAATTCCAACACCAGAAAAATCCTCTGTTCTAAGGAATAAACCATGTTGTCTACAGCACACTTGCACGTTGTGAACAGCACACGCTTACAGCAGAAAGACGACGTACAGAATGGCGCACCCACAGACTGCGTTGTCTTCTATATCTTTCACATCACTTGCAGCGCCATCTGTTGTTGAAAATTGTAACTACTGTAATTTCGAAAGTTTGTCTGCCTGAAAATGTACTGTTGTCCCAAGCATATTGCAACAAACGGTGTATTTCTATCGCTGCTCGTTTAGTTTTTATTGCCGTTTCAAATATACCGGTCATTTTTGAAACACCCTGTACAAATTACATGCACAAGTTGTGATCTCTCAGGTTTTCTGGTGTGATTGATTAAGCAGGTAGTCCTCTTTGAAAATTAAAAAAAAATCGCCTTTTTGGCTTAAAATGTTCGCTTGGATGTCTACTTTATTGTACTTTTCGTCCCACGTTCGCCAGAAACTTCGTTATGAAGTAACAACACGACTTTTTAAAAAGTATCTCCGGAAAACATTCACAGCGAGAAAAAAATTATCGGCATGTAATTTGCTCGAATTTGAGATTGGTCCAGCACGTTACCACTTCTGCACCAAAGCGGACGAAAAGCGTATGGAGCGAACAAAGCAACGGATGACAGAAACTGCTAAAGAGACCTGCTGGACCACCATGGCCATGAAGAGATGGATGAGGACCTCCATTGGGACCTGGAAGGACTGCTGTCTGACCTAGCGATCGCTGAGCAGAGTTATGTTTAATTTTACAAAAAAAGTAACCCAAGCGTTGAAACACGTTTGTCTTGGAGGGTGTTTTTCAAACTGTCGGGAAACATAACCTGAGAATAGTACATACGTGTTTGATCGCAAATTTGATGTTGGAATTCTAAATTGAATTCTTTATCAGTGTGCGAAGCCGTTTTGCGATATAATCAAAGGTCTTCTTTCTGTGCCTGCTTCTGAGGGCAAAGAAATGACATTTGTTTCAGCACATCACCATAGAACTCAAAGTTTTCAATTATCATTCGTGTGCCAACAGAAACTATAATGAAAATGACTTACACAAAGCTATTTCGTTACACATCCAACAGAAGGGCTTCAGAAGTTCCCGCCAATCACAGAGGTTCTGGTTGTAAAAGGGTCCTTCAGTAGTGGGACAAAGCCATTATCGATCAACTCTGCATTGTTGCCAAATTTATTCAAAAAGGCGGATCCAAGATGGCGGCCATAGATGTGGCAATGTTGCACTGGCATGCTGGGAAGTGCAAATTTTGGTGGGAAAATAGATCAATTGAGCTACCTACACTAACCTAACTCCACCCCCTCCTCCTCCCCTATCCCACCTCCCCTCCCCTCCCCTCACCCATCTGTAAATTGGAGGGAAAGGACGCAGTCTGTGCTGGGCTGCTGGATAGGATGTAAGTAGGTCTTTATTTTGTATACATTGTGATACATTGATTATTTAAACAATTTCAGTTGTCATAGACTGTAGCTTCATCCAGTGTAGAGGTCTGGAGATCAACTGACTTTGTTCACAAAACCACCACCAGAGGGTGCTGTTGGCCCTAGCCCCCTCCCCTCCTGTGAAATAATCCAAAGTGACGGTCTTGGGAAAAATGGGGGGGAATTCGTTCACTTTGTGCTAAACTTCCTGAGACGACAGATGTAATTGTTTACTATGTACTATGTGTTCAATGGATGAGATATCTGTACTGTAGAAGGAGGAGTTTAATGGGTATATTAGCTGTAATCATGCAGCTGAGTACTGTGTCTATAGCCACATGCTGATGATCATAAAGCAATGATATTTGGTGAATGTATGAAGAAGATAAATACACTTCATCACATATTGAAGATGCAGCAGGATAGGGTTAAGTTATACTTCGCAAGTCCAGTCAGCCTTCTGAATCACAAGAAGCAAGTCATTCACCTCCAGCATGTGGCCTCTTCCACTTGGTGTGGAAAATCTTTGGCAGGAAGCATGCTGGACCATGTAGAAACCACAGGGTGGTCACACGTTGAGTACTCCCTGATGTGTTGGAAATACTGCAGATTCTTTCCTCACCCCTGCCGCATGGAAACCCTTTGTGATTGCCGGCAAACTGCTTTAGAAGTTATTACATCTGGTGTTTAAGCAATGTACGGAATATTGTCACACACATAACTTGAAGATGTCACAAGAATTAAATGTACCACTGCACAATTTTATCCTGAATACCACCACCTCACTTGAACACTAGAACAATGCTTTAGAATTGACAGCACAGTTGATTTACATAAAATGCTTCAAACTCCATCTGTCTGGAGACCACATGTTTCTTCTTAACAATCAATTATATCATCACAAGACTTTATATCCACTATACACCAATAAGGGGTGCAAACCTCCTCAACATCCGTGCATCTGGAGAGATTTTGCGCACTTGGATAGGTGCCATGAATAAGATTAGTGAAGAACAGTCCTTGCTGAACAGTAGTTATGGACTAGGCTAGCTCTGCTTCTTCATGAGTCATGGAATGTAGCGGTCTACTTCTGGTCAGCTGCTAATTAAATTGGTGACAGTGTTGCAGGGAGGGCTAGTCTAAGACAAAGCGAGAAGATCTTCCAATCTCTAACTTTATCCTAAGAATGCGGGAATGCTCTGTGACTCCCCATCTCCATAGGGAAAGGTGGGCAATCCTAATCGTACTTTTACACTATGATCGATGTGCTACAAATATGTAGATCGATATAGGAGGCTATATTGTACACTTCGATATATATATATATATATATATATATATATATATATATATATATGTGTGTGTGTGTGTGTGTGTGTGTGTGTGTGTGTGTGTGTGTGTGTGTCTGTGTGTGTGTGTCTGTGTCTTTGAGAATCAACAATGAATGGACATGTTGCACAATCATCTATCTACATTTGGCATCTAGTATATGGTACACACAAAGTAGTGGGTGGTTTAGAGATGATACAGAAATTGGAGAGCGTACTGCTGTGTCGTTGGTTGGCGTTAAAATTACGGTATAAAACTGGTAAAATTGCTGAGATTGATCATATTATCGGCTGTGATGCTTGTTATGGTACATTGAGAGTGTCTTCTCCATCACATCTGTCCACTAGTATGCCGTTGATTACCGCATAATGTGTGACATCAGTTGTTTGAGGTGGAGAAAGAGTCCTGGTGAAGGTGCAACACCTTCTGGGGATGGCTAGCACTGAAACAGTGATTGCGTACATGACTGCAATGTGATGAATCACCTAGCCATGTGCTACCATGTCATTATGAAAAGATGAGTTTAAATGCAGAGATCATCAATCACCTTTGGACGACTGTTTGGAAATGTTCCACAATGCTGCAAACTCTTGCAGTTTCTATTTTTTGTGACTGTTTTTTATTTCAGTCATCCTTTGAGCATATTGTGCGAGCAGCAGCTTAATTTACACCACGAGTGTCTAGATTTTTATGAGAGCCAAAGGATCAAAAATTGACAATGTCGTTTAGAACCTGATGCAGACCTCAAAGTCGTGGTGGAAGAAACAAAATGTATGGCAGTACACGCAGCTGTAGTTATAAACTGCTTGGACGTGTTACAGCAGAAAAACAATGTTCCAAACAACAAAACAGGGACCCTCTCTTGTGACTGACAATGTGTGGGATAAGATATTCCTTCAGTACAGGTGATGAACACTGTTTTGTACTGGTCGCTTTGATCACTGCCCACCTGCTCCAATGAATCAATACCTATATATTTAATAAGATCGCCACACATAGTCGATGCCAGTACACAGATGTTATTTGTTTCCTGATACATTGGAAGAGAGAATGTGGTAAAAATCTTATCGAGTTTTCTATCAGATGACGTTAGCGGAGTATTTATAGTCTGTAGTTTATCTCTGTCAGATGATACAAAATAACAATGATAGAGAGAATGATTGTGTGACAGACATGAATGCACCCTGAGGGACGCAGATCTCCTACGGACAGCAGTAACTGTATGTATTCTGGTGCCACATCGCAATGAAGCAGTAAAATCCTTGTCTTTCTTCCAGTTCCCATAACTGTTTGTACTGTCTTTCCTACTACCTCGTGTTGCAGAAGTAAGCTTTATTTTGCATTGGCCTTACACACCGTACACAGCTGCTACAGCTAGGAAATGTTCCCATTTCCACTGAGTGGTCAAAAAAGATGGTACCATGACATTAGCTTACCCTGTTTCCCCTTGCGTTACAGGAGGTCTTAGATATAGCTCTCTCCGAATTCTGCTTGGTTCCGACTGAAATTGGAATGATCACATTGACAAAGCTCCAGGGAGGGTGGGTCAGAAACTGAGGACCAGTTAAAAGAGGCATAGGTGCTGTTTAAAACCGCTTTGGAATTTTACTCCAGCAGATAGGTTCGAAAAAGCTGATTCGTTTAGAGATATGGGAGTGCCACGAATATTATTTACCAGTGGCTGTAATAATTAAAAGACATCTCTATAGGATCCATTGCAGGCAGGTGGTTGACTGGAAAGATTTAATTCCGAATCACAGGCAGCATTTCTACCAGAAAGTGTAACACTATAGATCTGAAAATTCCATGCATTGATTATACAATTTCCTACAGTTCTTACAAATTCAATTTAGCGTTGTAGTTTGTTAAGTAATTGGTCGCATAGCACACCATCTATTGAAAGGGTACAGTACCGCCCGACATTGAAATTAGGTACAACATACTTCAGTATTTTTGTCAGAACAACACATTTTTTTTTTGTAAAATAACTCAATTTCAATTAATACAGCGAAGCCGGATACCAGTGTGGGAAAGAATGACAATTTATTTATTTAATTGATCACATGTGCACTCCCACAAAATAAATCCCTACATCCAGTTTGGTGAGATCTGTGAAATGAATGAATGTATGGTCGTCTGCTAACCGCAGATAGTGAATGTGAATATATGATCATCTTTGAGACGATCCTTTGGCCACCTTTGGTGGAACCAAAGAGATGAAATTTACCTTAGCTTAGAGCGCCTGAAATGTGGCTGACCAATACAGTAGCATGGTCTTCCCCCACCTCGACAGAGGTGCGAGGTGACCTAAAGAACGGCCATGTTTCAGCACTCTGCCGCTGGATCTTGTGCTGTTAAGACCTGTTTTATTTATGCTCCGTAATGACAAAAGAGTGGAGACATGGTATGCATGTGGAATATTTAAGAGTAGTTTGAAATAATAATTTCTCTATTTCAGGAACTTTTGTGGGGAGAATTAAATGTCAGGCAGGTAATATTAATGGGATTGTAGTAATCTTCGGAGGTGACCAACGGTCACAATGAAACCACGTGTAGCAATAAGTTGAAATACTTCCGTGTGCTTAAGTTAAGCTGAATTACTAGCGTGTGTACAATAAATTGAAATATTTAAGAAATAGCGTGTGTACCACAAGTTGAAATATTTAAGAAATGGCGTGTGCAGGACTTGAAATTAGAGACGAGTACTTCCACGTGGTGAGTACTGTGTGAGTCTCAAACTGTGTATGAGACAAAAGATAAAGAGAAGTACTCGTCCATGGTATCAGTTGAGGACTCGCGTGTGTGATGAATACGTTCTTAATATTACTTTGCGTGATATGATTCCGTGTGACGCTAGATTCAAACTCTGAGAGAGAAGCAAGGTGAGTCGGCCGTCTATCCAGCAACGCCACTTGGCTTGCATTGCACAGGAAGACGTGCATATATCTCCAGAGTTCATAGTAGGAAAGTAGAATTGCAAAGTGGGGCAGTGTCGTGTGAAACTGGGATAAATACTAAAGAAGTGAGAAAGCTGAAAGTGAGGTGTTGTGACTATTTATTGCATTGTATTCCATGTTGTAGTGTGGTGTATGTCATGTAATTTTGGTATGTGTGGTTTGCATGGGAGAGTAGCAAGGTAGTTTCAAAAGATTAGTGGGTTATGCTTGTTCCTTCTGTACCGCTCGATCTGTAGGAAAGTTTCGTGATGATGATTGTGAGAGTCGAAGTGTGAGATATAATAAAAAATCCACCATCCTATCCAGAAAGTGCACTGTAGCGTTAAATAATTACGAGACCATAAGGTAGAGAATCACCAATGTAAAGCCATGCCCACTGGGCGGAATTTCTCATATGTTATTGTTGTAGGTTATAGAATTTGTGTGTTTAGGTTAGAGAATTTATCGGAATAAATAAGATAGTGAAAAGAAAAAGATTGGTGGACTTTTCCTTCGAATTGTATGTTGTCATAATGTCCCGAATTTATGTGTGCGCCATTCATATTCAGTGCGGTGGCCACGTGTTGACAAAAGCCGTTAAATAAAAAAGAAAGAAAATGTGGTATTGCCAGTGCGTAGTGTACAGTCAGAGTTCTGTAAATTACTGATAGTCAGATGCGTGTTTCCGTTGCGTATTAATCATATAGGAGGATAACTTGTAACTTAATTGTGAGTACGAGAGTTCATGTTACTCGATAAATAAGAATGAATCCACTCGCTTGGCAGACCACTCATCTTGCAGGCCTGACTGCTTGATGCCACAGTATGAGCAAGGCATGTGGGTGCCTCTTACTATTACATCTGATAATTCTCAACAACCGTCCCTCGCCTGTGACCCAGTGGATTTACTGTAAAACCTCTGACATGCCATCGGGATAGACTCCATTACAAACACTGTTTGTTAGTGTGAGAAATATCTAGCAGTGACTTGAGGGATTTTCTAATACCAGTTTAATACCACTTTCTAAATTCGGTGATTTTATTACGAGCTTACACCGCCGGCAATGTGCACCCACACTTTCCGCCTGTTAAGATACATCCCTACGATCACCGTCTATATTCAATGTCGCGGTATTTGTGTGGAAAACTGCTTGATTCAGAGGCAATACCATATCTCTTTTTATGAAGCTTGTATAGTTTTTAACGCGGATCTCATTAGCTATACTTGTGCGCCAGTAGAACCAAGACTGCTTTTTACGCAGGGCGACAGTAACGTAGTCGCTGCGTCAGTTTTTTTTTAAATAGCAGGGTCATTTATAAGACGATTACGTCTATTTTACTAAGACACTCTGGTACCACCCACAAGAAAAAACAAATGAGCCATGTCCATACAACGCGTATTTTGGCTCAATACTGTTGGTGGCACCAGCATTCAGTTATTGGCAAAGTATTATACAGGGTGATTCAAAAAGAATACCACAACCTTAGGAATTTAAAACTCTGCAACGACAAAAGGCAGAGCTAAGCACTATCTGTCGGCGAATTAAGGGAGCTATAAAGTTTCATTTAGTTGTACATTTGTTCGCTTGAGGCGCTGTTGACTAGGCGTCAGCGTCAGTTGATGCTAAGATGGCGACCGCTCAACAGAAAGCTTTTTGTGTTATTGAGTACGGCAGAAGTGAATCGACGACAGTTGTTCAGCGTGCATTTCGAATGAAGTATGGTGTTAAACCTCCTGATAGGTGGTGTATTAAACGTTGGTATAAACAGTTTACAGAGAATGGGTGTTTGTGCAAAGGGAAAAGTTCTGGACGGCCGAGAACGGCCCGTGACAGAGCACTTCATCACTGGCCTCCAAGAAGCCCTGATCTTACCCCCTGCGATTTTTTCTTATGGGGGTATGTTAAGGATATGGTGTTTCGGCCACCTCTCCCAGCCACCATTGATGATTTGAAACGAGAAATAACAGCAGCTATCCAAACTGTTACGCCTGATATGCTACAGAGAGTGTGGAACGAGTTGGAGTATCGGGTTGATATTGCTCGAGTGTCTGGAGGGGGCCATATTGAACATCTCTGAACTTGTTTTTGAGTGAAAAAAAAAACCTTTTTAAATACTCTTTGTAATGATGTATAACAGAAGGTTATATTATGTTTCTTTCATTAAATACACATTTTTAAAGTTGTGGTATTCTTTTTGAATCACCCTGTACTTAGTAGGGGATGTGTGTGATAGATTCGCTGTGATTAACAGGCTTATAAAGTGTGTGTACTGAGGTCAGTGTTCCAACATGTGCAAAGAAAATGAAAATGTCTTGTCGTAAATGGAGGTATGGATTTGGTGTGATGATGGTGATGTTTGGTTTGTGGAGCGGTCAACTGAGTGGTTATCAGCGCCCATACTAAGTCCCAATTTCTTACGCGGTCATATCTAGCCACTATTACGAATTATGATGATGATGACGACGATGAAATGATGAGGACAACAGAAACACTCAGTGCCCGGGCAGAGAAAATTCCCAACCCACCCAGGAATGGAACAAGGGACCCGGTGATGAAGAGGAAGCAACGCTAGCCAGTAGACCATGAGCTGCGGAGGATTTGGTGTGGAAAACAGCGAAAGCCGTAAGGGGGGTGAGAGATTTTTCGTGGAAAATTATGTCCAGCCATGAGGAGGATACAGATATTTATGTTTACAGAGGCACAGCTGTCAGGAGGGGTATTTCCAATATTTGGCTCATTGTCGAATGTCATCAGATTGAGGCTGCAGTCTTAATACTTAATTTTAATTGCAGTGATGAAATATGTGATGGTTTCTGCTTGGGACGCGGGAGCGCATGGCGGCGGTAGCCTGTGGCCGGAACGATTGGCATTTCTGGCTGACGGCGGGAGCTGTCCGAACTGGACAGGCTGGGGTACAACGTGCAGCTGGCCTAATCATGCCGCCCTCTAGGCGGCTGAGCTAAGTACGTGTTGGGCAGATTTCGTGATCACATATCCTGGGAGTATTCTGGCTCAAATGGTTCAAATGGCTCTGAGCACTATGGGACTCAACTTCTGAGGTCATTAGTCCCCTAGAACTTAGAACTAGTTAAACCTAACTAACCTAAGGACATCACAAACATCCATGCCCGAGGCAGGATTCGAACCTGCGACCGTAGCGGTCTTGCGGTTCCAGACTGCAGCGCCTTTAACCGCACGGCCACTTCGGCCGGCGGGAGTATTCTCCGTGGAAATCTGAGAAGATCCAATATGGGTGTGTGTCTGCGCTGGACAATTATTCCCTCCCATGTAATTTGTCAGTTGACTGCTTCTGCTGCCATTCTACACATTTCCCGTCTTTATTTGGTTGAGAGAACGTCGATTGTGATGTGTGTTGTGTACATCTAGATGGTGAAAACAGATGGAAGAAACGTTTACTGGTCTCTAGACATGAGAAGCGCCTTAGTTGACTTTGTAAAATAGAAGGATGATTTGGAATCTGTTATGTCATTGACATAGGTATTCGCTAAAAAATACAAGTGGAACTATCAGTTTCCTCTATGTTTTTCATGTATTTTGCAGCATGTCCTACCTAGCTTCACCTCATTAAAGTTTCTAGTTTCTAGAGATCTAAATTCCACTCTTTATCTTCGGAATTATATGCGCAACCGATCGGTAGCATACTGCTATGTGTTTGATATCGAGAACTATCGTATAAATGGTATGATACTCTGGCAAGCCATGTGAAATACATATGTTTTTGCAATTCCAGAGTGTCGAGACGGGTGCAGAAAACATGGAAGCAAGCAAGGAAGCAGGTTGACGCTCGAAACTGTACTGCCTTTGTGCTGGCGGAACCAGCCCAGCATTTGTACATCAGTTCGGAGAATGACTGCTTTCCATGGAGGACACTCCGGTCGCGCATCAGACAGGTGAGCCTGGGAGCAGTTGACTCGCGACGTTTGGCCGTGGTGGATGATCGACTGGCCCCACGGGTAATAGCTAGTGCTGCGACTATATAAAGTGCATGTGCTTTTTGGTTTCTGTCTGTCTTCACGGTACGAGTGTCTGCTGGTTGATAGCATTATGCAGGATGCAGGGGTGACGATTTTTTATGCTGCAGGATACGAATTGTGTTTACTACACTGATAAGGCAAACGTTTGTCGTGATATAGCCCAGTTAGAGATCGATTTTACGCTGAAAAATTCAAGCTTTTCTCGACAGTAACAGAGACGTGTAATGTCTTTCGCGATACCCATGTGACCCCTGCAACGTACGAGGTGCATTCAAGTTCTAAGGCCTCCGATTTTTTTTCTCCGGACTGGAAAGAGATAGAAACATGCGCATTGTTTTCAAATGAGGCTGCGTTTATTGTCAATACGTCCCAGAGATGGCAGCACTGTACGGCAGATGGAATTTTACCGCCAGCGACGAGAATGAGAACTGTTTTAAATACTTAAAATGGCGACGTTTTCCTTACTTGAACAGCGTGCAATCATTCGGTTTCTGAATTTGCGTTGTGTGAAACCAATTGAAGTTCATCGACAGTTGAAGGAGACATGTGGTGATGGAGTTACGGATGTGTTGAAAGTGCGTTCGTGGGTGCGACAGTTTAATGAAGGCAGAACATCGTGTGACAACAAACCGAAACAACCTCGGGCTCGCACAAGCCGGTCTGATGACATGATCGAGAAAGTGGAGAGAATTGTTTTGGGGGATCGCCGAATGACTGTCGAACGGATCACCTCCAGAGTTGGCATTTCTGTGGGTTCTGTGCACACAATCCTGCATGACGACCTGAAAATGCGAAAAGTGTCATCCAGGTGGGTGCCACGAATGCTGACAGACGACCACATGGCTGCCCGTGTGGCATGTTGCCAAGCAATGTTGATGCGCAACAACAGCATAACTGGGACTTTCTTTTCGTTGGTTGTGACAATGGATGAGACGTGGATGCCATTTTTCAATCCAGAAACAAAGCGCCAGTCAGCTCAATGGAAGCACACAGATTCACCGCCACCAAAAAAATTTCGGATAACCGCCAGTGCTGAAAAAATGATGGTATCCATGTTCTGGGACAGGGAGGGCATAATCCTTAGCCATTGCGTTCCAAAGGGCACTACGGTAACAGGTGCATCCTACGAAAATGTTTTGAAGAACAAATTCCTTCCTGCACTGCAAAAAAAAACGTCCGGGAAGGGCTGCGCGTGTGCTGTTTCACCAAGACAATGCACCGGCACATCAAGCTAACGTTACACAACAGTTTCTTCGTCATAACAACTCTGAAGTGATTCCTCATGCTCCCTACTCACCTGACCTGGCTCCTAGTGACTTTTGGCTTTTTACAACAATGAAAGACACTTTCCGTGGCCGCACATTCACCAGCCTTGCTGCTATTGCCTCAGCGATTTTCCAGTGGTCAAAACAGACTCCTAAAGAAGCCTTCGCCGCTGCCATGGAATCATGGCGTCAGCGTTGTGAAAAATGTGTACGTCTGCAGGGCGATTACGTCGAGAAGTAACGCCAGTTTCATCGATTTCGGGTGAGTAGTTAAGTAGAAAAAAAATCGGAGGCCTTAGAACTTGAATGCACCTCGTAAGAAAGTGCGAGCGAACACTCTCATTTACAACCAAACACCTCGCTGCATTACCGGACGTCTCTGTCGGTAGTGCTGACACATTCGTCTACCGGGTGGGACATTGAAAAGAATGTGGCCGCTGGGTTCCTCACCGCCTAACAGAAGACCGTAAAGAGCAACGAAGGACCATCTGTGCGTGATTACTTGCGTACTACGAGGCTGACGGTGATAAGTTTTTGTCGAACATCGTCAAAGGCGATGAATCGTGGGTTCGTCACTTCGAACCGAAAAAAACTGCAATCCATGGAGTGGCGCTCCAGCACCCCTCCTCCGAAGATAAAGTTCAAAGCTGCACCCTCAGGCGGCCGAGTCATGGCGGCGGTCTTCTCGGACTCTGAAGGGACTATTCTGCTTGATGTCCTCCCTCACGGTTCAACAATCAACTCTGAAGTGTATTGTGCTGCTCTCAGGAATTTGGAGAAATGACTTCAGCGCGTTCGTCGCCACAAAAATGCAAACGAAGTTCTCCTTTTACGCGTCACCCACCGTACAGCCCGGATCTCGCACCCTCCGACTGCCACCTGTTCGGCACAATGAAGGATGCACGCCGCGGGAAGTACTACATGGGTAATGGGGAGGTTATTGGCGTAACACGACGTTGCCTCCGATGTCGATCTGCAAAGTGGTATCAGGGGCTCATACAGGCTCACTCAGTAAAGTGGTGCAAGGCCGTCACTCTGAATTGAGATTATTCTGAAAAATAAAGTTTTGTAGCCTAAAGAGTCGGGATTAACACTGTATATCGGAATCCTGAATAAAATAACCTCCTCCCAGAAAAAAAAGTGTGTTTGCATTGCTCATTGAACGACCCACGTATTTGCATGCTTGGGCATTTGGATTATCGTTATTTGCCTTCTTCTTTCTCAATGCAGTGTTGTTAATTATGTATTACAATCTTTTAAATGTTTTTTGTTCATGATAGTACCAATCTTATAACATAGAACACATTCTGGAGATGGCAGGATGGAGATCTTATGCAGATGGGCGGCCAATTATTAATGTCCACTTGTGAAACGGAATGTGGTTGATGCTTCTCTTCTAGCTCCGTAAGGCATTACCGAGTCGTCCATGAGGCTTTACCAGATCTTTCCCTCCCATAAAATTTTACTGGATCGTTTAATCTCTCTTGAAACCCGCCAGGGTAGATGAGAGCGCTAACGCGCTGCTTCCTGGGCTCGGGTAGGCGCGCCGGCCCCGGATCGAATCCGCCCGGCGGATTAACGACGACGGACGGTGTGCCGGCCACCTGGATGTGGTTTGTAGGCGGTTTTCCACAACCTACTCGGTGAATACTGGGCTGGTCCTCACGTCCCGCCTCAGTTACACGATTCACAGACATTTGAAACACATTCACACTATTTCAAGATTTACACTGGACGCAGACAGCTGGGGTATACTAATTCCGTCCCGGGAGGTATGGGGTGGCGGGAGAAAGGGCATCTGGCCACCCCATAAAATAAACCATGCCCAATCCGTACTTAACCCTGCCGACCATGTGCACAATGCGGGATAATGGCGGTAGCAAAAGAAAGAAAGTTTAATCTCTCTCGAAATGTACTGTTAATAATAGTTTTCACTGCGAAGTACGACAGTTTCTCCAGATAGTTTAATTTTCGTGTCCTTTTTGGCAAGAAAATCTACTTTATCATGCGATATAAGCCACAGTGAGATGATATCCATTGAATGGCAGTTGGCTTGTTCTTCCGTCATAGGCGTTTAATTGCTTGTTGAACTTCTTTAACTTGAATGATTTTTGGATCTTGTGTGTTGATAGCTGCCCGTATTCCTGCTCTGGAATCAGACAATATAACTTGTTTGGCGAATGTGTGTAAATAGAATTTTAGCTGTACAATTCTGACGGCTTCAACTTCACATTCAAAATCTGAGGAACATAATACAGTCAAACAATATTCCTTATATTGATGTGATGTAAGAGAGAATCTATTATGTATAGTCAAACGTTACAATGCAGGTAGTGTGGTGTCACCGTCAGACACCACACTTGCTAGGTGGTAGCCTTTAAATCGGCCGCGGTCCATTAGTATACGTCGGACCCGCGTGTCGCCACTGTCAGTAATTGCAGACCGAGCGCCACCACACGGCAGGTCTAGAGAGACGTACTGGCACTCGCCCCAGTTGTACAGCCGACGTTCATAGCAATGGTTCACTGACAAATACGCTCTCATTTGCCGAGACGATAGCATAGCCTTCAGCTACATTTGCTACGACCTAGCAAGGCGCCGTATTCAATTGATATTGAGATTCTATTAATGTATCATCAAGAGCGATGTTCTACAAATGTGGATTAAAGTTAAGTATTCCAGAAGCTACGTACTTTTCTTTATAGCATTCATTACGTATCCTGTTTCAGACCTCACGCCAGCCTGCGTGAGTTTAAGCGCGTGCCTTTCGGCTTCCTCTCTTTGTGTCTAGACTGTCTTGTCTAGACACAACAGGTAGTGTTTGAGAATGAACGAAAATGTATCGAAACTGATCATTAGCAAAAATAATACACGCACTTCTGACGGAAACCGTAATAAATTGTTAATTTATTTAAATGCTTTTGTCGTCATGTCAGTATTTCTAAATGAATAAAAAGAACCCTCAGCCACCTTCGACTGGTTTTTAGAACTCAGACGTGTTCAAAAATGGTTCAAACGGCTCAGAGCACTATGGAACTTAACAGCTGAGGTCATCAGTCCCCTAGAACTAGAACTACTTAAACTAACCTAAGGACACCACACACATCCATGCCAGAGGCAGGATTCGAACCTGCGACCGTAGCGGTCGCGCGGTTCCAGACTGAAGCGCCTAGAACCGCTCGGCCACTACGGCCGGCTCGCAGATGTGTGTGTAAACATTTTTATCAACGGAAAGTTGACTGGATTGACAGGTCGCTTTAGCTGTCAGTAGCGTGTGACTTCGTATACTAGCAAATTCGATCCGAAAAAGAAAATAGTTTCGATTAAGCTGAAGCTGCTAATCACATACGAATATTTTCGTCTGGTTCCAACTGCTTCCTTTGAAACAACCATTTTCTGGTTCATAGGCACGTTTCTACCCACACGGAAGGCGAGCTTTTTTCAGCTACTGCTTGGATCGTTGTGGGAATCCAGCGAGGAAACGGCAGGTTGGGGCAGTGTATTTGCTTTCTGGTGCGCTTTGCGGCACGGATCAGAAGCAAGTCACGGCGCCATACGCGGCACACGAGTCGTGTGCTAACGGGTCCGCTTAGCGCCGTGGGTGGCGCTCGTTTCTTGCGAAATGAAAGCCACCAACAGGCCGACGCTCTCCCCAAAGTGTGTCATTTCCAACGAGATATGTAGCGCACTTCACGGGATAACCATCTCATCTCTGGTGGGATTCCGAGAGTGATGACACGCAATAACAATAGAGTTTGCAAATTACGCTTAAGGGGTAATATTACTGCAACGGGCTAACAGAGGCGTTTTGTTTACAATTTCTTTGCGGTGGAATGAATAGAGATTGGGAACTAATAAGTGGGATAATTATTGATCATATATTTGCCTATATTACAAAAAAAATTCAGAAAATATTACAAAATGGCAACAATTCGTATTAAGCATGCTGAATTTGAAGCCACCTGCGGCACCCACTATATAACTGGTGCCAATTTGAATCTGGAAAGAAGAAAATAAAATGAATGTAATCTACATGAGTGTAACTAGTGAACAACGCATGTGATTGTGTATATAAATACTGATTTTTGTGTAACTAGAGAGTGTTTGAATAAAGTCGTTCGATTTTCACCAAAAAAGGACAGTTATTTGTTAATAAATATTGTTTAAATTCAGAGTCGTGGCATTGTTATACTTAACAATAACAAGACCATGGTTCTGAAAGCTGACAAAAGCAATTCAGTAGTAATTATGAACAAAAATGAATAAATCACTAAATCACTGACTTTCTTTTCTGAAAACAACATAACAGAGCTTAAACAAGATCCATCTGTAAAATTCCAAATTAAAATCAGAAAGATGGTTAATAAATGTAATTTCCTCTTCACAGAAAAACATGCAAAAATACTCATTTTAATTAATCCCGCAGCCACAAATCTAAGAGCTCAGCCTGAGACCCACAAACGTCATGTTCTATTGAGGCTCATTGTTAATTCTAAAAATACACCAGCCTCCAAAGTCTCTCAATTACTGACTGAAATTCTGAAACAGTTTCACACTTTTGCTAAGTTACACTCAATTAAAAACTCAACTGTATTAGCAACTAAAATTAAAGGTATAGAAATTCCTGCATGTGCTAGGTTTGCCTCTTTTCATGTAACTAACCTCTCTTCATATTTTGAAGAAACAATTGACATAATCTTTGAAAACACAGTAAAACATAAAAAATTGTCAATTGCAGAAATGTCAGAAGTCTAGGACATGCTGCAGCTAATATTGTCACACAATAACTTTTTATTTAATGGGGAGGTTTACCAACAGAAAGAGGGTCTGCCCATGGGCAGTAGCATGTCAAGTTTCCTGGCAGATACATTTCTCAATCATCTGGAAAGTAAGCTCTTTAGAAAAAACAACAGACTCAAAAGTAAAATAACATATTCTGCAGATCTGTTGATGATACCTTGCTGCTGTCTGACGGAAGAAAAGAGGAGATTGAAGAACTACTAGTATTATTCAGTTCGTTCCACATGACACGAGGAAAACAAAAGCATTAATTTCATAAGCTCAGCATACACAGAAAACAAACATAAACAGACATAACACTGGACAACTCATCATGTCATTTCACAACACAGATCCATGCTGCATTAGATCCATACCACACAGGCTACGCTCTCTTGACTTAGAAGAAAAGAGCCTCAGAAATGAGCTAAGTGCAATAAAAAGCGTTGCCAAAAAATGGCTACACAGCCAAAACAATTGACAGTTTAGACAGACAAATACACAGAAGTAAGACAAGTAGCCACACTGTGAAAGAAGAGAAAATATATGACAGTGTCCCATACCTGGGCCCCATCTCACAAAAAATCGCTAAAAAAAGACTAACAGTTGCGTTCTCAACCAATAATAGTTAGGGAACTTCCTTGTCCATAACATAAAATCAAACACACAAACATTCAACAGCAATGGAGTGTACAAACTATCATGCCCCAGTTGTCCTGCCTGCTATGTAGGGTAAACAGGCAGAAACTTCAAAACCCGTTTTCCAGAACACATAAATGCTTTCAGACTCAACCACTTCGAAAAATCAATTAATGCACAGCCAGTGTTGAACACGAAACGTACCATCAATCGACTAGAAAACAATTTGGTAGTACTGCATAATGAAGCCAATGGTAAGACACAAAATCTGTTAGAACAGCTGGCCATATACCTCCATAAAATCAATAAACCAGAATTTATGTTAAATGAAATGACAGATTTCGCAAGACACAGTTATTTTAGTAATTTTAAAGACATATTCTAAAGTTATTCCCTGCATATGTCAATTGTTTGATAATTAGATCTCTGGCCCTACGAATACATTCGTCTTTGATCACACCTCGACAACAACATCTGCGAAGTGTTTACTAATATGCATATACAAAAGTGCCTCTTGAATGAAGTGATATGCGTGAACAGGACGGAGAAACCAATGTATGATGGCGTTAAAAACGCTTTTCTTGGATTACGCGGTAAGCTTACTCTATTCGTTTTTTACACTTTTTCGCACATATTTTCCGCATTTTACTTACGAAATTCATAACCTAACATCAAACCTTTTCATGACAAGAACATTCATTTCATGTCATTCAAGAGCAAAAATAAATCTTGTATTAAGACAATTTACACCTGATGATGGACCCATAGGGTCCGAAATGCATCGTGTATTTAACAAAACACCAAAATTTGTGACTTAAAGAGTTTTTAATTCATAATTCTAACGTATTATTGTGTTGAAATGCTGCTAACTATACCCATATACTAAAGGGGGTATCGAGTTCCCGCAGGTAGGCCGGTTCGGGTCATCAGTGGCACTAGATGAGCAGCTCCGAATTCCCAAGAATAATTTTTTTTCAGGGATCAGACTTTTTACTTCATATTTTAGAAGGTTCAAAGCACCTCTTAGGCCAATAAGAAAAAAAAAAGATCTTTTTGAAGGTTCTACAGTAGCGTTATCCGTTAAGAGCTACCTCCAACGGAACCCTTGTCTGGTGTGCAGCAATACATTGTCAGTAATCACTGTAACAACGGGGAAATTAATTTCATTCCACTTCGTGTCTTCAATGTGTCTAAAGCGTTTTCTTCTGTACTCAGACGAGACAGATAGCCTTAGAAAATCACAGCGATACAAAAAAGTAAAATCATTCTATTCACTTACAGAGGAAAAGCGCTGAAATGGATACTTTCCCTAAGGAAAAAACTTGTAGTAGTCTTCTGTACCACCAATCAATATCGCACACCATAAAGAAAGAATAATTCATAATAAATGTCTCATGTCAATTGTTTATATCAAGTGGCGCCTAGTGATGACCGCTTTAGAGGACATTCTAACGTATATAGTAATAAAACAGCTATTGGTTGTCATTTTAAAACTGCGGACATTATGTTAAATACTTATATCAATATATCTTGATATCTGTTTCTATGTTCCACGAGAATGCTGTTTGGGTACGCTTGGAGAGTATGAAATGATTAGTAAATAAATTAAGAAATAACCACTTGTTAAATGAAGAAAGTCATTTCCTTAAGAGAACCTTATTCGAAGTATTTTCCGATCTGCTACGATGTCTCTTCTCTTCTTCCGTTATTGGGGTTCCCATTTTGACGACTTACTTTTGTTACTCTTGCAAGAGAGCAGTTAGATGTAATAGTTGTTTCGTTCTGTCTGTTTAGTGTATAGTTTCCTTTTGCAATTATTGGCTTTCGGAAAGCATTCATACGGTCATCTCAGTGCATACATTGGTCTAAGTTGTTCCCTGGTATACGAACATACAAAGGCTTAACAAAGGAGAGATTCTTACGTAAACAAATTTAACAACACTATACTGAAACGAGTAAACAAAAATAAAATGTAATTCAGAATACATAGAGGTGATATGGCATAAAAGTCTTACTGTTAACACCATAAGAAATGATGGCTCGTCGTCGGTACACATTTGGGATATTCGTAATTCAATACATGTTAATGACTATGTATCTGAGTTAACAATAACATTTTCTTTTGTATGTCCTGTAAGAATTGTCTCTAAAGCTACAAATGCAGAACTGAATATTTGTGCAGTTCTATAAGTACCGTGAAGACAGTGAGCAACAACAGCATGTCGGTATTACAGCCGTCCATATAAATACATTAATATGACACATACTTGTATACGCTTCCTGCAGCTAGCTATGTATGACTATGTATCTGAGTTAACAATAGCATTTTCTTTTATATGTCCTGTAAGAATTGTCTCTAAAGCTACAAATGCAGAACTGAATATTTGTGCAGCTCTATAAGTACCGTGAAGACAGTGAGCAACAACAGCATGTCGGTATTACAGCCGTCCACATAAATACATTAATATGACACATACTTGTATACGCTTCCTGCAGCTAGCTATGTATGACTATGTATCTGAGTTAACAATAACATTTTCTTTTGTATGTCCTGTAAGAATTGTCTCTAAAGCTACAAATGCAGAACTGAATATTTGTGCAGTTCTATAAGTACCGTGAAGACAGTGAGCAACAACAGCATGTCGGTATTACAGCCGTCCATATAAATACATTAATATGACACATACTTGTATACGCTTCCTGCAGCTAGCTATGTATGACTATGTATCTGAGTTAACAATAACATTTTCTTTTGTATGTCCTGTAAGAATTGTCTCTAAAGCTACAAATGCAGAACTGAATATTTGTGCAGTTCTATAAGTACCAAGAAGACAGTGAGCAACAACAGCATGTCGGTATTACAGCTGTCCATATAAATACATTAATATGACACATACTTGTATACGCTTCCTGCAGCTAGCTATGTATGACTATGTATCTGAGTTAACAATAACATTTTCTTTTGTATGTCCTGTAAGAATTGTCTCTAAAGCTACAAATGCAGAACTGAATATTTGTGCAGTTCTATAAGTACCGTGAAGACAGTGAGCAACAACAGCATGTCGGTATTACAGCCCTCAATATAAATACATTAATATGACACATACTTGTATACGCTTCCTGCAGCTAGCTATGTATGACTATGTATCTGAGTTAACAATAACATTTTCTTTTGTATGTCCTGTAAGAATTGTCTCTAAAGCTACAAATGCAGAACTGAATATTTGTGCAGTTCTATAAGTACCGTGAAGACAGTGAGCAACAACAGCATGTCGGTATTACAGCCGTCCATATAAATACATTAATATGACACATACTTGTATACGCTTCCTGCAGCTAGCTATGAATGACGATGTATCTGAGTTAACAATAACATTTTCTTTTGTAAGTCCTGTAAGAATTGTCTCTAAAGCTACAAATGCAGAACTGAATATTTGTGCAGTTCTATAAGTACCGTGAAGACAGTGAGCAACAACAGCATGTCGGTATTACAGCCGTCCATATAAATACATTAATATGACACATACTTGTATACGCTTCCTACAGCTAGCTGTGCGCTTGCTTCTCGCGAATAGCGTCTACATGCAGACGTCATCTATCCCACTGTTAGTATACGTCCAGCTTGCTTACACCAATAGTTACGTAATTTTTGCTGGTTTTCACTATGAGAAGGCTTTTTCTCTCACAATCATACTGTGAATGTTTTGAATCTCATGTTTCGGATTTAAGAGTTGCTCACCTGATATTGTTACGTAATTAACTATAAGCTTCTGTTCCAAGAACCTCAGTTTGTGTGTGATCTTAGGCTTTCGCGGCGAGTCAACTGTTTGTACAGTTGTGGGGTGTCCAACGGAGCGCAGTCGTTTTCGTAACACGATTCTTCGGCAGCATATCTTGCCGTCAGCCCCATGTGATACCTATAGAATGAGCTTCTATGCTACATTCCCCCTCCTTTGTACTCTTACCGCCCCGCACCCATTCCTCCACTGCCGCTCGCCAGCCGCGACGTGTAGAGTGATGCGGTGGGATGGCACGCCGGGGGGGGGGGGGGGGGGGGGGGGGGCGAACTCTTTTATGTAGAACGTGCGTCACAGTTCAGAAATACTTGAAGATATCCATATTAATACCATAAGCTGCTCTTTAGTGAGTAATGATTTATTGACGACTGGTTTCAGTAGGATGTTCCATTTGCAAACTACTGACGTCATACGATTAGGTGTCGTCACGCGATGTGGAGAGTATATAACAGCAGAATAAAAGGTTTTGATAGAAATTTTCTTTGCCAAGACAACTGTTAACTACAGTACTAAGATGCGTTTATTATAATGTATTTTTGTGTGGGTTTGAAAATGGTACCTTTTACCAGAAGGGCCATCAATAACACATTATTTACTAGAATGAGCTTATGGTTGTAATAAGAATTTCTTCAATCTGGGGACAGATACACAATCCGTCCAAATAGATCCGAGACTAATTTCATCGCTGCGTGCAAGCGACGTCAGAACAGAGTAATTTGAACTAACAAGTATAAATAACGGGTGAACGTTCGACCAGTCAGCTGTGAACAGGCAGAGTCTAGAAGGGGACGTACGGCCGTAGTGTGCCAGCGTCGTTGTGCTTCTAAGCGCAATGGAGCGACGTCTGTAAATAAAGTGTACAAGACATTTGTAGAATGTTTTCAAGAAGAGGAATGTGCGTGCAAAGTTTGTCCCGCACACCTTGACTCCTGAACAAAAATAAATTCTTTTCTAGAAGAAATCATCAGATGTGAGAGGCTTAGTGTTATCAATACTAGCACACCACTAAACGACAAGCGCAGGAATTCAAATGAAAGGTCAACGCTTTGACGACGTAACCGAAATTTCATTTAAGGTGACGCGCGAGTTGAACAACATCACAAAGAAGGACTTTTTGATTGTTTCACATGCTTGTATTAACGTTCTGCGCGTTGTACACAAGTGCTGAGAGACTATGTAGAAAACATGAAGCATTAAAACCGTCATCTTAACTTTAGTCTATATACATCGAAGTAAAAAAAATTCGCAGCACCAATTAGGAGTTATGCGACATAAACGAAAATTTATAGGCGTCTTTCTACATCCGAAGGATAATGTCTATTAAGATTTCGCGCCAGTCGAATAAGACTGGCGCTAGTAGCGCCGATATAAGGATGCAAACCAGGTTTGCTTCACATACACGCTCTAACAGTCGTGAACGCTAGGTACCTCTGAGATTGGAAGTAGTGTTTTTAGTTAAGAATGCCTTTAAGGCGACAAAGACGCCATTATCAACATCTCACTGAGTTTGAACGAGAAGCTGGATGTTCCTTCTGCGATACTGCAGAAAACTCGGCAGGAATGTAGCCACTGTACATGATTGTTGGCAACGATAGAGACGGAAATGTACGGTCGCAAGAATATCGAGCTCCGGTGGGAAGACCATCATGTTACGAAAAAAATGATTAAAATGGATCTCAGCACTATGGGACTTAACATGTGAGGTCATCAGTCCCCTAGAACTTAGAACTACTTAAACCTAGCTAACCTAAGGAGATCACACACATCCATGCCCGAGGCAGGATTCGAACCTGCGACCAGAGCGGTCGCGCAGTTCCAGACTGAAGCGCCTAGAACCGCTCGGCCACACTGGCCGGCCCATCATGTACGGCTGTGGTGCATCGTACTGCATCCGCAGCAGTAATTTGAGCAGAAATTTGCGCCACAGTGATACAACGGTTACAAGTCGGTTACTTCAAGGATAGCTCCGAGCCAGATGCCGCATAGCATTCCACTGATCCCAAACCACCATTTGCGATTTCAGTGGTGTTAAGCAAGGATTCATTTGAGGGTACGGTCGTGGTCTGTTGTGTTTTCTGATGCACTCTGGTTCTGCGTTAAGGCCCTGTAACCAACGTACATCAGGAGTTCGTCTGGAGTGTGATTTCGCCCGACTGCAGGAGCTTTCTCTCGTGGTTATCCTATGCACCCTCAATGAACATTTGTACATCAGTCTGGTGATTCGACCTGTTGTGCTGCCATTCATGAACAGCATTCCAGAGGGTGTTTTTCAACAGGATAACGCTTGCCCATATACCGCTGTTGTAACTTAACATGGAATGCAGATTGTCGAAAAGTTGTCTCGGCCTGCCCTATCAGCAGATTCGTCTTCAGTCGAGCACATATGGGACATCATCGAACGACAACTCCAGGGTCAGCCACAAATAGCAACAGCCGTTCATGTGTTGGCCTAGCAAGTACAACTAGCGTTACACTCCGTCCCACAGACTGATATCCGGTACCTGTGCAACACAATGCATGCACGTTTGCATGCCTGCGTCCAACATTCTTGCGGCTACACCGGTTATTAATATACTAGCATTTCACATTTGCAATGGTTTATCTCGCCCTTATATTAACCCATGATCTTGCAATGTTAATCACTTAAATACGTACCTAGACAAATGTGATCCCGAAAGTCATTACTCTATATTAATTATTTTTTGGTGTTGCAGTTTATTTCCTTCAATGTATTTATTAATCAAATTTGGAAACTTTTTAGACATACGGTGTACGATTACATTGCGAGTACCTCTTCAGGCCTGTCCAGACTAAGAATTGCTATGTTACGTATTCAAATGTATAGTTGCGCCGGCCGTGGTGGTCTCGCGGTTCTAGGCGCGCAGTCCGGAACCGTGCGACTGCTACGGTCGCAGGTTCGAATCCTGCCTCGGGCATGGATGTGTGTGATGTCCTTAGGTTGGTTAGGTTTAAGTAGTTCTACGTTCTAGGGGACTGATAACCACAGCAGTTGAGTGCCATAGTGCTCAGAGCCATTTGAACCATTTTTGTATAGTTGCGATTAGAAGTTAGTTTGATTTATAATTTAGTTTCCAGGTGTTTCTGTCTCTCCTTTTTAATCCTTTTTGAACTGATCGTCTGAAGAAGACTTGGTAATAAACAGAAACAAAAGAGATGCTCGCCATAAAAATCAGAACAAATTCGACCGAACAACAACACTGTATAGTGACGAGGAAGGGAAACCTGAGACGTCAACATGGACCTAACAGCGGAGAAATTTATGAGAAGGCATACCGTTACTCGTGTCATAGAAGGTCGATCAAATGGTTCAAATGGCTCTGAGCACTATGGGACTTAACATCTATGGTCATCAGTCCCCTAGAACTTAGAACTACTTAAACCTAACTAACCTAAGGACATCACACAACACCCAGTCAGCACGAGGCAGAGAAAATCCCTGACCCCGCCGGGAATCGAACCCGGGAACCCGGGCGTGGGAAGCGAGAACGCTACCGCACGACCACGAGCTGCGGACAAGGTCGATCATTAAGCGTCTTATGAAGCTGGGAGACGAGTTATTTCTTTGAGATCTTTGGATAGATTATTTCAGAGTCGGATTCGTAGGAGAAAAGTAAATGTCGTGTAGTTCCTACCCTGTCGCTTGTTGAGCATTTCATGCCACTTCAGTGACCTGCAGGTCTGCTTACTTATTCAAGCAGTTTATTATTTGGTCTTACGAGGCTCAGTATAATCCGTTCTAGCCCATAAAACCGAGATAGTGAGTGGGTATAGAACACAGGACCCCCAAGCATATAGCTGGTGTTTTTAATGCTGACTCATTGAAACATAGCAGTTTATTGTCCACCGAGATTATGTTACTAAATGTGTGTGAATTCCTAAGGGACGAAACTGCTTAGGTCATCGGTCTCTAGGCTTACACACTACTTAAGCTAACTTAAGAAAAACACACACACACCCATGCCCGAGGGACGACTCGAAACTCCGCTGGGGGGGGGGGGGGGGGCGGGGAGCCGCGCGAACCTTGACAAGGGGCCTCAAACAGCGCGGCCACTCCGCGTGGCGATTATGTTATTCAGAAGGAAAAGAGGATTCCTGCTGTATTGTACAGAGAACATTATTCAAATCTAAAACGAACGAAAAATTCTAAATAAATTGAGAAGACGGTGAAGTAAAGAGAGACTACCATAGTTTCTTCGTTTGTGATTTCCGGTCCTGCATTACGGAGGAATAATTATAGGGTTCATCTTAATAGGTGAGGGGTTTCCTACGCAAATGAAGCGGCTACTTGGGTAGCAGAGTACTTGTGGAGTGCACATGTGGGTTTTTTAGGGTCAATGGTAGTTTGAGGTCCTCTGATGAACTCTCGGCAGTAGATTCACGGTGAGCGAAATTAGACCGTGTAGAAAGTAAAGACATTTCAACTGTCAAAATTTTAACAGTAAAACGCCGAAATATTCATAACAACGTTCCCGAATTTACTGCCCTCCAGGAAAGTTCTCACGAACAAATTTTTCTCGGAACCGATAGCCGTTTGAAAGCCGAATTAGAAAGCTTCAGAAAATTTAGCTACGCATGGAACGTATATCGAAAAGACAGATTAGTCAGCATAGGAAGGGGAGTGTTCATTGCAGTCCATAAAAATATTGTCTCTGTCGACGTCAAAACTGAGTCTAACCGTGAAGTTATCTGTACGCAGGTAACAGGCATAGGTGAACTCAAGTTAATTATCAGATGTTTTTACCAGCCACTCGATTCCGCCTTGAGAGGTTTAGAATCTTTCAAAGAAAGTCTACGCTCAGTATCATGGAAATACTCAGAGCATGGAATGTTAGTTACAGACGACTTTAACTTACCGAGTTTAGTCTGCGACTAAAATGGATTCGTTATAGGTGGTACAGACATACAGTCTTGTGAAGAAGATTTGAACACTTTTTCTTGATAAGCAAGTTGGACAACCCAAACGCAATGGAAATATTTTATAGCTTGTAATTACATACATACCTGAGCTTATCGATGATGTCAGTGCAAGTATAGAGACAAGGATTAGCGATAATGATACAATAACGACGATGGTTATTAAAGTTAATAAATCCATCACGGAGGCTAGGAGAGTATTTTTGCTAGAAAGAGCAGGTAAGCAATTGGGAGAATCATTCCTGACAAAACTCTACCATCTGGTGAGCAAGATGTATGAGACAGGCGAAATACCCTCAGACTTCAAGAAGAATATAATAATTCAAATCCCAAAGAAAGCAGTTGTTGACAGATGTGAAAATTACCGAACTATCAGTTTAATAAGTCACAGCTGCAAAATACTAACACGAATTCTTTACAGACGAATGGAAAAACTGGTAGAAGCGGACCTCGGGGAAGATCAGTTTGGATTCCGTAGAAATACTGGAACACGTGAGGCAATACTGACCTTAAGACTTTTCTTAGAAGAAAGATCAAGGAAAGGCTAACCTACGTTTCTGGCATTTGTAGACTTAGAGAAAGCTTTTGACAATGTTGACTGGAATACTCTCTTTCAAATTCTGAAGGTGGCAGGGTAAAATACAGGGAGCGAAAGGCTATTTACAATTTGTACAGAAACCAGATGGCAGTTATAAGAGTCGAGAGACATGAAAGGGAAGCAGCAGTTGGGAAGGGAGTGAGGCAGGGTTGTAGCCTCTCTCCGATGTTATTCAATCTGTATATTGAGCAAGCAGTAGAGGAAACAAAAGAAAAATTCGGAGTAGGTATTAAAATCCATGGAGAAGAAATAAAAACTTTGAGGTTCGCCGATGACATTGTAATTCTGTCAGAGACAACAAAGGACTTGGAAGAGCAGTTGAACGGAATGGACAGTAACTTGAAAGGAGGATATAAGATGAACATCAACAAAAGCAAAACGAGGATAATGGAATGTAGTCGAATTAAGTGGGTGATGCTGAGGGAATTAGATTAGGAAATGAGACACTTGAAGTAGTAAAGGAGTTTTGCTATTTGGGGAGCAAAATAACTGATGATGGTCGAAGTAGAGAGGATATAAAATGTAGACTGGCAATGGCAAGGAAAGCGTTTCTGAAGAAGAGAAATTTGTTAACATCGAGTATAGATTTAAATGTCAGGAAGTCGTTTCTGAAAGTATTTGTGTGGAATGTAGCCATGTATGGAAGTGAAACGTGGAGAATAAATAGTTTAGACAAGAAGAGAATAGAAGCTTTCAAAATGTGGTGCTACAGAAGAATGCTGAAGATTAGATGGGTAGATCACATAACTAATGAGGAGGTATTGAACAGAATTGGGGAGAAGAGGAGTTTGTGGCACAACTTGACCAGAAGAAGGGATCGGTTGGTAGGAGATCAAGGGATCACAAATTTAGCATTGGAGGGCTGCGTGGAGGGTAAAAATCGTAGAGGGAGACCAAGAGATGAATACACTAAGCAGATTCAGAAGGATGTAGGTTGCAGTAAGTACTGGGCGATGAAGAAACTTGCACAGGATAGAGTAGCATGGAGAGCTGCATCAAACCAGTCTCAGGACTGAAGGCCACAACAACAACAGGTTTCAGTGCCAATAATGGTATCTTCTTCAGAACCTATAAATTAACCCATATGTATATATATTAAACATTGAAATACATCATCACTCTAACGATTTCATAATAAGGAAAATCGCGCTACTTACAGAAATTAAATTATTTTGAGGGCTAAACGTTGGCCATGTCACAGAATAAAACTAATACAGAATAAAGACGCTAACCATAAGATTATGTCTGTCAATACAAAAACAATAAGAAAAACATAGACGAAGCTACGCCGGGCCGGGAGTAAGGGTCACACGTAAGCAACAAGGAAACCAGGCGTCGCGAGCAGCTCCGCGGCGAGGCTCAGTCAGCGCCCAAGCGCTGGAGACAATGTAGGGAAGCAGCCTACTCACGCCGTAGTAAATTCACACCAGTCTTTCCATTGTGTGCCAGCCTAGTCCGCTGTAACTAGTTCTGACGTTTTAAATGTTGCGCAATACTTTAAAAATCAAGTAAATAACCTGGAATGGTTCTAGCATGTCAGGAGTAATACTAAATTCATATGTGTTGAATATCAGTTCGATAACTTTAACCATTTTCGAAATTTGGACGTTTTTCTGTAAAAATTATTGGCGCAACAGAAAAGAGCTAGAGATTTAAAAATTTATATTTAGATTCCTTTTCCATAATAATTTAATAGAAACAGTACTTTGGGTCTCGCAAATTAAGATTTTAGTTGAAATTCATAATGTTCTGGTTTTTGTCTTAAAAATTAAGGAAGCAAGATAGATTAAGTAGGCTATTAAATAAGGCTAGGATGTTTATATTTAAGTAGAATGGAGATCCGCTATAACCATAAAGATGTGAGAAGTTTCATTTGAATAACTATAAAACTATAGCGATAGCGTATCTCCAAAGGGCAAGTTCAGAGCTCGTCTACTGCGTGCAGTGTAATTAAATTAATTCTCTCGCCCAAAATATTTAACTTAGCCACGTCAAACTTTTATTATGATTACTTACCTGTGTGTTGAATGCACATTTAAATTGAGAGTTTCATCGGCCATCAGCAAAAGAAGGTATGATTTATTCGGTAACTTAAAGTGGTGCATTACTAGTAGCCCAGCGGCTAGTCGGGAGAGCCGATTTGATCAGGCGTTCCCTTAGCCGTCCGCACCGCGGCTTTATATATCAGAACGCTGCGAGAGGAAGCAAGGCCCCAGTTCTCTCCAGACGCTGGATAGTACACCATTTGTGTCGGGAGTCGCGTCGCGTCGGTATCATTCCTATAAACAGCCTCGGATGCCGTATTAAGTTACTCGGGATACGCGTAACCATGAAATCATTTTCGAGTGAAGTGTTAATTCTGGGATGACTTTAATAATCTATCTTCAGTTTGCGTATGTCGTATTTTCACGTGCCGCTGCGGGACAGACATTCTACCATTATTTAGCGTGGCGTTTGATGAGCATTATCATCAAATTATGGCGAGCATTCACTTAAACATTTAATTTGGACAGTTATAGTTGCATCAGCGCATTAGGCTCTGAACTGCTCTGTTAGTCAGATTGTGTGGATTCTTTTTTTTTCCATCTGTGACTTTCAGAAAATTGAGAAAGTTTTTTTTTCACGATCGTTTTTGATTATGAATCCCAGACAATTTCCTAATTCCTCAGAGTTTTAAGCTGTAGCTCTAAGTGTATTTCTCAGATGAAGTGGGCACTAGAATTCTAATTACAGGCTTCACGTTTTGCTAATCACTTTCTTGTTGCCAAAATTGTAGTTAGAGAGCCAGTGTTGAGAACGGCAAAACAACAGCATAAATAATAGGAACATTTTATATAACCATTAATTCCACCCGCAGCCCCACATATGGTTAATCGGCAAGGAACTGGTTTTACATTCTACAATATTTTAAACAACTATTAAATTCCACCCGCTGCCCCACAACAAGCTGTCTCAAAATTACTTAGCGCAACGTAAATTGTAAACAAAATGTGACAGGAAACAGTCTTGCAAATGGACAAATGCCTGCCTACCTATGGTACAGTACATTAAACAATTTTCCTAAGAACTAGCTACTAATCTGGGCAAGAATGCATTCACATAATACAATAAGAGGGCGAAAGCTCACTACAGTAACTAATAAATTAGTATGGGAGACACAGGCGTGCGAAGCATGAAATATCTTGAACATAAATCAGGCAAATTAAGAAACACCTTTGCAACTGGTGTCATTACCCAAATAATACAAAATATATGGAGACACAAACGCACTATAAGAAAGGGGCAAAGCAGGTAGGAAACAGCATCGGCCATTAGAAGCGGACCGTCGGTCAACTCCACTGGAGTAAAGGTTGAAATACTTTGATATAATTTCTATTTTTTAGTTGCAGCTTATCATTAAGTAAATTTTATCTATCAATAATAATATGTTTAAAAATTTGCAATTCTTCAAGGGTGTCTAACATACATCCTTTGACTTCATTATGCAAACGTTGTGCATCTTTTAGGGCTTGGGAGCATGAGTCATTTGGACAAGATGTTCAGCAAATGTAGATCCTCGTGTTCCACCACCGTTTTTACTCGACAGATGCTCTTTAAACCTAACAGATTTTTGTAAGTATCACGATTTTCTTTATTATGAAATCATTAGATTGATGATGTATTTCAATGTTTCATATATGTCCGTATGGGTTAATTTATATGTTCTGAAGAAGATACCATTATTGGCATCGAAACCTAGATAAACTAAAAAAAATTTACCTTGCAACTGAAGGCTGAATTTCTTATTGTCTGAACAATTCACGGTTGCTGAAGCGCTGCATTATGTTAAAGACTTAACACATGTCCTACAATGCAGTCACTTCTTTCTGTCAGCGTTTTCCATATGTTCCTTTCTTCGCCTATTCTGTGGAGAACCTCCTCGTTCTATATCTTACCAGTCCACCTAATTTTCAACATTCTTCTGTAACACTATATCTGAAACGCTTCAATCCTCTTCTTTTCCGGTTTTTCCACTGTCCACGGTTCGTTAGCATGCAATGCTGTGCTACAAACATATATTATGAGGAACTTCTTCCTCAAGGTCTATGTTTGATACTAGTAAAATTCTATTTGCCCGCCCTCTTTGCTGTGTTAGTCTGTGCACACCTAATCCCTTCATTTACGTATTAAAATAATTACCATACGAGGTGATGCAGTAATAGACACTGCATTCATATCTCGGAGGACAGTGCTTCAATTCCTTGCCTGGCCATCCAGATTTAGAGCGTAGGTGCTGGGATGGGCAATTGAATCTCAATGTAGACAAGTGTAATGTGCTGCGAATACATAGAAAGATAGTTCTCTTATCATTTAGCTACAAAATAGCAGGTCAGCAACTGCTAGCAGTTAATTCCATAAATTATCTGGGAGTACGCATTAGGAGTGATTCAAAATGGAATGATCATATAAAGTTGATCGTCGGTAAAGCAGATGCCAGACTGAGATTCATTGGAAGAACCCTAAGGAAATGCAATCCGAAAACAAAGGAAGTAGGTTACAGTACGCTTGTTCGCCCACTGCTTGAATACTGCTCAGCAGTGTGGGATCCGTACCAGATAGGGTTGATAGAAGAGATAGAGAAGATCCAACGGAGAGCAGCGCGATTCGTTACAGGATCATTTAGTAATCGCGAAAGTGTTACGGAGATGATAGATGAACTCCAGTGGAAGACTCTGCAGGAGAGACGTTCAGTAGCTCGGTACGGGCTTTTGTTAAAGTTTCGATAACATACCTTCACCGAAGAGTCAAGCAGTATATTGCTCCCTCCTACGTATATCTCGCGAAGAGACCATGAGGATAAAATCAGATTAGAGCCCACGCAGAAGCATACCGACAATCCTTCTTTCCACGAACAATACGAGACTGGAATAGAAGGGAGAACCGATAGAGGTACTCAGGGTACCCTCCGCCACACACCGTCAGGTGGCTTGTGGAGTATGGATGTAGATGTAGATGTAGATAGTTACTCTCGAAAAGCATGGCCTGTTTTCTTCCTCATTCTTCATCTGTTTTTGTGTTCCGTCAGTAATGACCTTTAGTGGAAGTAACTTTAAAACATTATCTTACTTTCTTATCAAAAATATGCAAAAATTGCATACAAGTGCTGTTGTCTTATAATTAATACATATGTATAAGATACGACGAACCTTTTGTAAGGAGACCTATAATTTAACATAGAATCCAAATCACGATGAAGCATGTATGAATATGGATAGCTAGTCGAGAGAACTGTACATCGAACAGATAGTTTCATTTTAGTTGACGACACCTCTTCCCCCTTCTGCTCTAAGGAACAACATGCAATACACTTGTCTGAAGATTTAGCATATAGGTCATTGTACAGAATGGTCAGAAAGAATCTGAAAACTTGAAAGGGTGTTGCAGGTTACGTTGTGCTGAGAAATAATTATTAAGAAAAAATTAGTTACGTTTTCGAGTTAATTAGCATTGAAATTAGCCAGTCAGGCCGTTCTGTGTGCAAATTCAAGCGGCCCGCCCGATATACCCCACTGTAGAGCCAGAAAATGGTTCAAATGGCTCTGAGCACTATGGGACTTAACATCTAAGGTCATCAGTCCCCTAGAACTTAGAACTACTTAAACCTAACTAACCTAAGGACAGCACACAACACCCAGTCATCACGAGGCAGAGAAAATCCCTGACCCCGACGGGAATCGAACCCGGGAACCCGGGCGTGTGAAGCGAGACTGTAGAGCCAGAGAAACTGGTACACCTGCCTAATATCATGTAGGGCTCCCACAGAAGTGCTGCAATACGACGTGGCGTGGACTCGACTAATGTTTGAAGTAGTGCTGGAAGGAACTGACACCATGAATCCTGCAGGTCTGTCCATAAATCCGTAAGAGTACGAGGGGGTGGAGATCTCTTCTGAACAGCACGTTGCAATGCATTCCAGATACGCTCAATAATGTTCTTGTCTGGGGAGTTTGGTGGCCAGCGGAAGCGTTTAAACTCAGAAGAGTTTTCCTGGACCCTCTCTGTAGCAATTTTGGACGTGTGGGGTGTCACATTGTACTGCTGGAATTTCCCAGGTCCGTCGGAACGCACAACGGACATGAAAGGATGCAGGCGATCAGACAGGATGCTTACGTACGTGTCACTTGTCAGAGTCGTATCTAGACGTACCAGGGCTCCCATATCTCTCCAACTGCACACGCCCCACACCATTACAGAGCCTCTACCAGCTTGAGCAGTTCCCTGCTGACATGCATGGTCCATGGATTCATGAGGTTGTCTCCATACCCGTACTCGTTTATCCGCTGGATAGAGTGTGAAACGAGACTCGTCCGACCAGGCAACATGTTTCTAGTCATGAATAGTCCGATGTCGGTGTTGAAGGGCCCAGGGGAGGTGCAAAGCTTGGTGTCCTGCAGTCATCAAGGGTACACGAGGGGGCTTTCGGCTCCGAAAAGGTCATGTCGATGATGTTTACATGCCTCTGTATTTGAATACGCATACCTATACCAGGTTCTTTGGTGCTTCAGTGTATTACTGTCAGTCGATCTCATAGAGTAGATGATAGCGAACGAGGGTGCTCAGCCTTTGGCTTGGGTTCGATCCTTACTACTGCCCTTTATCCAATTTTTATATCGCTAACTTGTTCGGTTTTAGGAAATGAAAAGGAGAGCACTTTTGGCGACACCGTCTCTGACGGATCTTTTGAATTTGCGCGCTGAGTGGTCTTATTGGCCAACTTCAGTGCTAATTAACTCGGAAACGGCGCAACGTATCGAATTTTTTCTTAATATTTATTTCTCAAGACAACTTATACTGCATTAATAATGATTACTATATCATTAATTCAATAAACGATGTACTATGAATTACAGATTAGTACAATAAAAAGTAAAATGGTGTTTTTATGTTATGTCAATCATATTTATTAGCAAACCCAAGCTTAGGAATTTGAAGTCACTCGAAATCAATAAAAATGCATTAAATGAACGATATGAAATTTAATAAAGACAATCAAAGGTAACATATTCTCAGTTTGATATCGAAAGAAACTACTACTTTTGACGAAAAATTGCCTACATCAGCATCTACATCCGTAAGCTTACTCTGCAAACCATTGTGAAGTGCACTGCAGAGGATCCTTAGCACGGTACGATGTATTAGGGACTCTTCCCGTCTCAATCACGCATGAAGCTTAGGAAGAATGGCTGCTCAGATTCCTCTCTACGTGCTTATTCTAATCTTGTCTTCACGATCCCAACGGGGACGATATGTAGTTGCATGAGGAATGTCTCTACACTCTTAACTTGAAACTGGTTCTCGAAACTTTGCACATATGCTTTAGATTAATAATTGGCGACTATTTCCATGCGTCTGCCAGTTTAGGTTTTTTCACAGATCCGTGGCACTCTCCTGCGTGCCATACTTGCTGTCTTTCTTTGGATAGTCCAATGTCCCATATTACATCCTGTTAGGTACGGTCCCACAGTCTTGAGCAATATCCCAGAAAGGGACGTACAAGTGACTTGTTGGCAGTCTCCTTTACTGACTGAGTGCATTTTCACAGTATCCTACCAATGAATTGAAATCTGACGCCTTCTTCACTCGCGATTGAGCTCATGTGGTTATTCCGTTTCACACCTATACAAACTGTTGCGTTGAGGTACTTGTATTTGGATTATCTAACTGAGACTCATTGACGTTGTAGGCGGAGGATATTACTTTCCTATGTCCTGTGTGGTACACAGTTTTACGTTTCTGAACAGTTAAGAGGTGTACAGCGGCTGTGAATTTATTTAATTACGTAAAATCAATTCGACGTGGATAGATAGGGCTATCAACCGCGCTGCATTCAAAGGAAGCATGCCGACATTCAACAACTACATTCACGTATCTAGCCTTGAGCCACAGTATAGCGTATAGAGGATGGTACCTGGTACCAGTGCTAACGATTTTCTTTCTGTTCCATCCATGGATTGAGCGAGAGCGAAACGACTTTCTGTGTGCCTCTGTACCCACCCTAATCTCCTATACGTTTGCACTCGCGTTACCTACGCGAATTGTACAATGGAGGCAACAGAACAGCCACCCGTTCTTCGAATATAGGCTCTCTAAGTCTAATCACCAGGGTTTCGGGAGAAATGAGTCAGCTTTCCTCCAAGTATTCCCATTCAGGTTCCCTGATCATTTCTGTTACACTTTCGTGTGGGCTGTACCGGCCTGTTATGATCCCAGCAACGCGTCTCAGATTTCGTTCTGTGTCTGTTGTCATGTGTATTAAAACACTGCAACAGTGCTCTAGAAATGACCACAGTAGCGTCTTGTTTGCCATTTCTTTTACAGATATTTTGAATTTTCCTTGAATATTCTTATTAAATTAAAATTAACTTTCGTCTCTACTAAAACTGATTTTATATATGATTATCCCATTTTGTATTGCTTTGTATTACCCGCAAGTGACATGGTCAAGGTGTTCAGCACTAAAATACTGAAGAATGGAAAAGAGAATTGAGGATCTCCAGATGACAATCAGTTTGGCTTTAGGAAACGTAAATGCAGTTGACAATGGAATCAAGACTGAGGAAAAGTCAACACACACACGCTTATAAGATCTGTCGACCTAGAAAAAGCTTTCGACAATGTAAAATAGGACAAGATATTCGACAGACTGAGAAAAAATAGTAGTAGCCTTTAGGAAAAGGCGGGTAATATACAGTATGTGCAAGGGCCAAGAAAGAACAATAAGACTGACCAAGAACGAAGCGCTAGGATTAAAATGGGTATAAGAGATGGATGCAGTATTTCACCCCTACGGTTCAATCTAGACATCCAAGATGTTATGATGCGTGTAAAAGAAAGGTTCAAGAGCGGGTTTGAAATTCGTCCCTGTCCTCAGTGAAAGTGTAGAAGAATTACAGGATCTATTGAACGTAAATAAGGTACATCACTGCCGCTTTCTGTCAATGCTCCATCTGTCAGAGTAACAATAAATAAAGCTAGGAAAATGACAGATTTTCATCATTATAGTGGGCAAACTATTGTTTCTTTGTTTTAATGGTACAAACGGAAATATTAATTTTTTTTTGTATAGGTTTACTGTAATTAAGTAGCTGTGGTACAAACAGAATATTTTACGGAAATAGAATACTTTCTAATGTATACGATTTAAATTTCCGCAGCTGGAGTACTTAATCCATTTGTTTATTGAGATAACTGCAAATGTTGTACTCTGTTGCTATTTGCTTACATAAACTTCACATAGTGAGGCTTAACTAAAAAAGTTCATCAGCAGATATGTTTTACCTTACTATTAGTCAGTGTATATTGTTTTCTGTAGCCTAAATACCTCCTGAAATCACCTGAATGAATCTTTTGGAGGCTGCGTCATGGAATTTCCAAAAGAGCCACTAATATGTTTTCTTTTTTCACAGTAAAACTTTTAGGAATGATGTCTACCAAAAATGTGCAACACTTTAGGGTTAACTAGTGTGAATCAGACTGCGAATTACACTCGAATACAGTTTTTGTCTCAAACTGTACTTGTTTTTACACTGAATGAAGCACTCATCTAAGCAACCAACAGAACTGATTCCAAAAACACAATTAATGCCAAACCCTACTTCTGATATTCAAGCATGATGTCCTAAATATCATGAAATTAGAGAAATTTGATGTTTCTTTAATTAAAAAAAGATTTACTTCATTATTTTACAGGAGTACGTTCATTAGGATTATCTAGCAAAGTCTGCGGCATTGACAGGTGAAATGTGGTGCGCCATCTTCGGAAGATACAGCAATAATTTGAAACGTGCACTAAGAAAGTGCGGTACGAACTCTTATTATCGAGGCTATATTTTAACTATTTAACTGTAGTTTCAATTGGAAATCTCAGCGATTTTGTAGATAACTCATGTCTACAAGGAAAAGGTGAAAAGAGTTACTCAGATATACTATCATATATAATTAAAACAGTGGCAACATCAATTTTGAACAAAAGAAATGTCTGGCTACAATTAATTGATACGGGGAAACCGGAAAATGCGGTTTGTCTACAGAGCAATGTAGCTGACTCTGCTGTTTAGCATCTTTTCGGCCACAGCCGGGCATCTTGGACAAATCTCTCGTTATGTTGCGTACGTGAAACTATATCGCGCGAGCTTTGAAATATTTGCTACTCGAATCTCTTCCTTTTCCACGTCAATCTAACATACAAAACATGATTTTTCGAATGAAAACCATCACATAAAAAATAATCATTTTGAGTTCTGAAATTGCTTTCGGCAAAGGAGGCCTTTCAATGTTATAGACTGATGCTGAATATTAGGTTGACATCAAATAAGAATGATAAGGTTCTCAGCATTTTCAGCAAGAAAAACGCTAACTAGAAGAAGGTGAGAGATGCTGGGACGTAGATAATGATATCAAGCAAAATGTTTCATGGTACCAGAATAGTGGTTCACAAACTGAGGTAATTACCCTGTGAGGGTTAAAATGCAATTTTCTGCGTGGTAAAAACAGAAGAATTCAGTTGTCTTTTGGTCACGATAATGGTTCAAATGGCTCTGAGCACTATGGGACTCAACAGCTATGGTCATCAGTCCCCTAGAACTTAGAACTACTTAAACCTAACTAACCTAAGGACAGCACACAACACCCAGCCATCACGAGGCAGAGAAAATTCCTGACCCCGCCGGGAATCGAACCCGGGAACCCGGGCGTGGGAAGCGAGAACGCTACCGCACGACCACGAGATGCGGGCTTGGTCACGATACTAAGTTGTTTTTGAAAATATCATTATTACTACCACTGTTTTGCATGACTGTAATATTGATTACGTAAGTTACCAATAATTAATTTTTTCCGAATTCTAGCACTAACGCGTGACATAATGTGGTGGAGGCTATAGTTCGTGACACCAATATATGAACAACATGCTCCTCACGTAGGCTAACCGCTAAACACTTACTTTGTTCTTTGTACCATGCGTCTACGACCGTAAAAATGTGAGATGTGCATCATATGTGCTTAAATATCTCGTGAAAGTAGCTTCTCCGAGTTGTAAGTAGTTCTCCCAATACACCATAATTTTTTTCATAATTTCCACGTTACTATAAACCGGCTAAGTGATTAACTTATAGAACAACACAGCAGTAACTGTGGAATGGGTACAACACTGCTGTACAATTGTGCTGTATTATTATTTTCATCATTACTAGTAGTAGTAGTAGTAGTAGCAGTAGTCAGACATAAAAGAATGGTATCATAAAGTCTTCAAATTTCTGTCATTTCAGAAGTAAGGAGACCAGCAATCAACTGATTTACAAAAAACAGCCTAAATATAATGCACACATTTTAATCTGGTTGACTTTAAATGGGTGTGTACAGTGTGGATGAAGCAAGTGTCACTAGGGAGAGGGATGGTGCTAAGGAAGCATGTTTTGTTAACAAGTACCTACCCAAGGTGTGGATAGTTAGCTTTCTTTTCTGAGAAGGAAGATGCAGATAACACGCGCGATTCACTAAGAACAGCTTCATTATTCCATAAAGAAAGATTGTTATAAACAAACAGTAACAAATGTCTTCCATCAACTTAAAAATGAAAGTATTCAAAGAAAATTCTTTTTCATTCTAAAGTTAAGTTAGGTGCTAATGTTGATGCTTGTCGGGGCACAGGGGTGGGGGTGGGGGCGGAGGTACCAGCTAATATCTGATTGAACTAAGGAATAATGGTGCCAGAAGCTTTGGGATCACTGTACTAGAACGAACAGTAGAGAGCTAAAACTGTAGGGGAAGACGGACGTTGGAATATAATAGACTAGTTAATCTATGTATTGACGAAGAATTGTACCGCTGTACAAATTCTATAAGTAATGAAAGATATTTACCTGTCAGTCCATATTAGGAAATTCGAGATTAAATCTTGTGGTGACGTAAAGTATGGCCATCGTAAAATCCTCGATTCAGAGGACAACCAGGAGGTATGTTTCGACATGAGAGACTGGTCCTGTGTTGTCACACACTCACTGTAATTCACAAAATTTCGATAGAGGACGTTCACCAGTATCGAAGATTTTATAATATCATTAACAGACTGTTTCAAGGAAAATGCCCTGTTATCGAAAGAGGACTGGGACATAAATCCGCCCATGAAAGTACAAAAAGTAATAATTAAGACGTTGACTGGCTGCCCTCTTCTATCAGCATTCTGTGTGCTCACGTTTACAGCGATTTTCCCTGCTAAGCATGCTCTAAACGGTGACCAACGATTACAGTTTGCTGACGTCACAAGGAGATTCCTGTAACTAGAGGCTTCGGCAGGCAGTAACTTTTCCAAATGCGCTGCTAATGGTTCTGCTCTTTACATCCTCTGGTACAGTACTTTCTTAATGGCTTTCCATTCTCAACCCGTTAACATAATAATGACACCGGTCAAAGTACCTGCAATTTAGATACGTGCGCCGACTATTAACAGCTGCAAGCCTGTCGGTTTACAGTCGTTGATGACGCTAGGTGTGCCGGATCTCCGAGTCAAGAACCATCACTGTGACTTCGAAGACTGCGGCCATGATCTGTACATAATTACACCATGTTCTACACATGGCACTGATGGCTTACGGTAATTAATTCTAGAAATCGTTGCTTGAAACGAAAGCGTGTTATATTTAGTTGTTACTTAGTACCTTGCTCTACTTAGCTGTCATCACTTAATTCTTTTGGCAACAACTGTCTAGTAATTTTCATACGTAGAATCACCAAATTTACCAATAAATAACATTAAAGTTTGCTATGGTGACCAGAGCCCGGGGTCTTCTCATGCAGGCAAGGAAGGAGGAGGGGATGGAGCAACAACCTCATAAAAAAAGAGGCAGGGCTCAGCTGGTCAGGTCATGATGACAGCACTCGGCCAGGGCTCCATGCTAGGTTTACAGAGGTGGTAGAGGCGGGAAGCGGGAAAAATGGATCTTGGAGCGATGGAATAAGCGAAAGAAGAAAGAAGCGACTGAAGAAAAAACCTACATTTCACCTTGCTTGCAACGAGCAGGAAAGTGGTCAGCGTTTGTTCACCAGTGGTGGTACTGGAAATGCTTTCCTCGGAGCTAACAATCTCGAGCAGTATCATTAGGAGACTTGTTTCCCTAACCCAAAAAGCAGTCGGCAGTGGATATAAACTTTGTAAGAGATTCTAGGGAGTAACCAATCCCCCAAATCAAAGAAATCATAAAACTACTTAAAAATATCAAAGCTTCTGAGGAAGACTATACAGAGTGACTCACTAACTATTGCCACCTAGAATAACTCCGAAAGTATGATAGTAGCTGAAAAGTTTGTGGGACAAATGTTGCATGGGACATTGGTATTTTGTTGGTAGGTGGGGTTGCGTCAGAGATATGAAGATCAACTTTGTTTTTTGAAATGGGATGCTATAGTTTGGTACTTATTTTTATGATAGCGGCTATAGAGACGAATTCAATGATGTGTAACAGTAAGGTATTTGAAGGTCAACGAAGGCCAAAAAGGTGGCATGTACGTCCACTTACAGAAGGTGTTCGAAGTGATGACCTTAGGTATCAGTGCAGTGCTGCAATCTTCTTATCATGGATTGAGTGGTATTCCTTAACACTTCGGCACTTATCGAAGCACATGCTCTTAAAATTCTCTCCGTATATGGTGCAAATAGTAAATATCCGCCGAATACGGCGTATCCATCAAACGTGTCATTGACATGTAAACACCATTCGACGGTTTCGCAATACAACAATAATAGGAACGGTAAGACTAATGTCGTCGAATCAAGCAAATGTGAATGATGTATTCGTTCGAACAACAAGTCAATATGCTTCTCATTTACGGAGAATGGCAACGAAATTCAGTGAGAGCTAGAGACTTATACGCTGAAAGATATCCTCAACGTACTTATCCTACACGTCGTAAATTTAAATATGTGTATGATAAATTAAGAACAACTGGATCTTTAATGTATCGGAAACATATCCGGCAAAAGAAAGTTACTAACGAGGAAACGGAAATTAGTACTCTTGCCAGTGTGGTTCGAGATCCTTGTGTTAGTAAGCGTCAAATTGCAAGGAAACCTGCCATGAGCCAGAGTAGCGATGTTCGTGTTCTGAATCGCCATAAATATCATCCTTTCCATATCAGTCTTCGCCAATTATTAAATGGTACGGATTGCGTGCGTTGCATTGAATTCCACCGATGGGCTGAACTCCAGATTCAGAGGGATGATACATTTATTAATTTGATTTTATTTACTGGCGAGACTACATTCCCAAAGCATGGAAATGTTAATTTGCGTAACATGCATTATTGGGCAATTGAAAATCCATGTTGGCTGCGGCTTGTTGTGCACCAAAAACAGTGGTCGGTGAATGCATGGTGTGGGATTCTGGAGGACAGAATTTTAGGCCCCTATTTCATTGAAGGAAATGTTAATGGTAGGAAGTACATCAAATTCCTGTAAGAGACATTATGTCTGTTATTGGAAGAAGTACGTTTAGGAACGTGGAACAGAATGTGGTTCAAAATGGTCAAATGGCTCTGAGTACTATGCGACTTAACTTCTGAGGTCATCAGTCGCCTAGAACTTCGAACTAATTAAACCTAACCTAAGGACATCACACACATCCACGCCCGAGGCAGGATTCGAACCTGCGACCTTAGCGGTCGCTCGGTTCCAGACTGTAGCGCCTATTACCGCACGGCCATTCCGGCCGGCAACAGAAAGTGGTATCAACACGATGTGTGTCCGGCACGTTTTTCGCTGATAGCTTGAAATGAGTTGCAGAGACAATTCCCAAATTGTTGGATTGGACGCGGATGAGATATGTCGTGGCCGGCTCGTTCGTCAGACTTGACGCCTCTGGATTTTTTCTTGTGGGGTTTCGTAAGAGACGTTGCAACTACACCTGAAGATACGCGAGAGAGAATTGTCAGAGCATGTGTTTCGATAAGTGCCGATGTGTTAAGGAATACTACTCAATCCATGATAAGAAGATTGTAGCACTGCATTGATACCGATGGTCATCA
This sequence comes from Schistocerca nitens, assembly GCF_023898315.1. Taxonomy (NCBI): domain Eukaryota; kingdom Metazoa; phylum Arthropoda; class Insecta; order Orthoptera; family Acrididae; genus Schistocerca; species Schistocerca nitens. The sequence continues at coordinate 508,211,785 of NC_064618.1, read as the reverse complement.
CTTCCAACACCTTCTGTAAATGGACGGCCATGCCACCTTTTTGACCTTCAAAGACCTTACGGTTACACATCATTGGAATCGTCTCGATAGCCGGTATCAGAAAATAAGTACCAAACTATAGCATCCCATTTAAAAAACAAAGCTGACCTTCATATCTCTGAAGCGGCCCCACCTAGCTACAAAAAAACCAACGTCATATTATGGTCCCCGTTGTCCCATGCAACTTTCGTCCCACAAACTTTTCAGCTCGTATCATACTTTCATAATTATACTTGGTGGCAATAGTTAGTGACTAACCCTGTTGATATTGATCCTGCAGCTACTACGAATCAAGACCCTAAGGAATTAAAGACATTAGTTGCCAGAGGGCACTGATTTATAAGCAGGAGATCCGGGTTCGAATCCCAGTCGGGCACAAATTTTCAAATTTCCCTATTGATATAAATCAGTACCCACTGACAGCTTATGTCTTTAATTCCTTTGTGTGTTGAAGACTATATAGTTCTGAATTACGGAAACACACTAGTGACAACATTACTCTATGTGTAACACAAAGTATTAATGAAATTGAGACACCAAACAGTTAATCACCAGAATGGGCATGGGCATTAATACATCAACTACATAGAAGTGGAATGAAAATAGATCCTAACAATTATATAGGTACATCCCTCTTGCCATGACGAATAATATCTTGCCCACGACACAAGTAGAAGAATATGAAGCGGGATTTCAGAAGTGTAAGACTTGTGCTGCCTTCACGACACGTCAGCGAGCACTTCTAGTTCTATCCTTTTCGTCAAATAAATACAAAAATCAGTAATCAACTTTAAAAATCATAATAACCAGATCAGAAAAGTTATTTTGCCGTTTTCACATCGAAAATAGTAAGATTAGATTAGATTAATATTTGTTCCATAGATCATGAATACGACACTTCGTAAAGATGTGGAACGTATCTCCTGCCAAAAGAAACCGTTAGATTCAGTGATTCTCACTGCGTGCAGTATTGTGTCATCCAACTGCTACGACCAATGTCAAAGAATTGCCGACATCAACAAGCAACGCAAGAGCCTTGGACACCATAAATACACTTTAGCTTCACCCTGTTTTTACGTGGAATCAGAAAAGGGCCCAAATCATCTGATTGGTCACTCAGCGATTATACTGGTTCTGAAATTAAGGATAAACAGAGAAGAAGACCTAAATACTGCATTCTGTATTCCAAAATTTGCTTCGATGGGGAAAGTCGAAATAGAAATCTTCGCTCAATTGTCTGCCGACGCCAAATTTCTGTATACAAGTTATCAGACTGATATGCCACCGCGAAAAGCAAAATTAACTAAAATCTCTCAACAGCGAGAAGGGCACGGGAGCTGATGGGTACCTATACGATTCTCTACATATTACATCAAAGAAATTTCCTCCTACTAACAGCAGCTTATCTTTGTTCGGTGGAGGAAGGAAGAATTGCAAGACACTGGGAAAAGGCTTAAGTCTTTGCCCGTATTCAAGAAAGACCTTCAAATAGATGTATGTAATTTATAGGCTTTCGTCGCTTGTCATTGGGACTCAATTCGAAACAGGACTCATCACTGAAGACAATTCTACTCCAGTCAATAACATTCCATGCCGAAGACATGACTGGGGACTCCCTGGACACTGGTGGGGTACCAACTTGATTGTTGCTTGCCGTACGGACCGGCAACCAGGAGTGATACATTAAACGTATTCGCAATTATGAATGAGGACAACCAGCAGCTGTAGGAGGGAATGACGACGACGAAACTTTGTGCCGGGTCGGGACTCGAACCCGGAGCGCCGGCCGCTATGACCGAGCGGTTCTAGGCGTTCCAGTCCGAAACCGCGCTGCTGCTACGGTCGCAGGTTCGAATCCTGTCTCGGGCATGGATGTGTGTGATGTCCTTGGATTAGTCAGGTTTAAGTAGTTCTAGGTCTAGGGGACTGATGATCTCAGATATTAAGTCCCACAGTGCTCAGAGACATTTTTCCGAACCCGAATTTCCTGCTTATTGCCAATACATGCATGCACTTAATCAGAACAACGCAGGCACTGCAATATCGTATTTCTCTGCCGATATCGGGCAAGCGACTCTCAAATACAACGTCTCACCTCTACGGGAATATAGATAATGGATGTATGAGTACAGCTCATAGACGCATGGTTGATGACAAATGGAAGTTTGGGTCTGGCCGTGGGTCGTGCATGGATAGCCAAATGGTAAGGCGATAGCATGCATGTTTAATGGAACTTTGCATCGTAATCAGAATAACGCAGGCACTGCAATATCGTACCATGAGTGACGGTCTGGGATGCCATTTCTTTTTGCCCTTACAGCATAGCAGTACGTCGACGATATTCTACACCCCGTTTTGTTGCCCGTCATGGCAAGCCACCCTGGGTTTACATTTCAGCAAGATAATGCCTTCGCGCACAGCGAGACTTTCTACTGCTTGTCTTTGTGCTTGCTAAACGCTACCTTGGTCAGCAGAGTTGCTGAAATCTCTCCCCAGTTGAGAACATTTGTTGTATTATGGGCAGGGCCTCCAATCAGCTAAATATATTAACGATCTACCGCACCAGTTGGATAGTATTTGGCTCGATGTACCTCAGGAGGACGTCCAACACCTCTGTCAATCAATATCAAGCCAAATAACTGCGTACATAGGGGCCAGAGGTGGAGCAACGCATTACTCAAACTGCGAAGCTCTTTCTGTTTAATAAGTTATCCAATTTTTCTGAAATTGTAATTATTTGTTTTCTTGTACATGTACATCACATCTATCGATTTCCGCCACTTTCGGATGATTCTTTCGTGGTGCATTCTTTCTGTTTTTTGTCTTAGAGTGTATAAATTACCTGGTGGACAACGTCGAAAGCTGCGTGAGACTGTTGATTGTTCGTGAAAGAAACCATTATGAATAGGGATGTGGCGACAGACAACTGTTGCGAAATGCAGAACTGTGGAAGATCGGTTCTTGGTGAGGGAGTGGCTGCTTACCCTGAATATAAACAAATGTTACGAATACAACACAAAAAATCTGAGTGAAACGTCGTTATTGGACTGCACGATTAGCTGTTAATCACTGGATGCCGTGTCAATGGCAAATTTCTATTCAGATTCGGGGGAGGGCACCAAACAGCGAGGTAATCGGTGCCATCGGATTAGGAAAGGATAAGGAACTAAGTCGGCCGTTCCCTTTGAAAGGAACCATCGCGGCATTCGCCTGGAGTGATTTAGGGAAATCACGGAAAACCTAAATCAGGACGGCCGGACACGGGTTTGAACCTTCGTCCTCCAGAATGCGAGTCCACTGTGCTAACCACTGCGCCACCTTGCTCGGTAGAAATAGTTGTAGGAAAGTCAGACGACAGACTGCCATTTGCTCGAAGAACTCGACAGAAATATAATTTTCTTCATTATAATGTCAGCCTTGAAAAACAACGTTTATTTGTAATCATGTTATTAATTTCGGTCGGTAATGACCATCTTCAGACGTGAGTACTTTTTCAGGAGGACACTGCACGTCTACATAAGGCTGTTGCGACGCTACGAGCTCTTTGTCGTGTACAACACATATCACATCATCACTGAAGATCGTCTTTACTGACCAAAGTTAACAATCTGATTACAAATACCGACCGAAGTTAACAATCTGATTACAAATAAACAAATAAACATTGTGATCCAAGACTGGAATTATAATATAGAAAATAATTTCGTGGATCGCTGAAAAATTTTTCGTGACGATTTCTCAATTTGTAGAAAGTAATTCACTCTAGAAGAGGGTAGCTTACAAAAATCTTAGCGTGTGCAGAAGATAAATATCGCGTTTCTTCACAGTTTTGTTTAGTTAGCGCAAGAGTCTCTCGGGGATGTTCATCCAAATCTAGTAACAGTCGCTACCAGGTGGACGTTGTATATCAATGTGAAGTTTACGTTGAAATTCCGAGAGGGAATGCTTCAAGAACAGTTGGGTAACATGTTGCATCTTCCCACACTCATGTCGCAAAATGACCTTGAATATGCCCCATACGTATTGAAATGGCGAGAGATCTGGTGATCTAACTGGTCAGGGCAATTAGGTCGCAGCAGCCTTATGTGGACGTGCATTGTCCTCCTGAAAAAGTACACCACCTTGCTGTCGAAGAAATAGCACTAGCACGGGGATGACAGCCCGTGCAACGTAGGTGACAGCGGTTGCTCTACCTGGAAGTAACACTAAATGTAGCCGCTAGTGTACCTGATGCCCTCCATATTATGAAGCCTGTGATGGGATCAGTGTGTCATGGGTGAATGCACTCTGGAATAGGCAGCGGTGGTCTACGCCATACACGTGTACGACCATCAGTCGCATACAGACAGTACTTACATTCATCACTGGAGGTAACAGAACGCCATTCCGCTCTCCAGTTAACTCTTCAAAAAGACCAGAGTATACATATTTGGCGATGTCGTGGTGTCATTGCTGCCTGATCATAGTATTGCTGCAAGCAGACCCAATATGAGCCCAGTCGGCGACAGCTGCTCACACTATGACATCCAGGACTTGGTCTACAGGCGTGGGAAAGTTCCACAGAACATTGTTAAAACATGTGCAGCAATCCGTCGAGATGTACATCTAGTTTTACACAGGCCCACAGTCTGAATTCGTTCAAATGCTTCAAGGAGTTGAACATGTGGCGAGTGGTTGCACCCTACAATGAATGTTGCCAACACTGTTAACCTCCAAAATCAGCACAGTTACTCCCTTCAGTGTCAAAATAGAGGGTGAACAGACAAATCTCCCGTGCACCATTCTGACCGTCCAAGACCTTGACATATGGATCACTAACACTAAATCTCCTCAGTCTGTACGTGTTATACCATCGTGCCACTGAACACAGTCGTTAAGTGTATTTTATTATTTCCCCTGCAGCGTATATACTGTATAACACCGACCGCCAAGTGAAGAGCGACTGCCATGTTCACATATCCTTGTCATCACCCCCACTATTCTCTTTCTCCACTTGTTCTGTCTACTTCTTTTTCCTATTCCACAGCTGAGGTGACTCTTTCAGTTTTCCTATCAACATTTCCATAACCTTTAAACCTAACATATGTTTAGTTCACAGTCTGCAAGTCCAGCATGTGGAGCTATATCACTTCTGCCACCAACGACAGACTCAACAATATTCAGTTTTACCACAGGCATCATCATCTTAACAAGCATTATTTTAACAGTCGTAGCAATGACTGCAGCACGATCTCCTTCTCCATCACAAGCACGTTCACAGCTCTATCGCGAATGTCATCGCACTGCCATCACTAGCACTACCACAACTTTTACCATCATTTCTGTCTACAACAGAAATCCCTACCAGCTCCGATCTCATCCCAAACGAGGTGGCGCCGTCATTAGATACTGGGAGGATGGCGTTTCAAATTACCTCCGGACATCCAGACTGAAGTTTCCCCTTATTTCTCTAAACTGCTTACAGTGAATATAAGGATAGTGTCTTTGAAAATGTATGACCTGTGTCCTGTTTCATCCTTTCCCAATTTGAGCCTGCACTCCTTCTCTAACCACCTTGTCATCGAAAGTGCGTTAGTTAAATCCAAACGTTCCTTACATATTTTTTTGGATGGGATCGGCCTTTAGCAAAACACAATGACTGATTCCTTACTCAGTTTGTCATCTGCAACCATATGCGACTTAATGTAGACAAATTATTTAAGCAAAAAATTACGATTTTGGATCTGTAATGGCTGTGCCTGAAATTTGTTAATTCTATGTGGAAGGTTGTATGTGCATGCATGTATGTGTGTCTATATTATCTATCGCTTACGTTTCCTGTTTTCCTCATCTTCTTCACTGTGATGTTTTATATATTGAGCAGTCACTGTTACTGTTTCACTGTTTACCAGCTGTAAAAACAAGATGGCAGACATTGGGACGGTTGAAGGTGTAAAACCAAGATGGCTGACAGTGGAACAGTTGAAGGTGTTCCTGGCAGTTGTTCTGAATCTTTCAGAGGTGTCTGTACATTGTGTGTGTGTGTGTGTGTGTGTGTGTGTGTGTGTGTTTGTGTGTGTCTGTTAGTGTGTATGTAAGTGTGCGTGTGTGTGTGAGGTGAGTGGTGGGCTCTACATGTTGGTGTTATCTGATAATTCTTTGAGATTAGAGAACAGAGTTCCATTGCAAAGAGCTTATAATGAATTTTCAGTACTTTTTTTGTTAAATGATGAAAGTCTATGTGAATGCAGCTTGCCGCTAACTTGGTGTAATGTTTTGTCTGTACAGAAGTGTATCTGTCGCCTTTATCGCTCTTTCACTCTCACACATAAATCGTTACAATAAAGTCAGGGCTTTATGTTTTCTTAATAGGCTGATCCTTGAAAAGACAAACAAACAATTATTCTAATTGAGGATTCTGGGTAATTTCGAGAATTTCATTCGCTCTCTCTCTCTCTCTCTCTCTCTCTCTCTCTCTGTCCTTTATCTGTGTACAGTTTAAATCTATTATTTACATGAAATCAGCCTAGTAGAATCTCTGGTGGAGCCCTTCGTCTTAATATTCAGCGGCTGGCTTGCTAGAAAAGATCTTTGCATTTGTTATTATTATTAAGCGCTGCATTCAGTTGGGAAAATCGATCGTTTGAACAATTCGTTCAGTTTACGACAGATCTAAAATTTCAGATTTGGACGAAGCCTTTTTGGACGATTTATAAAAACTCAGAGATTGCAGGCTCTCTCCGTCACAGCTGAAACTTCCCAATTAATTACAGGGCCCAGACAATCATCAATGATTCAGACAGAGAACTCATTCATCATTCACTCTAGAATAAAATGGTCACAAACCTTATTTCTGAGGAAAATAGTATATTGAATCCATTTCCATACATGTTCCGTTTCCGTGGATTTTAAGTCTCATGCAATTTACTTCTACAGTCTTTCTTTCTCCTGACCTATCACGCTAGCGGCACAAACTTTCCTATCTCGCTTTAGCGCGAAGAAGAGTAAATAAATCTCTTTTAACAGTCCGAAAACTCCCAACCGATACTTTCCGAAGCTGTTCCTTTCTCTCTCTATAATAACCATGGAGCATACATCTCCGTACCTCTGTTGTTCCCAAAGAATAAACGTACTAGAAAAATACCTTGGCGTCGACGAGCTGTCGGCGCATATATTACTAAGAAATCTGATTAGATACTTTTCAAACGTAAATAAATGTGGATGATTTGATTGACCATTATTAATTATTGCGTGGTAGAGGGTAATTTTCCGTGGGGAGATTACAATGCCCCTCGCAGCGAGCGAAGTTTGTGAGCTCAATTTTGTTTCACCGAACACACTTCGCGAGCTATCTATTAGCGTGGATAACCCGGAAGTGATGATTGTCAGTCCTCCGACTGAAAAAGAATATTATGTTTTGAAACAGACGAAGAAAAGAAATGTTGAAGACAGAAGAAATGAAGAGACAGGTACCGCGGCTGTATTGCTTTTACGTGCATCTAGGTGTTATGTTTGCTGTGCACAACCAAGGAAGATGATCTTTCATGAACTGATGTCAGGGTCTACCCATTCGGGAACTTTCTTAAGCAGGGAAACCTTGGAAAACCTCCTAAGCTTAGACCCCCAGCCTACGGTACATAGAAGATAGGAAAGCCTATAGAAGAACAAAAATAATTTTGAAATTCATCTCTAAAGGAAAGACAGGGATCAATTTGTATCATGATTTGGAAAAGAGTGGTTTGTGCCTCTAGCAAAAAAAAAAAAAAAAAAAAAAAAAACGTTTTACAATGAATAACGTGAATTCTCGTTTTACAATCTTGCTCCAAGTACAATATCTTGCGGTGCTAAACTCCCCCGGGTCTTGCATGTCCCCGACGTCCACATTTGTAGTCGGTCTTCTACGCGGCCCCCTTTGTAGTTGATCTTCTACGCGGCCCACAATGGGAAGAGTAGAAGGAACAGGGATACTCGATTTCACATGCAACATTCATTCCAAAAGAATTAGCAATGACCAAAAGGGAAACTCTTCCTGTAAGAGAACTGATTAGGTTGCACCGTCCAAGATTCTCCTTTTTGAAAGCAAAATCCTTATGGCTTCATGGATCCTTTTTGTTACGACGTACTTCATGGAATTCAACTCTTAACTAATGATGTTGCCAAAAGCATCATCCGATTTACTCCCGTTTGAATACTCCTTTTGACTTTGCCTCCACACTTGTACTTATAAGTCCAAAAGCTCTAACAGATTTTCTATCCCTGATTTGTTCTTCGTAATTTAAAGGATTCATGTAACGTACTATAGATTTTGGATTCAAATCATCGAATAATGGAAAGTGTAATTCATTTTTTACCAAGACATCATCCATATTTCCTTGATAATTCACATAATTTAGCTATACTCAAAACTTTTTATTCTAAGTACATATATTTCTTTGCTTGAGTGCTGAAATGTAAAAGTTGTTAGCATTGAGGAATGCGGATTCACTTCTTTCATTTACTCTCTGATTCATACGGCGTTCATCCATGCTCATCTATGGAAATGGATTTTCCAAACAAAATTCCCAAACGAACATGAACCATTAAATTACTCCTAATTCTATGAGTATTACTTTTTTTAATCATTCATTAATAAATTAAAAACTCTTAACTTCTAATTGTACCACCTATTCCTTTTAAAGTTCAAAACGCGTTTGGTGCGAATCTCTTACAAAGCATATCTGTGTCGTCTCTATCGATTTTAATTCTCGCGCCGACGTCAACTGTTTTGCGCGGGAAATTATCTTTGCGGCGTTAACCGTCACTCACAATTCACTACCACAACACATTCCTTCACACGTTTACACATCTAACCGTTCACATGAGATTACATATGAATATTCACTCGGAACCTCTTTTGATTATTCAGCGTCATTTGCGGGAAACATTTCATTCTTCTTGAAGGTCAGTTAGATCCTTAATCATTCTTGATGACATTAGCAATGCTAAAGTTCTATATTCACCCCAACACAAGTGAAGCCTATCTCCACTATCTTCTTTACAACACTCGATAATAATAGTTAGTCACTATTTCTATACTCTATGTCACTGATTAACTATTTCAATTTACAGGTTTCTATCACTACACACACACAGTTTATTATTATGTTTTTTACGAGCGTTCATTTCTGTCACTCGGAACACCATTCCTCACTATCTTCTAATCTTCATTATATTTTTTTAAGTCGTTATGAGAAAATAACCCTTTTATTTTGTTCGATCCCGGGTATGCTAACAGATAAGCTCCAGGATTCGGAATTTGTAGGATAATGTATGGGCCAGTATATAGTAACTCCCATTTCTTGATACTTTTCTTTATTACGGATGATTTGGTATGTCGTTTGACTAGTACCTTCTCTCCAACATGGTATGTCTGTACCCTTTTGATTAATTTGTCATATCGTTGTTTTCTTTGATCAGCCTTTTTCGTCATGTTTATGATAGCTTGTCTTATTTTTTCTTCCCAAGGCATCTCAGTTTCCTGAGTTTTGGGGATATGGTCAGTCCAGAAGTTTTCCTCTTTTGTTTCGAACATCAATTCACGAGGTGTATATCCCGTTGAGGAGTGGGGCATGTTATTGTATATCTGCTCAAACTCTTCCACATAATTTGCCCACGCAGTTTGCTTATTATGGCAATACGTCCTCATAAATCGATTGAATTCTCTAAAAATCCTCTCAACCAAATTGCCTTGTGGGTGGTAAAATGATGTTAGTATGTGTTTCACGCCGACTTGAGACAAAGTCTGCTTCCATCGGAGTCCCGTGAATAATTTAGCATTGTCTGTTATGATCGCCTTAGGTGTACCAACATGTGGAAGATAATCCCTTATCAATCTTAATACAATTACTTTGGCTGTAGCCGCCTTTATCGGGTATAGCTTTACGTATTTCGTACACACATCGAGAAATGCCAACACATATTTAACACCACCTCTGGAAGTAGGTAACGGTCCACATAGATCGCACGAAATTAATCCTTTTGGTTCTTGTACTAATATAGAGCATAATGGATGCTTAGTCCCTTTTGAATCTGGCTTTGTTTTTTGACAGATTATGCACCTCTTTAAGACCTCATGCACTCTGCGCTTTATGTTGGGAAAATAACAGTAACCACTTATTTTGTCTGCACATTTTGTCGCACCGAAATGTCCCCAGGTCAAATGAGTGAACCATACAAGTTTCTCTATTTGTGCCTCAGGTATACAAACACACCAACGGACTTTGTTTGGCCTTCCACAGCGGAAAAATAATACGCCATTTACTAGCTTGTAATAGTTTGCCATCTGATCCGAAGGTTGCTGTTGTAACCTTTGAATGACACTTCCCCATTGAGCATCCTTTTTCTGTAACTGGGCCATATGCACACACAAATTGACGTAGTACGTCTTAAATGGATTTTCCTGCAGCAGCAAGACAGGGAATTCTGAGGAATTATTTACTTCAATCTCTTTTGTTAAACCCAGCGGTGACCTTGATAGAGCGTCAGCAATAATGTTTTGCTGCCCTGAGACATGTACGATCTTAAACTGGTATTGTTGCAGAGCGAGCGTCCATCTAGCCAGTCTGGGGTGTAACAGTTTACACGTTTGTAAAAACGTTAATGATTGGTGATCGCAATATACAATAGTCTTCGACCCATATAAATAATAATGAAATTTTTTAAACCCCCAGACGACCGCAAGGGCCTCTAATTCTGTCGTCGTGTACGTTCGTTCACAGTTGGGCAAAACACGACTAGCGAACGCAATAGGACAAAAGGTAAGCTGTCCATTTATCTTGCGTACTTGGAAAAGGCACACTCCAAGACCCACATTTGACGAATCTGTTGACAAGTAGAATTCCTCTTGCATGTCCGGATGGTACAAAAGCGGTGCATTTACTAATTGCTTCTTTATCTCTTCAAATGCTTCTTGACACTCTAATGTCCAAAGCCAGGGCACATCCTTGTTCAGCAAACTATTGAGAGCTGCTGCATTCATGGCCTGATTCGTTATAAATCTTCTAAAAAATGAGGCAAGACCCATAAACCCTTTTAATTGCCTCCTATTTCTCGGTGTTGGAAACTTACTAATCGCAATTAGCTTCTCCTTGGTCGGTAAAATTCCCTTTGCGTCAATTATATGCCCCAGTAACTTGATTCTGTTTAGTGCAAAATGGGATTTCTGTAGGTTAGCAGTTATTCCCATGGTTTTGAACACGTCCAACACCCGACTCAGTAAGGTAATATGCTCCTCCCAGGTCTTCGATGCAATAAGCATATCATCAACAAATACTGTTATCCTGCTTCTTAGTTCTGGGCCTAGAGCATAATCTAGAGCTGCTATAAAGATTCCAGCACTAATGTTGAGTCCGAAAGGAACTACAGTAAATTGGTAACTTCTTCCGGCATAAATGAAAGCTGTATATTTCCTTGATACCTCATCCAGCTTGACCTGCCAATAAGAACTCCGCAAATCGATGCTCGTCAAATATTGGACATCCCGGAACCGTTGTATCAATTCGTCTATGTTTTCCGGATGTGTTCTTACTGGAATTATGATTTTATTTATTTCCCTGGCGTCGAGTACCAATCTCACAGTTCCATTTGCTTTTGGCACGACCAACAATGGGGAGCAAACCCCATTTCAACATGCGATCTATTTCTTTTTGAACTTGAGCCTTTAACCTCCAGGGAACAGGATAGAAAGTTCTACAATATGTTTCGTGCGGCTTAACGTAGAGATGGCATATGTATCCCTTAATAACTCCTGGCCTTTCATCAAACACGTTTTCATACACTAATAATAATTCTTTGAGCTGCTTCTTCTGATCTTCAGTAATGCAGTCGGATTCATTTAACTTCTCATACACTAATTGACCGAAATCTCCTTTGACTTGGACCTCATTATTTACGTGCTGTTTAGAATTCTGTGCAGTCCTGATTACTTGCACGCTGATCCCACTATTATATTTTCTGGTAAGGCTTTCCTTTTTCAACAAGTCCAACTCAATTTCTTGTTTATTTACATTTAACCAAATTTTTCCTGTTTTAAAATCTATTCTGCATCCGTATTGACGTAGGCTGTCGACTCCGATAATGCAGTCTACCACCAAATTTTTCACAACAAGGAATGTGCTTAATATTGCTACATTTCCTACTTCGACACTAAGTAGTGACTGCACTTTTACATTAGCCGATCTAGCCCCAACGGCGCCTATTATTCTGCAATTTTGAACTGGAAAAATTGGTACTCGTCTTATATTTCTGATCTTGTTGAATAGAGCCTCCGAAATAACATTTGTGGTTGCAGCTGTGTCTAAAACCGCCACTGTAGGTACAGTCTCCAAAATGACTTGCACTTCGGCTACTGCCAACTGTTCCTTATCCTCATCTCGGGGTTCTAAGTCCTCGGTCAATTCATCTGCCAGTAATCGTCCATCATTATACGTTAGCATGGGTACACATATCCTGTTGCCCCTCAACCTATTGTTGACCGCTCCTCCGGGGCACGAGTGGGTCCTTACAAGTTTGTTGGATTTTGATTCGCCTGTTGGTTGACATCGTCCGTCACTTCGGTAATTACCGGTTGATTCGCAGATGTCCGTCCCCACTGATGTTGGTTGTTTGAGTTTATTCCCCCCGGTTGATTCCACTTTCTATTACCGTTATTGTTCCAAGCTTGCGGTCTGAAATTCCTTTCGTTTCCCCATACGGGATTGTATCGTTTCCCATTCCTGTTGTTCCTTGGATAGCCCCTCGCAAGACTATTGCCGGTATTATTGTTGAGATTTTGAGGGGTTTCTCCACTATTTATCGATCTCTGTGCGTTCCCTTGCCTACCATTTGGCGGAGGTTCTATCTCCCTATATTGGAATCTATTGTTACGGGCTTTCTGGTTGTTCTCTTCTATAATGTCTATATGATCTAACGTCGTGAGGAACGACTCCAAGTCTTTATCGTTCCCGTAAATTAATTGATTCCGTATGTTAGTTGGTAATCTTGCCTTAAGTATGTTTATTATATCTGGCAAAGGCATAGGTCTGTCCCAATATCTGGTTTTATTTATATATTTTTCAAAATACTTCCTAAGGCTTCCCTTTGAAAAAGAGAAAGGCTCTGGGTAGAGCACCTCCTGCCTTAGGCGTTCCTGTACCCCTTCTGACCAGAACTTTGCTAAAAACGCTTTCTCAAAATCTTCATAGGTCGAGCAAACAGAAGTCATGTCCGAGGCCCAGATCGCCCCCGAACCTTGTATATACCCAGTCACGAAACTGATCTTCTGCCACTCCGACCAATTTCTGGGTAGCACTCCTCTAAATCTTCGAATAAAAACGATCGGATGGACCCCCCTTTTGTCAGTGTTAAAAATCTGAAATTGCCGATGCTTTATCATTTTTTCTTCGGCATGGCAAAGGCTTTCGTAATCTCCGTCAGATAAAACTTCACGCGAACAACTAGCTCGTGGCAATTTAATATTTGAATTACTTACACAAGTCGGTATTGTGTGCGAATGTGCAGTAACTGGCTCTATAGCCGCCGCCACCTTCTGCTGCTGGCCTGTATTCATTTGTTCTGAGCCTTGTTGTGAAACGCGTATCGACTCTGCGATCGTTTGTTTCCAATGCTCGAAATCAGCACCTAACTGCTGTCGCACTTCCTCTAGTCCTTTCGCAAACAAATCCTCTTCCTGTTTGCCGCATAGACTCTGGAATGCTGCTTTAACATTTTGCTCAACGTTTTCACACATTAGCCTTTTGTTTTCTAATGTGATTTCGGATAATTTACCCGTTAATACATTAATTTGGTGGTCTATAACGTCTTGACGTTCTGTCAGATGTTCGACACTTTCCTTTAGGTTAGTCTGCGTACGTGCCAATTCAGGAAGTTGCGCAATTGCACATGACATGGCATCTTGCTTCTGTACTAATTGCGGAACCATTTCCACCTGTTCCCGCACGGTATCTATCTTAATGGCCACATACTCCTTCATTTCTACACGTACGCGGTGAGTAGATTCCTCACATTGAGCTTTAACCAATTCTATTTGTGCAGTTAATTTTCGTTCCGTCTCTTCGGCCTGATCTTTAAGTTCCTTTGTCTTTGCCTCTATCCGCTGCTCTAATTCGGAAAAACTGTCGTGTAACTGCTGCTTAATCTCAGCTTTCAGATTTTCCTGCCCCTCATTAACTGAGGCGAACTTCGCGTTAATGTCGGTTTTCAAATTTTCCTGCCCTTCAGTAACTGAAGCTAATTTTGTATTCAATTGATTTTGCCCTTCAGTAACTGAGGCTAACTTCGTGTTAATGTCAATTTTCAGATTTTCTTGCCCTTCAGTAACTGAGGCTAATTTTGTATTCAAATGGTTTTGCCCTTCAGTAACTGAGACTAATTTTGTATTCAAATGGTTTTGCCCTTCAGTAACTGAGGCTAATTTCGCGTTAATGTCGGTTTTCATATTATTCATGCTCTCGGTTATCATCTGCATCTGTCTCATGATAATTACTAATGGATCTAATCCATGTTGCATACCTGCTGTTACATCTCTAACCGTGTCTACAGGGCGTTCTATCGCGCTATCTGTAGCGATCGGTTCTATAACACTTCTTACTGCATCACTATTATCCTCAGTGCTAACAGCTGAAGGCTGTTGCGTGTTGCTCTGCTCTGCTTGACTCATCTTAAACATTGCCCTAGTTAAAACCATATAAATATTCTACATTCAATATGTATATATCTCCCTTCACACAATAATACTTCTGTGGCTACTTTCTTATAGTACTTATACAGGTAAATGCAACTAGGGCAGTTCAACCTACGTCTGGCATGAACACAATTAGTAAATGTTCAAATCTACGTCTACTTCCAGAATACTAGCAATCTTTAATAAAAAATTATAGATCTGGCCTTTTTTCTGCGCCCAGCGTGCTGTTTATCTGTGTAGATTTGACTGCGAGTATTTCTTCTCTTTCCCAAGTTAAGTTGGCTCGTCGTAATTCACATGAAACAGAGAACAAAATTATTTTAACAACGTCCAAAAACGTGTCCTGTCACGGATTGGCCATTATAATGAATTTTCAGTACTTTTTTTGTCAAATGATGAAAGTCTATGTGAATGCAGCTTGCCGCTAACTTGGTGTAATGTTTTGTCTGTACAGAAGTGTATCTGTCGCCTTTATCGCTCTTTCACTCTCACACATAAATCGTTACAATAAAGTCAGGGCTTTATGTTTTCTTAATAGGCTGATCCTTGAAAAGACAAACAAACAATTATTCTAATTGAGGATTCTGGGTAATTTCTAGAATTTCATTCGCTCTCTCTCTCTCTCTCTCTCTCTCTCTGTCCTTTATCTGTGTACAGTTTAAATCTATTATTTACATGAAATCAGCATAGTAGAATCTCTGGTGGAGCCCTTCGTCTTAATATTCAGCGGCTGGCTTGCTAGAAAAGATCTTTGCATTTGTTATTATTATTAAGCGCTGCATTCAGTTGGGAAAATCGATCGTTTGAACAATTCGTTCAGTTTACGACAGATCTAAAATTTCAGATTTGGACGAAGCCTTTTTGGACGATTTATAAAAACTCAGAGATTGCAGGCTCTCTCCGTCACAGCTGAAACTTCCCAATTAATTACAGGGCCCAGACAATCATCAATGATTCAGACAGAGAACTCATTAGCTGTGTATTTATTTATTACTTGTTTTCCTTCAACTATGGCTTTTTATATTTCATAGTTTTCTTCAATGATTAGTTTTTGTGGGAGACTGTTCCTGCACTTGAGAATTTTCAAGTCAGTATTGATGTCTGTTGGGTTATGTTTCTTGTCCATAACGTGTTCAGCAAATGTGGAATGACTGCTATTACTTTTTAATGCTCTTCTGTGTTCTCTCTATCTGGTATTAAAGTTTCTGCTTGTCTGTCGTATATAAACTGTTCTGTAGTCCTGACATGTTAGCTGGTAAATATCAGATGTATTGTATTTGTCTGTGTTTGTGTTGCTTGTCCTTAGTTTTCTCTGTGTTGAGTTGTCTGTCCTGTGCGCTACTTTTAGCCCTTGTTTTTCGAATACGTTGCCTACTCTGTGGGCTACTTTGTTTTTGTAGGTGAGAGTGAACCACTTGTTTGTTGTTGTGGGTGTTTCTTGTTCATGTGTGCTCATATGTGTGTTCTGTGTGTTTGTAAGTTGCTGAGAAGGTTTTTGTTTTTGTGTGTTGAGTGTCTTTCTTAATTTTGATTTGATTTTGTGGTTTAGTTTATCTATAGTGTTTCTGTTGTATCTGTTCTCTACAGCTATTTGTCTGATTGCCTGTAATTCATTGTTATAGTTGTTTTCAGTGAGTGGAGTCTATGTACCATATATTGGAAGCCCGCTAGTTCATATGCAATCTGATGATTTGAATGTTTGTGATGGCTGTGCTGGTGGTGGTCACTTTCCTGTATATGGAGAATTGGTGTTGGTTGTTGTGTCTGTATATTTGGAAGTCAATGAAATTTAACATTTTGTTTTTTTTTATGTTTCTATAATGAATTTTATTTTTGGGTGGACTTTGTTTATGTCACTAGGAGTCCATTGACTGGTGACCCCATTGGAAGCCCATCTTCTTGTGAGTAGAGTTGATTGTCAAATGAGAAATAGCTTTGCTCTGTGATTAGTTTAGAATGCTAGGTATTTCTACGTGTGGGGTTTGGGTATGTCTGCCTGTTCTTCTAATTGTTGTTTGATGATGTTGATGGTTTCTGTGTAGGGATATTGGTGTACATGGATATGATGTCAATTGATGTGAGTATTACTGTTGTGGGTATGTTGATGTCTTTGATTTTTTTGTATCAGCTCTTCAGTATTGTGTATGCTTCTGTTATTTGTGTATATGTAATATTTCTGTAAGTATGTTTGCACTTCACTGGCTAAGTGATATGTGGGTGCACTTCTGAAACAGACAACAGGGCGTATCAGAATGCCCTCCTTGTGGTGCTTCAGTAGGCTGTTCAATGTGGGTGCCTGGGGATTCTTTTGTTTCAGCCACTACACTTTCTGATTTGTGAATATTAGAAGTGTTAATATGTTTTTCTAGTATCTTTGTGTTGGGTCGCTGGTTAGCTTTGTTATGTTGTTGTCTTCCAGAAATTTTGAGGTTTTATCCCTGTATTCATCCTGTTTTATTATTATCATGGTGCTGTCCCTGTCTGATCTTGTAATGAGTGCCTCATTCTTTTTAAGCTTGTCCTTTATTTTTATGGAGGTTTATTCTTCTTCAGTTTTTGTTCCTGTCCATATGTTGTTTTTATTTTCCTTTATTGTGCATCTTATTTCTTCTGCAAGTAGTTCTCTTCTCAGACCAGCATCGAAGTTTGGGGTACTGTTTCTTTCTTGTTGTTTTATGATGTATTCACTGCCTGTGATAAGATTCTCCACTGTCTTGTGTGTAATGTGTGTGTTGACATTGTATTTTGGGCCTTTTTCTAGAAAGTTTATTTCTTGGTTAGTTAATTGTATATCAGTCAGATTGACCAGACATTTTGGAATGTGTGGTTTGTTTACTTTCTACTTTTATGTGTAATGATTTCATTATGTTTATGTTTTAAATGGTGTTTAGTTTTTCTTGTTGTTTATTCCATTTTGATTTTATTTGTGTTTCTGTGTTTTGTTTGACTGTATTAATGATATCATTAAATATTTCAGTGATTTTGATGTGATTTCCTTGTTCCAGGTGAATTTTGAATAGTTCAACATTGAGTTCCTGCGTTTTTGTGTGTAGGTATCTAATTAATCGCTTCAGCCACTCAATTTCGGCTTTGTGTTTGGCATTTTCGGATGCAGGTGACATACTGTTTATATTTACATGTATATAGTTAGGTATTACATTATGTAAAAGACAAATTTTGTTGAATTTGGTATTTAAAATAGTTTGTTGTAACTTTGCTGTGGTGTTCCGGAATTTGTCGTAGAGCTTGCCTGGCAGGTTGTCGAAATAACCATCTTGGTGTTGAAGCTCTTTTGTCCATTTTTGCTTTAACACTACATATGTTTTTGGATGGGGGTCCGCCTTTAGAAAAATACAATTTTATTTTTTATCCCAAACATGTTTCACTGCAGTTGCAGCATCATCAGTGGGCTTTTATTTTATTGCTATGAAAGAAATCAGTCACTTTAAAAACAGCACATCAAGAAAACCACACCATGCAGTAAAAAGGAATGAATTCACAATCTTCTTCGAAAATCTGTAATTACGATTTTAAAAACTAATATTTACATGTGTACAAACAGTAATGAACATGAATCTTCCTGGCACATTAGAACTGTGTGCCGGACCGAGACTCGAACTCGGGACCTTTGCCTTTGGCGGGCAAGTGCTCTACCAACTGAGCTACCCAAGCACGACTCACACTCTGTCCTCACAGCTTTGCCTTGCCCGTGAAAGGCAAAGGTCCCGAGTTCGAGTCTCGGTCCGGCACACAGTTTTAATCTACCAGGAAGTTTCATATCAGCGCACATTCCGCTGCAGAGTGAAAATCTCATTCTAGTAATGAACATTCTTTATGTTTAACAGCCATAAAATAAAAACTCACTGATGATTTTGCAACTGCAGTGAAATATGTTTGGGATAAAAAACGAAATTGTGTTTTGCTAAAGGCGGGCCCCATCCAAAAACATATGTATTGTTAAAGCAAACATGGACAAAAGAGCTTCAACCCCAAGAAACATATGCATTGTTAAAGCAAACATGGACAAAAGAGCTTCAACCCCAAGATGACTAACCTTCCTTATTTCCAGTTACATACGCCAACGTCACTCAGACATCACAGGCTAAGACATACAGGCTTGTGGTATCATACACTCCAGACCTCAGAAGAGATGATTCACTGCCCATGTTATCATTCAATCTACAATCAAAACCCTAGTTGAAAGAAGGCAACAGTCAATATATGGATAAACATCCAGCCCATCAAAGACACCCCACTCTATCCCATTCAACACACCTGCCTGTTCTTCTCAGCGAATCACACACACACACACTTACTCAGCTTAACACACAAAACATTTTTGCATGAAGCCTGAAACTATACACTTCACTATAAAATCATGCAAACAGTATCCCTACAGTGCTTCTATCCTTACAAATTCCTCAGACTACAGCCTACACACATACAACTACTCCTCCAGCTTCCTGAGTTTTGTGGCCCACCAGATTTTCTCTTTTCCTCTTCATTGAACTAAACAACCACCTCCTCCGCGCCACAGGCCTACACCTATTACTGTGGTAAGTGGTTTTAATCCAGAGATGACGGTGGAGGAGGTTGGATGGGAAATAAACTGCATCCCAGTCATGCAATTCTATACTGTAATCCAGAGCCATATTAAAAACAGTCCCAGCTAAATGGCCAGAGTGTTTACTGAATATTGTTCACTCATCGATCACCTTATCCAAAATTGCTACGTTCATTTACCCCAGTACCTTTAACTTGAATACTGAAAATCCAAACACACAGCATTGCTATACTTCCGCTCTCTCCAATAAAACGACGATCAAACGCACAATGTTAAAAACTGACCCCCCTGTCCTCATAGCAAGTCCCGCCATCTACGTTTTGATTGCGCCACCATGAATTCGCTATTCTCCTTTAATAAATGCAGCCCACATACTCATACAAGCGCAAAGCCAAACCACCACCAACAAAACTAAAACTCTTCATCCTCACCTCTTCTAATTAGCCATTAGTCTAGACCATTTCAACAAATACACTCCTGGAAATGGAAAAAAGAACACATTGACACCGGTGTGTCAGATCCACCATACTTGCTCCGGACACTGCGAGAGGGCTGTACAAGCAATGATCACACGCACGGCACAGCGGACACACCAGGAACCGCGGTGTTGGCCGTCGAATGGCGCTAGCTGCGCAGCATTTGTGCACCGCCGCCGTCAGTGCCAGCCAGTTTGCCGTGGCATACGGAGCTCCATCGCAGTCTTTAACACTGGTAGCATGCCGCGACAGCGTGGACGTGAACCGTATGTGCAGTTGACGGACTTTGAGCGAGGGCGTATAGTGGGCATGCGGGAGGCCGGGTGGACGTACCGCCGAATTGCTCAACACGTGGGGCGTGAGGTCTCCACAGTACATCGATGTTGTCGCCAGTGGTCGGCGGAAGGTGCACGTGCCCGTCGACCTGGGACCGGACCGCAGCGACGCACGGATGCACGCCAAGACCGTAGGATCCTACGCAGTGCCGTAGGGGACCGCACCGCCACTTCCCAGCAAATTAGGGACACTGTTGCTCCTGGGGTATCGGCGAGGACCATTCGCAACCGTCTCCATGAAGCTGGGCTACGGTCCCGCACACCGTTAGGCCGTCTTCCGCTCACGCCCCAACATCGTGCAGCCCGCCTCCAGTGGTGTCGCGACAGGCGTGAATGGAGGGACGAATGGAGACGTGTCGTCTTCAGCGATGAGAGTCGCTTCTGCCTTGGTGCCAATGATGGTCGTATGCGTGTTTGGCGCCGTGCAGGTGAGCGCCACAATCAGGACTGCATACGACCGAGGCACACAGGGCCAACACCCGGCATCATGGTGTGGGGAGCGATCTCCTACACTGGCCGTACACCACTGGTGATCGTCGAGGGGACACTGAATAGTGCACGGTACATCCAAACCGTCATCGAACCCATCGTTCTACCATTCCTAGACCGGCAAGGGAACTTGTTGTTCCAACACAGACAATGCACGTCCGCATGTATCCCGTGCCACCCAACGTGCTGTAGAAGGTGTAAGTCAACTACCCTGGCCAGCAAGATCTCCGGATCTGTCCCCCATTGAGCATGTTTGGGACTGGATGAAGCGTCGTCTCACGCGGTCTGCACGTCCAGCACGAACGCTGGTTCAACTGAGGCGCCAGGTGGAAATGGCATGGCAAGCCGTTCCACAGGACTACATCCAGCATCTCTACGATCGTCTCCATGGGAGAATAGCAGCCTGCATTGCTGCGAAAGGTGGATATACACTGTACTAGTGCCGACATTGTGCATGCTCTGTTGCCTGTGTCTATGTGCCTGTGGTTCTGTCAGTGTGATCATGTGATGTATCTGACCCCAGGAATGTGTCAATAAAGTTTCCCCTTCCTGGGACAATGAATTCACGGTGTTCTTATTTCAATTTCCAGGAGTGTAGATCAACCTCCCCTGGGTGCAGACTGTTCTCAAAGTTGTAGTTCATGTAAATTTCTTATATTTAAATGCAAAGTTACAAAAAAAGTAAAGATAGGTACGGTTCACAATTTTTCGTGCGCACTTTGTAGCATTTTCTATTTAAATTCGCTTTCGCATTGTGGTTTATACGACAATTGTTAATAATTCCAGTTCCATAGAAGCGCAGACAGGTAGGAATATTACAAATTCACGAGTCTGATAAGTCATAGTAGTAAACTATTGACGTGAATTATTTACAGAAGAAAATAATAACTGGTAGAAGCCTATCTTCTGGAAGAAGGGTTCTGGGTCCGGAGAAATGTAGAAAGGCACGAGTCAATACTGATCGTGCAATTTACAGAAGATAGTCGAAAGAGAACCAGACTTACGTTTACAGTATAGGTGCAGTTAGTGTAAGATTTTAACAGTGTTGACTGGAATACACAGGAGCGAGAGAGGGCTGTACCCTTTCCCCGG
Source organism: Schistocerca nitens (assembly GCF_023898315.1). NCBI lineage: Eukaryota > Metazoa > Arthropoda > Insecta > Orthoptera > Acrididae > Schistocerca > Schistocerca nitens. Next base: position 508,190,092 of record NC_064618.1, on the reverse strand, counting down.
TTATTCTATCGGTACAAGAGCAAGCAGTAAACGAAACAAAAGTCATATTTGGAGAGAGAATTAAAGGTCAGGAAGAGGAAATAAAAACTTTTAGGTCTGACGGCGATATTTAATTTTGTCAGTGACGCCAAAGGACAGCAGTTCAAAGGAATGAAGTTATTATGTGAATTTATTAAAAATAAAATAAGGGTAATGGGATGTATATGAGTCAAATCAGTTGATGCTGAGGAAACTACATTAGCGGATGAGACAGTAAAAGTAGCAGATAAGTTACACTTTTTACTCAGAAAAGTAAGTGGTGATGCGCGGATTCGAGGGGATATAACTTGCAGACGCAGTAGCTAGAAAAACATCACTTTAAAAGTGAAATTTATTAGGATAGAATATAAATTTCAGTGTTACGAGTTCTTTTCTGAAGATACACTCATGTTCAGAAAAAATGGAATACCTTGAGCGACTAGAGGTAGGACTTTCATATTTACGGGACATGTGTATTAGTATGTTTTGAAGAAACGATTAGTATTTGAACCATGTCGGCTGGTGGATTCAATGTCAACATAGATATCGCGGCGTAACAGCACCTACCGGTAAAATGTGCCTGCTGCTATAGTTGTTGCTATAAACCGAAGGTAATGGAATAGTGTGACTTGAGAGCAGATGCACAAGGCGCCTCTCAGACGTATGCGCGAACCGTACCGTCAAATCACTGAATCTGAAAGAGGGCGCATGATTTGCATGAGAGTAAATGATGATTCCAACCAGTAAACTGCTGCTCGTGTGGGACGAAGAATTTCGGCAGTGCAAAGGGTGTGTGCAGAATGGTTCACTGAAGGTCGCAGGACACGACGAGAGGGTCAGGTCGCACCAGCCAGACCATTCCCTGAGAAGATCGACACCTCATACGAAAGGCGTTGCAGGACAGATCTGTGCCCTGCTCGGCCCTGGTGCAACAGTGGACCAGCGTAACACGTCATACACTGTCAGGGGTGACAGTCCGTCGCCGTTTATTATGGCACGGGTTTCGTGCACGTCGTACACCTCTCCGCCTACCTACGACGAATATGTAGAAACATTCTAGACAGCAATGGTGTATGGAACGACGACACTGGGAACAGGAATGACATCAGATAGTATTTTCGAATGAATCAAGTTTCTGAAACTTCCTGGCAGAATAAAACTATGTGCCCGACCGAGACTCGAACTCGGGACCTTTGCCTTTCGCGGGCAAGTGCTCTACCATCATTTTTTTTTTTAATCTCATTTTGTTCGCTATTGTTCGTTGTGTCTGCTCGGGGCGGACGCCGTAAGACATCCATTTATGTTCGTTGTTGATCGATTGACTCAGTTTTTTTTATTACGTGCCCTCTGTAATAAAAAAACTGAGTCAATCGATCAACAACGAACATAAATGGATGTCTTACGACGTCCGCCCCGAGCAGACACAACGAACAATAGCGAACAAAATGAGATTAAAAAAAAATAAAAATAAAGAAAGAAAGAACGATGGTAGAGCACTTGCCCGCGAAAGGCAAAGGTCCCGAGTTCGAGTCTCGGTCGGGCACACAGTGTTAATCTGCCAGGAAGTTTCATATCAGCGCACACTCCGCTGCAGAGTGAAAATCTCATTCTGGAATCAAGTTTCTGTTTGTTTGAAAATGACGGCCACATTTTGGCCCTCCACAGACAAGGGGAGCGGCATCACAATGCCTACACTCGCACTAGACGCACAGCGTCAACTCGAGGCCTTCTGGTGTGGGGTGCTACTACGTACAACCTTGGTGAGTGTCCAGGGCACTGTAACCAGTGTGACCTACGTGAATGACATCCTGCGACCCGTAGCCATACTCTTTCTGCACAACGCCCCAAACGTCATTTTTCAGCAAGACAATAGGTTAAATACTGTACATTGCAGCCATTTTCACAAGTCTCGAAAAGAACGACTCGCTGAATTTGACATCTACTGGAAACACCAGGTACTGCGTGGCCTGCCGTTGGACGTCACAGCCCCAGAAAGCTCAGGGTTTGACTTCGAGTGAGACCTCGGCGCGGGGGATGCCCATTAGACGCGACAGTAGCGCCACATACTGCTGCGCTTGGGGTAATAGTGCCATTAGCGGTTCGATTCGATTCCAATATCGAAGTCTGACTGGGATACCAAATTGAGTTTGCATCCACATTTTGTTCAAATGGTTGAAATGGATCTGAGCACTATGGGACTTAACACCACATTTTGTATTTGCGGCAATGGGAAGCACAAAGTGGAGTTACTGAAATAATTCTAGAAATTGAGAAGAATAATAAAATCAAAATCAAACTCGAAATCTATGCTTTTCACGGAAGGGAACATGAATCGGGGTGCAACAAAGGCGCAGAAAATCGGACTTGCTTGTGGTTAACATTGGTGAGCACTGTCACTGTGATATAAACAGGCAATAACAGCGTGAATAAATGTAATCATCAGCGACCTATTTTTTTCTAATATTCAATTTTCCATTGGGTTTTGTTTATGTTACTGCGTTAATGTGTTGCACTCGCTGTAATATACAAGCACGTGCAATTTCGTAATGCACTATTTCTGGTAATAGTTAATGGCCAATTTGCGAAAAATCTTCATGCTTACGGTTTTCTGGTAGGCCATTTACACAAAAACTCATACGTATCACACATCACTCACACAAAATATTGTCCACAGCGCACGTTGAAAACTGCGAGCGTACAGTAAGAATCACAGATATATTTTACAGTAGTAAACAGAAGTAACGCTATAGATTGTCTACAAAGAATCTTAGTACAATTTTCAGACGTTCACCTCTAGCCGGTCCTTTAATACAAGTTTAATATATCTTCCTACCCATTTTTAAATGATGGTATTCACTTTTTAAGTGTTGTAACCTTTTACTGGCGTTATCAAAATTACTCCGGAAAATTAAAATTTTTCAAAGTCTGAGAAAGCATTCCGATACACAATATGGACATGTAGTTAGGAACAAACATTTGATTAAATCTTAGAAGAGGTGAATCGAGAATATCTTGTCAGTATTGTATTATATAGTCCATTTGTTACGTTATTCTTCTACTACAGACCAATAAACAGTAAGTGAAATATTAAGCGTAAGTATTATCAGAAACTAGTTCCATTTGGAACCCAATAAAAATCAGTTTTCAAGACACGTAAAATTCTTTAAACATTAAAGGATTCAGTTCATGTTCCATAGTAAAAGACCGTCTTCTGTTTCAAGGTACAAGATGACGCACGATCGAGGAAGTATGACTTAACTGTCCACGTCTTATACAAATAGTTACAAAAATATAAGGCATTTTATCCATCATAAAATTTTGTGCCTGCAGAATTAACAACTTATTCCAAATATCTTTTATAAATTTTAGAGCACTTAAATGTGTAGAATGCGAAATATTTACAAATGCTCCACAAATCACAATCTCATGTCTAACATCAACAAAAAGTATAGGAAATGGCAGAAACTACTTATGGCAGTCTCTAGTGTACATTCCGTCATGTCATTCTAAAACCAGTCAATAGACTGTAGTACCGATGAAAAGCATCATGTGTACTTATATTATTCAATTGGTGCCACACTCGCCCCTTCCATTTCCTCAGGCAGATTGTATTTTTCATGTGTTTCATGCATTCGTAAATTTTTTACAAAGGTAGATTTTTCTACGTTCCGTATCACTATTTTATTTTGTTATTTGAAGATACCAACGAAGTATTTAAATACGTCATTGAGTCATTTTTCAGTTTCTCATTCAATATTTTGTCTTTATGTTTTTTGTGTTGTGATTATATCTCCAGTTCTTCCAATAGATCAGTTTCTTGACCTTTATTTACTCGGTGGAGTACACTGACATTTAGTTCTACATTGCCAAAAGGGTGTCCTGTGTTATGTATATGAGCAACTACTGCTGACGTGTGTGTCTAGGCTCCATTGTGCTCCCGTATACCTGGTGTGGATATCTCGGCCTGTTTGTCCTCGGTAGAAGCTAGGACAAATGGAAACGTAGGGCAAAATGTCAAAGTTCTCCACCAACTAAATGAAAGTTATAAAGTGGATATGCAATCACATCACAGGAAATCCACGCACAGAAAAATAATTCTTTTTTCTGAGACTGAATATTACTCAATCTGAATTTTTGGTGAATGATTTGGACGATAACCTAAACATGCATTTTTAATAACATGATTCAAATATGTATTAAAAAATATTGGAGATGACTGTTCATTGTCCCAATAGGTGCTGTCAGTCTACAGCATATTCGATCAGAGGACATGTATTGTGATATACACTTTTAGTCGACCTCTCAAGACACTAAGGAAAATTTTGCTCATTGCTTTTAAACGCATACCTATGTTCGAATTATCTTGTAACTTCTAGAAATTAATGAAGTTTCTATAGTGATTTCTCTTCTTAATCTCTTGCTCTGACACAAAGACGACATTTTCTGTGAAGCATTAACATCGTCATTGCAACATTATTGATCAGAAACGCATTTTACATTCGCCTTATTTCCGATGCCTTAAACGTTCTAGGTTGGTGCCCATTTGACGAATCGTTACTACACCGCGGGTGTATTCACTACTGTTATTACTCGGGAAACTTGCAACTAACTTGGTTACATGACTATGTAGGTACGGCCTCGCTCCAGCCCAAAGAAGGGCGCGTTGTTACATAGCGGTGCGAGTACGGAAGTAGTGATGGCGGTAAATACCATCGCGAGCATCCGGGACGGCTCACGATTAAGGTTATTAAATTTATTGGCGACGAGAAGGAGAAAGCATTGGCAGCGTTGACGTAAAAGTTTATGGACTGTGCAAGACAAGCATTATATCGTTGAGCGAGTCGATGATGCACAAATTACAGGGGGACAGACACGCTGGGAACCAGAGTGGGATGTAAGTGGGCTTATGCAGCCACGAAGAAGAAGTAAAAAAGTACACATGATAAACATCCCATTGAGAAGATGGATAAATGTGTTACTAGGCAGCAATTTCTGCAATATGATGAAAAGTACAAAGAAATGCCAACTTAACGAAAATTTCAAAGAAACTCTGAGAAAAACTGTTCTGTCTATGAGATTTGGCTTTTAAAAGGTGCCAGAATAAACGAGTCACTGTATGCGAACGAGACGACATGGATGGTTATGGAAAAAAAAAAAAACACTAGATTTAGAGCACCCTGTGGCTTATTGAGACTATATGTGAATTCACACATATTACAGTCTGAACAAACATCAAAGTGATGGTCGTTACCAGTATTATCAAACAAAAATTTTCTCATTTCGGGTGTCATAGCCACAAATTTATTGAAGAACAATTTCCTTATCCGCCCTGACCTTTATAGAATTATTGTTATTTACACCACGACTAGCAGTTTTCTGCAGTTTTTAAAACAATGGACGAGAGCAACGTCCTATACTCGATAACGCTTAAAAATACACTGAAGCGCCAAAGAAACTGCTATATGCATGCGTACTCAAATACAGATATATGTGAACAGGCAGAATGCGGCGCTGCGGTCGGCAATGGCTAAATAAGACAACAAGTGTCTGGCGCAGTTGTTAGATCGGTTACCGCTGCTACAATGGCAGTTTATCAACATGTAAGTGAGTCTGAACGTAGCGTTATAGTTGGCGCACGAATGGTAGGACACAGCATCTCCGAGGTAGCGATGAAGTAGGGATTTTCCCGTACGACCATTTCACTAGTGTACCGTGAATATAAGGAATCCGGTAAAACATCAACTCTCCGACATCGCTGCAGCCGGGAAAAGATCCTACAAGAACGGGACCAACGACGACTGAAGAGAATATTTCAACGTGACAGAAGTGCAACCCTTGAGCAAATTGCAGCAGATTTCAGTGCTGGGCCATCAACAAGCGTCAGCGTGCGAAGCATTAAACGAAACAAAATCGATATGGGCTTCGGAGCCGAAGACCCACTCGTGTACCAAATGGGTCAAATGGCTCTGAGCACTATGGGACTTAACAGCTGAGGTCATCAGTCCCCTAGAACTTAGAACTACTTAAATCTAACTAACCTAAGGACGTCACACACATCCATGCCCGAGGCAGGATTCGAACCTGCGACCGTAGCGGTCGCGCGGTTCCAGACTGAAGCGCCTACAACCGCTCGGCCACTCTGGCCGGCCACTCGTGTACCCTTGATGACTGCACGACACAAAGCTTTATGCCTCGCCTGGGCTCTTCAACACCGACATTAGACTGTTGATGACTGGAAACATGTTGCCTGGTTGGACGCGTCTCGATTCAAATTGTATCGAGCTGGTGGACGAGTACGGGTATGGAGACAGTCTCCTGAATCCATGGACCCTGCATGTCAGCAGAGGACTGTTCAAGCTATTAGAGGCTCTGTAATAATGTGGAGCGCGTGCAGTTGGAGTGATGTCGGACCCGTCTACATACGACTCTGATAGGTGACACGTACATAAGCATCCTGTCTGATCACCTGCATCCATTCATGTCCATTGTACATTCCGACGGACATGGGCAATTCCTGCAGGACAATGCGATACCCCACACGTCCAGAATTGCTACAGAGTGGCCCAAGGAGCACTCTTCTGAGTTTAAACACTTCCGTTGGCCACCAGACTCCCCAAACATGAACATTATTTATCCTATCTGGGATGCCTTGCAACGTGCTGTTTAGAGGAGATCTCCGCCCCTCGTACTCTTACGGATTTGTGTACAGTCTTGCAGGATTCATGGTTTCAGTTGCGTCCAGCACTGCTTCAGAGACCATGCCACGTCGTGTTGTGGGACTTTTGCGTGCCCGCAGGGACCCTACACGATATTAGGCAGGTGTACCAGTTTCTTTCGCTCTTCAGAGTAACTACTGTCGTAGTGGCCTACATACTTAAAAAAAAAAAAAAAAAAAAAAAAAAAAAAAAAACTCAGAGCGTTGTCCTACTCGGGTCGAATACGGAAAATATTCTGCCTTTTAACTGTTTATATAACCTGAGGATAACGGACCTCTCATTCTTTCTTTACTTGAATGTGTTATAGCTAAAACCAATCTGCAGAATGTAGGCTTATAGTCGTACCATAAACACCAACGTTTTCCTGTCCACCAGGCACAGTGAACGAAGGACCTGCTGTTTCAACAACAGTCCATGTCCCTCGTAACGTCTTCTTAGAGAAATACGTTGTTGGTATAAAATCGTTTCACGTAACTTCTAGTGAACCTGCTGCAGTAGCCTTATTGTCTGCCTAAGGCAATAAAGGCTGTTAAGTCGTCTGCAAAAGAAGAGTAAACTCATACAACAACGAACTAGCGAACAGAAAAAAAATATGAGACAAAATGAAAACGTTGACTGTATAAGTTATATCCCCAAGTTAAACTATGTCTGCTTCTTAAGAAATAAGGGAAAAAGTTACCAAGTATCGAAATTCTTAATGGCCTCTGAAAATGGAAATAAAGATTATTTCTGGGAGAAAGGGCAAACAGATGAAATTTATTGATATTTCCGTAAGCTAATTTTCAAACAGTTGTAAGTTTCTTGACATCCAGTGATTTTCAGTGATGTTTCAAAATAAATAAATATGTTGTTGTTGTTTACGTTTTCAGTCAGAAAACTGGTTTTATGCAGTTGTCCTCCACGCTAGCCTATCCTGTACAAGCCTCCTAATTTCTACGTAACTACTGCAACACACATCTGCATCAGTAGTCAAATTTTGGCCTCCCTCTACATTATCCCGTCCACCGTCTACTCACTTACCTTATCAAACTGACGCTTCCTTGATGTCTCAGCCGCGCAGGATTAGCCGAGCGATCTAAGGCGCTACAGTCATGGACTGTGGGGCTGGTCCCGGCGGAGGTTCGAGTCCTCCCTCTGGCATGGATGTGTGTGTTTGTCCTTAGGATACTTTAGGTTAAGTAGTGTGTAAGCTTAGGGACTGATGACCTTAACAGTTAAGTCCCATAAGATTTCACACACATTTGAACATTTGATGTCTCTGGACCGATCCCCTTTTTTTAGTCAAGTTGTGCAACATATTTCTTTCCTCCCTAGTTCGATTCAACGTATCATTAGTTATCTGATCTACCCATCGAATGTACAGCATTTTCATGTAGTGCATAATTTGTATTATCTTCAGGTCTCAACTGGTTATCATCCACGCTTCGCTACCGCTTAGCGTTAAACTTCAGACACTCACGTTCAGAAAAAAAGAAACAGAACACACTGAACGACTAGAGATGGATGTTCGTATTCACAGGGCATTAATATGTTCTTCAGAAATGATTAGCATTTCAGTCACCTCGGTTCAGCATGCGTCCTATTGCGTAGTAGGCAAACAGTCCTCTATGGACTCTGATAACTCGTTCCATGCGTGCCGACATTGACGCGTATGAGGCTCAAATGGCGTGCTGTGGTATAGCCAAGCATGCTGCATACACCTGGTTGCACCTGTAATGGTTGGCTTTGGGTCACGGCGCTGCGCCCGTCGTTTCACCACATCCCAAACGTTTTCGATTGGCGACAAGTCTGGTGATCCGGCGGTTCAGAACAAAAGCCTGACATCCTGCGACACCAAGAAGGCACGGGTTAGTGCAGCAATATGCTGAACTGATCATTTGCATATCCAAGCATGTAGTCCCATTCATACCAGATTTACGTCAGTTGCATAATGCCTTCCTTGAGCTGCAGTTTTAATCGCCAGCGGTGTATTTAAAATTCTGTCTCTGTACGCTATTTGATAAAATGTATCCGGACACCTATTAGTGGGCATTAATATGAAGTGTGTCCACCCCTCGCCTTTACTGTGGCTGGGGCTGTGATGAGTCAATTTCAATGAATTGTCTGAAAGTCTGTAGAGGAATGGAAGGCCATTTTTCCTCAAGTGTCGAAACTGAAAAAGTAGTGACGTTGGAAACTGGACCGAAGTCGACGTTCAGACTCACCTCAAAGGTGTTTCATTGCATTCAGGTTGACACTCTGCGCAGCCACTCCATTTCAGGAATATTTGTGTCCAAAATCCATTGTCCCACAAATCAGATGCCGCTTTATTACAGGCTGCATTTTCTTGCTGATGCAAATAAACATCGTCTCCAAAATGTTTCTCTACTGTAAGCAGTACACAATGTTGTAAAATCTGTTCATATCCTTTCGCATTTAACGTTTTCTTAAGCACAGGAAGGGGAACAGTCCATAATCACGAAAAACAGCCCCATTCTGTAACATCACCTCCTCTCTAATTCACTACTGACACCACATATGATGGCACGTAACGCTCTCCAAGCGTTCGCTAAACAGAAACTGTTCCTCTGCATTGCCATAGGGTACAAAAGTGATTCATCGCTCCAAATCAGTCATCCCCTGTCCAATGGCAACGCTCTTTGCACCAGCTCAGATATCGCTCAGCATTCACTACAGAAATGTGTGGATTGTGAGGTGGTTTTCGACCATTTTGCTCCATTCTATTTAACTCTGTACGCATTGTGCTAGCTTGGCTGGTGGTAGAACTTTGGAATTCTTTTGGGATATCCTCCACTGATTTCATGCGATATTTTGCAACTACCTTCCGCAATGCACGACTGTTCCCCTCCGTTAGTACCCCAACGTGTGCCTGGTCTTGGTTAAGTTGTGGTAATTCTTTAGCATTTGAACTTCACAGTAACATCACCAACAGATGTGGGCAGTTATAGGATGGTTGAAATATACCTGATGGGTTTGTTATTCAGGTGGCATCCAATTACTATTCCATCTTCGAAGTCGTTGAACTCTTCTGCCCATTCTGCTGCCCCCCCCCCCCTCCCCCTCGCCCCATCCCGGCAACACAATACTCTCCGCACACTTTTATACCAACGGATCCAAATCAAGTGACATCTAGTGGTCAATGCCGTATTACATAGGGGTGTCCGGACACTTCTGAACATAGTTTATGTCGTCAATATTCTAATGAGACCGCTTTGAATATGAATAAGAGTAATTAGCAACTGTACTTGGTTACTACCGAATTCATGTTACGTGAATGTCCTCTGGCGTGTCAGACACGCCATTCACAGCTGTTAATGCTCCTTTTACAGCGTAACCACGTTGTTAAGCAGGAAGATAACGAAGCTGCCTCCGCGGGTCAGGGCTGCCAACAGAGGTCACTGCCGGTGCTAGAGTCGTGTTCTCGACAAGTTTCTGTTTTTGGTGTTGCACTCACTGCAACAAATGCGCAGCGTAACCTGCGGGACACGTTTCTCCCCTGCAGCTGCGTCGTCCCACCCACGTGCCGTCCTAAAGCACGCATTAGATTTGCTGCGCGCCGGCGTCGAGACCGGACCGGGGCCACCATATCTCAAAAGTTTAGCGCCTCGCGACCCCGGACTAATGGGCCCACTTACACGGGAAATGAGATGCATACGTTTCTCCCGGGCGAAACGAGTTTCATTTGTGGGACAGGCGTTATTACTTAGGGGCAGCCATTGTTGATCGGGTAGGGTGTCTGCGCGCGCCGACCACACACGCCGTCGGTCCCCGCTGGCTGCGCAGGTGCGCGAACAAGACCAGCTCAGCTGCCACCTCGATTGTCGGTATTAGTCTCCGAAGAAGAAAGCGACATCCTATTGCCGTAGCATAACAGAGAGCGAGCTAGCTTGCGAGGCAAGGGGGTGAGCGATACTCGTGTCGAATTACTGACTTCTTACTAGCATCTAACGCCTGCTTCTACGAGAGATGTTCAATAACTAATGCCATACATTCTTTTGTGGTGTCTCAAAAGTCTAATAAGGGAACATCGCGTTTCTTTACCGCTTGAGCGACTCCAGGTAAGAAATGTTAATATATACTGTATATTTTTTTATTTGTAGTATGTTAAGTGGAGACATGTTATTTAAAAAGATTTTGTTTCATTTCTTTCATGTCGAGCGTGGCAGCAAGATGATCCAGTGGGGACTCCAGACGCGGCGGACGACGAGAGCTAACCTCAATTGCATCGTAGTTGACGGCCGGCGGCTGGAAGAACCGTTGAAACATCATGCTGACCATTATCAAAATATGAAACTTCCTGGCAGATTAAAACTGTGTGCCGGACCGAGACTCGAATTCGGGACCTTCGCCTTTCGCGGGCAAGTGCTCTACCAACTGAGCTACCCAAGCACGACTCACGCCCCGTCCTCACAGCTTTACTTCTGCCAGTACCTCGTCTCCTACCTTCCAAACTTCTCATTCTGGATTATCAAAATATGTTTTATGTTTTTTTTATAAAATGAAAAGGAGTTCAATGTTGAATTTGGAAGGATAAAGTTTGTAATTGGATGTCAATTGGTTATCAACTGTTAATAAAACTTCGAGTTGGGAGTTGGAACAGTCAGTTGACTCTGTTGTTACGACATGCATCGGAAATATTACTTATGTGTGGGATTTGCAAGTTTCATTAAAATTCAGACTTCTTGAAGAGTTTCTGCCAGGGTTTTGTCGAGAGTGTGGACGATCTTCAATGGTTGACTGGTTTGAAGTTTTATTGGTGAGAGGTCGACACGTATTGATATTTTGAAAACAATCGATACAGCGAAGTGTATTAGGATTCTGTTTGGAAACTTCATCGGTGATTGTGGTCGGGAGGATCGGTTTTAAAGTGGAATATTTCGTTGAATGAGAACAGGAATGATTCTTTAGTGACATTAATTAATTATTTAAGGCAAAATCAGGAGAATTTCAATTTATTCTGGCAAAGATATCAAGGAGTGTCAGACCGCACAACGAATATATAGAAACTCTGTGACTTTGTTGAACGGTCAAAAAAATTTTTTTGCGATAAAACTTGTCTACGACAGGGACTGGTGAATTTTGCTGCGTCTATCCTTATCTTCTAGGTTGAATCTGCTACAGATTATTGTTTTTCTTTATGGATTTTTCAAGTAACTGGGAAAAGAATTTATAATTTGATCTGCGGCGGACCGTCGATATTGGGTACACGGTTAGGCTGTTGTGAAGCCTGTTGGTTTGCAGATTGCCTTTCTTTCCCCTGCTGCAGACATCGTTGCTGAGTTGCTGCGACAGGATCGGCGGTTCAGCGCACTTTTCTGAAAGTAATTTGATTTTATTCAGGATTCCAATACATCAGATTGTTCACCATTCTACAGAGCCCTATTCTTCTATATAATCTCCATTCAATGCGACGGCCTAACGCCATCTTACTGGCAGGGCCTGTGTGGCCTACTGGTCGACCTGGTCGACGTCGGAAGCAACTTTTTGCTGCATCAGTAACCTCCGAATTATACAAATATTAGTTCCCGCGAAGTGTGCCCTTCATAGGGCCAGACAAATAGAAGTCGGAAGGCGCGAGATCCAGGTCGTAGGGTTGATGAGGAAGAATACTCCAATGACGTTTTGTGGGCTCCTCTCGGATGCACAGACATAGGTGAGGCCTTGCGCTGTCATGGAGAAGGAAAAGTTCGTTTGAGCTTTTGTGGTGACAAACACGTTGAAATCATTTCTTCAATTCCCTAGAGTGGTACGATACACTTCAGAATTGATCGTTGCACCACAAGGGAGGACATCAAACAGAACAACCCTTCGGAAACCCAGAAGGTCGTCGTTGAGCATGAGGCTTAGAACTTTGCCGTTTTCTTTCCGGTTCGAAGTGATAAACCCATATTTCGTCGCCTGTGACGATCATCGACAAAAAATTGTCACGATCAGCCTCGTAATGCGCAAGCAATTCCACGCTGATGGTACTTCGCTGCTCTTTATGGTCTGCTGTTAGGTGGCGAGGAGGACACACACCTCTGAGTACCCCAACTGGCTGACGAATGTGTTAGTTCTATCAACAAAGACGTCCAGATGTGCACCGAGCTGTTTGATTGTGATCTATCGATCACTTGGAATGAGAGTATCCGCACACTCCCACATTGCTGTGTGCGGGGGGTCGGCACGGCGGAGATCGCACAGGTATGCGCGACCTCGTCGCGACGATGACAATCGCCTTGCCCAACGACTCCCCGTGCTTTTGTTCACTGCCAGGTCTCCGCAGACAATTTGAAGCGCCTCTGAGTATATGAGATGTTCTGGTTTTCCACCACAAGAGACTTAATGACATCTCTCTGCTACGAATCCATCTGCGTTATAGACGCCACTTTGAAGGCTACGTATAGCGTCGCCATCTATAGGAACTTCGTGAAACTATAAGGACTGGAGTCGGAATATTCCACGACGTTTCACAACAAATTACACATTCTTTCATCCGCAATTGGCTGAGAAAAAGATGTGTTGCATTACTTACTGGATATCCCTCGTATTTACAAATGCTGCACGAAACACAACGTAATGTCCGACAACAAAAACTGTAGAAAATGACGGAAACTGCTTATGGCACTCTCTCCTTCTTGTGATTCTACAATCAATCACGATACTGAAGTAGTGGCCGAAAACTGTCACGTGTTGCTACGCACAACAATCTCCCCTACATTATTTCACCTATATCTTATGTTCCTATCTTTACCTTATCTTACAGTCAGCCTGCGACTGTAACCACACATTGTCGTCACAGTGTCGTTCGCCCCAAGTACCATCACAAGGAAGGCAACTGGTATGGAACAGACTCCTATTGCTGAAATGGTTTTGCGCGGTGAGAGTGAGGATTTGGTTCACACAACTGCCCCCTGGACATCTCGCTCATGTTCAACAGTTGAGTTTTGGTAGATGGGGTGGTGAAATATATATAATATTTGACATTAGGCTTTAGATTTTTACCTTTTTCTGCTGAATGACGACTTGAGCTAAGAAAGCCAGCAGGAAAGGCGGAGATTATGCACTACTGGCCATTAAAATTGCTACACCACGAGGATGACATGTTACAGACGCGAGATTTAACCGACAGGAAGAAGATGCTGTGATATGCAAATGATTAGCTTTTCAGAGCATTCACACAAGGTTGGCGCCGGTGGCGACACCTACAACGTACTGACATGAGGAAAGTCTCCAACCGATTTCTCGTACACAAACAGCAGTTGACCTGCGTTGTCTGGTGAAACGTTGTTGTGCTGCCTATCGCGATTGCAGTTTATCGTATCGCGACATTGCTTCTCGCGTTGGTCGAGATCCAATGACTGTTAGCAGAATATGGAATCGGTGGGTTCAGGAGGGTAATACGGAACGCAATGCTGGATCCCAACGACTTCGTATCACTAGCAGTCGAGATGACAGGCATCTTATGCGCATGGCTGTAACGGATCGTGCAGCCACGTCTCGATCCCTGAGTCAACAGATGGGGACGTTTGCAAGACAACAACCATCTGCACGAACAGTTCGACGGCGTTTGCAGCAGCATGGAGTATCAGCTCGAAGACCATGGCTGCGGTTACCCTTGACGCTGCATCACAGACAGGAGCACCTGCGATGTTGTACTCAACGACGAACCTGGATGCAAGAATGGCAAAACGTCATTTTTTCGGATGAATCCAGGTTCTGTTTACAGCATCATGATGGTTGCATCCGTGTTTGGCCACATCGCAGTGAAGACACATTTGAACTGTGTATCGTCATCGCCATACTGGCGTATCAACCGGCATGATGGTATGGGGTGCCATTGGTTACACGTCTCGATCACCTCTTGTTCGCATTGACGCCACTTTGAACAGTGGACGTTACATTTCAGATGTGTTACGACCCGTGGCTCTACCCTTCATTCGATCCCTGCGAAACCCTACATTTCAGCAGGATAATGCACGACCGCATGTTGCAGGTCCTGTACGGGCCTTTCTGGATACAGAAAATGTTCGACTGCTGCCCTGGCCAGCACATTCTCCAGATCTCTCACCAATTGGAAACGTCTGGTCAATGGTGGCCGAGCAACTGGCTCGTCACAATACGCCAGTCACTACTCGTGATGAACTGTGGTATCGTGTTGCAGCAGCATGGACAGCTGTACCTATACACGCCATCCAAGCTCTGTTTGACTCCATCTCCAGGCGTATCAAGGCCGTTATTACGGCCAGAGGTGGTTGTTCTGGGTACTGATTTCTCAGGATCTATGCACCCAAATTGCGTGAAAATGTAATCACATGTCAGTTCTAGTATAATATATTTGTCCAATGCATTTCTTCTTGGTGTAGCAATTTTAATGGCCAGTAGTGTATGTAATTTAACTAGCTCCTCCAGTTAGTATGTTTGCTCTGAAACTTAAGCTCCTCTCGCATCGATGTTTCAAATAACTCATGTGGCTGAATGTCAGATCACCAAAGTTAAGCACCATCGAAAGTGGCGAGTACTTGGATGGGTGACCGTTCGGGTGGGCCACGTGCTGTTGACAATTTTACCTTTATGTGAGGAAGGGGAAGGGGGAAAGCAAAGGAAAGGGAAGTAACTAATGATATCAGCTGCATCGGGACTTTGGGCGGGTCAGCGGTAACGAGTGAAAACGTGTGCCAGACTGGGACTTGAACCCGGGATCTCCCCCTTACTAGGCAGTTGCGTTAATCACTGAGCCACGCAGACATAGTGTTCAGCGCAAATCTGCAGACTGTCTAGGCACGCTTCCCGACCGGCTTACATTTTCATCTAGCGCCACCTATCTGCAGTCCCTGTGCATATCCTCCGTGATGCTGATTTTGGATTACCACTGGATGTCGAACGTAAATGTACATCCGCACTCAGAGTCGTGGATTCATGGCCCTTCGAGGCCAATCAGTTATATGAATAAGTGGTGTATGTTCTTTTGTTCTGGTGTCCAAAAGAACAGACACCTTGCATTCATATAATTTTTCATTTGCCTTGTAAGTAGCGTGAATAAAAGGACGCTATGTGCAAGAAGCATGAAGCGCCCTTTGAATGTATCCTGATAGCTAAAAGAGCCACGCGCACTTTGAATAAGAAAATGCTATTTGACACTGAAATCAATATAAAAGATAGGGTCGCCACCAACTCTAGCCACACGACAAAGAAGAGGTAGCACTGAGTCGGAAAATTACTTAATTTATTAATAAGAAAAACTCACAAAAGAACATTCATTGTAAAGTCATTGATAAAGAATGGGATGTAGTTATTAATATGATCCAGGCATTCTTCCCGTGAATCAAATATTGAGTAAAGTAAAGAGGGCGTGAACACCATGCGTAAGTGCAGCCTGCAGCAAGATTCGTGAAAACACGATCTATTCGAGAGCATTTGTTTCAGATAGAAAAAGGGACACTAATCACTACACCTGTGCACATGGAAACGCTATAGGTGGGCCAACAAGGAAAACTACAAGGTAAATGGCGAAGGTAACGGCGACGTAACATCGGTACACAAGATAAGATTGAAGGCAAAATTATTTATTCCTTAAAACATTGATGTAGTGCATCTATAGACTGCTGTTGCATGCTAACTATGTACAACTGCTTGTGAAATACTACACGTTTCATGACAGACTCGCGTGCCCACTCGGTCCGCGGAGACAATTTCTATGGACCGTGGCCAAATTTTAATCACATGAGACAAAGAAAATTCACAAATACACAAAAATTACCAAGATCCGGAAAAGATTAGAAGCATACACACACAGTTGTAGGCACATAAACATTCACACTGAACCGAGGGCACTTCAACATATGCAACTCCTTTGTGCTGCGTTCCTCTCACGGATCAAAGTCAAGACTGCATTGGGAATCAAACTGAAAGTCTACAAAAGCCTTGCATTCCCTGCTGCAACCCAGCAAATAAATCTTTATAAGACGAAATTCGAGACCAAAAGCTAAAAGCTCCCCTCTCTATGTGACAACGCGCCACGCGGTCAGTCCAACTCACCCTTCTTCGACTGGAGCACAGCTGTGTACGCTTCCCGTACCGGCGGCAGACTGCCTCCCGCTTCTCCAGCCTCTTCCACGCTCCGCGTGGACCGGAAAACCCCAGGATGCCATTTCCGCCACCAACCTAACGCAGGTGGATTTCTCACAAGTAGCGGAAACCTCTTTGCCGACTTGACCACTACGAGAGTTGGCAATGAAAGGTGGCTACAGGACCCTTTCAGCCTTTATGGTACAAGGGATAAGAGGGGTGGTGGTGTACGGACCTACAGACCTTGATCAACAGTCTTCGCTCTAATGTCCTGGATTAAATTTCAACCCTCTCCACAGTGTCTCATAAAGTGAGGGCATGTCACACTGTTGATGATGAGCCGTCTTGATGCTCTTCGAGAGGAGTAGGCTATGTTCCAGTACCGGGTTTCGACTTCTGTCTTCTCTCATCATCTCCAACACGACATTGCACTACATTTGCACCATTATAGTCATTTACAGCTAGCAGATACACATTCACACACAGCAATCCTACTTCGTCAAAGAAAGGTGGCTACGGGCGCGGTGCAATGAGACGGCAGGCCCCCTACGCAGGCATTCATGTCATACAACTTTACTTTTTACGGGTATGGAGCTAGGTAACGTCGACAACCACCAGTATTTTGACAGATGAACAACCAGTCATTTTCAAGGCACAGATGAAACGAGGGTTCGCTGTGTATGCTAACTGATGCGTGCAGTGTTTTCAATACTTCAAATTGTGAAATTTGCTAAATCTGTAGAAAAAATTACGGCAATTTAGCGTTAAGCGCTGGACGGGAGCAGGAGGCAGGAGGGAGAGCACAGCTTGGCAGTTCTGCGAGGGAAGCAGGATCATCTCGGTTCGGCTTTTTCTGAAAAACACCGTGAAGTCATAAAATTAACAATTGAACCCATAACACGAATATACTGAGAATCCTTTAAATTACGAATCATTAATAAGCTTTATTTCAAAAGAACTCGAAACAAAGTCATAATAATAAATATAATTCCAACCACCGGATTTGGCAGAGCGGACTCTCTGCGGTACCACGTGTATCGACGACGAAAGAAAGATTAAATGCTTCTGTTCGTACTTTAGTTGGTTTAATATAATCTTCCCCGTCGCTACGGAAATGATACGTAGGGGGCTGTAGTATATTCATAGATTCCTTAGTACTGATACTTGATATTTTGTAAATGGGCTTTCGTGGAATAGTTGACGTCTATTTTCAAGCGACTGCCAGATTAAATTTTGGCTTTAACGTTCTCCCGTAAGTCCAAGATTTTTGCGGTCGTACCATATGACCCTTCTCGCCGGCGCGAGTAGCCTACGTTGTCGATTCGCTAGCCATTCGTACTGGCGAAACTTCAGGAAAATCGTTGAAGAAACGCAGGTCGAAGATCCCGAGACAAAAGCCAACAGGCGATGTGTCAACAAGCATCCTCAAATGACTCAACAATTTAGTAGTAGTATAAAGTTTTAAATTGACACCCCGAGAAAATCAATCTGCGACAGTTAAATTTACCGATGATGTTAGTGATTATTTAAATATTCCCATTTCAGTTCGACACATTTTTCCTACGGTGGTTGCCGGAGTCTGCAGTTTGCCGGTCCAGAAAATGTTCGAACTGGTAAATAACTTCGTGTTCGTTCTGGGAACAGCTACCATGCAATGATTTCTTCATCCGAAGAAAGCGGAAGAAGTCAGTGTGTGCCACCTCAGGAGAATACGGGGTAAGCAGCATGCGCGATTATCCTGTGCAGAATGAGCTGGAATTTTATCGTGGAGCAACAACTACTTTGACAGCTTTCCACGACACTTCGTCTTGAAAGCCTCCACTGAGTTTGTCACGAGATTTAAGTAGTATGCTCTTGTTATGGCTTGTCTCTTGCGAACATAGTCTGTTAGCATCACACTATGGCAGTTTCAAACTACACTGCCACATGGAGTGGCCACGTGGTTTGAGGCGCCATGTCACGGATTGCGCGACCCCTCCCGCCAGAGGTCTGAGTCCTCCCTCGGGCATGGGTGTGAGTGTTGTTCTTAGCATAAGTTAGTTTAAATAGTGTATAAGTCTATGGACCGATGACCTCATCAGTTTGGTCCCTTAGGAATTCTCACACAAAATACACTCTGCATCATCCAGCCCCAGCTAGATCTTCGTCTTTTTTGCCGGTGGTAGATTTGCATGTTTCCACTCCTTCCTTTTTTACTTTGTCTGGGGGTCACAGTGATGCATCCACTTGTCCATTAGTCACAAGGCGGCTAAATAAATTATCTGGGTTCGCCTGACATAGCCGAAATATTGCCGCTGCTGCCAGGATTCAGGGGCAGTTTGAATGGGTGTGAGCACTTGCGGAACCCTGCGGGTGGAGACCCTTGTTATGTTCAAAACGTGCAAGATGTTGAAAACTGATTTCCATTTTTTACACTGTCGCCCTGACTGTGAAACGCCGGTCTTCCGCTTTCTTCTGCTTCATTCACACTTTCTGACCACAATGGGAAGTGCATGCATTGTTGCCGCACATTTCCACCATCTCGAAGCTGACTGACGCAATGTTGTTCCCCTTCAAATGCAGGAAAGGAAGTACCGCACCGTACTTCACTTTATCAATGGACTGTACCATTTTGTTCTGGGTTCTCTACCAGTGTGCTAAGATACTGTGTGTACCAGAACTGCAGTCATATACCCGCAAACAAATAAATAATTTCAAATAACTTAAGGGAATTCAGCCGGGAGGCGTCGTCGACAACCGCCAGTATTTCGACGGATGCACTGTAGCACTGTAGCAAGTAAGCGCTTCATGCCTACCCCATGTGTTAAGGTCAATATCCCCTTTAGATCTTTTTTGATATGAGTCTTCCACACTTGAACAATTTTCGAGGAAGGTTCGAAAGAATGTTTGTAACCAGTCTCCGCCGCAGGCTAACTGTATTTACCTAGTGGCCTACTAACGAACTGAAGTCTCCCTTCTTCCACTGATCCTATGTCGTAATTCCATTTCATATTCCTACAAACTGGTTCACCGAGGTATTTATGTGAGTTGACTGATTCGAATTGTGGACCATTGATGGTATGAATGAAGAACACACGACACTTACGTAATATTCTAAAATATTTATTATTTAACTAAACAGTTTTCGGCTGTTAGCCCATCATCAGGTACAAAGATAAATATGTGTAGCTGCGTACTTTGTGAGATCAATGTCTTTGAACTAGGCACATCCAAAGAATATCTCGATTGACGGTCAAGGATGACAGAAACTTCATATTTTATGGAAATATTCTTCTGGCTTTAGTGTTATACCGAACGATAGTAACTGGCATCTTTGATGGTGAATAGAATATTCTTTGGCTGCACCTACTTTATAATATTTTATCTCAGGAAATTTATAGCCGCATACATTCAACTTTGTACTGAGAACGGTACAACAGCCGAATACCGGTTAGTTAAACAATACATATTGCACAATATCACGCAAATGGAATGTGTTTTTCATTCATAACGTATAAAATATTCTACCAAGAACCAACAGAACAGTCAATTAGTGCACTCATTGATATTCTACTCAAAGGAAACTATGTTGTTGCGTTTTCTGAATTTCACATCTGCATTTATAAACGTTTAATGCAAGTTGCTAAACTTTGCACTACTTTGAAATCTTGTCAAGATCTGGCTGGATACTTCTGCAGTCTTTTTTTGAGATTTTGTTGTTGTTTTGGTTTTTAGTTCGAAGACTGGTTTTATGTAGCACTCCACAGTCCACATGATTCAGTCTTGTGCATGTCTCTTTATAATAAAATAAAATAAAAAAAGAATAAAATAAAATAAAAAAAATCCTCTTGAAGCTGGTTTCTCATCTCTCATTTCCTGTGTCAATTTTTAATTCACTACACAAATAACTACTGTTTGACGTCTCGGAACTCATCCTACCAAGCTATCCCTTCTTTTCTCCCTTATTCGATGCAGTACCTCTTCATTTGCTACCCACCTAATCCTTACCATCCTTTAGCAACTCCCAAATTTCAAAAGCTTCGGTTTCTTCTCGTCTGTAGTGTCTGTCATCCATGTTTCTCTTCTGTACAAGGTAGTACTACATTACAGAAAACTGCATCAACTGAAGAAATTGAAGGTGGAGGGGAAGGATGGAAAGGAAAGGGAAGAAACTAATGATATCAGCTGCATTGGAATAAGTGGCAACGAGTGGAGATATGTGCCAGCCCAGGAACTCGACCCTAACATCTCTGGCTTACTAGCCAGCTGCATTAACCACTGCACCTCGCGGACACAGAGTTTATCGCAAACGCGTGTATATCTCGGCGTATTCGTCACCCAACTCACATTCTCACCTAACGCAGTCCTCATCCACATCTTCCATGCTGGCTAATTTTAGATACATGTAGGAGGTCAAACGCAAATGCGCATCTGCACCAAAAGTTGTTAATTCAATACTCCTCGAGGAGAATAAATTATTTGAATGTGAGCGACTGTTCTTTTGAAAGTGCCCAAAAGAAATTTAGATTCCCAATGTATCTCGAACATCAATGTGCAACTACAGTGGAGGTTGGGGATTTATTGGTCATTGAGGTCAATCACTTATCAGGGTGTTACAAAAAGGTACGGCCAAACTTTCAGGAAACATTCCTCACACACAAATAAAGAAAAGATGCTATGTGGACATGTGTCCGGAAACGTTTAATTTCCATGTTAGAGCTCATTTTAGTTTCGTCATTCCAACGTGATCAAATTGTAAATTTTCCCAGTCAACATGTGTGGGCTGACGAGAATCCGCACGCAATTGTGCAATCACGTCATCAACACAGATTTTCTGTGAACGTTTGGGTAGGCATTGTTGGTGATGTCTTGATTGGGCCCCATGTTCTTCCACCTACGCTCAATGGAGCACGTTATCATGATTTCATACGGGATACTCTACCTGTGCTGCTAGAACATGTGCCTTTACAAGTACGACACAACATGTGGTTCATGCACGATGGAGCTCCTGCACATTTCAGTCGAAGTGTTCGTACGCTTCTCAACAACAGATTCGGTGACCGATGGATTGGTAGAGGCGGACCAATTCCATGGCCTCCACGCTCTCCTGACCTCAACCCTCTTGACTTTCATTTATGGGGGCATTTGAAAGCTCTTGTCTACACAACCCCGGTACCAAATGTAGAGACTCTTCGTGCTCGTATTGTGGACGGCTGTGATACGCCATTCTCCAGGGCTGCATCAGCGCATCAGGGATTCCATGCGACGGAGGGTGGATGCATGTATCCTCGCTAACGGAGGACATTTTGAACATTTCCTGTAACAAAGTGTTTGAGGTCGCACTGGTACATTCTGTTGCTGTGTGTTTCCATTCCACGATTAATGTGATTTGAAGAGAAGTAATAAAAATAGCTCTAACATGGAAAGTAAGCGTTTCCGGACACATGTCCACATAACATACTTTCTTTCTTTGTGTGTGAGGAATGTTTCCTGAAAGTTTGGCCGTACCTTTTTGTAACACCCTGTATAAATGCATGGTATGTCTTTTTTTTTTTTTTTGATGTGTCCAAGAGAACAAACACTACACATTCATGTAACTATTAAAATGTCTACTGTGTCATTAATTTACAACATGAACAACAAGAGTCCCAAAAAAGCTCTATGGGTGTGCTTGAAATTACTTATACACAGTAGTAGAGGAAGGCCAGCACCAATGCACTTTGTTAGTGTGGGTTGCACGCATTCAGGAGCAGGCATACATACAAAGGCAAACCCATTGTTCACTTCTGATTGACAAGTCCTTAACCTACTGTTCTGCTAAGTGGATTATGACCCCCTAGCGAAAATCCAACCTTCTGAGAAACCTCCCTCAGCCCTCCACCTCTCCCTCCTCCCCACATCCCTCTGGGAACTCCCCTCGCCGATATAAGCACACTTTAGAAATCAAATCAATTGACTAATGAATTAAATCGATTAATTAATTAACCCCTCCCTCTCTGGAAAACCCTCAGCATACTTTCAGGCCTGAGTTATTCGAAGGGCATCTCCCTTCTGTATCAATTTGATTGATTAATTAATTAAACCAATCAATTAAATAATCCTTCCCCTCCCACCCCCATCATCCCCTACCACTCCCACTTGTAAATTGGTGGGAAAAAGATCGCAGTTTATGGAATACTGTTTCAACAATTACTTGTAGACAATGCAATGTGTGGAATATTGTTTATTTAAACAATTTATTGGATACAAGGCTGTGTTTGTACGTAACTTATTTACTTATTTAAAAAATTCTCAGGAATTTGACTGTTGTATGATTGCTACACTGAATTTCCATAGAATATTAATTCGCTATTCAAATGGTTCAAATGGCTCTGAGCACTATGGGACTTAACTTCTAAGGTCATCAGTCCCCTAGAACTTATAACTACTTAAACCTAACTAACCTAAGGACATCACACACATCCATGCCCGAGACAGGATTCGAACCTGCGACCGTAGCAGTCGCGCGGTTCCGGACTGAAGTGCCTAGAACCGCTCGGCCACCGCGGCCGGCACAGGCTGCACTATGCAACTATTTATTTTGATACCTGATAAATTCCTGTCGAAAGACATACTGTCTCTCTCTCTCTATCTCTCTCTCTCTCTCTCTCTCTGTCAAGTGGCTGCACCTTGTCATGTGCCACTGATGGACCTGCACGCTCCAACCAAACCACAAACAAAGCAGTATTTACCTGGTAAACTCCCAGCTGTGTTTGTCTTGGACATATTCCTCACTCTATCAAATTGAGTGACTAATTAATTAAATCGATACGCTTTGTGTGGAACAGTTTTTCCTTGCTTCCTGTTGATGGATACTAGGATTGGAATATTTGGTGGGATTCGATCCAGCCACCACCCAATTTCCAAAACCCATTAGATTCTCTTTTCCCCTTGCCTCCTATCAGTGGATACTGGCACAATTAGGTCATTTGATAAGAAGTCAATTACGTTGGAGGTAGCTGAAAATGTCAAATTTCACCTCAGTTGCAGGCTATGTTTTAAACAATCGTCGGAGGAGTTGGACTGGTCTGTGTGCTCGCAATACCACTACCAGAAACAATAAATGAATCAGTCAGGAGTTTTATGTTGTGATTCAGCTTTCAAAGCGCTATATAACCCCTAAGTTAGTGGTGGTAAGTTCCTATGGGATCAGACTGCTGAGGTCATCGGTCCTTAGACTTACACACTACTTAAACTAACTTACGCTAAGGGCAACACACGCACCCATGCCCGAGGGAGGACTCAAACCTCTGACTAGGTGGTCCGCGCGCCGGCCCTGTGGCCGAGCGGTTCTAGGCGCCTTATTCTGGAACGGCGCGACCGCTGCGGTCGCAGGTTCGAATCCTGCCTCGGGCATGGATGTGTGTGATGTCCTTAGGTTGGTTAGGGTTAAGTAGTTCTAAGTTCTAGGGGACTGATGACCTCAGATGTTAAGTCCCATAGTGCTCAGAGCCATTTGAATTTGATCCTCGCGAACTGTGTTCAAGGCGCCTCAGAGCGCGCGGCTACTCCGCGTGGCCCTATGTTAGTTCTCTTCACTACATTCGGAAGGAGGAGGAAGATGGAATGCGGCGCTGCGGTCGGCAACGCCTATGTAAGACAACAAGTGTCTGACGCAGTTCTTAGATCGTTTACTGCTGCTGCTATGACAGATTATCAATATTAAAGTGAGTTTGAACTTGGTGTTATAGTCGGTACACGAGCGATGGGACACAGCATCACCGAGGTAGTGATGATTTTCCCATACGACCATTTGACGTGTGTATCCTAAATATCATAAATCCAATAAAACATCAAATCTCCGACACTGCTGCAGCTGGAGAAAGATCCTGCAAGATCAGGATCAATGACGACTGAAGAGAATCGTTCAATGTGACAGAAGTGCAACCCTTCCGCAAATTGTTGCAGATTTCAATGCTGGGCCATCAACGAGTGTCAGCATGCGAACCATTCATCGAAAAATCATTGTTATGGGCTTTCGGAGCTGAAGGCCCACTCATGTACCCTTGATGACTGTACGACACATAGCTTTACGCCTCCCCTGGGCTCGTCAACGCCGACACTGGACTGTTGATGACTGGAATCATGTTGCCTGGTCGGACGAGTCTGTTTCTAATCGTATCCAGCCGATGGACGTTTACGGGTATGGAGACAGCCTCATGAATCCATGGACCTCGCATGTCAGCTAGGGTGGTGTGTTAAAGCTGGTGGATGCTGTGTAATGGTGTGGGGCGTGTGCAGTTTGAGTGATACGGGACCCCTGACGACTCTGGCAGGTGACAAGTACGTAGGCTTCCTGTCTGATCACCTGCATCCATTCATGTTCATTGTGGATTCCGGCGGACATGGTCAATTCCAGCAGGAGAATGGGATACTCCACACGTACAGAATTGATACAGTGTGTCTGAAGGAACAGTCTTCTGAGTTTAAAGGCTTCTGTTGGCCACCAAACTCCGCAGACATGAACATTTTTGAGCATACGTGGGATACCTTGCAACGTGTTGTTCAGAAGAGATCTCCACCTCCTCGTGCCCTTACGGATTTATGGGCAGCCCTGCAGGATTCGTAGTGTCAGTTCCCTCCAGCACCACTTGAGATATTAATCGAGTCCATGCCAGGTTGTGTTGCGGCATTTCTGCGTTCTCGTGGGAGCCTACACGCTATTAGGCAGGTGTACCACTTTCTTTGGCTTTTCAGTGTAGTTTCTCAGATAAGCTCTAACAAATGAAGAGCAACAGTTTCACTATCACAAAGTTCCTCTGTGCTCTGTCAAAACATATGTTTTTAATGATTTGTAGTTGCGTTCCGTTTTGGAAGTCTTGATCTTGAATTCGTTTGTTGTAACATAGTTCATAGCCATTTATTTGTTGTTTTCAGTTCTGTGAGACGTCTATGCGGTATTCTGCCTGCCCTCACTATTCATCACATTTAGCTGCGATGGCAATGTATTCTTACTACGTAACTCAATGTATAGCATGACAACTTCCAAGACTACAGTAAGAGAAACTTTTCAATTATGTGCCAGACAGTTCATAACGTTCTGGAAAAAGAAAGTAATAGCATAAAGGAGTATTGAATACGGTTTGTCCGCTTTGCACTCCAACACCATGATCACTTATTCACGACACCATTGGTGTTCCAGGTTGCTCTTTATTGCACTTCTTGTTCTTGGACCGTTCACTCTATCTATTTTGCTTTTTTCACAGTTGAGTACGCCTTCTTCCTGTTTTCATGCTTGATCTGCATTCAGTTTTTGACGGGCTATCCACTGGGCCATCTTACCACTAAATCTGAGAGGGGTGGAGGTGGGGGGGGGGGTGCGATGGGGAGTTTCTCTTGTTAGTAGTAGTAGCTGTCATGGCTAGACGTTGGAGATCGCTGTAATCGGGTATTTGACGTCGCAGTTGGGTTTTTAAAGCAATATATATTCCCTAAATTGGTTCTCTCCACTACATACAGAAGGAAGAGGAAGGGTTTACTGAGTGATAGGAAAGTGACAGCAGCAAATAGCACGGCAAGACAGGGCCCACTTCCATGTATTGAGAAGCACTAAACACATACGCACTTAAATTACAATCCAGTCCATAGCAGTAGTTGTCGTGGATAGATGGCAGAGATTGCTGTAACATTCATACAACCCGCACGCTCATATCCCGATGTCCACAAGCAGTGTGCCCATTCCGTCGTACATCTACAGTGCCAAAGCACAAAGGGCAGAGAAAACTGCCTCAGTCGGACGTGTGTGCAAGATTGCACTACCCTATCCATGGAGGGCATCCAGAAGTGATTGAAGTGGTAGAAATTTCAACGTTAACAATTTGTAAAGCGCCAACATTTGGCAGTGATCAAAATTGAATCACTCAACTTTCCATGGAGAATACATGCAAAAAAAGCGATCCCAGAGACGTCCCAATGCATACAGGGTATTATTTCACTGTTAAGCTATCCAGTGGGCGCCACTGCCGAGACTTGCCCTGCAGCTGCGGATAAGAACGGACTAGCCGGCCGGCTGTAACTTTTCTTTGTATCCTCCACTTGCGAGAGCCTTGTTGTTGTGGTCTTCCGTCCTGAGACTGGTTTGATGCAGCTCTCCATGCTACTCTATCCTGTGCAATCTTCTTCATCTCCCAGTACCCACTGCAACCTACATCCTTCTGAATCTGTTAAGTGTATTCATCTCTTGGTCTGCCTCTACGATTTTTACCCCCCACGCTGCCCTCCAATACTAAATTGGTGATCCCTTGATGCCTCAGAATATGTCCTACCAGCCGATCCCTTCTTCTAGTCAAATTGTGCCACAAACTCCTCTTCTCCCCAATCCTATTCAGTACCTCCTCATTAGTTATGTGATCTACCCATCTAATCTTCAGCGTTCTTCTGTAGCACCACATTTCGAAAGCTTCTATTCTCTTCTTGTCCAAACTATTTACCGTCCATGTTTCACTTCCATACATGGCTACACTCCATACAAATACTTTCAGAAATGACTTCCTGACACTTAAATCTATACTCGATATTAACAAATTTCTCTTCTTCAGAAACGCTTTCCTTGCCATTGCCAGTCTACATTTTATATCCTCTCTACTTCGACCATCATCGGTTATTTTGCTCCCCAAATAGCAAAACTCCTTTACTACTTTAAGTGTCTCATTTCCTAATCTAATACCCTCAACATCACCCGACTTAATTCGACTACACTCTATTATCCTCGTTTTGCTTTTGTTGATGTTCATCTTATATCCTCCTTTCAAGACACTGTCCATTCCGTTCAACTGCTCTTCCAAGTTCTTTGCTGTCTCTGACAGAATTACAATGTGATCGGCGAACCTCAAAGTTTTTATTTCTTCTCCATGGATTTTAATACCTACTCCGAATTTTTCTTTCGTTTCCTTTACTGCTTGCTCAATATACAGATTGAATAACATCGGGGAGAGGCTACAACCCTGTCTTACTCCCTACCCAACCGCTGCTTCCCTTTCATGTCCCTCGACTCTTATAACTGCCATCTGGTTTCTGTACAAATTGTAAATAGCCTTTCGCTCCCTGTATTTTACCCCTGCCACCTTTAGAATTTGAAAGAGAGTATTCCAGTCAACATTGTCAAAAGCTTTCTCTAAGTCTACAAATGCTAGAAACGTAGGTTTGCCTTTCCTTAATCTTTCTTCTAAGATAAGTCTTAAGGTCAGTATTGCCTCACGTGTTCCAGTATTTCTACGGAATCCAAACTGATCTTCCCCGAGGTCGGCTTCTACTAGTTTTTCCATTCGTCTGTAAAGAATTCGTGTTAGTATTTTGCAGCTGTGGCTTATTAAACTGATAGTTCAGTAATTTTCACATCTGTCAGCATCTGCTTTCTTTGGGATTGGAATTATTATACTCTTCTTGAAGTCTGAGGGTATTTCGCCTGTCTCATACATCTTGCTCACCAGATGGTAGAGTTTCGTCAGGACTGGCTCTCCCAAGGCTGTCAGTAGTTCTAATGGAATGTTGTCTACTCCTTGTTTCGACTCAGGTCTTTCAGTGCTCTGTCAAACTCTTCACGCAGTATAGTATCTCCCATTTCATCTTCACCTACATCCTCTTCCATTTCCATAATATTGTCCTCAAGTACATCGCCCTTGTATAGACCCTCTATATACTCCTTCCACCTTTCTGCTTTCCCTTCTTTTCTTAGAACTGGGTTTCCATCTGAGCTCTTGATGTTCATACAAGTGGTTCTCTTCTCTCCAAAGGTCTCTTTAATTTTCCTGTAGGCAGTATCTATCTTACCCCTAGTAAGATAAGCCTCTACGTCCTTACATTTGTCCTCTAGCCATCCCTGCTTAGCCATTTTGCACTTCCTGTCGATCTCATTTTTGAGACGTTTGTATTCCTTTTTGCCTGCTTCATTTACTGCATTTTTATATTTTCTCCTTTCATCAATTAAATTCAATATTTCTTCTGTTACCCAAGGATTTCTACTAGCCCTCGTCTTTTTACCTACTTGATCCTCTGCTGCCTTCACTACGTCATCTCTCAAAGCTACCCATTCTTCTTCTACTGTATTTCTTTCCCCCATTCCTGTCAATTGTTCCCTTATGCTCTCCCTGAAACTCTGTACAACCTCTGGTTCTTTCAGTTAATCCAGGTCCCATCTCCTTAAATTCCCACCTTTTTGCAGTTTCATCAGTTTTAATCTACAGTTCGTAACCAATAGATTGTGGTCAGAGTCCACATCTGCCCCTGGAAATGTCTTACAATTTAAAACCTGGTTCCTAAATCTCTGTCTCACCATTATATAATCTATCTGAAACCTGTCAGTATCTCCAGGCTTCTTCCATGTATACAACCTTCTTTTATGATTCTTGAACCAAGTGTTAGCTATGATTAGGTTGTGCTCTGCACAAAATTGTGCGAGAGCCTTAAGAAAGAAATGCCCATTCGTTCTGGCAACATGCTGCCTCCGCCACATGCCCCATGGGCGAAACGGTGTCGTCCTAGGAAATCAGACACATGTTTATCACTGTAATTGTAATTAAATATAACGATTGCAGCCTCAATCTGGTGACATTCGACAATAAGCAAAGCACTGGAAACACCTGATGGCTGTGACTCTGGAAACATCAATATCTAGATCCCTCTTATGACTGGACGTAATTTTCCGTGTAAAATCCTTCAGTCCCCTTACGACTATCGGTGCTCTGAAATCCGTACCTCCCTTACGACCAGACATAGCCATTTTCTTTGCACATGGGTGAACAATGACCAACACAAACTTTACAAGCCTGCCAATCACAGCGAATCATTGACACATCCCCTACTAAATACACTCCTGGAAATTGAAATAAGAACACCGTGAATTCATTGTCCCAGGAAGGGGAAACTTTATTGACACATTCCTGGGGTCAGATACATCACATGATCACACTGACAGAACCACAGGCACATAGACACAGGCAACAGAGCATGCACAATGTCGGCACTAGTACAGTGTATATCCACCTTTCGCAGCAATGCAGGCTGCTATTCTCCCATGGAGACGATCGTAGAGATGCTGGATGTAGTCCTGTGGAACGGCTTGCCATGCCATTTCCACCTGGCGCCTCAGTTGGACCAGCGTTCGTGCTGGACGTGCAGACCGCGTGAGACGACGCTTCATCCAGTCCCAAACATGCTCAATGGGGGACAGATCCGGAGATCGTGCTGGCCAGGGTAGTTGACGTACACCTTCTAGAGCACGTTGGGTGGCACGGGATACATGCGGACGTGCATTGTCCTGTTGGAACAGCAAGTTCCCTTGCCGGTCTAGGAATGGTAGAACGATGGGTTCGATGACGGTTTGGATGTACCGTGCACTATTCAGTGTCCCCTCGACGATCACCAGTGGTGTACGGCCAGTGTAGGAGATCGCTCCCCACACCATGATGCCGGGTGTTGGCCCTGTGTGCCTCGGTCGTATGCAGTCCTGATTGTGGCGCTCACCTGCACGGCGCCAAACACGCATACGACCATCATTGGCACCAAGGCAGAAGCGACTCTCATCGCTGAAGACGACACGTCTCCATTCGTCCCTCCATTCACGCCTGTCGCGACACCACTGGAGGCGGGCTGCACGATGTTGGGGCGTGAGCGGAAGATGGCCTAACGGTGTGCGGGACCGTAGCCCAGCTTCATGGAGACGGTTGCGAATGGTCCTCGCCGATACCCCAGGAGCAACAGTGTCCCTAATTTACTGGGAAGTGGCGGTGCGGTCCCCTACGGCACTGCGTAGAATCCTACGGTCTTGGCGTGCATCCGTGCGTCGCTGTGGTCCGGTCCCAAGTCGACGGGCACGTGCACCTTCCGCCGACCACTGGCGACAACATCGATGTACTGTGGAGACCTCACGCCCCACGTGTTGAGCAATTCGGCGGTACGTCCACCCGGCCTCCCGCATGCCCACTATACGCCCTCGCTCAAAGTCCGTCAACTGCACATACGGTTCACGTCCACGCTGTCGCAGCATGCTACCAGTGTTAAAGACTGCGATGGAGCTCCGTATGCCACGGCGAACTGGCTGACACTGACGGCGGCGGTGCACAAATGCTGCGCAGCTAGCGCCATTCGACGGCCAACACCGCGGTTCCTGGTGTGTCCGCTGTGCCGTGCGTGTGATCATTGCTTGTACAGCCCTCTCGCAGTGTCCGGAGCAAGTATGGTGGGTCTGACACACCGGTGTCAATGTGTTCTTTTTTCCATTTCCAGGAGTGTATAATACTTCGCCAACAACTGAATGCTGGCGGCACCAAACAAAACTGAGCAAAAATCCGCGATTAAGGGTCATGTCTCATTTGTTTTTCGTGCAAGTGACGCCAGTGTGTGTTAGGAAGAGTGGCGTAATCATCTTACGAGCGACATGATATTAAAAATGCGATCGCAACGAAAATGTACTGCCACCCTGCATAAAAAGCAGTCTTGGTTCGACAACACAAAGTATCACTAATAATCTACATCTACATCTACATGATTACCCTGCAATTCACATTTAAGTGCTTGGCAGAGGGTTCATCGAACCACATCATACTATCTCTCTACCATTCCACTCCCGAACAGCACACGGGAAAAACGAACACCTAAACCTTTCTGTTCGAGCTCTGATTTCTCTTATTTTATTTTGATGATCATTCCTACCTATGTAGGTTGGGCTCAACAAAATATTTTCGCATTCGGAAGAGAAAGTTGGTGACTGAAACTTCGTAAATAGATCTCGCCGCGACGAAAAACGTCTTTGCTTTAATGACTTCCATCCCAACTCGTGTGTCATATCTGCCACACTCTCTCCCCTATTACGTGATAATACAAAACGAGGTGCCCTTTTTTGCACCCTTTCGATGTCCTCCGTCAATCCCACCTGGTAAGGATCCCACACCGCGCAGCAATATTCTAACAGAGGACGAACGAGTGTAGTGTAAGCTGTCTCTTTAGTGGACTTGTTGCATCTTCTAAGTGTCCTGCCAATGAAACGCAACCTTTGGCTCGCCTTCCCCACAATATTATCTATGTGGTCTTTCCAACTGAAGTTGTTCGTAATTTTAACACCCAGGTACTTAGTTGAATTGACAGCCTTGAGAATTGTACTATTTATCGAGTAATCGAATTCCAACGGATTTCTTTTGGAACTCAAGTGGATCACTTCACACTTTTCGTTATTTAGCGTCAACAGCCGCCTGCCACACCATACAGCAATCTTTTCTAAATCGCTTTGCAACTGATACTGGTCTTCGGATGACCTTACTAGACGGTAAATTACAGCATCATCTGCGAACAACCTAAGAGAAGTGCTCAGATTGTCACCCAGGTCATTTATATAGATCAGGAACAGCAGAGGTCCCAGGACGCTTCCCTGGGGAACACCTGATATCACTTCAGTTTTACTCGATGATTTGCCGTCTATTACTACGTACTGCGACCTTCCTGACAGGAAATCACGGAATCAACTTGAGATCCTCTGTCGATAGCGGCCTTTACTTCGTGCGAATAAAGAGCTAGCTGCGTTGCACAAGAACGATGTTTTCTGAAACCATGCTGATAACGTATCAATAGATAGTTCCATTCAAGGTGATTCATAATGTCTGAATACAATATATGATCCAAAACCCTACTGCAAACCGACGTCAATGATATAGGTCTGTAGTTCGATGGATTACTCCTACTACCCTTCTTAAACACTGGTGCGACTTGCGCAATTTTCCAATCTGTAGGTACAGATCTATCGGTGAGCGAGCGGTTGTATATGATTGCTAAGTAGGGAGCCATTGTATCAGCGTAATCTGAAAGGAACCTAATCGGTATACAATCTGGACCTGAAGACTTGCCCGTATCAAGCGATTGGAGTTGCTTCGCAGCCCCTAAGGTATCTACTTCTAAGAAACTCATTCTAGCAGCTGTTCGTGTTTCAAATTCTGGAATGTTCCATTCGTCTTCCCTGGTGAAGGAATTTCGGAAAACTGCGTTCAGTAACTCCGCTGTAGCGGCACAGTCGTCGGTAACAGTACAATCGGCACTGCGCAGCGAAGGTATTGACTGCGTCTTGCCGCTTGCGTACTTAACATACGACCAGAATTTCTTCGAATTTTCTACCAAATTTCGAGACAATGTTCTGTTATGGAACCTATTAAAGGCATCTCGGCATTGAAGTCCGTGCCAAATTTCTCGCGTCTGTAAATTTTGGCCAATCTTCGGGATTTCGCATTCTTCTGAACTTCGCATGCTTTTTCCGTTGCCTCTGCAACAGCGTTCGGACCTGTTTTGTGTACCATGGGGGATCAGTTCCATCTCTTACCAATTTATGAGGTATGAATCTCTCAATTGCTGTTGCTACTATATCTTTGAATTTGAGCCACATCTCTTCTACATTTGCACAGTCAGTTCGGAAGGAATGGATATTGTCTCTGAGGACTAGCTACAACGACCTTGTGATTACTAATCCCTGTATCAGTCATGATGCTGTCTATTGGATTGTTTGTGGCTAAGAGGTCAAGTGTGTTTTCGCAACCATTTACAATTCGCGTGGGTTCGTGGACTAACTGCTCGAAATAATTTTCGGAGAAAGCATTTAGGACAATCTCGGAAGATGTTTTCTGCCTACCACCGGTTTTGAACAAGTATTTTTGCTAACATATCGAAGGAAGGTTGAAGTCCCCACCAACTATATCCGTATGAGTGGGGTATTTATTTGTTACGAGACTCAAATTTTCTCTGAACTGTTCAGCAATTATATCATCGGAGTCTGGTGGTCGGTAGAAGGAGCCAATTATTAACTTAGTTCGGCTGGTAAGTATAACCTCCACCCATACCAATTCGCACGGAGTATCTACTTCGACTTCACTACAAGATAAACCACTACTGACAGACACAAACACTCCACCACCAATTCTGCCTAATCTATCTTTCGTGAACACCGTCTGAGACTTCGTAAAAATTTCTGCAGAACTTATTTCAGGCTTTAGCCAGCTTTCTGTACCTATAACGATTTGAGCTTCTGTGCTTTCTATTGGCGCTTGAAGCTCAGGGACTTTCCCAGCACAACTACAACAATTTACAACTACAATTCCAACTGTTCCTTGATCCAAGCACGTCCTGTATTTGCCATGCACCCTTTGAGATTGCAGCCCATCCCGTACTTTGCCGAGGCCTTCTAACCTAAAAAACCGTCCAGTCCACGCCACACAGCCTCCGCTACCCGTGTAGCCGCCAGCTGAGTGTAGTGAACTCCTGACCTATTCAGCGGAACCCGAAACCCCACCACCCTATGGCGCAAGTCAAGGAATCTGCAGCCAACACGGTCGCAAAACCGTCTGAGCCTCTGATTCAGACCCTCCACCCGGCTCTGCACCAAATGTCCGCAGTCGGTTCTGTCAACGATGCTGCAGATGGTGAGCTCTGCTTTCATCTCGTAAGCAAGACTGGCAGCCTTCACCAAATCAGATAGCCGCTGGAATCCAGAGAGAATTTCCTCAGATCCAAAGCGACACACGTCGTTAGTGCCGACATGTGCCACCACCTGCAGCTGGCTGCACCCTGTGCTCTTCATGGCATCCGGAAGGACCCTTTCCACACCAGGAATGACTCCACCCGGAATGCACAAGGAGTGCACACTGGATTTCTTCCCCTCCTTAGCCGCCATATACCTAAGGGGCCCCATTACGCGCTTGTTGAAAGCTATAAATGCTTTATAAATCGAGGTATGGTATTGCTTGCGAATAAAGTGGTTTTCCACACAAATAACACGACATTGAGAATAGACTGTGATCATGGGGTGTGCATTAACAGACCGAAAGTGCGGATGTACTTCATCAGCAGTGTAAGCTCGTAATAAAATAACCCTTACCACCGAATTTAGAAAGTGATTCAGTAAAGGAACGTGGTATTAAGCCGATATTTGCAACTCCTTCTTGCTGCTTCCAGATTTTTCCCATGCTAACAAACAGTATTTGTAACACATTCTATGTCCATTCCATGCAGACAGTGTAACAGAGGTTTTGTGATATATCCATAGGACTGTTGGTGAGGGAGGATGATGGTAGATAGAGAATGATCACATGCTATGTGAGGAATCACTTAAAAATGCAACACTAGATGAAGTCATAAGAAATGTACAAATTCCTATGGTCAATACCCTGGTTTTCAGATCATTAGTGTGAGGCTTTCTAGTAGAAATGCTGTCTGCGATTTGGAATCAAGTCACTTCACTCAACCACAT
Organism: Schistocerca nitens; assembly: GCF_023898315.1. NCBI lineage: Eukaryota > Metazoa > Arthropoda > Insecta > Orthoptera > Acrididae > Schistocerca > Schistocerca nitens. The sequence goes on along the minus strand of NC_064618.1, from coordinate 508,155,073 downwards.
ACTTACATTGGATCCTATGGAGATTTCTTTGGATGATTAGAGCCTCTGGTTAATCGTAATTGTGGCACCCTCACGTCTCAAAATGAGTCACCATTTATGGACCTATGTGCTAAGGACCCCATTCAGCAAAAATCCAACACTTTTTAGGAAAGTTACAGTGGTGTTTCTTATCAGGAAACTAGGAAGACTCCACATCATACAGGTTCTGGTAGAAGGTTGAGGATTTTGTTACTGCATAGAGATGCATGCCCAAAGGATGTACATACAGGTACTGCAGTCCAAATGAGATTTGTGTCCCTTAGGGTGCATACGTATCTGTCACCTAAACATTTTCTCCAGCTTGGTTATCTTGTACCATCCAGCAGGGAAGTGCTACAAACTGTAAAATCTCCGATAATGTAACCCAGTAGAGAACTTGATAGGATACTACCACAGTATATCGAAAACAAATACCATCTGTGTTCTGATACCGAGCACATGTGGCATTACTATTAAGTGTAAAGGTATTGGTCCATTGGAGCAGTGACCAGTGATGGAAGTTGCTTGCACAGACCAGTGTAAAATTTTGTCACCCATAGTGTAGGACGGCCATATCCCACAGACTATCAATGGCAAGAGAGGATCCCTGCGTTGTTGTTTCATAAGTAATTTGATACATTGTTTATTTTCTGCTGTAACACATCGAAGCGGTGTATGACTACAGCTTTGTACACCACCATACATCTTGTTTGCCCACCACCACTTTGAGGTCTGTGCCAGGTGCTAAACCAACATTGACACCTTTTGATCCATTGGCTCTCACAGAAAGCTGGACAGCACATGATGTAAACTGTGCTGCTCCTGCAACACAGGCCGGCCGGAGTGACCGTGCGGTTCTGGGCGCTACAGTCTGGAGCCGAGCGACCGCTACGGTCGCAGGTTCGAATCCTGCCTCGGGCATGGATGTGTGTGATGTCCTTAGGTTAGTTAGGTTTAATTAGTTCTAAGTTCTAGGCGACTGATGACCTCAGCAGTTGAGTCGCATAGTGCTCAGAGCCATTTGAACCATTTTGAACCTGCAACACATAAGATGGTTGAAATAAGACAGAGGCGGTGTTTTGTATTGACAAAAATGTGGAAAACATTGCAATATATGGAAACAGGAAGAGTTTGTGGCACTGTGGGGTATTTTCAGACAGCTGCCCAAAGGTGACTGATGGCCTCTGCATTTAAAATCCACAGTGACGTGGTAGTAAATGCCTAGGTGTTCTATTTCAGAGAGACCAAGAGCACTGATTCCTTACATTGCAGCCATATACACGATCACTGTTTCAGTGCTGACCATCCCCCAAAAGGTGTTCCTCCCACCAAGACTCTCGCCATCTCAAACAAGTGGTGTCAGTCAATCATTATGTGGTAATCAAGAGCATACCAGTGCACAGATGGGCTGCAAAAGACACTGTTGATATACTGTAATAAGCACCACAGTTCATAGTGGGATCAATTTCAGCAATATTATCAGTGTTTCAGACATTTCAATACTGACCCATGACACAACGAATACCTCCCAGTTTCTGTATCATCACTAAACCGTCCCTCCACTACTTTGACTGCACCAAATACTAGATTGCGAATGTAAATAAATGACAACGCAGTATGTCCATTCTTGGTTAATTCTAGAACACATACACCAAAGCATACCAGACAGCGTCCTATACCGATGCAGTTAAGTTATCTACATAATTATTTCTAGCACTTCTGTCATAATGCATAATTTATGATTACGATTTCCCATCTTTCCCTACAACACTATCAGGGATTCAGTTTGCAGCTGACCAGAAGTAGGAAGATACTATACCCACTACATTGCACATCTAGTGAAGAAACAGAGTGAGCTGAGTCTGTAACTGCTGTTCAGCAAAGTCTGTTCTACACGTCTTACTCATGGCATGTATCGAACTGCACAAGATCTCTCCAGGTGCACACGTGTTGAGGAGATTAGCACCCCTTATCGGTGTATACTTGATGTGAAAGTGTTGTGATGATATAACAGATTGTCAAAAAGAAAAGTGTTGTTTATACATGATGGACAGAGTTTGAAGCTTTCTACATAATTACCTGTGCTATAAATTCTAAAGAATTGTTTTAGTGTCTGTTTCAGTAATCAGGAAGAGGAAAATGATGATAGAACATAAGCACATGCACTTATAAGGCTACACGATTCTGCACTTAAACACACTATGCTGTTAAGGTCACGTGGTTTCTGTTCAAAAAATGTTTAAATGTGTTTGAATTCCTAAGGGACCAAACTGCTTAGGTCATTGGTGCCTAGACTTACACACTACTTAAACTAACTTATCCTAAGAACAACACACACACCCTAGCCCGAGGGAGGACTCGAACCTCAGGCAGGAGGGGCCGCACAGTCTGTGACAGGACGCCTCAAACTGCATGGCCACTCTGTGCAGCTGTGGTTTCTGAAACATTAGTCATGTGGAGTGCAACACTCTTAATACTCTAACACAGGAGTCGTGCATTAGACTATTAATAACATTGAAATGCATATATGTCCAACATCTGACATACATCCACTTTGCAAGTTTTCTATCCCACTCACTATGGTGACAAGCCTTAAGATCATACAACTACTTCCTTCTACACCAAAGAAAAACATAAATTCTTTGTGATACATTCACAATATAGCTTTCAAAAATCATACTAAGCATGCATCAGTGCTATAAAATGACCATCGCCAATGGAAAATGACTCTTACAAGGAAACAGACAAATGCATAACAGCAGAGTTTGACATGTAAAATTATATGCCGTGCAACACTAACTCTGTAAATAGGACAACTGTAAAGCAAATGTATACATAGGGTTTGCAGTGTCTCATAAACACATGTCACCTACTTAAAATCGCGGTAGTTATGAAACTGACATATCTATTTATGTCCAAGATGTTTCAGAGAAACTGAGTACTTTGCATACATCTTTGTTTGTCTAGAGGAGGGTGCTGAAAGTGGTTTTCCATCGGTGGACATCACACATGTGTTGGAAGCTCTCTGCTGACTGTAGTAGAGAGAGATTTGCTGTTAACGATTGCAGGTAGACAGCTCTATAAGTTACACACAGAATACACAGTTTCATACTAGTCGATCATAAGTTATACCTCACCTGATGCAACCTGAACGAACAATGAAAAAATGGTTAAATGCATGATAAATGACCTGCAGATACATCTTCCTCTCTTTAGAATGGATCATTTGCCTACCATTAAATCATACCCTTGTTAACTGACACCACATAGTGTGACTGGTGCAGAGTAGAGAGAAGCACATTGTGAGTCCTATTTTTTAGGGCTTAAAATACCTAAACAGTCATGCACACGACCCATTCTCTGGTTGTATACTGCAGAATCCCTCAGGTAATACAACACTCTTCAGCTAAGGACACTTCATAAAAGTTTGTAGGTGGCTGCTGATAATTTTAGGTTTCACATCGAGGTTTATGATCCAACATATAAATTTATTCCTCTATGAGTACACTTGGTGGTTATCCACTGATATACCATGGTAATATATTACTGAGTTCTCTATCAGGTTACATTAGCAGAGTTTTATAGTTCATAGTTTTTCTCTATTGGCTGGTACAAAATAATGAGGAAGTAGAGAATGTTTGGGTGATAGACATGAATGCACCCTGAGGAATGCAGATCTCATTCGGTCTGCAATACCTGTGTGCAGCTTGGAGACGCCCTGTAATACAGTAGAAAAACACTCCTCCTTCTTCCAGTTCTCATATGATGTGGAGTAATCCTAATTTCTCTGAAAAGAAACACCACCATAACTGCTCCTATTGTGTTTTCTACTGCCTCGTATTGCAAGAGTAAGCTTCGTTTGCCGCTGGTCTTACACATTGTACACAGTTGGCGGAGCTATAACAATATGTTCCCATTTCCACCTAGTGGTCAAAACATGGTCCGGTTGCATTAACTCAGATCAACCTGTTTTTTCAAGGGATGCATAAGGTCTTAGATGTAGCAGTCTATGACCTCCACTCAGTTCTGACTTAAATTGGAACGATCACATGGACAAAGCTGTTGGGAGGGCGAGGCAGAGACTGAGGAACAGTTACGAGATGAAGAGAGACTGTCTAAAACAATGTTGCAGTTTTTCTGTATGGGGTCCTTAGCAGATAGGTCCCGAAAGGGTGATTTGTATCACAATAAGAGAGTGCCACAAATGTGATTCGCTAATCATTAGAAGGCATCTCCATAGGATCAAACGCAAGTACGAGGTTAAATGGAGAGACTTGATTCCAAATTTCAGACAGCATTTCTACCAGAATGAATAACAAATGGTTCAAATGGCTCTGAGCACTATGGGACTGAACATCTGAGGTCATCAGTCCCCTAGAACTTAGAACTACCTAAAACTAACTAACCTAAGGACATCACACACATCCATGCCCGAGGCAGGATTCGAACCTGCGACCGTAGGAGTCCTGCGGTTCCGGACTGAAGCGCCTAGAACCGCACGGCCACCTCGGCCGGCAATGAATAACACTATGGATCTGAAGAAGCAATGTACTGGTCATAGGACATTTCTTATGTTGCATGCTTTAAGGGATTTCTCACATAGCGCACCATCTACTGTGTGTAACCATTCTCAATCAAAAATCATCCCCAGTCGCCTATAGTCCAATGGATATATTGCAGAACTTCCAATATGGCATCGAGATAGAATGAGTTACAAATACAGTTTGTTAGCGTGAGAAAGATCTAGCGGCTGCATATCGGCTTAATACCACCTTCATTAGCTGAATCAATTTCTAAATTCGGCGATAAGGCTGATTTTATTACGATCTTACACTGCTGGTGACGTGCATCCGCACTTTTGGTCTGTTATACACACACTGCGATCACAGTCTATATTCATTGTCGTGATACTTGTGTGAAAGACCACATCATTCGGAAGCAATACCATACCTCGATTTATATAGTTTGTATGGATGTTGTCAGCGATACTTGTGTGTGCCTGTGGAACCAAGACTGCTTTTTATGCAGGGTGACAGTATATTTTGGGCTGCCATCTATCACAAAGTGGTCCAACTGAAACATTCATATTTCTTTACGTACTACACGAATATGTAATAAAAAATTGGGGTTCCTATTTAAAAAAACGCAGTTGATATCCGTTTGACCTATGGCAGCGCCATCTAGCAACCCAACCATAGCGCTATCTGGTTTCCCCCTTAAAGCTAGACGAGTTTCGTTTTTTGTAGTTTTTTCGTTTGATACTTCTTTCGTGAGATATTTAGCCCGTTCACTATCAATGGACCACCCTGTATAAGCATTTGGCGATGCCACTATGGCTCCAATATATTAGGACACGTTTATATAAGACAGACCTGAAGATGGTCACTACAGACCGAAACCGATAGTCTGATGACAAAACCTTTGTGACCATAGACGTGAAGTAAAGGAAATTTATTCTATATTGGGGTTACTGTTCGATTCGCGACCATATCGCACTTTGTGAAATAGAATTTCTTTTCCTTAACAGTCATACTTACTGCGCTACATCAAATTAAGTAAAACACTGCACGAAATTTTGAAGAATTCGCAGAAGTAACGATGCGCTGCGTAAACTTTGCTTAGGGCTGATTTTAACTCTTACTTTGCAATGAATGAAGTATAGATAAGACACCGAAATGTTATTTAAAACTGAAAGCAGAACGATACCTCATTTCGTTCACAAGTTATTGGGTTTTATAACCAATGGACGGACGGGAGCGACGCGTCCAGTTCAGTCTATGCGGACTTGTCGACTGCTTCGAAATACTTATCACCCGTTTTTAAGGAAATTATTAGGTGACAAAATATGATTTTTGCGCATTTTTTAGTCTGATACCTTTGCTTCACAAAGAACTGTATGTGTGTGTGTGTGTGAATTCCTAAGGGACCAAACTGCTGAGGTCGTCGGTCCCTATACTTACATACTACCTAAAGCAACGTATACTAAGAACAACACACACACACACCCACGCCCGAGAGAGGACCCGCAATCCGTGACATGGCGCCTCTACTCGAGCGGCCACTTCGCGTGGCATAAAGAACTGAATCTCTTTTTGTTATTTGCCATAGCATCAGATTAAGTAAAACTCTGCGTGAAATATTAAAGATTTTACGTCTATCCCATTCACATTCTGGCCCATCGCTTATCGTAAGGTCGTAAAAATCTTCATATCTCATAAACGAGTTAAGATAGCGAAACACCTTTTTTTTCTTTTTTTCTTTTTTACATATGATGGCAAGCAATGAGGCATGATAAATACTCGAGACCTTTTTATTCTCCGAGATGTAGGAGTAACTCGTCCACAGCAGCGAGAGGTCGACGTTCAGGACGCATTCAGACGACCACAGCATTGTAGGAAAATTCAAGCGGAGCGCGTCCACACGTCCACAACACCTCGGAATGCCGTAGCAGGATGTGTATACACACCCATAGCAGAGAATGGGTAAGAGCTGAGGTAATAGCTTCCGTGGAGCTAGTGGCAGTCACAGAGGGCAAAACCACAGACACTAGAATCATCACCATCATCTTGTAGAATATCCTTCCACAGAGAGGGTTTGCAATGAACACAAACCTCTCTGTCTTCTGCAATCTTCGCAGCACCTCTCTGTCACTACTCTGACCTCATGTTCTCCATCTTCGGAGCGGTATCTTCCACTTCTTGTTGCCGTCCCCTCTGTCTCCTGCCCTCTATCTTCGTCTCGTGTATCTTCATTGGCATCCTCATCTCGTCTAATCTCTTCGAATGCCCATGTAATTTTAATCTTCTTTCCTCATTCTTCTTTCGCAGGGATTCCTCAAGTGTGATCTCCTTAATATTTGTATTTCGCCGTCCCAAATTTTGTTACACCTATCCGATTTCTCGAAAACTTCATCTCACTTGCTCGCACGTTACATTTTTTCCCTTTTCTTCATGCCCCAAGTTTCTGCAGCACGCAACAGAATTAGTCTGTAGTATGTTTGGTATATCATCTCCTGCATTTCCTGGCGGAATTTTTGTTCCACATCATTTCTCCCACACGCCTCATAAAGCCATTAGCTTGCCTTGCCCGTTCGCTTGCCCCTGGACATTTCTTTCATTTTGTAATTGAGTACGCTGAGAGTAAGTGATACTCTGAGACGGAGATGTCGGCAAAGGAGAAAAAGTTGTAGCGGGCCGCATCAAAGCAACCAGAAGGCAGATGACCTTAAGAGAAAAAGAAAGCCCTTGACATGTTGGATGTACAACAAGGACAATTCAGATTAGAGAACTGGTTCTACAAAAAGCTCCCTGGCATAAGACGCAAGTAGCTAAACAAACGCAAATCATGAGAACGTTGATTTTTGCGGCGAAATTCTTGGATAAAGGTTTCGTGGATTTCTCGATGTGTTTTATTAGTATGCATATTCTGATGACGGTGACAGAGGAAGCAGTGGAAAGCATAAGTTTATTTCAAGATATGACGTGGCAAGTAATCCGTGGAACATTTGTCCTAACGTAAATTGCAAGCGTCTTCCGATAAGCGTTACAACACATTTCTATTTCTCAAAGAGGGATGATTTTGTTCATGATTTAAATACATCACATTGTACACGAATTCTTTGGCTATAAAAACAAATTTTAACGTCGTATTCTTTCAATTCTATAAGCTAACACCATCTTCATGTGAGAGCCTGTATGAGGTCATGTTACCACCCTACTGGTCTGCATCAGTAGCTTACCCATCACTGCTGTAGTGTGTCCCACGAAGTCCGACCTTCAGTACCCAAAGAAGTACAAGTCGAAAAGTACGAGATCAAAGCTGTATGGTGGATGAGGAAGAACAGTCCATAGACGTTTTGTGATCTCCTCTCGGGTACCCAGAACCGTGTATGGCCTTGCATTATCACTTTGCGAGAAGGAGCAGTCCGTTCACATTTTTGTGGCTACGAACGCATCGTACTCTATTCTTCACATTCCTAAGAGTCTCACAGTAGACACCAGAGACGATCGTTTCACCATGAGGGAGGATGTCGAACAGAACGACTCCTTCAGAGTTCCAGAAGACTATAGTCATAACTTTATCAGCTGGGGGTACTGTTTTAAACTTCTTGTTCGAAGGAGTTAGTTGCGTGATGCTACTGGTCGGATTGCCGTTTTGTCTCTGGTTCGAAGTGGAGACTTCGAGCTTCATCGTCTGTGATCATGTTTGACAAGAAATCGTCACCATTAGCATCACAACGAGCAAGCAATTCGGCACAGATGTTCCTACTTTCCTCTTTACGCTCTTCCGTTAAGCTTAGAGGAATTAAGCAGATAAACTTTTCAATACGCCAACTGCTGTACAAATGTGTCAGTACTACAAACAGAGATCTTGAGTTGAGCACTGGATTATTTAATTGTTATTCGTCGGTCACCTCGAACGTGAGTGTACGTATATTGCAACACTGCAGGGATCACAACTGTATGGCAGCCACCGTGCGCCTGGGAGATCAGACAGATTTCCTTCTCCCTGTTCTGTTGACGACAGACGGTTTCCCAGCGACTACTGGCTTTTAATCAACTGTTCGGTGTCCGTAAACATTCTGTAAATGCCTGTGAGTTTTTGTGATGATTGGTTTTTCCCTAAAAGAAATTCAATAGCTGCTCTTTGCTTGGAAGACACCTCAGATCCAGAAGCCACTTCGGAGACTAGTTATAGCGCTGCCATATGCCTGGAATTTCGGAAACAGTTTACGTGGAAACGTTTAAGAATGTCGCAAATAAGAAAACATTTTTTTACTTAAACTGGCCAAGGAAAATTTTTTTGCATAGCCTATTGAACACCTCTCACTTATGTTCAACTTGTGGAGTTGTGAACAATACTTTCCCTTTTTATGTAATGCTTGTCCATTGTAGGAGGCAGTAAAAAACAAAATCGCTCATGCAAGAATATCATATTGTGATTTTACACTGAAGAACGAAATAAACTGGTATACCTACCTAAAATCGTGCAGGGCACCCGTGACCACGCGGAAGCGTCGCAACATGACGTGGCATGGACTCGAGTAATGTCTGAAGAAGCGCTGGAGGGAACTGACATCTTGAATCCTTCAGGGCTGTCCATAAATCCGTAAGAGTACAAGGATTGGAGATCTCTTCTGAACAGCACGTTGCAAGGCATTCCAGATAGTCTCAATAATGTTCATTTCTGGGGAGTTTGGTGGTCAGCTGAAGTGTTTAAACTCAGAAGAGTGTTCCTGGAGCCACTGTGTAACAATTCTGGACGTGTAGGGTGTCGCATTGTCCTGAAGGAATCGTCCAAGTCCGTTGTAATGCACCGTGGACATGAATGGATGTAGGTAATCGGACAGGATGCTTACGTACGTGTCACCTGTCAGAGTCGTATCTAGGCGTATCAGTGGACCCATATCACTCCAACCGGACACGACCCACACCATTATATAGACTCCACCAGCTTGAACAGTCCCATGCTGACATGCAGGGTCCATGGATTCATGAGGTTGTGTCCATCCCCGTACACGTCCATCCGCTCGATTCAATTTGAAACGAGACTCGTTTCCAGTCACCAACAGTCGAAGATCGGTGCTGACGGGCGCAGGCGAGGCGTGAAGCTTTCTGTAGTGCAGTTATCAAGGGTAGACGAGTGGGCCTTCGGCTCCGAAAGCCCATATCGATAACGCTTCGTTGAATGGTTTGCACGCTGACACATGGGCCAGCATTGATATCTGCAGCAATTTGCAGAACGGTTGCGCTTCTGTCACGTTGAAAGATTCTCTTCAGTTGTCGCTGGATCTTTTTCCGGTGGCAGCAATGTTGATGTCTAACCGGAATCCTGATATTCACGCTTCACCCGTGGAATGGTCGAACCGGGAAATCACCTCTTCATCGCTACGTAAGAGATGCTGTGTCCACCGCTCGTGCGCCAACTATAGCACCACGTTCAAACTCACTTAATCCTTTATAACCTGCCATTGCAACAGCAGTAACCGATCTAATAACTGCGCCAGATACTTGTTGCGTTATATAGGCGTTGTTGACCGCAGTACTGTTTTCTGCCAATTTACATAGCTATGTATTTGAGTACGCATGGCTATAACAGTTTCTCTGGCGCTTCACTGTACCTTAAGTGTGTATGAATCCGCATCTCTTGGGGAAGCCTGACGAGGTTCTTTCGTCTCGCCTCGCGGTTTGACCGCCAGCTCGGTATCGAGCAGGAAGGGCGCTCTGTGCTCCTCTTTAGAACTGTTTCGAGGGGAGTCGCGGCCTGTTAAGCCCAGACGAGGTGTCGCGTTGCGTTCCCAGCGGAACGGCCAGCAAGCGCGAGCACAGCCTGCGAGACCCCGCATCCGCACTGGCCGTGGGACAAGCGAAGGGCTGCGCTTCCCTCTGCAGCCAGCACGCTCGCTCGCTCAGTACCGACAGCCCTCACGTGCTGGAGTGCCCTTCTTTCGGCTCTCCTGGTACCAACCATGGCCCCACTTTGTCGCACGCTATACACTGCGTCCCAGAAATGTTGCGACAAATTTCAAGGAATTGTAGAGTGTATCTTGAACAACAAATCGAGGACAGGAATCTGTGTCCGGAAACGTCATCCAACGATGCTACACAGCGTCGAAGTTACAGGCGTCGGTGTGTGCCAGTAGGACACCCCTTGGGCAGCAAAAGTGAATTTGTACGCTGACGGGCACTAGGTGGAACGTCTCGCAATGTTCTTTGTCATTCAGTGATCGCGACTGCAGCGTAGATACGTCTTCTGTCCTATGAATGCAATGCTCTGTTGCCTCGGTGGATGACTGTTTTGGACACGGGTTTCCACCTACCGCCGGCCGAAGTGGCCGCGCGGTTCTGGCGCTGCAGTCTGGAACCGCGAGACCGCTACGGTCGCAGGTTCGAATCCTGCCTCGGGCATGGATGTGTGTTATGTCCTTAGGTTAGTTAGGTTTAACTAGTTCTAAGTTCTAGGGGACTAATGACCTCAGCAGTTGAGTCCCATAGTGCTCAGAGCCATTTGAACCATTTTTTCCACCTACCGTTTATTTTTTCCTCGAAACCTCTAAAAACACCAATGTTTTCAGGTTCTCAGGAGAAAAATAAACTACAGATGGTAACCCGTGTCCGAAACCGTCACCCGCCAAGAAAACAGAGCAAGGCATTCGTAGAAGACAAGACCTGTCTACGCGGCAGCTAACGCCATATTTTGTACCGGCGATCGTGGCAATAACAAACAACATTGTAATACTCGTACATTCCGGCTACGGCCTGCCAGCGAACAAATTCACTTTTTCTGACGAAGGGATTACCTAGTGGCAGACGCCGCCACCTATACACTGAGGTGACAAAAGTCATGGAACGCTGTCTAATATCGCTTCGGACCTCCTCTTGCCCGGCGCAGAGCAGCAACTCGACGTGGCCTGAACTCATCTTGTCGTTGGATGTCCACTGCAGAAATACTGAGCCATGGCGCCTCTATAGCCGTGCATAGTTGCGAAATTGTTGCCGGTGCAGAGTTTGTCCACGAACTGACCTCTCGATTATGTCCCATAAATGTTCGACAGAATTCATGTCGGGCGATCTAGGGGTCCATATCATTCGCTCGAACTGTCCAGAATGTTCTGCAAAACCAATCGCGAAAAAATGTGGCCCGGTGGCATGGCGATCGTTGTATGGGAACGTGAAGTCCACTAAAGCCTGAAAATCGCCTATAGGAAGCCGAACACAACCATTTTTAGTCAATGATCGGTTCAGTTTGACCAGAGGATCCAGCACATTCCATATAAACACAGCCCCCACCATTGTGCAGCCACTAAGAGCTTATACAGTGCCTTGTTAACGACTTAGGTCCAAGGCTTCGGGGGTCTGCGCTATACTCTAACCCTACCGTCAGCTCTTACCGACTGGAGTCGGGACTCATCTGACCAGGCCACTGTTTCCCAGTCGTCTAAGGTACAACCGATGTGGTCGTGAGTCCAGGAGAAGCGCTGCATGCAATTTCGTGCTGTTAGGAAAGGCACTCACTTCGGTTGTCTGCTGCCATAGGCCATTAATGCGAAATTTCGCCTCTCTGTCCTAACGGATACGTTCGTCGTAGGTCCCACTCCGCGCGGCTACAACTGACAACTCAAGGCAAACACTGCTGCTCTCGGTCGTTAAATGAAGGCCGTTCCCCACCGGTATTGTCCGTGGAAAGTGGTAATGCCTCAGATTTGGCATTCTCAGCACACTCTTTATACTGGGGATCTCCGAATATTGAATTTCCTAACGATTTCCGAAATGGAATGTCCCATGCGTCTAGCTCCAACCACCATTCCGCGTTCAAAGACTGTTGATTCCCGTCGTGCGGCCACAATCACGTAGGAAAGCTTTCCACGTGAATCACCTGAGTACAAATGACAGCTCCGCCAATGCTCTGCTCCTTTATAACTTGTGTACGCGATACTACCGCCATCTGTGTGTGTGCCTATCACTATCCCATGACTTTTGTCACCTCAGTGTAATTTAGATGGTATGAAGCGTCGCTGGGTGACGTTTCCGGACATGGGTTCCTATCCTACATTTATTGCTCAAAACACTCTCTACAACCCCTCGAAGTTTGTTGCAACTTTTCTGGGACACACTGAATAGGTCACGGACTACGGGCCCGCACTACGAATTAGAAAGATAAAAGTGCTGTTTTTTAGGTGACCATATCGTAAGACACCTCAGGAGTCGCCAAACATTTTCAGTAACACACTTATGATTAATTTTTAACGTGTACCAGAATAGTTCAACAAAGAATGCCGTCTTTTTTTACAGTTATTAATATACACTGCCTGACAAAAAAAGTGAAGCATTAAGACGGGGAAGAACTGCAGGGGTTGAGGGGGTATGTGAAGTTATTTCATTCATTACAATATTCACTTAAATTTTGAAAGAACTTACTATATGATCCCATTTATCGCTGTTACATTTCATCCTTTCTGGTCTGGATGATTGCACTCACTCGGATGAGAAAGGAGTCATATATCTGTTGTATCTTCTCCTGAGGCAGTTTTACATTTTTTTTAACCTAATTTACCCTAGTTATCGAACAGGTAAAAGGAAGCCTACAGTTTAACATGGAACCAGAACCACGTGTAGTTCCTGCCGACTCCTCACATCGAAGAAACGCATTTTAACCATCAGCTGTTTTTAGTTGAACCTCCATATCTACCAGTTTCGGTTGTGGGCCGTCTTCACAGCATATCTACCAATAGTACAAAAATGGAACAAGTAATGTACACGTAGAAATACGAGGGTTGACTGAAAATTAATGCTTCCACCTCCGTAACTCTTCAACAATTGGCAGCATTGGTATGCGGCAGGTACTGGCTCGTTCCGTAGCCTCTTCTCTACAGCTACAGTTAGCGGGAAGCCTTAGCATTAAACGGTTGTGTTGTGTTGTTACAGTTAAGTATGGAACCCTGCGCAGACAGTCGGTCAATGTGATTTAGGCAACGTGCAGTCATTGAATTCTTGACAGCAGAAGGTGTCACCCCAAAGGAGATTCATCAGAGAATGAACGAAGTTTATGGTGATTGTGTTGATGTGAGTACTGTACGTCGTTGAGCGAGTAAGTCAAAATGGTTCAAATGGCTCTGAGCACTATGGGATTTAACTTCTGAGGTCATCAGTCCCCTAGAACTTAGAACTACTTAAACCTAACTAACCTAAGGACATCACACACATCCATGCCCGAGGCAGGATTCAAACCTGCGACCATAGCGGTCGCGCGGTGCCAGACAGTAGCGCCTAGAACCGCTCGGCCACCCCGGCCGGCAGCGAGCAAGTTTAAAGATGTTAAGGCGGAAACATCTGACCTGCGTGATAAAAACAAAGACTTGGACGTCCTGTCACAGCAACCACCGAGTTTCACAAGCAAAATGTTGACAGGTTGATTCAGGACTATCGTCGCATCACTCAGAGAGAAACTGCAAGCACAATCGGCATTTCACAAGAACGTGTGGGTCACATTATTGCTTTGCTTGGCTATCGGAAGATCTGTGCACGATGGCTAGCCCGGATGCTGACTCCTGAAATGAAAGCGCACAGACTTGAAATTTGCCAGGAACTCCTCTCGCGTTACGAGAATGAAGGTGACATTCAACTGTGGCAGGAGACGAAACGTGGGTACACGATTACGACCCGGAGACGAAACGTCAGTTTGTGGAATATCGACACAAAGACTCGCCCCAGAAAAAGAAATTCAAGACGCAGCCCTCAGCTGGAAACATCATGGCCACTAGAGATGGGTCGAACTCGTTGATTCCCGTGAACTACTTCATTCATTTCACTCTTTGCCGTGAAGCGTTCAAATGAAGTAGTTCATTCATGAAGTACGGAAGCCTGGCGAAGTTGCCCAGTTCGCCGCTCAGCCGCGGCTACGCTCGCTTCGCCTCGCTCGTACAATAAAGGTTCGTAATACTTCATAATTTTACCAACAGATGGCCAACTATGCAGTAACGTGCACGCAACGTTTTACGCTCTTACAGCGTCTCAGCTAACTTAAATAGAGCGTGGTCGAAGGGGACAAAGGAAAGATAAACAGAGAAGCCTGTCACATATAAAGAAGGTATTACATTTAATCTTGCTCGACATTTTCTCATGAAACGCCCAAAAAAGTCTTTATCAGCTAAGTGAAACATTATTTGTTGTATTCATGGGCTGAAAAACTAGGGCTACCAACAAAATGCAGTCCAATTTCATGTTCCTTTTAAAATTTAATCCAAAATAGAGTGAGTATGTTTACCACTGTCACAAAGTCTATATATCTACGTTAAGTAATTATTCAGAAGTTTTCCTGTAGATTTTATTTCGTTGAGAATAATATAACCCTCCAAATTCAAAACGTAAACTGTCACCTTTAGTAATTGGTATGATTTCAGGTAAAATCCCTCTTTCAGTGTTATTAACAAAACTTTTATTTTCATGTTGGCTGTGTGTGCTCACACAGCCAGCCTCTTCGTTCGTATCTGTAATATTAATTTGTCCGAAAGCGCTGCCAACGGTAGGCTACCGGTAGACGCGAAGTATAACTGAACTGCACAAATAGTCACGGGTAATGATGTCAGCACTGCAGGAAGCAGCTGACGCTGCCTTCCCATCGCCCCTCACCTCCCCAACCACTCGCAAACCTATAGTTTCCCACAAACGGCGCGCGATTCGTCGACAGACAGTAGAGGGGGGACTGAAGTGAAGGGAGAATGAGTGACGTAACGCCGATGTAATAGGATGAGGGAGAGGGGAAGAGAGTGAGTGAACTTGAAGAAAGTGTGGAGTGTGTTATCTGTGAAGAGTTTGAAGTACCAGTTCATTGAAATTGAGTGGTTAGTTCACACTTCACTGGAGTGAAGCGCTCATTTGAACGACTCATTCACGAGCTCCCCATCACTAATGGCCACAGTGTTCTGGGACGCAGATGGTGTTATCCATGTCAGTTTCCTTGATCGTAGAGCAACAATAAATTCAGAGCGTTACATCACAACGCTGCGAACTCTGAAACGACGGCTAACAATGGTCCGAGAGGAAAAGGGAAATGTTTTCCTGCAGCATGACAATGCCAAACTACACACTGCACGTGCCACCACAGCAGAACTTCAGAGACTGAATCTCACACCGCACGGCATCCTCCATACAGTCCAGATTTAGCACCGTCTGACTTCCATCTGTTACCGGTAATGAAAGACGATCTGGGGGAACATCATTATGCTTCTGATGAAGACTTTGAGAGAGCTGTGAGACTGTGGTCGCGGAAACAGAGTGTCGACTTCTTCCGTGACGGCTTCAGAAAACCTGTTCATTATTGGCAGGAATGTATCCAATTGGCTGGTGATTACGTGGAAAAGTGAATATTGGTAATTAAAGATCACATTCTAAGGATTATTTTTGCGTTTGATTTATTAAAATATTCAAATCCAAACCCAATTAACGAAGGTGGAGGCATTACTTTTCATTCATCCCTCGTAAAAATACAAAACTCATAATAGATACAGATGAAGAATCTGTTCATGAAAACTTACAAGGCAAAACCAGATTAGGGGAGTACATAAATCATTTTCATTTCTGGCTGATGGAAAATACAAAACGTTATAGCTGGAATAAGAAAAAACACATCACGTTCTACAGAAATCTTATAGAGCTGTGTTCAACTTAGAAACAATTAACGTAATGATGTGTAAAAAGATAGAGAACCAAAGAGGTAAGACGTTTACAGAGTAGCCCCTGCACTACCAGGTGGTTATAACTAAAAGTGCAGCTAATCACGGTGGTACGGAGTGGGTTGTAATTATCGTATTGGAGCGAAACTTCGTACATATGCTACTGCGTTAATGCGGACCGATTTACACTGAAAAAAAAAAAAAAGAAAATAAATAGTTCCAAATTTCACCAGCAGGTGCAATATCTGGCACCGTACAACAACTCGTCGATGTCTCTTGTACTCACTTTGAACAAACTGTGCAAGCAGCAGTTAATAATAAAATCAACGTTATATCTTTCTCACTTGTTTGACCTTTTCTGCCCACCTGCTGTTCCTAATCCATTACATATGGAAACATTTCCATATGGCTTTCTTGCATTCACAGCGGCAGATTCTGGTGACCAGAATTGGAGCTAATTTCTTTCCAGCGTAAATCGGTTCTCCATTAACGGATCAGGATACCTACAAAGTTTTGCTGTCATACGATAATTACAGCCCATTCTGGACCTCTGTGAGTAGCTACTCCTTAATTATAAACACCTGATGTAAGGCAAGAACTATACTAAAACACATTCTAATGATATATATCAAAGGTCATACTTATATACAACTAGTTGACAGCTGATAAGAGCTAGACAGAATGCTTTGGAAGACACTTTAATCGTTTGAGAATGTACACAAAGGTGAAAGTGAGGTCACAGTGTAGAGACCAGTAACAGTCATATATCTTATGCCATAAAAGAGTTATAGCAGTGAAAACGTAAATGATGAGCTAACAGCATATTCACCATGTAACAGTAAAAACAGAATAAATAAAATTCTAATTTAATTTATAAAATTCAATTTATAATAATATTACAATGATCCTCATGTAGATAATACTCTCCAATCGATGATGATGTTTGGTTTGTGGGGCGCTCAACTGCTCGGTTATCAGCGCCCGTACAAATTCCCAATCTTTACACACTCCAGTCTGGAACTTTTACGAATGATGGCGAAATGATGTGGACAACACAAACACCCAGTCCCTCGGCGGACAAATTCCCCAATCTGGCCGGGAATCTAACACGGAACCCCGTGATTCACAGGCAACAACGTTACTAGACCACGAGCTGCGGACTCTCCAATTGAAAGCATAAAAAATAAGTACATAACATAGGATCACAGCATAAGTGATGGGTTCAAATGGCTCTGAGCACTATGGGACTCAACTGCTGTGGTCATCAGTCCCCTAGAACTCAGAACTACTTAAACCTAACTAACCTAAGGACATCACACACATCCATGCCCGAGGCAGGATTCGAACCTGCGACCGTAGCAGTCGCACGGTTCCGGACTGCGCGCCTAGAACCGCGAGACCACCGCGGCCGGCAGCATAAGTGATGGTCACCCAACTGAGCAACCCTAGTTGAAAGCATCAAATTTCATACTGAGGGGTGCATTGGATTAATTGTTGACAGACTCTTGCTGAGGATTGCCTCTAATGTGTCCACTCCTATGTAGCTTGTTTGTATGTAGTAGATGTGGGCATATCTGAAAGTTTTGCACTGTAGATAAATATAAACAGGCGGCTTTAAATCTGAAGGTCGAACCGCTATTCAAGCACGACTCACTGCCCACTCACACAGCTTTACTTCCGTCAGCACATCTCCTCCTACGTTCATGAGGTAGTTATTAAACAAAACAAAAGTAACTTTTATTTCGATATATCTCTCATTCTGTTTTGTTAGCAATCTCTGTCAAAATCACACGCAGCCTCCAACAATACGAAAGAATTCAAAAACTTTGTTCGTGAATATAGGCTATAGTCACTGGGTGAATAACAGTTCCATCATGTACATTTCAACCTTTCAAAAGCTATCCAAGTGGACTGTTTATATTGTGATTTCGAGCGGAAATGCGAAAACACAAGCATAGCTAAACGAATATCAGTCAGACCTCATATACTGAGGGACAGGGACCAGCGAGTATTGCGAACAGTGGTTGTGAAAAATCACATGAATAACTACGATGTAACACTCATGAGTTCCATACTGCTACCGGCAGTTCAGATAGCAAAATGACTATGTGCCGGGAGTTAAAAGAGAGTGGGATATAATAGTCAAGCAGCTCCACATAAGCCACAGAGATCTGTAGTCAATACGGATCGACTTTAGAGGAGAAGTAAAGAGCAGCGCTGCTATACAATGGATGACTGGAAACGAGTGGTTTGGGGTGATAAATGAGGCTATACTCTGAGCCAATCCGACAAAAGAGTTTGGGTTTGGCGATTGTCTGGAGAACGTCACCTTCCATCGTGTGTAGTGCCAACACTGAAATACAGAGGTGGTGGTGTTACGGAATGGAGGCGTTTTCAGTGGTTATGACGTTGTCCTCATATTGCACTTAAGAAAAAGCTAACTGCGGAAGGATATGAACATATTTGACAGCCTGATGTATTATGTACAGTAGAGAAACAGCTCGGCCACAGTGATTGTACCAGCATGACAATACACCCCGTCATAAAGCAGCGTCCGGGAGGTAATGGTTTGGGGAGAATTACATTCCTGAAATGGAGTGGCATGCCCTGACTCCTAACTGAACCAAATGGAACACCTTTGACATGAGATAGAACGTCGACTTCGCTCCAGCTACCACTATCCAAAGTCACTACCTTCTCTGGTTTCG
This sequence comes from Schistocerca nitens, assembly GCF_023898315.1. Taxonomy (NCBI): domain Eukaryota; kingdom Metazoa; phylum Arthropoda; class Insecta; order Orthoptera; family Acrididae; genus Schistocerca; species Schistocerca nitens. The sequence continues at coordinate 508,136,176 of NC_064618.1, read as the reverse complement.
ACTCTTGAGGAAGACTGGGCTGTCATTCCTATGCAGACATTCAGACACCTCATCGAAAGTGTCCCCAGCAGAGATGAAGTCACGATAAAGGCAAAGGATGGATGTACGCCATGTTAATGTCCGGTAATAGGCGTACGGATGGTTAAGATCAGATGCACACAAGCGCCAAACAAACTGGTATAGGCGTGTGTATTCTAATAAAGTGATATGTAAACAGGCAGAATACGGCGCTGCGGTCGCCAACGACTATATGAGACGACAAATGTCTGGCGCAGTTGTTAGATCGGATACTGCTCCCACAATGGCAGGTTATCAAGATTTAAGTGAGTTTGAACGTGGTGCTATAGACGGCGCACGAGCGATGGGACACATCATCTCCGAGGTAGCGATGAAGTGGGGATTTTCCCGTACGACCATTAAGCGAGTGTGCTGTGAATATCAGGAACCCCGTAAAACATCAAATCTCCGACATCTCTGCAGCCAGAAAAAGATGCTGCAAGAACGGGACCAACGACGACTGAATCAAATCGTTTAACGTGACAGAAGTGCAACCATTCCGCAAATCGCTCCAGATTTCAGTGCTAGGCCGTCACCAAGTGTCAGCCAACCATTCAACGAAACATCATCATACGGGCTTTCGGAGCTGGAGACCCACTCATGTATCCTTGATAACTGCACGACACAAAGCTTTACGCCTCGCGTGGGCCTGTCAGCACCGACATTGGACTGTTGATGACTGGAAACATTTTGGCTGGTCGGACGAGTCTCGTTTCAAATTGTATCGAGCAGATGAACGTGTACGGGTATGGAGACAACCCCACGAATCCATGGACCCTGCGTGTCAGCAGGGGACTGTTCATGCTGGTGGAGGCTCTGTAATGGTGTGGGGCGTGTGTAGTTGGAGTGATATAGGACCCCTGGTACGACTCAGACAAAAGGCATCCTGTCTGATCACCTGCATCCATTCATGTCAATTGTGCATTACAGCGGACTTAGGCAATTCCAGCAGGACAATGCGAGACCCCGTACGTCCAGAGTGGCTCCAGGAACACTCTTCTGAGTTTAAACGCTTCCGCTGGCCACCAAATACCCCTGACATTAACGTTGTTGAGAGTAATTGGGATGCTTGGCAACGTGCTGTTCAGAAGAGATCTCCACCCCCTCGCACTCTTACGGATTTATGGACAGCCCTGCAGTATTCATGGTGTCAGTTACCTCCAGCACTACTTTAGACATTCGTCGAATCCCTGCCACGTAGTGTTGCCCGCGGAGGCTGTAACGTTCCCTGGCATTTTCACAATTTATTTGTAACATATACGCCGATCTGGGCAAGTTATATATATATATATATATCTAATATTACTGAATGTGGTATGAAATATGTTTGTTATTTTTATTATATTTTTTTGTAACATTTCTCTGTATTAGGATAGGAAATTTCTATATTTATTATGTGAATGTAAAAGTGTCAGTATTCGCGGTATCAGCGATATTTGCTAGAAATCGATTTACAAAGAAATGTTAATAATCGTAATAGTCGTGCCGTTGTTTATCTTTGGCATGTGGAGACTCTCTGTCGTATGGACAGAGCAGCCAGTGTGTGGAAGAGTCAGTTGTGTGGACTGAGCCGCTAGAGTGAGGAAGGGTCAGTTGTATGGACAGAGCAGCTAGTTGTGTGGACAGAGCCGCTAGAGTGAGGAAGGGTCAGTTGTGGACAGAGTAGCTGAAGTGAGGAAGAAGTGAAGAAGTGTTAATCCTTGATCGCTCTAGCAGACGCGATGTGCAGCTACGCTCGCGCCCATTAGACGCGCCTGATTCATTAACCCGCATTGTGGGCACTAAAGGTTGTGTATGCATCGTGGTTATCCAGCAGAGTTAAGATGTACTTCTTTTGTATCTGTCGGGACTTTGCCGCCTTTAATCAAAGCGTACGAATTAATGTGAGTTGACTTGTTGTTTGGGCTAAATATATTAGTATTCATTAAAAGTGTGAATTATTTATGTAAATGAGCATGCCCACGTCATCTATAAATCACATGCGTAATGTAGTAGGTTTGATCAGTGATAAATGTCGGCTTGGCAATAATTAAGACATTTTCTGTTAATTAAAATATTCTTGTGTTCTATGGCTAGTGCCGGGATAAAAGTCAGTAAAAATATTTCACAAAAAGAAAAACCCACTGCATTCTGGAAAGTGTATGCCAAGGCCGAATGATTTAAGAGACTCAGTTCTTATCCAGATAGTACTATCCAATTAATATGAGTGCACGTAATAATTTCCATTTAAATGTACGTAATCCTTAAGAAAGTAAAATTTGTTTTTTTATTACCACACGTAATGAAGAGAGTGGTTCTACAACAAAGTTCGCACTAAGGCAAATTAACTTTTAAGCAAGAAATAAAATTATTATTTCCTTTTTTTATTTCTACGAAATTTCAAATCATTCATTCCAGTAATTTCGTTAAAATGGCACCCAGCGTGAAGCTCGATTCAATTTTAAGAGAATATCGTTAAAATGGCGCCCAGCGTGGGGCTCGATTCAAATTTTAAAGGAATATCATTAAAATGGCGCCCAGCGTGGGGCACGAATATGCAGTGGCCACGAAATACCCTTGAGATACCTAGGGAATTAATATAGTCGAACTTTGTTGCAGGACATTTAATAATTTTGTCATGTACTGTATGTATTGCTTAACCAATATTGTGTGGTAATACCTGTGTATGATTTTTTGCATGAGAACACTATGTATCCGGAGCTGAAGCAGAGAGCTCATTATTTTGGAAAAGTAATAACCTTCCACAATATCAGGGGGCAGCAGCACCCAAGATAGATCACCAAAAGGTAAAGCTACAGTGTAGTTGTCCTGTAGGTAGTAAAGTAGCCTCCGTGCAGTGTCCTCGGATCATTAGTGGTGTGCTTGTTGTTAGTACTTTGTTTTAAAATAACAGGACATTTAAGTAGTTAGTCATTGTAGTATATAGTACGTATGTATTGGGTAATGTCCATTTCTTGTGTGCTTATGTGAGTGAAACCTGAAGTGTTAGGATACTTAGTTCAGATTTTATTTCTTTTGTTTACTATGGTTAGATTGCGTAGTCAGAAAGATATCAACATGGATAATGAGCAACAGTTAGTTAATAGTGATACCGAGTTAGAAAATGGGACACAAAGTAATGTTAGTGACGTAGCTCAGGAAGTACAATGTGAGAATCTGGGGGCAGAAGGGCAAGAAATGTTGCCACTGCCACCCAGTGATTCAGTTGATAGCGTAAATAGTGAGCCATCCGCAAGCACTGGGCACGGACCAGAGAGTGGTGTGATGTCAGAAGTGCAATCATTAAAAGATATGTTTGAGCGCATGATCACTTTCCAAGCTGAATTTGTACAAATGCAAGCAGAGCGTGATAAAGAACGTGATGCCGAACAAGCAAAGCGTGACCAGAGATTGGTAGCTGAATTTGCATGTAAACAAGCAGAGCGTGATAAAGAACGTGATGCCAAACAAGCAGAGCGTGACCGACGCATGCATGAGAGGGACTTGCAGTTGATGCAAGCTTTAGAAGTTATGCAAAGTGACATTGTTAACTTGAAACAAAAATATGAAACCATGCCCACAACGGTGCAAGCATTAAGCGAAGGACTAAATAGTATTCAAATGGCTAATGCCAATATCGTAGAGGAAGTCAGTGTCCTGACTAATAGGGTCGAACAACTAGAACTTAACACAACCCACGTAATTGAGAACAAAGTGATCGAACATGTGCACAAAGTAGAACGTAACTTCATAAAGGAATTAGATGAGAAAGTGCACGCCGCAATTGAGGCCAGAGAGATGGATTCTACTGCGGATGTGCAAGATCTTAAAAAGATAGTGCAAAAGGACATTCCGCTGTGGCAGCGGAGTGTGGACCGCCGTCTTGCCGAAATGGAGCTAAGTTTGCGGCAAGACGATGCGCTGGCGTATGTCACGCCAGCCAAGTCCAACAATGATAGGCATATAAATACAGCAGTACACAATTGTGACTGCAAGACAGGACAGGCAACCGATGTAAGCGGAACAAATAAATGTCATTCCAAAGTAGTGATTGAAGAAAGTCTGATTAGGAACCGACAGTTTCAGATCTTTACAACGGAGAAGAAATCTGTTCACCCTGTAGTGTTTATCAAGGGATTTAGAAACATTTTGCCTAGCGTTTGGAGTCATACCCAGAAAATACAGTTTGTTATGTCTTACATACAGGGAGATGCTGCGTTATGGGCAACCGAAGCAGCTGACAGTTGCGATACATATGAGCAATTCGAAAAGGCATTCTTGGCCAAATATTGGTCAACATGTATTCAGGAGAGATTACGGAAGGAAGTATATAATCCAGAGCCGTATTCTCTACGATTAGGCAATTTGCGAAAATATTTTGAGAAGTACATTAATAAGACCCGTTACTGGGACGAACAGATTTCATCTCGGGATTTGATCAGACTTTTGAAATCACACTTGCCGATAGATGTAAAGGAAAAGCTTATACACGTGCCCGAAAATGATATGGAACATTTCTTGTCTATTCTGGACGCAATTGACCTGATTCAGGAGGACATTAAGGCGGCCTCTGAACAGATTAGAAGTAACGGAAATAGTTATAGAAATGGTAGAAATAACACGCCTCTAACCAGTAATAGAAACGGCGGAGGTAATAATAGGAGACAAGGGTATACACAAAACGGAAATAGAGATAGAGACCGGAACGGAAATAGACCACCGGGGAATAATGATAGGAAAAGGAGGTTCGATGACCGGTATGAAACAGGCCCACCAAGCAGTCATAGATGGAAAAATGCCAGGGGGCCGTACAACACTAATACTTATAATGATGCAAACCGAACTTGGCCACAGAACCAGAGGCCCAGTCCGGACCGGCAAAACAGTGATAGATATGACAATAACCGACCGCCACCACAAAATGCGCCAATTGCGCAGCCGTGGCGGCCGACGCAACACAACGTGCACATAGTGGAGGTCAATGACACAGAGCAGCCACGCCCATCCACTAGCAATAATTCAACAAACTAGATGCGGCCGAGATACGCTCTCCATCGTCGGCTACGGTTTGGAGTTGTAAACAATGAACATTAATAAGGTGTACTAGTGTAGGAGTGTATAGTTATAAGAATATGATTGACTTTTTTCATGTGTGTGGATATTTGTGTTATGTACTCTTTTAATTTGTTTAATTTGAGATATTTCTTGGCACAATCCTTTATATTATGTGTATCTATGTGTAGCTGTCAGATTGACAGATCTGAACCCGGAACAATATTAGTAATATAAGGCCCTGAGAACTTTATTATCTCACTAGTGTTATCACAAAATAATGCACCCAGTAGTGACCCGAGAGCACCACGGGAGGCAACCTTGTTGTAAATTTATGTAGCGTAAAGAAACTCATAAAGAAGCTTCAATTGAAGCATGTGCAGATTCAATCAATAAGAAAGAGCTAGCCAGATACGGTCCAAGTAAATTTTCGCCTACAGAGACTTCACTGTGGTTACGTAGGACGTTGATTGTATGTACGTAAATCTTACACTCTGGTAAAAGGTTACGAATGTGCTGTTGCAAACAAATTCAGCAGCGGACATTGTAAATAGAAATAAATAAACTTTAACAAAAGTGTAGTATTGTGCGGCAGAAACAGACAGTGACAGTCACTGATAAAGAACTAGCACTACACGAACAGTGAACCGATAACGGACGGTGGATAAACCTAGTGTCAAATTTTAACTTTTTGTATGTAAAGGGACGCTAGGAAAGAGCGTGTGACTAATGACAAGTCATGACGGTGGAAAATATTGTGTGCCCATAAAAGTGTACTGTGACAATGAAACCTTGTGCGAACAAGACTAGTGAAGGCCTACTGAGTAATAACTACCACTAATTGTGTGCGTTCTTTCCCACAGCAGGAAATACGGATAGTATACTGTTTGTGAACTTGTTGCATGTTTCCTGGAGCACCGCAAGAAGACGTCGCACGGACGAGCTGGTATCCAACGCGTTCGGCTATAGCAGCTATGCAGCGGCCACAGCAGCCCGTAGCAGACCAGACAGCCACGCCCGTACGCGCCGTAGCTGTCAACGATGGGGCGGTGACCTACACGAAGTCAGCGCGCCGCGCCGAGCGCCGCACCCCACCGCTCATCAAATACATTATTGGCTTTTGAAATGTTTACATAAACTGAATAACATATTAATGACTTCATTTTGATTAACATTGAACATGTACTATGTACGTCCGTAATTGATATATCCTAGGACAAGTGACCTTGTAGTGTATCACAAGAAAAATAGTGATATCGTGTAATTGTGTAAACCCGTTTGTGACAAACTGCAAAAATACTTCAAACGAAAAACTGTTAATATGGACTATAAACCAACTGGGATGGCTGGGCTCCGGCACAGTTTTGCCCAGGTTTCCTGATTGCCTACGCCCAAATGGGGGAGCCATGTACTTATATAATCCTGGGGCTAATTACAAGAGCCATTCCATAAAACATACAGAGGTGTAAAGAACGTTACTGGCACCATTGTGTCAAAGTGTAAAACCTCTTTGCCAAATGCTGCCAGGGGGCAATGTAACGTTCCCTGGCATTTTCACAATTTATTTGTAACATATACGCCGATCTGGGCAAGTTATATATATATATATCTAATATTACTGAATGTGGTATGAAATATGTTTGTTATTTTTATTATATTTTTGTAACATTTCTCTGTATTAGGATAGGAAATTTCTATATTTATTATGTGAATGTAAAAGTGTCAGTATTCGCGGTATCAGCGATATTTGCTAGAAATCGATTTACAAAGAAATGTTAATAATCGTAATAGTCGTGCCGTTGTTTATCTTTGGCATGTGGAGACTCTCTGTCGTATGGACAGAGCAGCCAGTGTGTGGAAGAGTCAGTTGTGTGGACTGAGCCGCTAGAGTGAGGAAGGGTCAGTTGTATGGACAGAGCAGCTAGTTGTGTGGACAGAGCCGCTAGAGTGAGGAAGGGTCAGTTGTGGACAGAGTAGCTGAAGTGAGGAAGAAGTGAAGAAGTGTTAATCCTTGATCGCTCTAGCAGACGCGATGTGCAGCTACGCTCGCGCCCATTAGACGCGCCTGATTCATTAACCCGCATTGTGGGCACTAAAGGTTGTGTATGCATCGTGGTTATCCAGCAGAGTTAAGATGTACTTCTTTTGTATCTGTCGGGACTTTGCCGCCTTTAATCAAAGCGTACGAATTAATGTGAGTTGACTTGTTGTTTGGGCTAAATATATTAGTATTCATTAAAAGTGTGAATTATTTATGTAAATGAGCATGCCCACGTCATCTATAAATCACATGCGTAATGTAGTAGGTTTGATCAGTGATAAATGTCGGCTTGGCAATAATTAAGACATTTTCTGTTAATTAAAATATTCTTGTGTTCTATGGCTAGTGCCGGGATAAAAGTCAGTAAAAATATTTCACAAAAAGAAAAACCCACTGCATTCTGGAAAGTGTATGCCAAGGCCGAATGATTTAAGAGACTCAGTTCTTATCCAGATAGTACTATCCAATTAATATGAGTGCACGTAATAATTTCCATTTAAATGTACGTAATCCTTAAGAAAGTAAAATTTGTTTTTTTATTACCACACGTAATGAAGAGAGTGGTTCTACAACAAAGTTCGCACTAAGGCAAATTAACTTTTAAGCAAGAAATAAAATTATTATTTCCTTTTTTTATTTCTACGAAATTTCAAATCATTCATTCCAGTAATTTCGTTAAAATGGCACCCAGCGTGAAGCTCGATTCAATTTTAAGAGAATATCGTTAAAATGGCGCCCAGCGTGGGGCTCGATTCAATTTTAAGAGAATATCGTTAAAAGGCCCTACACGATATTAGGCATGTGAACCAGTTTCTTTGGCTCTTCAGTGGATTATATTATGAGTGGAACCAATAAGGAAATTGGTGTTGATTCACTGAATGTACTGTATAATTTTGGTTTCAGACGTGTAGGAATAAAGGCTGAAGCAGGCTCATAGCGCGAGTTGCGTTGCTGTTCGCGAGTCTGTCTTGGCAGCTGCGGGGTGAACCTCCTTTTCATTCCGGTCGGTGGCGGCGGCGGCGACGGCGGCCTAAGACCGTCCGGATGCCGCCTCAATGGAGCGGGCAAAGCAATCCCCGGAGAGAGCACACTGGCAGAATATAATTATTCACGCGCGCGTTAACAGGCGCGACACGCCATCTGCCACCACTCTGGGGGGAGGCGGAAAGAAGCGGGTGGAGTGAGACAGACGGAGAGGGGGAGTGAGCAGGAGACGGCACGAGTAAAAGGAATGCGATGCGATGCGCGACATGTGTTGCCGGACGCGACGCTTTTTAAAAAGCGGGCCAGGCGACGATTACTCACGGTCACGTGGTGCTGGGAGGATGCTGGACCGGTGCCTATGGTCTAGACGGCTGTTTTATAGCGTGTAAGTCGTGGGAGGGGGAGGGGGGGCGATAAATAAAGATGGGTGGGCGAAGGCTGCGCCAAACACACACAGCACACACACATACACATGGGAGCGAGGTAGGCGCATCCGCCAGACCACGAGCACAGGGCGTCGCCACAAATTACGCCAACCTGCGAACCGCAGGGTATAACGACCGCGCGCGAAATGAAAACTAAACGAGCGGCTAAACAGCGAGGCTTCCGCGCAGTAAATCCTCGCACACACACGCAAGCACACACTCACACAACACACAGGAAGACACAGATGTACGCGCGTTCGCGTTTGCGAAAGAAAAGTAAAGCGTTCTGTTTCGTTTATGGGCGAAATTAACTGCAACTCGGCAGCGCGCAGAGCGAAAAGCTTAAAGCGGCGAGTTGTGTGCGGAACCGCCGGCAATTACGCGGCCAGATTAAAAGCTAATGGAGGGGCGGCCGGCTACCGGCTACGGGGCAGCGACCACCGCCGTATCAGCCTCGCGCCGTTATTTAATAAGTGCTACATAAACGCTGCCAATGTCCCTCCCGTGGCTTCTTGTCGGCAGCCGCCGCTTTACAATGTGGTCCCCAAACCATTGGCTTACCCAGGAAAGGCAAGCTTTTAATTGACGGCCGCCGCAAGCTGAGTCGTATGAAACGACCCGTGTGCTACCAATTTACTGTTGCGAGTGGCTTTGTAACGACACTACAGTCCTCGTAACTCAGTGGAACTGTTTTTTTCGAAAGTCACAGCAAATAAACGGCCCAAAATAAACCGAATCAGACAAGGTTCGGCAGTGGCAACCAACAGAACGGCCACGTCTTGAAGGCAATAACATCATCATCATCATTGAAGACTGATTATGCCTTTCAGCGTTCAGTCTGGAGCATAGTCCCCCTTATAAAATTCCTCCATGATCCCCTATTCAGTGCTAACATTGGTACCTCTTCTGATGTTAAGCTTATTACTTCAAAATCATTCTTAACCGAATCCAGGCACCTTCTCCTTGGTCTACCCCGACTCCTCCTACCCTCTACTGCTGAACCCATGAGTCTCTTGGGCAGTGTGCGATTTGCAGGGGGGGATGGGGGGGATTTCCCCCCATCTGCATCAGACCATCCCCTCCTCTGGTTTTAGTTTATGCATCCCAACCTGGGATGTTTATTTCCCACGCACTGGAGTAAAACTTTACATATAATTTAAATTTGTGGAGCCGAACACTGAAAGTTTACTATTAATACTATTAATATGTTTGCTTATGAATTTTGAAAAAGTGTTATGTAGTAGTTAAGCATTTCAAAACATGTAGAACTAAATGACAAGACGACGCATGCCACATTTCCGTAGCATGCCTCAATGTTGCAAGACGTCGCCCCAGCGTAAACGAGGCTTTAGAGCCAGGTCTGTATTGTATGGTGGATGTGATGTGTTGCGTACGAAACTAAAACCTGCAATCAGATCCAAACGTCGTGGAAAACTGTGAAGAGGTGTCATCCTGCAGCAAGATAACGCTCGCCCACATTCTGCCAAACGGACAGCCGACGCAATAAAGGAGTTAAGATTCGAGGTGCTGGAACATCCACCATATAGTCCAGACCTGGCTCCAAGTGATTTTCCCATGTTTGGACCTTTAACGGAAGCACTACAGGGAAGAGGATTTGAAAGTGATGAAGACGTCATTGCTGCTGTGCAAAATTGGTTACAGATGCAACCGATATACGTATTATCTGATGAAATAAAAAAACTGGCAAAACGTCTGGAAAAGTGCATTGAAGTCCAGGGAGGTTACGTAGAAAAATAACGCATGTTTCAGTTTTCTATCATCAGAATAAGTACAGCTTTTCACAAATGTGCCTTTACTTTTTGAATTCCCCTCGTATACCTGTATGTAGATGATTTTGTAAATAAGCTTTACCTATAATGTACTTTTAAAGATACAACAAGGGATGGCTTTTCTGATAATGCATACACGTGAATAGTGAGTTTCGGCATTAAAATCTATTTATAAATAACTATTTAACCATGGGTAACGCCACGGTCCAAGCTAGTAACATATATAATTACACTAACCCCCTAAGACATCCCCCCCCCCCCCCCCCCCCACTGGTAAAACCACAAATTGCAGACTGCTCTTGGGTAACCTTGCTTCTCACATGCGTATAACACGACCCCGCCATCTAAGCCTGTTCGTCCTTACTGCTACATCTATAGAGTTCATTCCCAGTTTTTCTCTGATTTCCTCATTGTGGATACCCTCCTGCCATTGTCCCCATCTACTAGTACCTGCAATCATCCTAGCTACTTTCATATCTGTAACCTCAACCTTATTGATAAGGTAACCTGAATCCATCCAGATTTCGCTCCCATACAATAAAGTTGATCGAAAGATTGAACGGTGCACAGATAACTTAGTCTTGGTACTGACTCCCTTCTTGCAGAAGAGAGTAGATCGTAGCTGAGCGCTCACTGCATCAGCTTTGCTACACAAATCGCTTCCAGTTCTTTCACTATGTTGCCATCCTGTGAGACTATGCATTCTAAGTACTTGAAACCGTCCACCTGTTCTAACTTTGTTCCTCCTATTTGGCACTCAATTCGTTTGTACGAGGGCAGTTCAATAAGTAATGCAACACATTTTTTTTCTGAAACAGGGGTTGTTTTATTCAGCATTGAAATACACCAGGTTATTCCCCAATCTTTTAGCTACACAACACTATTTTTCAACGTAATCTCCATTCAGTGCTACGGCCTTACGCCACCTTGAAATGAGGGCGTGTATGCCTGCACGGTACCATTCCACTGGTCGATGTCGGAGCCAACGTCGTACTGCATCAATAACTTCTTCATCATCCGCGTAGTGCGTCCCACGGATTGCGTCCTTCATTGGGCCAAACATATGGAAACCACTGAAGTTTTGTGAGCTCCTCTCAGGTGCGAAGACTTGTGTGAGGTCTTGCGTTGTCATGAAGAAGGAGAAGTTCGTTCTGATTTTTGTGCCTACGAACACGCTGAAGTCGTTTCTTCAATTTCTGAAGAGTAGCACAATACACTTCAGAGTTGATCGTTTGACCATGGGGAAGGACATCGAACAGAATAACCCCTTCAGCGTCCCAGAAGACTGTAACCATGACTTTACCGGCTGAGGGTATGGCTTTAAACTTTTTCTTGGTAGGGGAGTGGGTGTGGCGCCACTCCATTGATTGCCGTTTTGTTTCAGGTTCGAAGTGATGAACCCATGTTTCATCGCCTGTAACAATCTTTGACAAGAAATTGTCACGCTCAGCCACATGACGAGCAAGCAATTTCGCACAGATGGTTCTCCTTTGCTCTTTATGGTGTTCGGTTAGACAACGAGGGACCCAGCGGGAACAAACCTTTGAATATCCCAACTGGTGAACAATTGTGATAGCACTACCAACAGAGATGTCAAGTTGAGCACTGAGTTGTTTGATGGTGATCCGTCGATCATCTCGAACGAGTGTGTTCGCACGCTCCGCCATTGCAGGAGTCACAGCTGTGCACGGCCGGCCCGCACTCGGGAGATCAGACAGTCTTGCTTGACCTTGCGGCGATGATGACACACGCTTTGCCCAATGACTCACCGTGCTTTTGTCCACTGCCAGATCACCGTAGACATTCTGCAAGCGCCTATGAATATCTGAGATGCCCTGGTTTTCCGCCAAAAGAAACTCGATCACTGCCCGTTGTTTGCAACGCACATCCGTTACAGACGCCATTTTCACAGCTCTGTACAGCGCTGCCACCTGTCGGAAGTCAATGAAACTATACGAGACGAAGCGGGAATGCTTGAAAATATTCCACAAGAAATTTCCGGTTTTTTCAACCAAAATTGGCCGAGAAAAAAAATGTGTTGCATTACTTGTTGAACTGCCCTCGTATCTCTTTCCCACTGACAATACTTACGTTTTGGAGATGCTAATCTTCATACCATAGTCCTTACATTTCTGATCTAGCTCTGAAATATTACTTTGCAAACTTTCAATCGAATCTGCCATCACAACTAACTCATCCGCATATGCGAGACTGCTTATTTTGTGTTCACATTTCTTAATCTCACGCAGCTAGTCTATTGTTTTCAACATATGATCCGTAAATAATATGAACAACAGTGGAGACAGGTTGCAGCCTTGTCTTACCCCTGAAACTACTCTGAACCATGAACTCAATTTACCGTCAACTCTAACTGCTGCCTGACTATCCATGTAAAGACCTTTAATTGCTTGCAAAAGTTTGCCTCCTATTCCATAATCTCGTAGAACAGACAATAACTTCCTCCTAGAAACCCGGTCATATGCCTTTGCTAGATCTATAAAGCATAGATACAATTCCCTGTTCCACTCGTAACACTTCTCCATGATTTGCCGTAAGCTAGAGATCTAGTCCTGACCTGACAACCTCTAAGAGCCCTAAACTCACACTGATTTTCATCCAATTTGTCCTCAACTAATACTCGCACTTCCCTTTCAACAATACCTGAGAAGATTTTACCCACAAAGCTGATTAAAGAGATACCTCTGTAGTTGTTACAATCTTTTCTGCTTCCATGTTTAAAGATTGGTGTGATTACTGCTTTCGTCCAGTCTGATGGAACCTGTCCCGACTCCCACGCCATTTCAGTTATCCTGTGTAGCCATTTAAGACCTGACATTCCACTGTATTTGATGGGTTCCGACTTATTTCATCCACCCCAGCCGCTTTATTGCACTGCAATCTATTGACCATTTTCTCCACTTCCTCAAATGTGATCCTATTTCCATCATCATTCCTGTCCCATTGTACATCGAAATCTGAAACATTTCTGATCGTATTTTCACCTACATTGAGCAACTCTTCAAAATATTCCCTCCATCTGCCGAAGGCATCAACAGGATTCACCAGCACTTTTCCTGACCTGTCCAAAACACTTGTCATTTCCTTCTTACCTCCCTTTCGAAGACTGCTAATTACACTCCAGAATGGTTTTCCAGCAGCTTGGCCCAAAGTCTCCAACCTGTTTCCAAAGTCTTCCCAAGATTTCTTCTTGGATGCTGCAATTATCTGTTTGGTTTTGTTTCTTTCTTCAACATAACTTTCTCTGTCTACCTGAGTTCTAGTATGTAGCCATTTTTGATACGCCTTCTTTTTCCTTTTACAGGCTGCCTTGACTGTGTCATTCCACCAAGCTGTTTACCTCATCCTACCTTTACACACTACTGTTCCAAGACATTCTTTAGCCACTTCTAGTACTGTGTCCCTGTATCTTATCCATTCCTTTTCCAATGACTGTAATTGGCTACATTCATCTAACTAGTACCTTTCTGAGATCACTGTTATGTAATTGTGCCTGATTTCCTTATCCTAAAGTTTCTCCACTCTTATCCTCCTACATATGGACCTGACCTCCTGCACTTTCGGCTTCACAATACCAATTTCCAATCCTGGCATTAAAATCACCCATGAGCAGAACACTGTGCTTCTCCTTTACTCTAACAACTACATCACTGAGTGCGTCATAAAAACTATCCGTCTTATCTTGATCTCTCCCTTCACAATGCGAATATACTGACACAATCCTAATTTTCTTGCTAGACACTGTCAAATCTATCCACATCAGTCGTTCGTTTACATACCTTATTGCAACTACGGTGGGTTCCATTTCTTTCCTGATGTAAAGCCCATTGTGCTATTCCTGCTTTGACTCCTGACAGGTAGACCTTATATTCTCCCACTTCCTCTTCTTTATCACCCCTTACCCGAATGTCAGTAACAGTTAAAACGTCCAACCCCATCGTATTTGCAGCCTCTGCCAGCTCTGCCTTCTTCCCAGAGTACCCCCATTGATATTAATAGCTCCCCATCTCGTTACCATTCGTTTGCCGAGTCGTATCTTAGGAGTCCCTGGTGTGTCAATTAGAGGTGGGAATCCGTCACCTCCAAAGGTCCGAGGCATTTTGCTCTGATTGTTGCCAGCATCATATTTAAAGTACCAGGAAAGCAGGTTGCTAGCCTTACTTGCCCTGGGTCCCATTGAGTTTTATCCCTAACGGTTGAAGGACTAACCGGTGGATTTGGTTGTCTTTGCCGCCTGAGCACAAAGGTGACCACGACTCGGAATATGTCCGAGATGCCCAGCCTTATTTCAAAGTAACTGGTATCCCGACTGTCAGGACCACTTACTTGGCCACTCATACGTTGCCCGTGCTTCATGAACCAGGACATGACAACAGGAACCCACACCATGAACCACCCCACACCATGAACCAGCCCACAACATGAACCATTACGACATGTAAGAAAATTATTTACATATTAAGTATCCAATACCGTTCATTCGTTGGTGTTGCAGGGCACTCATCAGTGTGCTTATCAGGGCCCTTCCTGACTCTCTCTATCTGCCTTTTCAGTCTTTATTGATATTTCCCCCCCCCCCCCCCCCAACACCCAATACAGGCGGAAACGCCTGTAAACGGGACAAAAGTCTGATCATCAGCGAAGAACTTTTAAAAATTTCAATAAAGACAAACTAAATATTAAAAGATGAAAAGTTTGCGAATGCTTTTAAAAATTATAAGAAAGCTAAATTCTTTGGCGTTTACGTCAGAAATATTAAGAACTGTTTTTTAACCCTTTGAGTTCCAATAATATATAAAAATTTTAATTTGAAAATTTTTCACAAAATTGACATTTATCATCACAGTAAGCAACGAATACAAGAAAAAAGTGTCAAAAAGTAAAGAACCAGTTATTTTAAGGAAGTGGTATCACTTTCGAATATAATCCTAAAATTTTTCACAAACTAATCCTTCATTAATTTTATTTTACATAGCCAGGACTTAGATGACACAAAATAATAAAAATACTATACAATAAGTAAAAATAGAATACAGTAATACAAAATAATAACAAAATTCTGCAACACACTACTGATTTTCTATTAGATGTATTGTGAGATCCAGAATTACGCTATTCTGATAGTCCTATCGCTTGCTGCATATAAGTCTTCTGTGGTGCAGATATGGGGCAGGTTTCTGCAGACCAGGAGACGTTGTGGGTCCTGGAGGTCACCACAGTGGCAGAACTCGTCTTCATTTATGAAGCCCGACTTCCAACAAGAGAAATTGGCAAAAAGTAAAAAGTGGATTATTTTAAGCAGGTTGTTTCACTTTGAAGCCACTGGGACATACAATTTTCAAATACCCATAATTTCGTGAGATATATTCGAAAACAATTTCCCATTATTCATAGACACAATCTGACATCTCGAAACTTCCATGAACTCATAATGCCTAAAACAAATTATAGTCCTAAAAAAAAAAAATGAGCCTAAAATTTAATATACTTTAATCAAAATTACATTCTGCTCCAGTGGTTTCATTTCAATACCACTCTTAAAGGTAGTAGTATAAAATCACATTTACATTACACAGTGAGTGATATCCTCAATACGATCACTATAAAAAATCCACACGTCACAATCTCCTACAAAAACGTAGCACAGTCTGCACGCCGACTAAATAAATAGAGATGGGGCCCCTCCACGCACGCACCAACGTGGTGACCAAACCAAAAGTTCTACTGTCACCTCCGTCAACATGTTAGTTATCCAACAGGTGGATCACAGGATGCTGGGCTGTGATGTTATCCGTGCGTGTGGGTAAGACTACGCATTAACACGGTCCATCAGGTGACAGATAGTGGACGAAACGCGAATGAGGGTAGCAATTTGAAGAGCAGAGGCAAAAAAGTGCCAAGGCTGTTGCACTGAATATTGTATGCGACAGCCACAATGCAAAAAAACATAATTACTTTCTGGCAGAAACCACACGTACTCAAAGGGTTACTTAAATATCGAAATAGTAAAACATAAAATATAAAAATATATGCTTTCAAAAACACACTGAAGAATGATGACATTCTTCTTAAAGAAAAAGAAGAAAACAACACTACACTTTCAATTCAAAGCTGAAGGACCTTGTAACATAACAGATTGAAACAGAGCCTAAAATTTATTAAAAAATTTAAATTATTTCCGTAAGTACAAAAAGCGATATAGAATTATCGACTTTACAGAACACTTTCAATTCTCTATTACTACGTAAATGAAGGTGCATAAATAACTATTTGTTAATAACTGTCATATGATTAGTATGAATGTTCACTGTAGGAAATATGACTTCACATATGCTTGATATTGTCAAGTTAGGGGGCAACCTAGATTAATGCAGAGACAGAAGTACAATTTCGAACAGCCAAGATCGCTATTGTACAGCATTTATGGTAATGACTGGTTTCAGCAAACTACGTTGCTATATCAGGTCTGTAAAGCATAGATCTTGAAGATTTCTTCAAGTACGGTGGGATCAGAGGTAAAGGGGTGTAATACAATTCAACATAAACACCATCTGGTGGCTGGTTGTAAAGTCTATGTTGTTTACTTGAGAATCTCAATCTTCATTCTGCTGATGTACGAACATGAGCTTTTATAATCAGTGCAGTATGTGCGTTGTTTTATGTAATAATTATTTTATGCTTGACTTGCTCATATACGATTGTTCTCATGTTCATGGAACATCGTTCTTTGATATGATAATAACGTGCATCTGGTCAAGATTCAGTGATATGTACTGTAGAAGGTGTGATATATTCCATGGTGTAGCCCATTCTTATGTTAAACTGCATTAATCCCCTTTACTTCTGATACCAGTGTACTTGGAAACGTTGATCTATGCTTTACAGGTTTGTTGATGGCAACGTAGTTTGCTGAAAACAGTCACCACAATGAATGATGTACAGTGGCGACCTTGGCTCTTTGATGCTGTACTTCTGTTTCTAAATATGACTATAATCCTCTGAGGATCAATAATTACGTATTAACATTTTGGAAAAAAAAAACGCGAGGTGGGATCCACAACGAGTCTTACATCCGATTGTTTGGATGGCTTTGGTGTACCGACAATGAATGGACCGAGCAGAAGATAGGTTAGCAGTGCGGGCGAACGTGGAACTGTAATGTCCGGAGAAGTGAAAATGGTTCAAGTGGCTCTGAGCACTATGGGACTTAACTCCTGAGGTCATCAGCCCCATAGAACTTAGAACTACTTAAACCTAACTAACCTAAGGACATCACACACATCCATGCCCGAGGCAGGATTCGAACCTGCTACCGTAGCGGTCGCGCGGTTCCAGACTGTAGCGCCTAGAACCGCTCGGCCATTCCAGCCGGCTGGAGAAGTGGAATTAATAGTGGCAGTACTGTGTTGACTGATGCGAGATTTTGTGTGGTTGTGGTATTTACGGTGGAAAGTCGTTTCGCAAAATTGTGGATCATGGAATGCAAGATTTTCCTGTCATATTCTAAGATGGAAATTTGAAACATGGCTACTTCAACAACAGTGACTCCTGCTGACAACGTGGTTCGATGCATGTTATTCTATCAGCTTTGAGACGCATAGAGCTTTAAAAATTATCAGCCGCCAAAACGCTGCGACGGCACTACATCATCTTCAATAATTAAGACAAGAACATCTTCCTACATTTCATTCTGCTTTGAACCGTGCAAGAAGATTACAGTCAACAAAGATGAACATCAGTCGTCAGCAGCACAAGAAAACCTTTGTTTGGCTCACTTAATCGGTTTTAAATGTTTAAACTGGTATCTTCAGAAATGAAATAGGCTCAACTCATTGGTAAGCCAAAGTCAAAATAAGAATCGGACGTAGTGTCCTACAAAGGATTGGCAAAAAATACACATATAAAGCAGATATGTTAAAAACAACTGCAGAAGTAAAACAGATTTGTTAAAAGAGATGTACACTATTAAGGCTAAGAGCCACAACATACCTTTGCTACAAAGTCAATAAAACGGAGTGACATCTCTAAAAGTATATGACACGTGCCATGAGTGGCAAGACAAGTAATTTTCAAATTTCACATCGTGCATAGTATTTGCGAGAAGAGTCGACTACCAAGCTGAAGACATGGGCCTTAAAGATGTCTGTATACAAAGTGCGCTACTGTACAGACAAACTGTAATAAACCCTGTGACAGCTGAATGGCCAGTATGCATTAAACCTTATAAAACCACATGAAACGCTTAACAAAAGACAATAAACTATGGACCAAGTGTTAAGCAAACAGACATATAAAAATATCAGTACTATGTAAAGGGATAAACAACCGAAGGTAAACTGTTCGCATTTTATTATCATTTTATGGTGGCGTCATGGGCCACTGGAATAGCAGTAATATGAACTGTTTGTTCCGCATGCTGGAGATGAGGCTGGCCGCTGGACGCGCGTTTTTTTTTCTTTTTTTTTAGTGGACGTCTCCGAGTCGAAGGAGTGTGGGGGGCCCATGAGCGTGTTTACAAATTGACTTGCTGTGTGGAAACGTGCCTATAACGTATCTAGACGCTAAGTAAAACTTGCTCTATGAGAATTAATAAATATTGGTAGCCGTTTATAAAGTCAGCATGTGACCGTTGCACATTAAAAATACATAATAGTTCGTGGTTATACCAAGAAGACATCGTCAGAACGTAAAACATCTGTGTTACATAAAGGTCATTAGTAGATACTGGATAGAAAATATATAATAAAATGAATTCAAAGTCTGTGACTCTGCAATCAGACACAACAAGAGATGAACATGAAGTAGGCCACAGTAAATCATTTATCAGAGAAGCTATACAATGAAAACAATATTTTTTTCAGTGCTAGTTGATTACTCAGCATATCCTTAGAGTTAAGTTCGGGAATGTTTATAAATCTCAACTTCTTCTAAAATGTTCGTTTGCATACGTTATCGACTATATGCAAAATTTCCTTATCGAGTAAGGGTTGCTGGGGTAAGCGAGTTTTTCAGTTTTGAGATGTTCTTCGAAAGTTTACTTGCAAGAGCTCTCACCATCTTTGTTGAATAAGTGCGCGCGAAAACAAGCCCTGTGTGCCCTATATAAAAGCGTGGGCCACGTTGTATTGAACTTTAAACAGCCAAGATTTGAGATATTTGTCAGTTTTAGATCTCTCGTTACGCATAAACAGCAACTTGGTGACATTATTAGTGGAAAACGCCACATTGAGGTCGTATTTTCTTAACAACTTGGCAATCCGATACGACATGTCCCCTAGGAAAGGAATTGTAAAATATTTTGTCCTTATTAAGTAAAAAAGAATTGGTGTGGTTACTTGTTTTAGCCTTCTATAGTTTTTGCATAAGACTATGCGGTTACGCGTTGTTGTCAGCATTGTACTTAAAGTTGTTAGCTCTGTGACAATAGGCTAAGAGCACTTCAAATATGCGATCAATCATAGCATGAAAAAGTGTTGTCTGGTTATCACTTGGTCCATGACTTATTGTCTTTTGTTAATAATTTTGTATGATTGTATAAGGTTTAATGCATACTTGCGCTTCAACTGTCGCAGAAGTTATTAGACTAGGGCTCCCACTTTGTATATAGGCGTTTTCAATGCCCTTCATGTCATCAGTTTGGTGGTTGATTTTTCTCGCAAATACCGTGCACGAGGTGAAATTTAACAATTAATGGTTTGCCACTCATCGCATCAGTCATATATTTTTAGAGATGTCACTCTGTTTTATTGACTCTGTAGCAAAGGTATGTTGTGGCTCTTAACCTCAATAGTTTACATCTGTTTTAACAAACCTGTTTTACTTCTGCTGTTCAGTCTTTGTGCTTTTATTTCTAACAAACTTGCTTTATATAGGCCTATGTATTTTTTGCCAATCCTTTGTAGGACACTATCGTCCGATTCTTATTTTGACTTTGGCCTACTGGTCTGGGCCTATTTTACTTCTGAATATGCCGGTTTAAACTGTCGAAAGTGGTAAAGTAGATTAAATAAACCTTTTCCTGTGCAGCTGGTGACTCACTGTTTATCTATGTTGAATTATTCTGCAGCTGCTGAACTACAGCTATGAATAAAATCATATTACAGTCACTTATTAATGTAATTGTAGATGTAATGTAGTAAAAATAGTAGATATCCAGAAAGTTCCAAAGATTATTTATCCAAATGTCACTTACTGAATCATGTTTCCTGATCATATATTTTATAAAAAAAGTTTCTACGCAAAATTTATACAATTTAAAACATAATAAATGAAAAGCACCAGTTTGCTTTTGTCCTACAATATTATTTTTATTGCTAACCGGTTTTCGGCTTACAAGGCCATCTTCAGGCATTTACTGAGTATTATCACCAAAGAAGTTAAATATTAGCAGACAACATTGGAAGAGAAGTAACACATCTAGAGTGAAGTAGATGTGTTACTTCTCTTCCAATGTTGTCTGCTAACATTTAACTTCTTTGGTGATAATACTCAGTAAATGCCTGAAGATGGTCTTGTAAGCCGAAAACCGGTTAGCAATGAAAATAATATTGTAGAACAAAAGCAAACTGGTGCTTTTCATTTATTATTATAATGTTGTTCTACCAAGAACCGACGGAAGATTCTGTTAATATGAATTTAAAACATCGTATCTAAAACAAAGTTTTGCGACAAAGCTGGTTTGTCGTATGTTATACGAAACTATGTTACAGCGTAAAGAGCTATTACTCTTGCAAATAACTGCTGTGGTCACATTGCAAACTCGCTGATGATTTAATTTGATTTAAAGTAACATGACTCATTTTAAGTAATAAATTTCAGTAATGTAAAAGCTTCAAAGATGGTAGACATTGTGCCGTGTAGTACTTCCCCAGTTTCCATGTATCTTGCTTCTAAGTGAAAAGTCTATTTGAGAAAAGATAATTAAATTCTTTTCAGTAATAGTAAACTTATTTCTGAAGCATTTAAGTTAAATTGCTCCTTCAGAGCTGGCGATCGAAATCTTCGCAGAATAACATTCTTTAAAGACGGATTGTCATGTGGTAAGGTAATACCAGTTCTATTCGCGTCTTCAAATGCATGCAGCTATGAGGAGGATAAAACCAAGTGGTGAGTAACGCAACTCAGGTAGGCAGTGCCTGTTATATTTGTGTCCTTTATCTGAGTAACAAAATTACAAATCTGGTTCCTTATCCTCATCGCACTTTGGAAAGAAGTCAGTCATAGTTGTTGATTCCTCTGACTCTAAAGTGAATTCAAGCTAGGTCCCACATAGTCAAAATTAGTTAAAGCTGTTGAAGATATTTGGGACTCGTTCAGTGTTTATAAAGTACAGACCAAACGTTAATAACCGACTGAGTAAGCAAGAGGATTAGCTTTGCTAGGAACAGTGTTTGTCACGAACGCCGGTTTTTTATGACTGCACACGCGCAACGAGCCATGGGACGTCCAGACGGCCCGCATCTCGTGGTCGTGCGGTAGCGTTCTCGCTTCCCACGCCCGGGTTCCCGGGTTCGATTCCCGGCGGGGTCAGGGATTTTCTCTGCCTCGTGATGGCTGGGTGTTGTGTGCTGTCCTTAGGTTAGTTAGGTTTAAGTAGTTCTAAGTTCTAGGGGACTGATGACCATAGATGTTAAGTCCCATAGTGCTCAGAGCCATTTGAACCATTTGACGTCCAGACGGTCGAGCAGCCGATTTCGGTTAGGAAGCTGAACTGTGGTTTCCAGACGCTAACAGTTTCACTCTGTGAAGTATCTAAAGACTACCGCAAACAAAAGCAATTAATTCAAACCAACCCATACTTGTTAATTTCGTAATTAAAAAGTTCAGTCCCAGTTGCGAAAAATTTATGGGTTCGATTCCACGCGACCAGTGTCGTAAGAATTTAACCTCATAGCCCTCCGGTTAACGTTCTGTAATCTTTCCGCTAAACCACACACTACTGTAAATGGCTCACGTGTGCGAACCTGTTACTTTTTTCTAATTTCTCGGACATCAGGAGATTCCACTTCTGTCGTCTTCATTTCTGACCAGCCCCTGCATACACCGTAAATTTGAACGAAGTCAGTGCTGACGAGTAAGCGCAGTCCCATTGTTTAGTGTTACCCGTGCGAACCACGAGCGGATCGCTAGTACGAAGTAAATGCTAACTCAAAATAAATTCTTTCCTCGTAAACAATGTTGTTAGGATGGTGACCCATTGACAGTTATTATAGTATTGTAACTCTAATTGGCAGTGACAACAAAGACTGTGGTTGCTTATCAATTTCTTAAAATGGATAATGAAAAAAATCACTCATCGGAGCGCGTGAGTCTACATGCAAGCACATGCCCTTTCCTCACGCTTAAGTGAAACTACAGTGAAGCACCAAAGAAACTGGTACAGGCATGCGTATTCAAATACAGAGATGCGCAAAAAGGTAGAATAGGGCGCTTCTGTCAGCAACGCCTATAGAAGACAAGTGTCTGGCACAGTCATTAGGTCGGTTACTGCTGCTACAATGGCAGGTTATCAAGATTTAAGTGAGTCTGAACGTGGTGTTATAGTCTACGCATGAGTGATGGGACACATCATCTCCGAGGTAGCGATGAAGTGGGGATGAGTGTACCGTGAATATCAGGAATCCGATAAAACATCAAATCTCCGATGTCGCTGGGGCCGGAAAAAGATCCTGCAAGAACGGGACCGACGACAACTGAAGAGAATCGTTCAACGTCACAGAAGTGCAACCGTTCCGCAAATCGCTGCAGATGTCAGTGCTGGACCGTCACCAAGTGTCAGCGTGCGAGCCATTCAACGATACATGATCGATATGTGCTTTCGGAGCCGAAGGCCCACTCGTGTACACTTGATGACTGCAGGACACAAAGCTTTACGCCTCGCCTGGGCCCGTCAACACCGACATCAGATTGTTGATGACTGGATACATGTTGCCTGTTCAGAAGAGTCTCCTTTCAAGTTATATCCATTATTTGGACATGTACGGGTATGCAGGCAACCTCATGAATCCATGGACCCTACATGTCAGCAGGGGACTGTTCAAGCTGATGGAGGCTCTGTAATGGTGTGGGGCGTGTACAGTTGGAGTGATACGGGACCCCTGACACGTCTAGATATGACTGACAGGTGACATCCTGTCTGATCACCTACATACATTTATGACAGGGGCTTAGGCAATTCCAGCAGGACAATGTGACACCACAAGCGACCAGAATTGGTACTGAGTGGCTCCAGGAACACGCTTCTGAGTTTAAACACTTCCACTGGTCACTAGACTCCCCGGACATGAATATTATTGAGCATATCTAGGGTGCCTTGCAACGTGCTGCTCAGAAGATAAATCCACCGCCTCGTACTCTTACGAATTTATGGACAGCCCTGCAGGATTCATGCTGTCAATTCCCTTGAGCACTACTTGAGACATGCCACGCCGTGTTGCGGCACGTCTGAGTGCTTGCGTGGTCCCTACACGATATTAGGCAGGTGTACCAGTTTCTTTAGCTCTTCGGTGTATAGTATAATAACGATAGAAAATAACAAATAAAGCGAGAATTAGCTGAAAAATGTGCTGGAGTATTACCTGGTACATTAGACTCGCTGACCACTAATATAAATAGGGAAACAGCCAATCAATAAGAGGAATGATAACCGTTGGTTAACAGTTCTATACATTGACATTGAAAGTGTTGACTAAAAATCAGGGTTTACGTGCAAATATGTGCATCGAAAGTTAAATTCACCGGAGGCTTAATAAAAACTAACCAATATGATCTTCATCTTACTAAAGAGTTACAAATCCAGTCACGACACGGTTCACTAAAATTGATGAAGGTATGAGAAACCCTAGAACTAGAGCCGACATAATAGTAGCAGACCACTATGTAGAGAAGTAACATAAAATACAGGATTTCAGAAAAGAAAGAAGTCAGCAAATGTAAGAAAGTGGATCCAGGAAGAAAAGGAACATTCTCGAAAGGATGAAGGCAGTATGCAAGCAAAGGAAATTAGACACCAAAACGCATAACCAAAACTGATATAGTACATCCTCCAAATGGGTTGTTACAACAAATAAATAAAAGAGAAATGGGCACACAGTCAGAATTATGTGCATGATAACTTGCTGAAAAACGACGACCCAGCCACTCTCATATACATTAAAATAGCTTACACAGTACGACTCTTGTACGAGTGCAGAGTCTCGCGGCGATAAAATTGAATAAAATGTTCTCGGGTTTTCAACCGCGTCAGTTGCTTAAAACTACACGAGCTTTCGGCCAAGCACTCCTTGGCCATTGTCAAGTGATACGACTGCCAGTGGGCTGTTAGGGCGCCCTTATATACGCTAGCTGCCGGCTGTGACGTCACTGGTGCCCGTGACATTGCCATAAATGGGCATGTTTTGTGTGGTGTCACCGCCAGACACCACACTTGGTAGGTGGTAGCTTTAAATCGGCCGCGGTCCATTAGTACATGTCGGACCCGCGTGTCGCCACTGGCAGTGATCGCAGACCGAGCGCCACCACACGGCAGGTCTCGAGAGACGGACTAGCACTCGCCCCAGTTGTACGACGACGTTGCTAGAGACTACTCTGACGAAGCCTTTCTCTCATTTGCCGGGAGACAGTTAGAATCGCCTTCAGCTAAGTCCATGTCTACGACCTAGCAAGGCGCCATTAGCCTTAGATAGCTTGTATCTAAAGAGTCTCACTTGTATCGCCACAATCTCCAGATGGCTCATCAAGAACGATGTATACAAAGGATGGATTAAAGTTAAGTATTTTAGAAGCTACGTACTTTTCTTTATAACATTCATTACGTATCCTGTTTCAGACCTCACTCCATCCTTCGTGAGTTAGCGCGTGCATCTTGGCCGCCTCTTTCAATTAGTGTGCGTAGTGTTGGCAAGTCTGCCGACACTACATTTTGAGTCGGCGTTCGATGTGCTCTCTTCAACCGCGCGATCGCTGGATCCCACGCAGTGCTGAGCTGCAAGCCACCGTCTCTATTCAGGTTGTTTGCGGTAATTTTTATTTCAATAGCTTCCTTTATTAAAAAGTCCCAGAAGCCGTTAGTGCGAGCCACGACAGAGGTATCGTCAAAGTTTATGTGGTGATCGTTTTTAACGCATGCTCAGCTAATGCAGATTTCTCTGGATAGCGTAGGCGATAATACCTCTCATGTTCTTTCCTGCGTTGTTCCACAGTGCGCACTGTTTGTCCGATGTACTTCTGGCCACACTCACATGGTATTTCGTAGACTCCAGGTGTTCTGAGACCTACTGCGTCTTTAACTGGTCTCAGTAATTGACGGATTTCCGTTGGAGGCCTGAAGATTGATTTGATCTTGTATCTTTTCAGTAGGCGGCTTATCTTGCCCGACACAGAGCCACATAATGGCAGCAAAGCAAGTTTCTTTTCCCGCTCTTCGTCGGTGGTCTTATTCTGATATTTCCCAGAAATCACTTCTTTCACTTGATGGGCGCTGTAGCCGTTATTCCTGAAAACCTTGCGTAGGTGGCTCAGTTCATGGGGCAGGTTATCGTCGTCTGATATTAGTCTTGCACAATGCACCAATGTTTGTAATACTGTGCGCTTCTGTGCTGGATGATGATGGCTGGTGGCGTGCAGGTACAGGCCTGTGTGGGTGGGTTTTCTGTAGAGGCTTTGGCCAAGGTACCTATTCCGTTTACTGTGGACAAGGGCGCCGAGGAAGTGCAATGCATTATCTTTTTCCACCTCCATGGTGAACTGGACTTGTCAGAACAGCTTGTGCTACTGATCTATAAATTATACGGCAAAAGGAAAAGGATAGCGTTTATTTCCCTAGTTATCTACGCTCTCTGAGAAGTTATGAATGGAATGTGAAGGTATGGTGGTTTAACAATGAATAAATCTTCTTCCCTCCTCACTATGATCCCTCGCCGCTCAATGACTTGCAGCTCCATGTGAATCTGTAGCGTTTTACTTTGTTTAATGTTACGATAAATTTCATTCAGTTATTTCAATTGGAAATGGGATATTTCTCTTTTCTAAATACCAGCCCACGTTCACGAAGGTCGAACTCATAAATCATGAGTTTCAGTTGTTTTGATTAGACAAATCCGCTATCGATGGTGGAGATTGATCTTCCGACTGCTCTAGCGACTTGATACACTGAGCAAATAGTGCTTAACCTGTGGTAAACGAGGCGTATGCTGAACACGACGGCAACTTTTTCTTGTGAACAATGCTGCACCAGATACTTGTTGTGACCCTTTCTAACAAAGTCAGGCTGCTTTCAACAAGCATGATACCCCTGTACACTGTTAAGTTTTCTGACATCTTTAAGAAGAATATGCAAATCTGTATACACAGTATGAGCCCACAATAGCAGGATTACAAATTAAGTACTGTAACGTTCCATACTGGAATTCTTCACTTCAGCGGATAAGAGTTAGTTGTAGCGATTTTTGGGTAAGGGGAACAGATAAAGTCCAGGCTTCATCTTACTCAATTTGTTCTCTTAATGAATTTATTTGCTAGTCTGATTGTAACAAATTTTTAATTGTGCCGCCGATCCCATTTGACGCAATACCTAAGTACGAAGGTTGCTCAATAAGTGATGCATAGCATTTTATTTCTTCAAAAATTCTTTATTGAACATAATGAGACTTACACTCACGAAAGAATGGTGTTTTATCTACACATCCTACTTTTCTACGCAATCTCCACCCAGTTCTAAGGTCTTCCTGCAGCGCGAAACAATGGCGTGTGTACCCTGTCGGTACCAATTCTTGTCCTGGTGGCGGAGCTAGCGCTTCACTGTGTCAATCACCTTCTCATCGTCCTCAAAAAGTCTTCCACGAATGGCATCCTTTAATAGCCCAACAAGTGCAAGTCTGAGGGGGTTAAGTTAGGGTTGTAGGGTGGGTGGGGTAACACTGTCCAACCCTGTTTTGCGATGTATTCAGCAGTCCTCAGACTTGTATGAGGCCGAGGGTTATCGTGTGGCAGAAAAACATCTCCTGTATTGCTGTGGCGCCGAAGTTGCCTGAAGCGCGTCTTGAGTTTTGTTAACGTGTTGACATACGCTTCTGAATTAATGGTACAGCATCTTGGCATCACATGAATGAGAATCACACCTTCCCAGTCACCTTATCGGCGGAAGCAGTTGCTTTGAATTTTTCTTTTTTGGGAGTGGGAATAGCGCCTTTCCATCGATTGTCGTTTTGTTTCTGGCTCAAAATGGTGAACCCAGGTTTCATCACCTGTCACAATCCGGGACAAGAGGGCCTGACCCTCAGCTTCAAAACATTGCAACAAATCAAGACAAATGTTTTTCTGTGCTATTTGTGATCCACCGTTAGACACCGCAGGACCCATCCTGCACACACTTTTGAATATCCAAAAGTGCGGATAATTGCATCCACACTTCCTTTGCTGATTGACAGATGCAGTACCAACTGCCGTGTCGTAATGCGTCTGTCCTCGCGAATGACGTCAGATCGCTGCAACATGTCAGGTGTGACAGCCGTGGATGGTCTCCCGGACCGCTGTAAATCGTGGAGATCCGCCTAACCATCTTCTGATGAACTCTCCCTCCGTGCCCAGCCGGCCGAAGTGGCCGTGCGGTTAAAGGCGCTGCAGTCTGGAACCGCAGGACCGCTACGGTCGCAGGTTCGAATCCTGCCTCGGGCATGGATGTTTGTGATGTCCTTAGGTTAGTTAGGTTTAACTAGTTCTAAGTTCTAGGGGACTAATGACCTCAGAAGTTGAGTCCCATAGTGCTCAGAGCCATTTTGAACCTCCGTGCCCAGTGACTAACTGTACTTCTCTCGACAGCAGATGCTCCATAGACTTTGCAGAAACGTTTGTGAATATTCCCTACGGTTTCTTTCTCTGCAGTGAGAAGTTCAATGACGGCACGTTGCTTGTAATGTACATCAGCTACAGACGCCATTTTGAAACTGTCCTGCAGCTACGATATCTGTCGGGGGTGACGGAAACTTGGCACGCTCACTCAGGAGACTTCAAATAATACATACGTAACGTTTCGCATTCGTAGGCATTGCTTTCGGCTGAGAAAAAAAATGCTGTGCATTACTTCCTGGGCCGGCCGCGGTGGTCTAGCGGTTCTAGGCGCGCAGTCCGGAACCGCGCGACTGCTACGGTCGCAGGTTCGAATCCTGCCTCGGGCATGGATGTGTGTGATGTCCTTAGGTTAGTTAGGTTTAAGTATTTCTAAGTTCTAGGGGACTAATGACCACAGATGTTAAGTCCCATAGTGCTCAGAGCCATTTGAAGCATTTTGAACCATTACTTCCTGGGCAACCCTCGTATATCCCGCGTTTTCCATTTAGTACCAGTGCTGAGGCATAGGTGTGCGAGTAGAGTAAGATTATTGCTCACAAATACAGTACGTGATGACTCTCGATGGATATTTCAACATTTTCCCAACTCACCTACAGGTAAATGCTATGTGGCTTGAAGAACGCATTTCTTTAGTTATTGTAGTATGTGGATTGTTCTCTTACGTTGTTTCTGTGAAGAAAAATCTACAGGAAGAAACTAATTCAGGTGAGAGACATGGGCAACAAGACACACAGCAATAATTTAGAAAGAACTCGGTCGTCAAGGAAGTGTCTCAACGTCGCCATGGTTGAATGTGATTTGTAACGTGCTGCAATATCGTATACATCCAAGCATCAAAATTTATCATTTCTAAAAAGACAATAAATTTCATTGTAATTTGTTGGTAAGCCTTACTAGACAACTGTGATTCGAAGAAAACTGACAGAGGTGTTCATCACGTTAACGTGCTTAATACGACAGACACTGGTTTTCTTCAATTCGAGAAGAGACCCCACTAGCACGTGTGGATTTCTGTGGCTCCGTGCTCTGTAGTTGTAGGCACAGAAGTAGCGACACTGTGTACCAGAGAGAAGTCCTAACCAATGAAGGATTTCAATCAGTTTCATATCTGAAAACGATTATAGTAGTCTACCTCTTTTAATTAATGGAAAACCTGTAGGTGGTTCGAACAGAATTTTAATATTCTTTTAGCTGCATTTTGGATATGCGCCATTGTTTGCACAAAAATCTTCGAAATAACTTTAGCCCACACATCCCCTATTTCTTACACAAGTTGATCGATTTATATAACACATGTTTTGATTAATTTTATTGGGATTAACTCTGTCACCTGTTTGCAGAAGAACTCATGCACAGTAAATTCAACGTGCATCGTCAATACGTTGTGGACGGAGCCCGAGTAGCACTCAGGCAGCGACATTTAGTCAGGCATACGACACACGAATCATGCTCGTGCTAGGGGCAAAAGTCCGTAACACATTTCGACCCGTATCCTCTGAGAGTAACTATGTAGACTGGACAAGGAATTGCCTTTGTATTGTCCTAGTTTCGAATTTTGAACTACTTGTAGTCCACAAAAGCGCTTTGTATGTTACTGCTCCGTGTTGTCCCATGCTGCTTTCGTACTCTACTTGTATCTTTGTTGGCCAGCTGCTCGCTCCGTAGATAGTTTTGACATTGGGAACCTCGGTGATGCTGATGCTTTCAATGTCCTGTAAAAAGAAAACGGTGATTCTGGTCCAGAAGGAGAAGTCATTGAATCTGATATGCAGCTAGATATGTATGTAAGGCTCTATGTTCTTGTAAGAAATAAACAAAAGAAAGTGTAACAAAAAACTATGTTAATCGAACAGACCTTGGCAGTCCCATTTCCTGAAGTAAAATTCATGAACGAAAATTCCGAACCTGTTCAAATTAGAACTGGAGTAAGGCAGAGCGATGGACTGTCCCAATTCCTGTTCAATCTAGTACTCGATAAGATCATCAGAAACTGGAAGAAAGAAACACTTGGAAAAAGTTAGGGAACAAAAGATAAACGTATCAATATTAAGTGCCTTTCTTTTACGGGAGACCAGGCAATAATTACTCGATCGTTTGAGGAAGCCAGCCACGCCATCGAGTAGCTTCGTGATGCCTCCATCAAGACTCGACTCCAAATCTCTTACGAAAAACGCACAATACATAGACTGCAAGAGCACAAACCTGGCATCACTTGCAATCAGTTATGGCAACATTACACGGGGGAAAAACTTCAAGTACTTGGAAGAGATTATTGTAAACACTAGCAACGAAAGAGTAGCTAACAAAATACGTGCAGAAAAACTATGTAAAACCTACAAAATTTCCTGGAATAAGTACAACAAAAAATCGCTGTCCTTCGAAGCCAAACTTTGTCACTACTACACAGACGTTCTTACAGAAGAACTCTAGGCAACGGAGACGCCATCACTACCAACATCAGAAACGTCGAGAATATAGAACGATAAATACTGCGAAAACATATTTGGACCGAAAAATTCAAGATGGTATTTGGATGTGCAGAAGCTCAGGAGAAATGTAGTCACAGACTGAAAGTTTCGCCTCAGTTGCACAGAAAAGGCTTATGAAATTCTTTGGTCATATGGCACGAATGGACGACTCTCGCTTGACCAAGAAAATCTTCCACATCACCAACGGAACAATCCAAAATACGTTGGCTAGTAGACACCCAAAGTGACCTCACAGAAGTCGGTATTGACGCACTGGGAACTACGTGGATTCTATACAGGCCGAAAATTAGTACGAATAACTTCATACGCAGGCACCAAAACGAACGAATTTGAAATTTAAAAACGCACTGACGCAAGAAAGAAGACAGCCCCAAATGGAAACGATGAGGAAGATTAATGAAGATAAAAGCGAGGAAAACAGTGTTAAGTAATGGTTCCACGTGCTTCTCACATGACAAAACGAAATATATATAAATATAAAAGATATTAATGTAACGAAACATCTGAAATATTTTATTGTCTAATGAACGTTTCTAAAACAACTGTGGCAGCAAAAGTATCATAAAAAAACAGCACCCAACATGTGTCTAGAAAGAGTGTTCCGACCTCAATAAAAGCCAGAACGCGCCGAAGAGAAACTGATGGTGCTCAAATAGTGATACAGCTCTTTTTATGCCTGAATGTTTCGCATTCAGGCAAATTATGTGTAAGAGCCATGTCTACAAATGTTTCTTCGGGATAAAAAAATGATTTAGTAAAACATTTCGTATATTTGCTTTTTTTAAGACCGGATGTACCACATTCTATCAAAATGTTCAAATGTGTGTGGAATCTTATGGGACTTAACTGCTAAGGTCATCAGTCCCTAAGCTTAAACACTACTTAACCTAAATTATCCTAAGGACAAACACGCATACCCATGCCCGAGGGAGGACTCGAACCTCCGCCGGGACCAGCCGCACAGTCCGTGACTGCAGCGCCTCAGACCGCTCGGCTAATCCCGCGCGGCAAACCACATTCTATCATTTCAAATAAGACATGATATGTATTTTTTCCCCCCATGAACCATGGACCTTGCCGTTGGTGGGGAGGCTTGCGTGCCTCAGCGATACAGATGGCCGTACCGTAGGTGCAACCACAACGGAGGGGTATCTGTTGAGAGGCCAGACAAACATGTGGTACCTGACGAGGGGCAGCTGCCTTTTCAGTAGTTGCAGGGGCAACAGTCTGGATGATTGACTGATCTGGCCTTGTAACATTAACCAAAACGGCCTTGCTGTGCTGGTACTGCGAACGGCTGAAAGCAAGGGGAAACTACAGCCGTAATTTTTCCCGAGGACATGCAGCTTTACTGTATGATTAAATGATGATGGCGTCCTCTTGGGTAAAATATTCCGGAGGTAAAATAGTCCCCCATTCGGATCTCCGGGCGGGGACTACTCAAGAGGACGTCGTTATCAGGAGAAAGAAAACTGGCATTCTACGGATCGGAGCGTGGAATGTCAGATCCCTTAATCGGGCAGGTAGGTTAGAAAATTTAAAAAGGGAAATGGATAGGTTAAAGTTAGATATAGTGGGAATTAGTGAAGTTCGGTGGCAGGAGGAACAAGACTTTTGGTCAGGTGATTACAGGGTTATAAATACAAAATCAAACAAGGGTAATGCAGGAGTAGGTTTAATAATGAATAAAAAAATAGGAGTGCGGGTTAGCTACTACAAACAGCATAGTGAACGCATTATTGTGGCCAAGACAGACACAAAGCCCATGCCTACTACAGTAGTACAAGTTTATATGCCAACTAGCTCTGCAGATGATGAAGAAATTGATGAAATGTATGATGAGATAAAAGAAATTATTCAGGTAGTGAAGGGAGACGAAAATTTAATAGTCATGGGTGACTGGAATTCGTCAGTAGGAAAAGGGAGAGAAGGAAACATAGTAGGTGAATATGGATTGGGGGGAAGAAATGAAAGAGGAAGCCGCCTTGTAGAATTTTGCACAGAGCATAACTTAATCATAGCTAACACTTGGTTCAAGAATCATAAAAGAAGGTTGTATACCTGGAAGAATCCTGGAGATACTAAAAGGTATCAGATAGATTATATAATGGTAAGACAGAGATTTAGGAACCAGGTTTTAAATTGTAAGACATTTCCAGGGGCAGATGTGGATTCTGACCACAATCTATTGGTTATGAACTGCAGATTGAAACTGAAGAAACTGCAAAAAGGTGGGAATTTAAGGAGATGGGACCTGGATAAACTGAAAGAACCAGAGGTTGTAGAGAGTTTCAGGGAGATCATAAGGGAACAATTGACAGGAATGGGGGAAAGAAATACAGTAGAAGAAGAATGGGTAGCTCTGAGGGATGAAGTAGTGAAGGCAGCAGAGGATCAAGTAGGTAAAAAGACGAGGGCTAATAGAAATCCTTGGGTAACAGAAGAAATATTGAATTTAATTGATGAAAGGAGAAAATATAAATGCAGTAAATGAGGCAGGCAAAAAGGAATACAAACGTCTCAAAAATGAGATCGACAGGAAGTGCAAAATGGCTAAGCAGGGATGGCTAGAGGACAAATGTAAGGATGTAGAGGCTTGTCTCACTAGGGGTAAGATAGATACTGCGTACAGGAAAATTAAAGAGACCTTTGGAGAGAAGAGAACCACTTGTATGAATATCAAGAGCTCAGATGGCAACCCAGTTCTAAGCAAAGAAGGGAAGGCAGAAAGGTGGAAGGAGTATATAGAGGGTTTATACAAGGGCGATGTACTTGAGGACAATATTATGGAAATGGAAGAGGATGTAGATGGAGATGAAATGGGAGATAAGATACTGCGTGAAGAGTTTGACAGAGCACTAAAAGACCTGAGTCGAAACAAGGCCCCGGGAGTAGACAACGTTCCATTATAACTACTGATGGCCTTGGGAGAGCCAGTCCTGACAAAACTCTACCATTTGGTGAGCACGATGTATGAGACAGGCGAAATATCCACAGACTTCAAGAAGAATATAATAATTCCAATCCCAAAGAAAGCAGGTGTTGACAGATGTGAAAATTACCGAACTATCAGTTTAATAAGTCACAGCTGCAAAATACTAACGCGAATTCTTTACAGACGAATGGAAAAACTGGTAGAAGCGGACCTCGGGGAAGATCAGTTTGGATTCCGTAGAAATGTTGGAACACGTGACGCAATACTAACCTTACGACTTACGTTAGAAGAAAGATTAAGAAAAGGCAAACCTACGTTTCTAGCATTTGTAGACTTGGAGAAAGCTTTTGACAACGTTAACTGGAATACTCTCTTTCAAATTCTGAAGGTGGCAGGGGTAAAATACAGGGAGCTAAAGGCTATTTACAATTTGTACAGAAACCAGATGGCAGTTATAAGAGTCGAGGGGCATGAAAGGGAAGCAGTGGTTGGGAAAGGAGTGAGACAGGGTTGTAGCCTCTCCCCGATGTTATTCAATCTGTATATTGAGCAAGCAGTAAAGGAAACAAAAGAAAAATTCGGAGTAGGTATTAAAATCCATGGAGAAGAAGTAAAAACTTTGAGGTTCGACGATGACATTGTAATTCTGTCAGAGACAGCAAAGGACTTGGAAAAGCAGTTGAACGGAATGGACAGTGTCTTGAAAGGAGGAAATAAGATGAACATCAACAAAAGCAAAACGAGGATAATGGAATGTAGTCAAATTAAATCGGGTGATGCTGAGGGGATTAGATTAGGAAATGAGACACTTAAAGTAGTAAAGGAGTTTTGCTATTTAGGGAGCAAAATAACTGATGATGGTCGAAGTAGAGAGGATATAAAATGTAGACTGGCAATGACAAGGAAATCCTTTCTGAAGAAGAGAAATTTGTTAACATCGAGTATAGATTTAAGTGTCAGGAAGTCGTTTCTGAAAGTATTTGTATGGAGTGTAGCCATGTATGGAAGTGAAACATGGACGATAACCAGTTTGGACAAGAAAAGAATAGAAGCTTTCGAAATGTGGTGCTACAGAAGAATGCTGAAGATAAGGTGGGTAGATCACGTAACTAATGAGGAGGTATTGAATAGGATTGGGGAGAAGAGAAGTTTGTGGCACAACTTGACTAGAAGAAGGGATCGGTTGGTAGGACATGTTTTGAGGGCTCAAGGGATCACAAATTTAGCATTGGAGGGCAGCGTGGAGGGTAAAAATCGTAGAGGGAGACCAAGAGATCAATACACTAAGCAGATTCAGAAGGATGTAGGTTGCAGTAGGTACTGGGAGGTGAAGAAGATAGCACAGGATAGAGTAGCATGGAGAGCTGCATCAAACCAGCCTCAGGACTGAAGACCACAACAACGTGTATTTTTTGTACTCACAATAAAAGAGTTACGGTTTTCGGAAAAAGTGTTAGACAAATCAGTCCAGTTGCTCCATCCAGGATGAATTGAGGCCAGTCCCGAATGTGTGAAATAAGAAGATTTACTTAGTTTCATTACACCAAACCGATTTTGATCTACGAATTATGTGGTTCGTTACTGGTGGTTTTGTCCCTGAGGAAGTTTGACAGGTTTTGGCCAGCCGTAATGATAGTGACGTACGGATAAGGGTTTCCTGAGTTGTATTCTGGGAAAGTCCGCAGGTCGCTTCGGACGTGTCTACGCGGAGATGCCCAACACTTAAAAATATTGTGGGGAAAAGGGAGCGCAACTTTATTAAGACAGCGGTGGAGCCCTTCTGGAGATGTAAGACAGGCACGAGAACATCTGAGGGAGCCGCCCGGCCAGCACAAAGGGCCAAAGGGCCGCCCGGCCGCCGGCCGTGCCTTCAGCGTGCCCTTATCGGTTACACAAAAACGCGCCAACCGCCGCGGCGATAAGGCAGCCGCCAGCCCTCACTCCAGGCCGCATCTGCCGACATTAATTCGGCTGTCGCTGCGCAGTCACAGTCGCAGTCGCAGGCGCTCGCAGCTGCCCACGTCCTCGTCAAGTCCCATCTCCGCGTAGCGCCTGCGAAACCGAGGGTTTCCCTCGAAGAAGGTGGTATGTCACACTTTCATAATTTTTCAGGGAGGAAAAATAATTGGAGTTTTCCTTTGCTGCTATTTATTTATACGTTTTATTATGTATAATCGAATGATACAATACGTATTATACGAGTAGAACAGCAACACGTATTTACCGTATTTTAGGATATTTAGAAATTTATCTTAAATTTTATGTAGCTTTCTGAGGAGAATGTTGCATAGCGTCTAAAAGTACATAGTGAAATTACGTTATATATTTAAAAAATATTAATTTTCTGTTACAACAGCAAAGATAATGGAAAATATGAACAGAGTATCCAATGTGTTTCACTATCCATGTTACGCACTTCTAGAGGTTGTAGAGGGGGCTTAGTAGATCAAGTTTCACGAAAGAACCCATGTCTGGAACATCATCCTGGACACTATAGAGCGTCAAAGTTACAGACGCTGGAGCCTGTAAATGAACAGTACGTACCGGGTGGTTATAATTAAACTTTCCCTATTGAACACGTTATAACACGGAAACTAATTACCGCACGAGGACCAAACTTGGTAGCATTAATGTCAAGGACATGGGGGAACCAATGCAGAATCAACTGAATTGAAACACTTTTAATGTGCTCCTACGGTAAATCATACAATTGCATATTTGTACCACTACTGCTACAAAAAGGGCTCAATATGGAGCCCATCAATGTCCAGAAGAGTCTGAAAGTGCAGGATTGCATTCTGCACAGCAGGACGAAGCATGTCCGTAGGTATGCTGGCTACCTCTCATGATGTGCTGCGCTTCAGGTAGGCACATGTGTGAATGTTTACCTGGTATACCCCGTCCTTCATGTAGCCCCACAACCAGAAACTATAGGGAGTGAGATCAGGTGACCGCGCCAGCCAAGCATTTGGGAACCATCGGTTGATAATTCTATCGTTTCCAAATGTGTTTCGGAGAAGCAGGTAAACGTCACAAACGATGTGCGGTGGGTCCCCACCTTGCGTGAAAACTGTTGAGTTCAATGAGTCTCTCTCCAGCAGAGCGGGTTTGACATGCTGGAGAACAATATCGCAGTAACGCTGGCCAGTCACACTGCACGTCTTTGGTCCTTGAGCGCCACCCTGCTCAAAAAAGAATGGGCCACTGATGAACGTAGCCGTGAGGCCACACCATACTGTGACATGTTCCACCATACAGAGAAATTTCAAGCACAGTGACTGGAGGTGAAGGTCTCCACACTCGACAATTCTGTGTGTTCACCTCACCCGCCAGAGAAAAATGAGCTTCGTCTGTGCATAGGATGGTCCAGGGCCAGCTCTCGTAAACTTAAATCCTCGCGAGGAAGTGAAGAACGAAGTCAACGCGTTGTTGTGCAAGCTGCTGTACGATATGGATCTTGTACGGATATCATTTGAGAATTGGTCAAAGCACCTTCCGTACAGTGGATCACGCGATGTTCGACTGTCGTGACACAGCACACGCACTGCCTGACGATCGGAAACTGTGCGCAGCCTTGTCTGTCATAGCAGCAGAGATTTCATCAACCACCTGTGGTGCAACCGGTCGTCGGCCTCTCCGAGGAGCGACGTCCAGTTATCCAGTTGATTCGAACTCCTTCATCATGCTCCGCACAGCAGGTGGAGTAAGAGGACCCGTCCATAATCCTTTCAGCTGGCGATATTCTCGAAGTGCAGCTGCAGCATTATTGTTGTTTTGGTAACACCCCGCTACTTTTTCCAAACTCATGTTGACACGCCAACAAGTGCACTGCGACTGATCTGGTATGTGAGACTATGAATCACGATGACTGATCACTGCACCTTGTAGCCATAGTTAGAATTGGACGGTGGCGCAGTGACGCGTGGAAATTATGCACTCCATACCATGGATATTAATGTTATCAATTTCGGTACTCGTATGGTAATTAGTTTCCGTGTTATAACGTGTTAAATAGGGAAAGTTTAATTATAATCACCTGGTATGTACAGGGTGATTCCCTGATGATGTTACAAACTCTCAAGGATGATGGAGGCGGATAAATGTATCAGTTTAAGGTAAGGGTTCCTGGTTTGGAAACGAACACGTCGAAAGATACAAGCAAAAATTATTCTGATACCTCTGACAGTGAAATACATGTACCAGTACTGTTGTTGCTGAGAATGTAGCGTATGCAACTGTCAGAGGTGGTACTATGGACCTAAAGAAGTAAAAACCGTCTAGCGAACGTGGAGTCTAAAATGCATACTGAAGGAGATATGAGCACTTGTTCACATAAAATTCCCTGCATTTACACATTTTTAACAGGGCCCCATTTTCTACGCCGATAGAGGAAGAAGCTCTTTACACCACACAGAAAATCTCACGACAGGAACCTGAACTTGATTTTCTCTGTTGTTTTTAACAGTATGTGACGTATCAAAGGTTGAATGACATTCGAACTAAGATGCAGATACACTGCAATTGGGTCATCTGCACTGATACTCAACATGTAACTAGTAATTTTTAAATTTGGATCAGACTCCATAACTCCTTCAAGCACACTGACAGCAACACAGTCATTCTGGCTCATTTCCTTTGTAATGAAAGGTTGACTTAAACCTTCATGTATTACATACAGTTATTCGATTCATTGGTAATCATGGCTTCCATTACTCTTCTTTTCTTCGGATTAATGCAAAAGTGTGGTCCCAACTCAGAAAGCTATGCACCGAAAACATAAACATGTTCTATTGTTGTAAAATATTCTGTCAAGACAAGATAGTTGCACAAAAGTATCATTTTCCAGTTGTTTTGTCCAAATAAAGTTATGCTCTGTTGTTGTAAAATATCTTGTCAAAACAATATACTTGCACAAAACTATCACTTTCCAGTTGTTTTGTCCAAATAAACGGCCTGACCAAACAAATTATTCTAATAGACAATTTTTGCGTTGTAATGATATATGACGTTCTTGTACGTACCGCTTTTGATGTAGATTTTTTTTTTAAGGCATGTCTTTACCAGCTGCAGAATTATAAGATTTTTCACTGTTCCTCCTACTATTCTTGAAATTCTGTTTCCAATATAAGGGACCTGTTTTCTTTTCTACGCTTTTACTTCACGATACAATAGCCTTTGGAGTGAAAATAACATCATCCACGTCCGCCGTTTTTCAGTCATATACGACGTTCTTTCAGGATCACCAACTTTACAAATACAAACAGCTCAACTAGTAAACGGGAAAGAGACATCCGTTTATATGGTAGCGTGTCTCAAGTGATGTACCACTGTATTCCAGTATCAACTTTATCACAAATGTGATATACTGCTTTCTTTAAGGGAGGTCTTCCAATACGCCAGTGCACCGCAGATAGCTGTGAATGTGGAGCACCCCAGACCACATCATCTGGGAGTGTGGCTGTAGGCAAGACGTTACAGACCAGGACACGATTGTCTTTGATAATGTATCAACTCACATCTACTTCTGCACTCCGCGATCCACCCCACGGATTTCGCGAAGGATACCAATGTCACTTCCCCCACTTCCTGTTCGACTCGCTAGCCATTCGCGCGTAGAACGATTGCTGGTAATGCTCCGCGGGGGCTCTAATCTCTCTGATTTTGATGCACTCGTAGGAGGAACTAAATATTTGTTGACTCTTCCAGGAACGTTTGCTCTCGCAACTCTAACAGTAAATCACACTTTGATGCAAGACACCTCTCTTGCAACGTTTGCCAATGGAGTTCATGAGAATCTCCGTTATACTTTCGTGCTCACTAAATGAACCGGTAACGAAACGTGCTACTCTTCTTTAGATCTTCTTTACTTCCTCTGCCAATCGTACCTGGTAATGATCGCAGACTGACAATCAATATTCGAGTGTTGGTCGAACGAGTGTTTTATAAGTTACTTTCTTTGTTGATGGACTACATTTCCTAAAGATTCTTGCATTGAATCTCATACGCGCGACTGATTTATGTAGCAGTTCCACTTCAGATCGCTCCATATTACATATTCCTAGATAATGAAAGTATCTGCAAATGTTTTTTATTCCAGTCTTTGATCACAATATCAATTGTTTTGACGATGATCGGTTTCAGTCCGTAATGACCATCCTCAGATCTACCCTCAGAGGTTTTTTACACCATGTCCTAAAGTGATAAGACCATAATGGTGTAAAAAGGGACTGAGGATGGTCATTACGGACTGAAACCGATCGTCGCCAAAACAATTGATATTGTGATCAAAGACTGGAATAAAAAACATTTAACAATATTGGGTCACTTGAAACTTCCCCTTTGAATAATTATACATACGACTGTGCTTTAACTGACACACAATATTTATAGCGCGACGCAATCTGACTTTCCACACACAATATTTTGTTAACGCAACGCAATCTGACTTTCAAAATTCTCTACAAGAGAATGGCCCTGACTAACATTAACCTGTACTTTTCAGAAATCACTTACCTCACAAAAATCTTGGTTACTCCCACTACTGCAATACAGCAAGCGCCACTACTGCCAGCTAAATAAAAGATTCGAACTATGGAAGGCACTAACTACTCATAGGGATAGTTAGCAAATAAAAGATATTAATAGAGAACCAACAATGTATTTACCTTGATATCATGACAAATTACAAAACTCCGCCATCTCTCTCCCCACATCCACCACTGCTGGCGGCTCACCTCCAACTGCCCAACGCTATGCGCTGTTCACAGCCAGCTGCCTAACACTACAATGGCGAGTATTACAACAATGCAAAGCAGCCACAGACTGCACACGGCACAGCCAGTGATTTTTGTACAGAGGTGGAGTTACCAATAAAAAAATACAGCCTACTTACATAGCCCCCATGCTCCCCACAAAAAATTTTACAAATTTTGTTGGGCACTGGCCAATACATATTTGTTAAATTTTTTTTCACAATTACAATAACAAAGAAATCAAATGCACACACTTATTGATACAATGATGGTCAAAAGCTAAAATTTTCTCACAGTCCATAAAGACAGTTCTGATCATTCATCACATTGCAGTGTTTTTCTCAAAGTCTGAGCAGTAAAAGAAAATGCACACGGAAGTAGTAGATTTCCATGCAGTCTTGAAGAAGTATCGTTGTCCTTCCAACGGAAAGACAGTGCTGACTCTCGACATGCTGACAGGTAATGGGCCACAACAGAGCAAACCCACAGCGGAGTCAGTCGAAGTTTTGAAGAGTATTGGTGGGTAGGTCATCACAGAGCAGACCCACTGTAGTCCTGGTAGAGATTACGGTATTGGTGGGCCACCAGAGGTGCAGACCCACTGCAGTCCTTGGAGAAATAATGGTACTGGTGAGTCAGCAAAGACGCAGACCCACTGTAGTCCTTGTAGAGATAGCCAGCAGCCATCTGTTGTGACTGTGCAGGTGCACAATCACCATTGAAGAGTCTTGCGGATAATATAGCAAGTCCATAACCACCACTTGTGCACTCACAAAGCTTTTTTCTAAATGTCCTTAGAACAAGCAATGCTGTTATCCAGTCCCTTGCTGAATTATTAACACACGTGCAAACACTAACAGTCCCTACTCCTCACATATTGTCCATATACTATGACCAACAGAAACGTGTGCAGTGAAATGTAACTTACAAGTTTATAATATGATGAACTGGTGTCAATTACAATTATAAATTTACAACATAAGAATACAATTACAAAGGTACAAAACACATTATTAAAGAACATAACAATACAGATAACATTTGTAGTAATAGGGGCTTTACAAAAGAATAGAAATATATACTTCAGTGTTACAGGAATTATGACATGAGTACATACATGAAAGATCAGAGTAACTTTCGAAACATCAACTTCACCCATGAGCATTAAAACAAAACAGATAAATCATGTCTAAGCATCTTTACAAAGTAAATAACATATTATCAATGCAAATTATATTTGAGGATAACAGTATTCCTCATCATAGTTCATGTAGCTGAGTATTAGAAGAGAAAAAAGTTCTATGAAACTACACAGAGACAGGAAGAAAACAAATACACAAGGGTACACAAACACATAGTGGGATAACACAATGGAAAGGACAGGGTTCGTTTTCAGTGTAACGTTTGGTACTGCAGTATTTTGTGAACAAAACCTTTTTTGTTCTTGGAGATCTCCCTTCGTTCATCATTATTCCCAAATGGTCCTATCTGTACCTCTTTTCTGTATTCTAACCATATTTCTTTCAAAATAATTATTTCTCATTGTACAATACTCATGTTGGCCCTATCTGTTTCTTGTGGCTTCTCAATGCCCTTTTTTTAAATTCATCGCAACTCATTCTCTTATAGGCTACCCCCTCTTAAGCTAACTTAAATCTACTGAGCTCAGATGCTAAACTAAGGAACGAGGCAATGCAGCAGCACATAAAACAATAAACGCAATCAGCAATGACAAAAAAACGCAGATTTGCGAAGCAAGCAGCATTTTAGAAATTAGCAAAGCAATTGTAATATTACAACTAATCTAAGGCAATGTGCAACAAATAATAACAAGAAATCATTAGTAAAACTGGCTTAACAGAATAATACACAGTCAAATTCAATAACACTATGCCTGGCAAACAGCAGCAACTTATACCTAAATATGACATAGCTCAAGCAAAAAAAATAGTACACTAAAGATAACAATGCAGATAAGGGAAATGTATAATCACATCTTAATGTCTAAGTAATTAAAGTGGTGCACCACAAAAACTAATTCTACAAAAAATTAGTAGTTGAAAAGAAAATTATGTATGCAGTTCCTGGTATTAGTCCCTTCTTATTGTTCTTTCCATTCCAAGAGCTCCTTTTTCGAAGAATGTGGATTACAAAATTATTATTTAATAGATCTGCAGACAGAAAATATTTATATTAGTACATCTATAAAATTTTATTTTAACCAGTGCTGCAGTGCATCTAGAAACTAGATATTAAACAAAATGGGCAAAGCAAGGCGTGAAACGTCATTCACTAGCCATATGGCATTTCTCTCAATTAGCACGACAATAGCCGTGAAATGTTTCTCATCGTTTTCAAGTTCGTCCGTGTCGTTCTGTGCTGCTGGAAGGCTAATGGCTTTTTTTTTTTTTCTTTTTTTTTCCGGGCGGCCGTCGCCCAGGTGTCTGACACAGCTGTGTGCCCACGACGTATTACGTGCAGGTGGTCACTTAACTTTCGTACGGAAATATTTACGACAGCAGTTTGCTACAATGGCAGTCTTATATAAAAATGTTTCACAGGTCAAGAATTAGCGTTGCAAATCTGTAGAAACAAAATCTTATTGATATAACAGTGTCCAAAAAAATTTTCGTCGGCATTGTGATACATTCACGCATTTACACACATTTCATAACTTTTAAAGTACGATCTTGGTTTCCAACAACGTTTTCCACAAATCAGAGTGCCCTAATCACTATTCATTACTCCTTACCTTATTACACATATACAAATTCGTCGACGCTTCTTCAATATTTCCTGTTAATAAATATGTAGCATAATCAAATAACTCATATAGCATCAGCTTCTTGACCATAAACATACCTCAGCAGCATAATACACATCGTCGTCGTAAAAATAACATCATAACACCTCAGTCAAATCTCAAAATCGTCGTAGCTTCCTCCAATAATTTCAAAACCTAGAAAAATTCTCTGCTCATTTCAGTAGTGTCATCTACCTCAAACGTACTTTAAAATCATGCTCCCTTACCAAATATATCATTCAAAGCTCTCATAGTATCACAATGGTTCCGAAAAAATATGAACAGTTTACAAAGTACAGACAAAATACAGTTTCATAAGTGTGAAGTTATCCAACTGTGTAATTACGTAAACATCTGTCACTGATGTAGTAAAATAAATGTTTGTCTCTCTCAGGTAAATAATCAGATAGCTGTGTAATTCTGTGTTGGAGAAATATGGTACCGATGTGTAAAGTTGTATAAGCAAATACCATATTAGCTAGGGCTCCTTGTGCTTGCCAAACACATGGTACACAAAGTAAGCGTGTACCCCCCTGAGGATTAATGTAATTATACCCTCAGGTGTTACAGATTACAGCAATGGAATGAAATGTATCACGGAAAACTTTCTTTGTAAAAAAAGATCTTTAAAAATAAATGTTTTAAGTATAAAATTAATCACTCAAATACGTGTCCTGTAGCGCTAAATTGTGCGTCATGTTGTAAGATAATTCTATGAAACTGTCGTAGTTATCGTCCTCTGTAAGCAAAGTTCTGCTAAAGTCAATGTACTTACCTCATGATACACAAAAGTGAAATGCTCTGTGTATAGATATCGTAGTTATTACGCTTATTGTTGTGATGAAGAAAGTACTGTACTGTAACGTATTGTTGTGCTACGAAAAAGGCTGTCTCATTGTAGCTATACCACAAAAGTTACTACTAAAACATGTTTTACTTTCCAGAAGAAGTCAGAAAAACTGTGCAGATATAAAACAGATACACCGCAAAAGCAACAAGGTAAATTGTGTCACACACTAGTAGCGTCGTGATATAGTCGTGTAGCTGTCAAATAAACTAACCACTGTGTCACCTGGTATCTCTCAGAAAGCACCTTGAATCCATAAT
Source organism: Schistocerca nitens (assembly GCF_023898315.1). NCBI lineage: Eukaryota > Metazoa > Arthropoda > Insecta > Orthoptera > Acrididae > Schistocerca > Schistocerca nitens. The sequence continues at coordinate 508,091,897 of NC_064618.1, read as the reverse complement.
GTATTTGCAAGTAAACCAAAATATTGCATTAAAAAAAAAGCAGATTATCTTTCAATAAACGGTTTTACGTGTGAAATGTGGTGTAAGCCTTTGCTCTTCCTAGTACTCAGAGTGTGAACTTGAATGCAATTATCATGCCGTATACGTCGTTAAAGAATACTGGAATTTTTCTCAAGGTTAGCGTCTATGTTATTTTTCTCGGAGCCAGCCGGCGCACGCGGCTCCCTGCGGTGCGGGTCATTGTCTGTTGGCGCGCGTCGTTAATGGGATTCGGAGACCGAACCTCTAGAAATTCGCCTTGCCGAGAGGGCCCAGCTCTGTTATAATCCCGCCAGTTCTGATGAAATTCAGGTCTGTCGTTATATCGGTAGTTTACATAGTTTCTTGTTTGTCGGTCATGTGGTGGAGAATTTCTCCCGGAATCGTAACTGCGCGCCGAACTGTTGCGTCTGAAGTTATTCTGCCCCCCCCCCCTTTTTTTTTTTTTTTTTTTTTTTTTTTTAACAGCTTATAGTAAAAATCATTGTGTCGGCGAGTAGCATATCGGTCATTGTTAGGTCGTGTCGGCGGTTCCATCTTAAAATTCGGTGCACATTGCCAATTTCTTTCATAACTTCCGAAATGCCCTGTGTTATTATGTTGCGGCTTTTCCGTATCTCTATGTCCCTCTTCCCATGTTGGAGCGCGAGTGTCCTCTGAAATATGAAATTTTTGTATTACCTGCGTCAACTGATCTTGTACTTCCCGGATTTCTCTTTTGTACTGTATATTGATTTGATTTTGATTGAATTTCCTAATTTGTTCGCACTCTTCTGTGTCATTAAAGACTACCGGTTTTGTGTCATTCAGATTATCATCTACCTTCGTAGATAAATTAGTGACCTGATCCGAAAGTTCGGCTACTTTCTCCAATAGTGTACTTATTTCCTCAGTGTGTTTTTCTGAACCAAGTTTCAGAGTATCTACTGTGTCCTTTAAGTTTTCCTGAGTTTTTGCAAGTTGCGTAACCGAATCGGTAGATGCAACTGAGTCAAATTTAACTTGCAAGGTCTCATGATTTTCATAAACAATAGTTTGCAGTTCTTTTATGGCTGCTTCGTGATTCTGTAGTGCATTTTCATGACGCGAAAAAATAGGTTGGAAATGCTCACAAATTTGTGCTTTTACGTCATTACAGACTTTTGGACATTTCGATTCAATGTGATGTAACTCAGTAGTTAAATCTTCACGTGTTTGTTCAAGCTTATGTTCCACTGAGTCTAACTTTTGAAGATTTTCTTCCATTGTGTCTAACTTTTGAAGATTTTGTACCATTCTGTCTAACTGTTGCTGTATTTGTCTCTCATTTTGTTCCATTGTGTCTAACTTTTCAAGCTTTTGTCCCATTTGTTGCATTAACTGTAATAACAATGCACAGGTGTCTGAAACACGTTCCTCAGTGCTTTTCGGCAGTGAAGTTGCACCGGCAACATTCACATTTTGACAAGCAGAAAATGTGTCTTGACTTATTTGAGAAAACGGTGAGGACCCAGAACCTGAATCTACAGTATTTGCGAGATCGTGTCGTGTCATTTCGGCTTCCTGAGGCGAGCTATTGCCGACCGATCGATCGATAATGCTTCCCTCTTCACTAATTGTTTCACTGTCCACGCCATTGTTTGAAACCCGCTCCATATCCCTATGCGCAATTACCAAATTACTACTATTAACATTAGTTAATTCATTATTCTGCGGCGCTAACATACTGCTTTCGTCTTCGCTGTCATTTCTCAATTTACTTTGGAGCCTAGTGTTACGTTTTTCACACGCCATTATTGTCACAGTGTTTCACACGACAACACAGAAAAACACAATTTCAAGAGCAAAAATAAGAGAACACATTAACATAACACTGAAAATAATATCTAGTTAATTGCAGCTGCGAAATACTTGGTGCAAATCTACATGCATGCCACAACTGTTTTACTATACAACAATGAAAAAACTACAACTACAATGGAAATTCTCTACGATTACGCGCTAGCAATAAACAAAATCTACTCTAATTACACAAACTACAAGAAAAAAATCAGAAGATTCCAGTGAGGTATCCTGGCAGGGTCGCCATATGAAACTTCCCCTTTGAATAATTATACATACGACTGTGCTTTAACTGACACACAATATTTATAGCGCGACGCAATCTGACTTTCCACACACAATATTTTGTTAACGCAACGCAATCTGACTTTCAAAATTCTCTACAAGAGAATGGCCCTGACTAACATTAACCTGTACTTTTCAGAAATCACTTACCTCACAAAAATCTTGGTTACTCCCACTACTGCAATACAGCAAGCGCCACTACTGCCAGCTAAATAAAAGATTCGAACTATGGAAGGCACTAACTACTCATAGGGATAGTTAGCAAATAAAAGATATTAATAGAGAACCAACAATGTATTTACCTTGATATCATGACAAATTACAAAACTCCGCCATCTCTCTCCCCACATCCACCACTGCTGGCGGCTCACCTCCAACTGCCCAACGCTATGCGCTGTTCACAGCCAGCTGCCTAACACTACAATGGCGAGTATTACAACAATGCAAAGCAGCCACAGACTGCACACGGCACAGCCAGTGATTTTTGTACAGAGGTGGAGTTACCAATAAAAAAATACAGCCTACTTACACACTGTTCATATACGCAACTTTGTCGCAGCTGGTGAAAGTCTCTGCCTCCAGTGATTCTTCTGTAGTCGTGTAATCATACAATAAAGAGTCTTTCTTTTTATGTTCTGGCTTAAGCAGTCTCCAGCATATCGGTCGGCAAAGGTGTAGCGCTAAGATCGATACTAGGCGCTGAATCAAGCGCGCCTACCTTGAGAGAGGCCAGAGACACACTGACAAGTAACACGCCGCAACGCCCTCTTGACAGCATGTATTTAGGCGCCGCCGCTGACCAGAGGGCCTCACTGACTCACTCAGGGTATGACAGTACATAGCGACCACATTAGTGACTATAGTGAGACTTAAGTTTGTAATAGTAAGATTACCGATATTGTCTTCAAGAGGACTACTACTGATGAGCTTGTACCACAACACATGGACTCTATTTAAGATAAGTAAATGTTCCTGTAAATAAAGAACCGTATTAATTCACGTGTGCATAAAGAGGATACCGACAACCAATAACAAAATCCTCTCCCTTGGTTCAAGACTCTACAGTTTATGTACTAGCAATCGAGCGGTTCTAGGCGCTTCAGTTCGGAACCGCGCTGCTGCTACGGTCGCAGGTTCGAATCCTGAATCGGGCATGGATCTGTGTGATGTCCTTAGGTTAGTTAGGTTTAAGTAGTTCTACGTTCTAGGGGACTGATGACCTCAGATGTTAAGTCCCATAGTGCTCAGAGCCATTTGAATCATTTTTTGTACTACCAATACGTTACATTTGTTTAGTTGAGGCTCAATTGCCACTCGCTGTACCATGCGTCTATCCTCTGTAGGTCTTATTGCTTTTCGCTGCATTTTTCTCGTGTAGCGACTTCTCTGCATACAACAGCAACATCTTTGGTGTGCCCAAGAATAAGGAACTATGGCAGATTTGAACTTACTGACAACCAAAATACAAGCTTACGATCTACAACCCTACCTGACCGAGAACTAGACTACAAGAAAGTCCTGTATCATGACAACAGGACTCACCAAGGCGGAACATCCAACTACAATGTCCTTTTGGATGCAGTGAAGAAATGACCCTCAGGCAGTGTCAGGATGGGTTTCCTGAGATCCTGACAGGCACCTTCCAATCTATACACATTGGGTGGCGTATCGGCACAGCCGCCGTAAATTCTGAGTTACGTCCAAGCGCATCATAGACTAACAATCCAGAAAAATGAGAGAAATAAGTTTTGCTACTTACACAAAGTACAATCGTATAATGTAATGTAGTATAGCGCTGCTCAATGCAGTATTTCATGGTGCACTATAGTATAAAATCATAAATAACAAAGTCTGTGGTGTAGCAATGGGGAATACAGGACAGCAGAGCAGTAGCATCTGCCTTTCTTGATCCAGATGAGCATATATCTGCGTGTTATTTATAACCATTTTTTACCACGGCTACGTCTTTCGTCAGTCAAGACTGGATAGACGGCGTCAGATGGCTAAAGGGTACTATACAGACTTCTCTCACCCTTCACCCCATCTCCTTAACACGTAATCACTTATTACTCTTCCTCTGTCTTTTGTCTTTGTTTCTCTCTCTCTCTCTCTTTATGTGTGTTTTTTCTCTCAATTTATTTTCTTCCCAAACTATTTTACTTTTCTTAAGCAATAAAATATTGAGATACACTTATGTTGGAAATTTTATGTTATTCTTGTATATAAAACTTTATGTGCAAGGTCTGATTTGTTTTATTGTCTAAATAACAGAGTAAATCGAAACAGCATATAAATAAATCTTCACATTCTGTCTACATAGTCTGTGTCGAATTTTCCATCCCTGGTCTTTACATTTTGAGTTAATGGACAATATTAACATCGCTCAGAAATTGCCAAACTAACACAAAGTCTGTGCCATATAATATTAATAATACTAGAAATGCTTAAAGATTCGCCCTAATTTTCCATCTTCCCGTCCTCTGATGAACAGCGATGCCATTCGGAAACGGAAAAAAAATTCTATACGTCAAGACATCATGGAAATGACGAGCTTCATTAGTTTATAAGAAAGTACGTTTCATGCTCTTAGAACAAGAAACAGGGCAAGAAGGAAGGGGACGAGCTCTACAGCGGTCAAGACATCTACACAGCTGCCAGTAAGAAATGGGCCTGCTTGTCTCTCACGAAACTTGTCTGCCTAGTACCGGGCGAGCTCGGGCTGCAGTTAACACTCCAGATTAGCATCGGGAGGCAGCTGGTTCAAATACCTGTCCAGCCACCCATATTTACTTTTTCTGTGGCTTCTCTGAATCGTTTAAGAAAATGGTGCTATGGTACCTCTGAAAGGGACACTGCCCATTTCCTTCCCTACCCTTCCCTTTCCTTCCCTTCCCTTCACTATCCTTCCCATTACACCTGTAATAGCCTATTCCTCGAGTGGGCGTTAGACTCCAATCTTCGTCGCACCTGAGGCATATGGCAACCATGATGGCCAACCATGATAGCTGGCATGGCTTCATGACATGGAGTCCAGGGACACTGAAAACATTGGCGCACCATCCTGATCCATGACTGTTCAACTGTAACACCCTACCCATCACTTATCTAGTTTTGGCATGTGTTCGCCCCAGCTAATTGACTAACAGATCAACAGAGAGTGCAAAATTTCTGCAACATCAGATAATGCAAAAAAAAAAAAAGTAATAAGGCCCTGTGCCTCCTGATTGAGCGGCGGTGGCAGTGTTGACATTAATTGATCCACAACTGATCACTTTTAATTAAAAAGGGGTGCACATTGATGTTATATTCAGCTATTGAACACCAAATGCAAATGTTGAACATAAAATTAATTAAGAAAGTGACTTGTGATTTCAGATTCTTGATTGAAAACAGATGTAGTCGTTTAGCACAAATTCATTTTAACTCCCGACCTTCAGTCATCACATTACAAGGCTCTCCTATCAGGCAGTGGTAATAATTTGCGTTTGCATGGAATAAAGCGCGATAACTCAAAAGTAATTCCTATCGACAGACCCAGGTGTAATGCGAAGTGTGAGAAGAATTCTACAATACACGGCCCATGAAACCCTCGAGGAAACCTTGCTGACATGATCCAACAAATTAATCAGTGGCCGGAGCGGGCGCAATATCGCCGAATACAGCGTGGCGGAGTGGTGTCGTTGTGCGGACGTCGGCCAACCTCGTGGTGCTGCAAGGCTGTGCTCGTCTATTCACTCCTAGCAATCTTGCTCAGTACATAGCTGAACCAAAACTTCCTATCTCCAAACTCAATCGTTCCATTTGCTAAGTCCTAAACTGCAGAGATGCTCACTCTTTCTCAGGCAAGCTGAGTAAAGAATGCCACGTCCGCACTCTAGGCAAGCTCAGAATGGAAGACCACTACGGAGACTTCTCTCAGTCCGCTCTTCACCTCGGTTTCCCCTCCAGCAAAATCACTTACGCCAATTGCAGCGCAAGTTGCGTTAATTATGTGGCACTTCCCAGTGCTGACCAATGCCTGCTCTGGGAAGTGAACAAATTCCCACAAAATTTCCCTTCCTCTAAACTTCTGCTATTTAGCTCCTCCCAGGCCACCCATCAAGGTTAGCATCTGCACAAAACACCAAATTTTCCGGAATTCTGACTCCCAGGAGAGTACTTCAGATTCCTTGGTCCTACGTTCCCATCGGAGGCCGGTGTATTTCATTCTGTCGCTCTCCACCTGATTTACTTCAGACTCTGCGGACCGTGAATTCAGCGTGAAGTTGCTATAGTCATGAACATGCATATTTTGGCCTCCGTTGACTGCTCCACCATAGCTTTGCACAGCTTTCTCGCATGTTTCACTGAAAACGGGACGACGGACATTTATCAACAGGCATACAAGTTCTCCGTCTGCGTCCTGGTACACCAGCATGGGGTGAACCACCCCCCTCACTGTCACTCATCTTAAGGCAGCTGGAGGCCACACCCCGTTACCGTTTTCTCAGAGTTTGAGCCGTCCTAAGCTGCATATTGTCACTTCCGTTCGCCGCTCCTCCGACGACCACAGTCAATTCTGAATACTTCCCTGGGATAAACTAGCCACCAGTGAGTTGACGCGTTTCCACAAAGTTTTCATGTCATGTGAATTACTTTAAAACCATCACCCAACATTAATTATTCCAATACGTCCATACTATACCCTCTACAAGATGCATTGTGCCTTGTCAGTCATTTTTGTTCAGCCCTACTGTTCGCTCAACGTGAGTTTGGTGATCTTTAATGACTCCATGTAAGGGGCATAGTTCTTGCCATCTTACATAGCCTCTCTCTTCAAATCAATTTTGTAGTACATATGATGACTCCTATGGTGTTGCCACCTGTAGTACAAAATTAATATCTCCATAATTGGTATTTTAATCCATTCGCGTGATTATTTACGGGCGATTGATTACCACTGCCTCCTCTCTGATGCAAACTCCCACTCATTCCTAGGGTACCTGCCTTCAGTGACTGGATTTACTGTTAAAGACGTGGTCCTTAATTAGTCTTACTTTTACTTTAATCTCTGCCGATTCCTGAGACAATTATTGGTCAGAGTGCTCAAAAGATAAGTACAATTATATTACAAGGACACACGTCGCAAAGGGCAAATACACATGTTTAAGCAACTCTGTGTTTGTCATTTGAATGGCAAGACCTGCAATTATAACTTAAGGTCCATTCACTCTCAGTTATCCATCCCTACTCGACTTAAATGACTAAAAACATACATGAACAATATTCGTGTAACATTTTGTGATGTTGATAATGGTTACTCTCATTCAATTATATGTGAACGCCTGTTTGACATTTTATAAATAAAGGGTTTTTTTTGTGTCTCACTGTCTCTGGACGTTCATATTGTGCATGGTGTGAGTGTCATCTTTACACAATTCAACAAGGTCTGGCCCAGTCCAGTGGCTGTATTGTGTACACACATGTCCTTTTTTATATACATATATCTATAAAACACAACCAAAATGACAAGAATCATTGCATATTGAGCAACCACTTTTGTGTATTTGTAACAAGGTATAAGTATGAAATCTTATTCTAACACAAAGAGACGTGGCATGACAAATGTATGACGTTTTAACAAATGGCACATTTATAAAATCATAACCTTCTTATAACATAATTCATAAACAGAACAAATGAGTACTTTACGTTCGTTGAGGCGCATGTTATTCATTTGAATCCACACTGACACACTCACACACATGGCACGTTTCTTGCAGGAACGGAAGTGACATTAGTTCTGACTAGCAAGTAGAGGGATGGCTAACGGCTGAGAAGAGAGCAACGTCGATTACCGAAATGGCGCCACAGGCACCCGCATCTTCTTGAGGCAGAATGGCTCTCACCTAAGAGCTCGTTGTTGACATCTTGTCCGACAGGCACAAGACCCCATCGGTGCATCTATGATCGGTGACCTCTCGCGGCTCAGCCACAGGTCATTGCTCCTTCTATAGACGTTTTAGGGCAAGGGAGGGACCATGATCAGACAAGAGCCTATTTTTTCCTCAGACCCTCAAAGTTGGTGTCATTAGGCACAAAAATTTAGTTGGTCTGTCGCTCCACCTGACGTGGCGAGCAACAAATATAGAAACCTTCTTGGACCTCTTCATTGCTGCCCCCGATCCGCACCGTGTACAGAGACCAGGACCGACCTCTTTGTCGTACACAGAGGTGGTGGATGTCACCTCTCCTTGGCTGCTGAGTTGACCACCGTCCCCGTCGATTCAGGGCGTGGTCTGCATGCCAGCACCATCGTCAGCTGTGTGCTCCCCTCATTGCTGTCGTCCTCGTTCCTTGTCATCTCGTGTGTGGTGTCCTAGGTGTCGTAGCTACAACTCCCTCTTGCTCAGTTACGCCACCTTAACACACTAAGACAACTAATTTTAGTACATGGAAAGTGCTCATGTTTAACCATCAGTACCATGCTTTTTTTTTACATTTGCTTTAAGATAATGAACTTGTTTCATTACAAAAGGAATAATTTTACTTGTTTGTAAATCAACTTCAGGATCAATTAAAATATAAATGTAACAGAACTTTTTTTTATACATAAACATAAAAATTGCACAAGACAACTTGCTTCACAGTCGTTGACACACATACACAATCAAGGGATAGGGAATCAAGATTATCTGGCCAGGATCCCATCACCATTTCTAACTACCAATTCCTACGACTAACACGGTGTTGGCCAACCCGACTACATATCTACTATTTACTACCTTTTATCTCTAATCTTGTTTTTTCTTCTGAATTCCCTATGTAGCAGACGTCCCTCTTATTGTGCCTGCGAACATGTATAAAACACAACAAACTTAGACATGTGTCAGTCTTACCAAGATTTTTGTTGGAATTTTGGATAGCGGCCTTTATCGTGTTCTATTGCGGCACTTCTTCTCTCCTCTATTTTCTTACCGTTTTCTCCTTTTGTCACGAATGGTTTTATAAGGCCTGTGAACATGTTTCGGATTAGCAATGTCACAATGGCACAACACAAATATAGCTCAGTGATCACACTCGCAGTTGTCACCCTATCTTGGTATCAACAAGTATTTCTGGCGTATCAATGCTGCTGTTCGCTCTGTAGATGATTACATCCGGTCCATTTTAACATAAACTGGGTGCGCTAATTCACGCAACTGCGCATAGCTGTCCACCTCTTACGTATTCAGGGGCATACGAGATGCGTCGGTGCGTCCTCGTAACTACTTACGGGACAGGCCACCTTAAATATGTTCTCCAATGACGGAGATACAATTACGGGGAACTTTTCTGTAATTTTCAGAGTTCCTAATCTATCTTCTTCTAGGGGTACGCCCAGAAATACTTGTTTTCCATTCTTTAATCATGTGTTTTTACAAAATAATCTAGTGCACTTCACTTTCACAACATCGAGAGGCGAGGTATCATTATTGATAATAAAAACACAAAATATAGGCACATATAGACGAGACATTCTACCAGTAAGATCAGTACATATACAAACAAACAAGACACTTTAGCAAAAATCCTTATTCTAAGCCTATATTTACTACGTCCGCGCTCTGGTCTAGTCATTTGTAATGCTGCCCGTTAAGGTGGGATGGACCAGGCTTCGGAGGGCGGACTTCGACCTCTTCCTGGTTGTTATTTTGGTTACCATTATTCCTGTTCCGTCCCGATTGCTGATTACCGCCCCAAGTCCTTTATGATTTACTATGTTGCACCGGAGAGTGTCGCTCTTCTTCCGTGTACCTTCTTTTCGAGTTGCCATTACTCTTATTTTGATTGTGGCCGTTGTAGTTCGGTGCTGACCTACTATCCCACTGGGGTCCATTATTGCGACGGTTGTTATTTTGTTCACGCTGTCGGCGTTTCTCCTGCGCCTGTTCCTCTTGAAATGCGAATTCAAGTTCGCGCAAAATACCCTTAAATACCTCAGTATCGCTACCACAACGACCGGCAAGTGATTGATACGAGATGGGAAGTTTCACGTAGCATAATCTGATGATTTCCGCACCGCTACATGGGTTGTCTAAGTACTGGCTCCTTTTTGTTGTATTTTCAAAAAAATTGACCGGACTCCGGTACCATGCCCCTTCCATATCTCTGGACATAATAATTTCTTATTTGATCCTTTCTTGGGTTTCTTTAGACCAATACTTGCTCAAGAAGGCATTCTTGAATTCGTCGAACGAGACGCTCGTCTTCGCTATATTTCTCATGTATTCAGCGGTCGCGCCCTCCATATGGGAGCACACAAAATCCAGCTGGTACATCAATGGCCAGTGTGGGGGCAAAGATAACTCGAATGGTCCCATAAAAGTTTTTGGTTGCAAGCTATTACCTTCGTCCTTGTAGTGATGGAACTGTCGGACTTATACAAAATGCTTGTAATCAAACCGGTCATCATTCCAGTTATCATTTCAGCCGTTCTTACGATTCGTATGAACCTCGGGACGTGGACTAATTCGTTCCGACACTCTCTCGTCATCTCTCCCGCTCTCTATGTTCGACAGTTGTTCGGTACACCTAATCAGCCGACAACAATTGTGCTCACTGGACTGCTGCGCGCTGTCCGTGTTTACCTCGGTCGTTGCCTCAGAGCTGTGAATCAAGGCCTGGCTCCCGTTGCTTATAGTGTCAACTTTGTCACACCGTGAAGCGATTATCTGTGTTCCGGCAAGTGACGGTTCAGTCGACGCAGTAATTACACCGTTCTCCTTTCCTGATGTCTCTGTAATGAGACGTTTTACCTCGTCCTCTAAATTTCTTTTTAATATCGCCACCTCCTCTTTCAACATCTCGTTAGGCCCTATGTCCGGTTGCTCTTGTTGCTTTTCTTCAACGCGTTTTATCCGGTTTTGTAGCCTTGATAACTTGACCTTTCCTACTTTTGCTGTGCTTTGCGTGGAGTCCCGAGTTTCTCTCGCTATTTTCCTTGCACCTTTCGCAATTAATTTGGCTTCAATTGCCCTTCGTTTGATGATGGCAATCTCTTTCTCTATTTTGACGCCGAGATCTTTACCTCCTCTTTTACTTCCCTATGAACTTCTGTGAGCCTATAGTTCAGCTCCGAATTCGCCTTTTTAATTTGGGCATTAAGGTTGGCGCTCTGCGCTAAGTTCACCGTTTGCATCTGTTTCAACAGGTCCGTAATGTTTTTGAGAGTAGACGCATTTTGATCCTCATTCTTTTGTGGCAGAAAATGCGACTCTTCTCCTCTGTTCTGAGGCACCCTTCCATGTATAGACAAGTACCGTCTCCGCACACCCGTCGGATCACTTGTGAATGAATCGTTTGATAATAGTCGTTCACCGTTTTGTTCCAACACACTCTGGCTTCTTAGGCTGCATCTTCCATACTTATGGATTAATCCTGTACTCCCTGCGTCCTCCTAGCCCTCAGTATCACTGCCTGAATCAACGTCCTTGCTATTCAGCGGACTAAACCAGTCGTGAGACCAAGTTTCACGAAGTTGCAGCTCGCGTTCGTCACGCTCATCGGTAGAGCTTTCCCTACTATCACCCATGTTCTCCCGAGTAACAGTCTGATTATATTCTGCCGTTGTCTTGGCTTTTCCGCTCATTATCATTTGCACTTTTATGTTACACGAAAACTCAAAACCCAGGTACCTCTTACTCTCAATAATTAGATAACGCAAAACATATATCAGGACACAAATTGATACACTGGGTGTGAGCAGTGACCCAACAAACAGTTCATGAAGCATTCCCCCAAAAGGGCAAAAAGGCTAGTACCAATGATTGTGCTCTGTGTGCTCAGCATAAGTACTCCAACTAATCACAAATACAATGCACAGGCACCTATAATTGTCAATTTGAAAGGACAGCACATGAAGAAGACAATGTAACTTATTGTAACTAATGCTACTCGTTTTTCAATTAAAATTTTCTAAGCAATGGATCACATGGAAAAATTTCCTTTTTCAAGAACATCTCCTAGCAAATCCCGAAGTATCGTATCCTGGCATGGGTCAGCCATATGTAACAACCCACCCGTCACTTATCTGGTTTTGGTGTATGTTCGCCCCAGCTAATTGACTAACAGATCGACAGACACTGCAAAACTGCCGCAATATCGGATAACTCAATAAAAGTAATAAGGCCCTGTGACTCCTGATTGAACTATGGTGGCAGTGTTGACATTAATTGATTCAGAACTGATCACTTTTAATTAAAAAGTGGTGCACATTGATGTTATATTCAGCTATTGAGCACCAAATGGAAATGTTGAACATAAAATTAACTAAGAAAGTGACTTGGGATTTCAACTAATTGATTGAAAACAGATGCAGTCGTTTAGCACAAATTCATTTTAACTCCCGACCTTCAATCATCACATTACAAGGCTCTCATATCAGGCAGTGGTAATAAATTGCGTTTGCATCGAATAAAGTGCGATAACTCAAAAGTAATTACTATCAACTGACCCAGGTGTAATGCGAAGTGCGAGAAGAATTCTACAATACATTGCCCATGAAACCCTCGAGGAAACCTTGCCGACATGATCCAACAAATTAATCAGTGGCCGGAGCGGGCGCAATATCGCCGAATACAGCGTGGCGGAGTGGTGTCGTTGTGCGGACGTCGGCCAACCTCGTGGTGCTGCAAAGCTGCACTCGTCTATTCACTCCTAGCTATCTTGCTCAGTACATAGCTGAACCAAAACTTCCTATCTCCAAACTCAATCGTTCCATTTGCTAAGTCCTAAACTGCAGAGATGCTCACTCTTTCTCAGGCAAGCTGAGTAAAGAATGCCACATCCGCACTCTAGGCAAACTCGGAACGGAAGACCACTACGGAGACTTCTCTCAGTCCGCTCTTCACCTCGGTTTCCCCTCCAGCAAAATCACTTACGCCAATTGCAGTGCGGGTCGCGTTAATTATGCGGCACTTCCCAGTGCTGACCAATGCCTGCTCTGGGAAGTGAACAAATTCCCACAAAATTTCCCTTCCTCTAAACTTCTGCTATTTAGCTCCTCCCAGGCCACCCATCAAGGTTAGCGCCTGCACAAAACACCAATTTTTCCGGAATTCTGACTCCCAGGAGAGTACTTCAGATTCCTTGGTCCTACGTTCCCATCGGAGGCCGGTGTATTTCATTCTGTCGCTCTTCACCTGATTTACTTCAGACTCTGCAGACCGTGAATTCAGCGTGAAGTTGCTATAGTCACGAACATGCATATTTTGGCCTCCGTTGACCGCTCCACCATAGCTTTGCGCGGCTTTCTCGCATGTTTAACTGAAAACGGGACGACGGACATTTATCAACAGGCATAATAGTTCTCCGTCTGCTTCCCGATACACCAGCATGGGGTCAACCACCCCCCGTCACTGTCACTCATCTTAAGGCAGCTGGAGGCCGCACCCCGTTACCGTTTTCTCAGAGTTTGAGCCGTCCTAAGCTGCATATTGTCACTTCCGTTCGCCGCTCCTCCGACGGCCACAGTCAATTCTGAATACTTCCCTGGGATAAACTAGCCACCAGTGAGTTGACGCGTTTCCACAAAGTTTTCATGTCATGTGAATTACTTTAAAACCTTCACCCAACATTAATTATTCCAATACGTCCATACTATACCCTCTACAAGATGCATTGTGCCTTGTCAGTCATTTTTGTTCAGCCCTACTGTTCACTCAACGTGAGTTCGGTGATGTTTAATGACTTCATGTAAAGGGCATAGTTCTCGTCATCTTACACAAGTACCACCAGACTGGTCATCGTTGGGTCGATGACGTTCAGACATTATTATTGGTGATTCAAAACAGTGTACTGAACAGCGATACATCAGTATTTCATTTGCAGACTAAGAATTATAGCTACTGGGAGTACGTTTTTATGTTGGTTAATACCTGCAAGTACATGAGGCAAGAGCAAACCATTAATGCTTATTTACCCCTGAGCAGCAGGGTAAGCGTTGAAATATGGACACATGGACGAAAATAGTTAGCCTATACTGACAGTTGTATTCCACTTAGTGGTATGGTTATAAACATGCAGAAAACATCAGGTGGTAAATCATGTGATGTGTTTCTGGGAAGACTGTTCGACACAGAGAAAAAACAACTAACACACCGTTGCGTGTGCATATTAAGGTACCACACATGAAAAGAAACGCACTTATGCCCTTTACACCCTGTGTAATGATAACTTCAGGTCTAAAGGTCGTGCATCCATAAGTAATGAAACAAATAACAAAAATTACTCTGTTAATGTTCGTTACCATTGCAAATAATTTACTGATTTGCCAATGTATTGAGACGAAGTTATCTGAAATGTATCAGAACAGTCACACAGTGATCAATCACAGTCGTAACATCTAATTTGTGGAACACACGCCGATACTCCTCATTGTGTCTCGGATGGACGTTGGTGGGCATAATTGAAACAGAAAAATACAAATAACAAAAATCTTAGCTTACTTCTTGTCTTGATGAGAATATAGCCAATATAGTTTGTCGAAATACCAAATCGAATTGAATAGGAAGCTACAGCATACCCTGCATTCGTTGCAATGTATCACGACGGTCATAATAAGCTTTTCATTCAGTAAATTCAGGACTGTTTTCATCTTTTAGCATGTCTAGAAGAAAAATATCTATATTCGACTTAATACACAGAAAACTGACTGCAAAATGTTTAAACATCTCAACAACAAAAATTAATTTCTACCACATGTAACATATGAAATGTTTTTAAATTAAAAACACGATAAGTATAAGCAAATTCCTCAATTACGGGACAACTCCAAGACTTACGAGTTACAATACGAATTATTCTTCAGTTAACACAATGATGATTTTTCTTACAACGTTCCAATTTACATATATGCTAAGCCCAGTCACTTTACTAAATAATTACAGTCATTACAAAAATGTTCTCCTTTCTTGCACTTCTTACCCTGTGGAAAGCTCATAAGCAAGATAGCGATATTTTCAAAATGTCCAATTTTAAAAAACTACTTTCCACCAACGCTATTTTGAAACGACTGGTAATTAATGAATCATTGTTATTGATGGTTCTTCTCCGCCATATTTTATTTGTTGAACGAGACGGCTGTCGCCTCTCGATTTTTACACCTAATATCCTGCGTCAGTAAACGTATTGGCTGATTCTTTGCAGCGCCGCTAGAGTGTGGTGTCGCCTGCTTGCTTATTTCCTTATATTTTGAAAGCGAAGGAAAATACATCAGTGTCAGTTTATGCACCTAGGAGTTCGTCCGTTGCTTTTAAGATTCTTAAACAAGTCTTGATGTATATGTTTTTGGCAGTCTAACAGCAAACAGATAACTTCTGCTGGAAACTGCGAAAAAAATACACGCAAATAAAGTGAAATGAGGACTGCGATACTAATACAGGGAATTATAACCTTACAACAGAATTCATTGATGAATATACAGGTCACGGCTGGGCGGGGTAGCCGCGCGGTTTCAGGCCCCTTGTCGGGGTCCGCGCGGCTCCCCCCGTCGGAGGTTCGAGTCCTCCCTCGGGCATTGGTGTGTGTGTTGTCCTTAGCGTAAGTTAGTTTAAGTTAGATAAAGTAATGTGCAGGCTTGGAGACCGATGACCTCAGCAGTTTAACCCATAAGACCTTACAACAAATGTCCAAATACAGGTCACCTGCAGCATGCTAATGTCGTACAAAAGAGCGAAAATAGTGGGATAGTATTTCTCTATATATTTCTTTGAAGACAGACAACAGGTTCTTGGAAGATTCTCTATTAGCAAACAAAATTTGTTCATGTAGTTTTCGAAATACCCGTGCTCTGCCATCAGAGGGCATTAATGTGTACTGTGACTTACTTTTCCAACTTTTGAAGGCCCCTTACAGTGTTCCATGTTAGGCTCTGCAGTCCTCACACGCGGTGCGCATAGGTACGATGTGGTGCGGTGCTTTCTGCAGCCCTCAGCAAGCATGCTATTTGTGTGCTAAGGCTGATAACAGATTTTCGTTGTCTAGAATTCACTCTGCTAGAGACTTTCTGGATTGTGGCTTGTCTGTCCAGTGTTACGACTGCTGTTATCGACAGGAGTTTGTGACAGTTCTGCAGAGTGACACTTGCGTGCCGGTCGGTGTGGCCGAGCGGTTCTAGGCGCTTAAGTCAGGAAACGCGCGACCGCTACGGTCGCAGGTTCGAATCCTGCCTCGGGCATGGATGTGTGTGATATCCGTAGGTTTGTTAGGTTTAAATGGCTCTGAGTACTATGGGACTCAACTTCTGGGTCATCAATCCCATAGAATTTTGAACTACTTAAACCTAAATAACCTAAGGACATCACACACATCCATGCCCGAGGCAGGATTCGAACCTGCGACCGTAGCGGTCGCGCGGCTTCAGACGGTAGCGCCCAAAACCGCTCGGCCACTCCTGCCGGCAGTTAGGTTTAAGTAGTTCTAAATTCTAGGGGACTGATGACCTCAGATGTTAAGTCCCATAGTGCTCAGAGCCATTTGAACCATTTTTGACACTTGCGCTGAAATCGAATGTGTTAGCATTACTGCGGAGCTCAAGAAGCTTCAGAAAGTTTTTTGCTTCCAATTCATTATCCTCAGCAACTCTCAAACAAACTGTAACATTCGAAGCTAATCTAGATCTCGTCCGATGATGAGAAAATGAGCGTCAAACTCCCAAGTGTAAAATAAATTATCGTAATAAAAGTGACTGGTTGCAGTCTTTTCAACCTTTCAACATATATTAGAACTAATCCGTAGTAACACGTACCGTAGACTACAGCACACTGTGCAACTTGGCTAGACGGAAGATAAATACTTAGTGTGTCTGTATGCTGCCTGCGGAAAGCTACTTATCCCGGCAAGTGCTGCACGCTTGGCAGAAAGATCTCTCCGCGGAACTGGCACTCTACACAAGTGTTCCAACCCAGCTCAACAAGCTGTCGATTATGGTGGGATTAGCCTTAGGGGAAGGGGGCAGGGGGCAGTGGACAACTCATTAATCTGACGGAGAATGTGAAATAGCTTTGAGGTTTCGCGACTGATGTCACTGCTGCTTCTAAATATTCATTACATGTTCTAGTTTTCTTCAGATCGCTACTGAACTGATACTTCAGACTGTCTTCCAGGGCAAGATACGAGTTTGGTTTGCGAATACCTTTTTCCTTTTTTGGGAGAGGGACAGCTGCCCGCTCCTGCCCCTCGCTGGGTACACTCTTGGAGGGGCTGGTATTAGACGAATAGAAGTTTTCACTTGTCATCCTTGAGAATATAACATGTACATAAGTCTAGTCGCTTCGTGACATCGCATCCCAAGTATCCGGCCTCCACAATCTTGCCTCGACATAATGCGCTGATAATGTGTGGCTTGCCTATTCTGCACTCGACGGTCATGGTCATGACCAATACAAGATCCGACAACGTCCCGAGTCATTTCAGGTGCTAAAGTAATGCGTTCATCGCGACAATCGTCTTCTATTGTTTCTAAATTATAAGTCTCCTGTTCTTTTTATTTAAGTTCGGATCATATGCAGACGTGTAACCTGAAATATTCCCTTTCCTGTATAAATTTTGTACCCATGAATTCACAGAACGCGATATTACAGCAGCATTAAGGAAATGTGTCAAAGATCACAAGTAACTTACTTTGAGCAATGCAACTGTAATGTACACCGAAACGCGTCGGGTAGGAGCGTGGGTAGGAGCAGGAGCAGGAAAAAGTACTACACGTCGGTACTGCAAGAAAGTAAAAGTGGTTTACTGGTGCAAGAACAGTATTACATAACTTTGCACGGAGGTGCGAAGCTGAAGCGAAGGGTCGCGGCCGTCTGCTCTTGATCAAATGGGCAGAATCTACAGTGGTGCTAGTAGAGCTGAACTGCGCCTGCTAGAGGGCGCTGTCGTCGTTGTCTGTCGTAGTGCCAACTTAACTGGCATATACGCCGTGGCATCCTAGCTATCGATACCATACGGGCTGTGGCCAGCCTTATGTTTCATTCTTTTTCAATCAGCATAATTTATTCCTCGAAATGATAGGTCTAATTGATCGAGAATTTCCAATGCATATGCAAAGGAGCAGTATTATCCATGGCTGTGAGTGATGATTGTTGAGTATTTCCTTTGATTTCCTCTAATTCTAAAAAGTATGTTGAATTCATTCTTCTGATAGTTAGTGGGCAGTGGAAGGATGGCCGTTGCAGTTTTCGCTTGACTTGGCTTGCCGTCAGCTGGCGAAGCGAGTGACCAGATGCGCGCGCCTGGGGTAAACACTGGCTGCCCGAATTCCTGGCAGCAGCCACCTCTGTCCCATTCACTGCGGCAGAGGTCGACATGCGTGTTTGACGGTCTTAGCAATGCCCTCGGAAGAAAGTGATTTCCTGCTGAGTTCAGTGAACTCCCCCAGCCCTCGCCGCAGAGGCGAATACGCCTACAGAGTTTTCTGCGAAGGATCCAGGCCACCCACGCAAACAGCGTGTCCTGTAATATAACATCTCACTCTTGCGAAAGAACCACAGGGGATCTCCACAAGCGGATCTTTTGTCTCGTGCCATTGGGCCACCAGCTTCTCGAACGTAAACATTGAGAAGGCAAAGTTATAGAAAGTTTTGGCGGGACGGCTTTTGACAGGTCCGCGCTTGCAATCTTTGAAAGCGGCGATTTTTCTTAGGGCGACACTCACAAGGTTTTGGAAAGTGTTGTGGTAGGTCAGCGCTCAAAATATTCCGTAAAGCGACGCCACACCTACCGGCATAAAATCTTTTGGAGTTTTCGGATTGGAGAAATAAAGTACGCGATCTCAGATTGGCCAAAATTGGCAGCTTTGGCAGGCTCACACTGCGCAGAAGTAGGAGAGAAAAGTATCAGGGAACTTCTTCACCGCTAACGGGAGAGACAGGAACATTTCAGCATTAGGTGCTGGAGAGAGGTAGTCAACGGCTGAGGCTCGTGCAAATTCGAAGTCTGGACTTGGAGAGGTGCAGTCGATTTGCGTGCAGATGAACCGTGCCAAGTCGGCGTTCGACTCCACCTCTGACCTTGCTGCACCTTGCCTCACACATTTGATGTAATTAATCAGTCACATTATGGTGACCACTCGGCCATTATTTTGCTCCTTGGGGGCTCTGTACCTCTTTACTCACTAACCTTCCAACGCAGTCTTCACCGCCAATTTAAATTCGTGAGTAGTTGTTAGCTACCAGAATTTCTTATCCGTTTAGTGTGTTCTATGAGAACTATTCCAATCCTTTCCTTCCCGAAGATCCACAATTATCATGCGTACATATGTGTACGAGCACCCGTTCTCCCATGACGGGTGTTTGATCCTTTTTTATTTTGAGGAACCATTTGAATTTGCACCCAATATAGGTACATGATTTGTAGTCCTTGTTCCATTACAGTAGCTGATAGACCTCGTCACTACTTAGCAATTATTAATATCTAACAGGGCACACAGCTACGGTCCCTTTCCTTCAGTTTCCTTGCCCACAATTCCTTTACATGTACCTGGACCATGGTGGGGGACTTTTACCTTGAATGGGAGTACTCAGTGCATGTCAGTGACAAATCAGACTGACTAGAGCCTTAACGCCAGTGGTGTCTTGCAGTAAGGTTTTATTAAAGTTTTTATTCTGAGTTAATTTCTATGAATAAAGTCTGCTGTTTGTTGAGAGACCGCTCTTACAGCCAGTTCACCCCCTCCTCCCCATCACATGATCTCGGGCCAAGCATGGTTCTCACGGAAAGGACTGCTGATGGACGGACACCCTTGCAAGCGATATTGGTAACCCTCGACCAACAGAAGCGTAGGGAGGTCTCACATGGGTTCTCGGGCTCGGCAGCCGACGACCACGGATGGAGGCTTCGCTCTCTTGGCTACTGGCTTCCCATCCGACGACACACCCCTGCCCTTTGCGATCGATTTTGAACTTCGAAAGGTGCTCCATATGTATTGCTAATAGCAGAATAAATACCAGATTTATCCAGTTCTCATTTGTGAATTAACTATTTCGGTTGTCCACCTATCCGCCTATCCTAATCCCGTCCTGACGTTGTGTTAATGTTGCTGAGAAGTAATAAACACGTCAGTAATGTGTAATAAAGTATGAAACTTCCTGGCAGATTAAAACTGTGTGCCCGACCGAGACTCGAACTCGGGACCTTTGCCTTTCGCGGGCAAGTGCTCTACCATCTGAGCTACCGAAGCACGACTCACGCCCGGTACTCACAGCTTTACTTCTGCCAATATCTCGTCTCCTACCTTCCAAACTTTACAGAAGCTCTCCTGCGAACCTTGCAGAACTAGCACTCCTGAAAGAAAGGATATAGCGGAGACATGGCTTAGCCACAGCCTGGGGACGAGATACTGGCAGAAGTAAAGCTGTGAGTACTGGGCGTGAGTCGTGCTTCGGTAGCTAAGATGGTAGAGCACTTGCCCGCGAAAGGCAAAGGTCCCGAGTTCGAGTCTCGGTCGGGCACACAGTTTTAATCTGCCAGGAAGTTTCATATCAGCGCACACTCCGCTGCAAAGTGAAAATCTCATTCTGTAATAAAGTATGCCTCTAGTTTTGTTACGTGCAATGGAAATGCTTGATCCACACAGTTCTTAGTGAACTACTCAGTACTGACTGCAATGATAATTCAGAAAATTTCTGTCTTTGCTGGGGGAAAATGCACCTCACGTATAAATCTTGATACCGACTGCAAAGTGCAACTCCGCCCTAGTGACACCAGAAGTTAAAAATAATGAGAAGGGATTATGAATGATTTTAAAGAACGTGTGAGTATGAAAATACAAAATGGAAAAAAATCGCAGCGTCAAAAAAATAATTAATATAGAGTAATTGGTAATACACTACTGGCCATTAAAATTGCTGCACCACGAAGACGCGAAATTTAACCGACAGGAAGAAGATGCTGTGATATGCAAATGATTAGCTTTTAAGAGCATTCACACAAGGTTGGCGCCGGTGGCGACTCCTACAACGTGCTGACATGAGGAAAGTTTCCAACCGATTTCTCATACACAAACAGCAGTTGTGACGCCTTGTGTGAGGAGGAGAAATGCGTACCATCACGTCTCCGACTTTGATAAAGGTCGAATTGTGGCCTATCGCGATTGCGGTTTATCTTATCGCGACATTGCTGCTCGCGTTGGTCGAGATCCAATGACTGTTAGCAGAATATGGAATCGATGGGTTCAGGAGGGTAATACGGAACGCCGTCCTGGATGCCAACGGCCTCGTATCACTAGCAGTCGAGATGACAGGCATCCTATCCGCACGGCTGTAACGGATCGTGCAGCCACGTCTCGATCCCGGAGTCAACAGATTGCGACGTTTGCAAGACAAAAACCATCTGCACGAACAGTTCGACGACGTTTGCAGCAGCATGGGCTATCAGCTCGGAGACCATGGCTGCGGTCACCCTTGGCGCTGCATCACAGACAGGAGCGCCTGCGAAGGTGTACTCAACGACGAACCTGGGTGCACGAATGGCAAAACGTCATTTTTTCGGATCAATCCAGGTTCTGTTTACAGTATCATGATGGTCGCATCCGTGTTTGGCGACATCGCGGTGAACGCACATTGGAAACGTATTTTCGTCATCGCCATACCCGGCGTGATGGTATGGGGTGCCATTGGTTTCACGTCTCGGTCACCTCTTGTTCGCATTGACGGCACTTTGAACAGTGGACGTTACATTTCAGATGTGTTACGACCCGTGGCTCTACCCTTCATTCGATTCCTGCGAAACGCTACATTTCAGCAGGATAATGCACGACCGCATGTTGCAGGTCCTGTGCGGGCCTTTCTGGATACAGAAAATGTTCGATTGCTGCCCTGGCCAGCACATTCTCTAGATCTCTCACCAACTGGAAACGTCTGGTCAATGGTGGCCGAGCAACTGGCTCGTCACAATACGCCAGTCACTACTCTTGATGAACTGTGGTATCGTGTTGAAGGTCCATGGGCAGCCGTACCTGTACACGCCATCCAAGCTCTGTTTAACTCAATGCCGAGGCGTATCAAGCCCGTTATTACGGCCAGAGGTAGTTGTTCTGGATACTGATTTCTCAGGATCTATGCACCCAAATTGCGTGAAAATGTAATGTCAGTTCTAGTATAATACATTTGTCCAATGAATACCCGTTTATCAACTGCATTTCTTCTTGGTGTAGCAATTTTAATGGCTAGCAGTGTACTTTTTTCTAGGTAACATATTTAAGTCATTAACGTTGCAAGATCACAGGTTAACCTAAGCCAGAGACAAGCCATCAGAGATGTGAAACGCTGGTACATTAATAGTGGGTGTAACAGCCAGATTGTTGAATGCAAGCATGCAACGTGTTTGCACTGCGTGTCAATTTGTGGAATGTAGTTCCATGCCTGTTGCACGTGGTCGGTCGATAGATGGACGGTTAATGTTGTTTGTAACTTTCTGGCAGATTAAAACTGGGTGCCCGACCGAGACTCGAACTCGGGACCTTTGCCTTTCGCGGGCAACTGGTAGAGCACTTATCCGCGAAAGTCAAAGGTCCCGAGTTCGAGTCTCGGTTCGGCACCCAGTTTTAATCTGCTCACACTCCGCTGCAGAGTGAAAATCTCATTCTGGAAACATCCCCAAGGCTGTGGCTAAACCACGTCTCCGTAATATCCTTTCTTCCATAAGTGCTAGTTCTCAAGGTTTGCAGAAGAGCTTCTGTGAAGTTTCGAATGTAGGAGACGACGTACTGGCAGAAGTAAAGCTGTGAGGACGGGGCGTGAGTCGTGCTTGGGTAGCTCAGTTCGCAGAGCACTTGCCTGCGAAAGGCAACGTCCCGAGTTCGAGTCCCGGTCCGGCACCCAGTTTTAAACTGCCAGGAAGTTTCATATCAGTGCACACTCCGCTGCAGAGTGAAAATCTCATTCTGAATGTTGTTTGTGGATGACGCTGGTGTTGTCCGATGACGTCCTATATGTGTTCGACTGGAGACAGATCTAGTGATGCAGCAGGCCAAAGCAACATGTCGACACTCTATAGAGCAATTAGGGCAACAACAGCGACATATGGGAGAGCGTTATGCTGTTGGAAAAGACGCTCCGGAATGATGTTCATGAATTGCATCAAAACAGGTCGCATCACCAGACTGACGTACAAAATTGCAGACAGTGTGCGTGGGATGATCACGAAAAAGCTCATGTTGTCATACGAAATCGTAGACCACAACTCCAAGTTTGGGTGCAGTGTCTCTAGCACACAGACTGGTTGGTTGAAAGCCTTCAACTTGCCTCCTCCTAACCAACACACGGTCGTCACTGTCTCTGAGGCAGAAACAGCTTACATGAGAAAGCTCAACAGACTTCCACCCTGCCCTCCAATGAGCTGTTCGCAAATGGCATATGGCAGGACATAATTAACCTCATTCATTTCTATAATATCTCCATCATATAAAATCAGACTTTTTTGGAAACATCGAAAGGTTTGATTCGTTCCGTCATATTACAATCTTCTAATGATGACTATACTACTTACAGTTGTCTGAACACGAATTACATCATGCAAAAAATTCTTAGTTTTGATTATAAATTTACAGTTCCCACCTGTATTTCCAGTGTTTAGCTTGTTCAGCTTATATCATACTGTCTGCAGTTTGCAGGGGAGGAGAAATAGGAGGATTAGGTTTTAACGTATCGTCAACGACTAGATCATCAGTGCACAATCTCGAGCTGGATCAGCGAGGGCGTAACTTTCCCACAACCTCTGGTATACATTTTAATCAACCGTGGTTATATGTACTTAATTTGTCGGAAAGGCGTCGATTCCAGAGAAAATTAATCGAAGCGATGTGGAAAAGTGTACGAGTCGTCAGAGCGACAAGTGAATACATTGTGCCAATAACGATTGAGTGCAAATATATGTAATTACAAAGATTTATTAAAAAACTAAAAACCCGCCTCGATTGCGAAAAAAGCACCTAGTGTTAAGTGTTAACCCAGGTTTCGGCGTGGATAAATACACCTTCTTCAGAACAACAATAAAACCCACAAGTGCCTAAGAAGACCTTTGTCAATGATTAAAAGAACACAATAGCTATACATTTTAAAGAAAAATGAAAAGGACAACACAAACAGTACATATGTACAAAGTCAAAACCACTACTTAACTTAATGGTGTACGCTCCACCTCACGCAGGCCTATGTTCGATGGGTTTGTAAGTGAGCGAACGTTTGTAGCTGCAGTTTATGGCGGGTCATGGCCCATCGAACATAGACGTGTGTGAGGTGGAGCGTACACCATTAAGTTAAGTAGTGGGTTTGACTTTGTAATGTACTGTTTGTGTTTTCCTTTTCTTTTTCTTTTATAAATGTATAGCTATGGTGTTCTTTTAATCATTGACAAAGGTCTTCTTAGGCACTTGTGGGTTTCATTGTTGTTCTGAAGAGGGTGTAGTTATCCACGCCGAAACCTGGGTTAACACTTAACACTAGGTGCTTTTCTCGCAATGGAGGTGGGTTTTTAGTTTTTTAATATATTAACCAACGATTTCTGACGCCCTGCGATGTTGAAGGTTCTTACTTACAAAGATTAGTTTTTAATGTTTAGTCGAATTTTTCATTAATCATAAACTGCATTTTAATGACGTTTTGATTACGTAACAAAACAATATCGTCGCCACTCTTAAAGCAAGTAATCTGTTTCTGAAACCACTGTTTTATTACAATGTATGATCATGTTGTAATTAGTAACATGTTAGTCGATACTTACGCAGAAACTGATTTACAGATCCAAGAATCACAAAAATAGTTATTCAACTCCAAGTATATATTTATAATTGAAGAATTATTTAAACAAATTATAGGCCGAGAAGAAACTGAACGAATTACCGCGTTGCGCAATGCAGTAATTACGAAGCATAATCTCGCTATAATCTTTACTGTATTTAATTTGGGCTTAAGGATATTTCTCAGTAATTAAAATTCATGTCAAGATTACTACATTTAAATGTGAATGACTTCAGAATAACATCAAAATACAGGGTATCTCAAATAAAACCAGTACGTCTCACGTCCAAGACTCAAGTAATAATGGATCACTAAACAAGAATATATACAATAGTAACGTTAAAAGCATGTAGTTACCTGTTTATAAGAGTTGCTGGAAGTGGTGGCTATGAGCATACAGGCATTGCTAGTATTAGGACGAAGTTCTTTCCAGTGCACTTCTGATATCAAATTGAAGTGCCAGTTAATTAAATTGTGACAGCCGATAGATTTATCACCTAAACCTATTGTTCTACTAAATGGTTAATGAATCCTAGCAGTTGATTTATGACCTCCCGGGATAAGCCATACTTCTGAGAAATCATCCCGCACCCCTTCCCCTTGCCACAGTCCTGAGTCACTTTTCCCCCTCCTGTGAAACAGCCAGCTCTACCCTCTCCCTCACACAGAGGACATTTTTGATATGAAGTTGATATCAAATTCATATCATATTGATATGCTAAGTAATTAGACTGATCAATTAGTTACCCCCTCCCCTGAAGATGTCATGAAGTTTTCCCCAGACATGTGTGTCCCCTTCTGCTACTGCTCTGGGAAATCCCTACCCCTCCCCTTCATCTCCCCTCCCTTCCCACCAACCTGGAAAAATAGATGGGAATAATCGGTCAGTCTGCGTTGAGCTGCTGGACTAGGAGGATCTCATGACAGTAATATATCGTCAGTCACATTTTATTTAACAATTTAAGGCATTGAAATGCCGTTTAAACAATGCTGAACTGCTAGTCCTGAGCAGTGGACTAGGAGACACTGGTCACCTGCAGAGGAATGTCTGATACCGGATGTTGGCTTCGTTTCAAACTTGATGCCACACTCACTTCCTGTTTTGTTCCCAAGCACACACCGTCCACAAATTCCCAGTGTAAACAGCTGTTCTATCTGATCGCCCGGTTGTGCAGATACTGACTGAGTTACTTCACAATACCACCAGCAGAGGATGCTGGGAGAAGCAAACTCCCTGACCCTGCTCCCTCCATTCCCCTCTCGCCTCTCGTTACTTCCTGTCAGACAAAATATCAGGTAGTGACACCTGGGAATTTCCTGTCGAAGCACATGTGTTCTCTCTCTCTCTCTCTCTCTCTCTCTCTCCCTCTATTTCTCTCCCTCCTTCCTTCCCTCCATAGCGCAATTGAGCTGAGATTTGGAATTCTTGCTACATTCTCAGCTATCTTCAACATAATGGATTTCTCGCCAAACAATCTAGCTGTGCCAGTAGGAGGCAGGGAAAATACAGAAAGTGGAAGAGTACGGTATGCAGGATCGAATACCAGATCCCCTAGAATTTCCCACCAAATGTAACAGTACTAGTATCCATCAAGAGGAAGCAAGGAAAAACTGCCCCACACAGAGTTTATCGGTTTTATTAATTAGTGAGTCAGTTAGACAGATTGGTGGTAGCGCAAATGGACAATTTCCAAGACATCCAGAGCCCAGTATTTTGAGGAGGGCTGGGGGATTTACCAGGAGTGCGCTATTTTGTTCCGGGCAAAGAGGGGCTTGTGTGGTTTCCAGTGGCATGAGACAGACTCTTGCTGGTCAGGAAGTAGCCACTGGAGAGAGAGAGAGAGAGAGAGAGAGAGAGAGAGAGAGAGAGAGCGAACACATGTGGTTCGACAGGAAATTTCCAGGTATCGCTATCAAAGAGTTGCCAATACTTGATGCTTTTTCCGACAGGAAGTAACCGGTGGGGCGATGGGGAGGGGGAGGAGGGTCAGGGAATTTGCTTCTCCCAGTGTCCTCTGCTGGCTGGTATTGTGAACTAACTCATTCAGTATCTGCACAGCAGGGCAATCATATAGAGCAGCTGCTTCCACTGACCATTTGTGGAAGGAGTGTGTTGGGGAACAAACCAGTAAGTGAGTGTGGTATCAAGTTTGAAAGGAAGCCAACATACGGTATCACACCTTCCTGTGCAGGTGACCAGCCCCTCCCAATACAGTGTTCCTGACTCCAAAGGGTGCCAGCAGCAGTTTGGCGTGTGTGGTGCTGTGCAGCACATGCTAAGAGACAATCAGATGGTTTTTGCCAGATATGTCTAGCGCGATCTGTAACAGTGTAACCGCGTGCGGTGAGTGTTTTAATTTGACGTCAATTTCATGATGGTATTCCTTGTTCAGTCAGAAAAAAGTGATCTATTTACATATTTAATTACTTCTTTCTGATGTATTTTACAAGACCTGCATCTTCCAAAATTAAATAAGCAGCAGAGTATGATGAGCTTTCTCCATCAAATAAAGAGATCCAGCCACTGCAAATTGGTAGCCAAATTGATAATGCTTCATAGTGTGGACAAAATATTCAAATAAATTGAATGTACAATGTGAAATCCACCCCATTAATTTTATAATTAATGTTCTAATGCCTTAAATTGTTTAATGCAACGTGACAATATTTTACTGTCGTGAAATCCTCCCAGCCTATAACACTACTTGCGTTGAGTGCAACCTGTTTCCTAATAACCGAAGGCCGGAGATAAGTTCACCCGAAATTTGTCCAAAGAACCTAACAGTGTTTAAAAAGGGTAGGCAGTGGCGTGTTTGTTGCTGTTAGAAGTAGTTTATCTTGTAGCGAAACTGAAGTAGATTGTTCCTATGAGTTAGTATGAGCAGAGGTCATTCTTGGCAACCAAAATAAAATAATAATTGGATCCTTTTACCGACCTTTCAAATCAGATGATACAACTACTGAAAGGTTCAAAGAAAACCTGAGATTAATTTCAAATACGTACCCGACTCATACAATTATAGTTGGTGGTGACTTTAGTTTACCCTCAATATGTTGGCAAAAATACATGTTTAAATCCGGAGGGACACATAAAATATCATCCGAAATTGTGCTAAACGCATTCTCTGAAAATTACTTCGAGATGTTAGTTCATGAGCTCACGTGAATAGTAAATGATTGTGAAAATACGCTTGACCTCTTAGCAACAAATAATCCTGAGCTAATAACGAGCATCAAAATGGATACAGGGATTAGTGAACACTATGTTGTCGTAGCGAGATTGAGTACTGAAGCCCCCAAGCCCTCTAAAAATCAAAGAAAAATATACCTATCAAAAAAGCAGATAAAAATTCACTTGACGCCTTTCTGAGAGACAATCTCCACTCCTTCCAAATTAACAATGTGAGTGTAGATCAAATGTGGCTTGCATTCAGAGAAATAGTATCGACAGCAAGTGAAATGACGGAGCTGATCCCCCTTGGTACACAAAATGGGACAGAACACTGTTGCAGAAACAACGAAAAATGCATGCCAAATTTAAACGAGTGCAAAATCTCCAGTATTGGCAATCTTTTACAGAATCTCGAAATTGAGCGCAGGCTTCAATACGAGATGCATATAATAGTTTCCACAACGAAACTTTGTCTCGAAACGTAGCAGAAAATCCAAAGAGATTCTGGTCGCATGTAAAGTATGCTAGCACTAAGACACAATCTATGCCTTCTTTGCGCCATAACAGTGGAAATACTTTCGATGACAGTGCTGCTAAAGCGGAGTTACTAAACACAGCTTTCCGAAATTCCTTCACCAAAGAAGACGAAGTAAATATTCCAGAATTCGAATCAAGAGCAGCTGTCAATATGAGTAACTTAGAAGTAGATATCCTCGGAGTAGTGAAGCAACTTAAATCACTTAATAAAAGCAAGTCATCCGGTCAAAAGTGTATACCAATATGGTCCCTTTCAGAATACGCTGATGCAATAGCTCCATGCTTAACAATCAAATACAACCGCTCGCTCGACGAAAGATGCGTACCCAAAGACTGAAAGGTGCACAGGTCACACCAATATTCAAGAAAGGCAATAGGAGTAATCCACTAAATTGCAGGCCCATGTCATTAACGTCGATATGCAGTAGGACTTTGGAACATATAATGTGTTCGAATATTATGAATTACCTCGATGAGAATGGTCTATTGACACAAAGTCAAACGGATTTACAAAACATCGCTCTTGTGAAACACAACTAGCTCTTGACTCACACGAACTATTGAGTGCTGTTGACAAGGGATTTCAAATTGATTCCGAATTCCCAGATTTCCAGAAGGCTTTTGACACTTTATCACGTGCTTGTGGAATATCGCCTCAGTTATGTGACTAGATTCGTGATTTTCTATCAGAGAGGTCACAGTTCGTAGTAATTGACGGAAAGTCATGGAGTAAAACAGAAGCGATTTCTGGCGTCCTCCAAGGTAATGTTGTGGGCCCTCTGCTGTTCCTTATCTATGTAAGAGGTTTAGAAGATTTCACATGATGCTGTCGTCTATCGTCTAGTAAAGTCATCAGAAGATCAAAACAAATTGCAAAACAATTTTGAAAAGATTGCCGGCCGCTGTGACCGAGCGGTTCTAGGCGCTTCAGACCGGAATCACGCAGCTGCTACGATCGTAGGTTCGAATCCTGCCTCGGGCATGGATGTGTGTGATGTCCTTAGGTTAGTTAGGTTTGCGTAGTTCTGTGTCTAGGGGACTGATGACCTCAGATGCTAAGTCCCGTAGTGCTTAGAGCCATTTGAACCATTTGAACAGATATCTGTATGGTGCGAAAAGTGGCAGTTGACCCAAAATAATGAAAAGAGTGAGGTCATCCACATCATTGGTAAAGGGAATTCGTTAAAGTTCGGTTACACGACATATTAATCAAATCTAAAGGTCATAAATTCAGCTAAATACCTGGGAATTACAACTACAAACATCTTAAATAGGAAACAACACATAGAAATGTTGTGGGGAAGGCAAACCAAAGACTGCGTTTTATGGGCGGAACAATTAGAAAATGTAACAGATCTACTAAAGAGACTGCCTCCGTTACGCTTGTCCGTCCACTTTTGGAGTACTGCTGCGCGGTTGGGATCCTTACCAAGAACTGACGGATTACATTGAGAAAGTTGAAAGAAAAGCAGGACGTTTTGTATTATCGCGATATAGAAGAGAGAGTGACACTGACATGATATTGGATTTGGGGCGGACATCATTAAAAGAAAGGCGTTTTTCGTTTCGGCGGAAGCTTCTCACGAAATTTCAATCCTGAACTTTCTCCTCCGAATGCGAAAATATTCTGTTGACGCCGACCTACATAGGGAGAAACGATCATCATAATAAAATAAGGGAAATCAGAGTGTGGTATCAACGTTCGATCTCACATTTGTTAGGGGTTGCAGATATCGACCGCGGTCCGTAATAGATATCGCTGGACCCGCGAGTTGCGACTAGCGCCGCTCCGCGGCTTGTGACAACAAGTATCTAGCGAACTCTCGTCCACTCTTGCTCGGGACGTCAACTAGGAATGTAGTATAGCCTTCAGCTGATAGGAAGCAACCTCTAACAATGTACTTAGTCAAGTATTTCATAAGTAATGCCTCTCTAGGTATCTGTTTGTAATTATGTGTATGCAGCATATGAAGAAACCTATAACACAGGTACAATTTTTTATTATTTTTTACCAACGAGTACTAATTATTTCAGTCGTTGCAGATACAGACTACGCAGCCACCTCCTCACCGACTTCACTGCCAAACCTGCAGTATATGTTTTTATTTAGCATTGGCCACCTGTCATCATTACAACTGATGACGAGAAACATAACACAGAGCTCTGACGGAAAGATATAAATATTCTTTTTTCCGGGCGCTGTTCGAGAGTAGAATAATAGAGAAGTATTGTGAAGGTGGTTCGATGAATCCTCTGCCAGGTACTTCAGTGTGGTTTGCAGAGTATCCATGTAGATTAGATTGGCAGTCTGACAGAAGCGTACAGTTCTATGTTCCACAAGGTGGATGGAGAATCTCTGACAGTGCAAACAAATTAGTGACACACACATACACACTTTATCGCCCCGCAATATTTAACTGCAATTGTACAGCAACTCGTGGGATGTGCTTAAGGACAGATACAACTAAGCATTGATCTGTCAAAGCGTGCGTTACTGAAAGTACAATGTCAAGAAAACTATGTCCGTCCTGAGCGCCACACTGTCAATAACTGTAGGAAACACTTGTTCCTACGTGAAGGCTATAGGTGACTTCAATTGTAGATTATGTCTTGCAGGCTGACTCCACTACGAACTGTGGCTACGAACAGCAACCCTGTAATTATTGTTATTAGGTCTAAAATAAAAGGAACAGCACTACAGCAGACTTGGGTTTTCGAACTGTAGCTTCTTCAAAACACATTGTATTTACTTTTCGTGTTTACCAAAACATGTTTCGACACTTGGGTGTCAGCTTCTGTCAGCCTCGATTTACGTCTGTGAAAATGTCATATAAAGTTAGTGGTCATTTTCCTATTTTAAGTCTAAACACTATAACATGTGCTTTTTATGCTTTGTTTTGGTTGCTGACCTGAAATTACAGTAATTATGAAAGTGGATTTGTATAGGTCAGCTTGCATTTACTCCTTTTTATGGTTTTAGAGCATACCACCTGCAAAGAAGTCGGAAGAATTTGCCTAGACAGTTACTGATTTTGAAACACTTTTCCGAGAGTAATAGTGGTGTTATGTCCTGCAGATTTGTTTTCGTTCTATTATGAATCATTGGTCTGTTTTATTGGTTCATTGGAATTACATACATTTACATTTCACCCTCACGTTTTCTTACAAGTTTTCATACGAAGAACGAGATTTGAGAGTAAATTTATGTCGCTGTCTTAACTGAGAGACGCTTTGTTACTTGCGCCGCTCTCTTGTCTCTTTCTCTCGTTTTTGTACAGTGTGGCATTAATTCTGAATGTTTACTGCGGGTTTTCGTGGTGCATCTCTTAGGGAAGGATGTGTATGTGTGTGTATGTCTGTGTGTGTGTGTGTGTGTATGTGTGTGTGTGTGTGTGGTGTGTGCGAGAGAGAGAGAAAGGAGGGGTTTGAGAAGGTGTTTTGGGAGAGCAGCCATCCAATAATACATGGCGTAAATGACTTTCAGACCACAGATGTCTATTCTTGAAACGAAAAAATCAGCAACCGGTCACTCTTAATAATCCTATTTATATTCGTAAATAGCGCCGCTACCGGTTTAAAACCAACAGCTTGATATTCAGACGCTTGTTTACGTGTGTTTACATTAGCTCTAATAATTTTTTCCCTTTGTGGAGAAAGTTCCTTGGGATGGTGGCGCCTACAGCAAAAAAAGCGATGTAGATGAAAACGAATGAAAACGATGTGAACAAGTCAATGAGTTTTTTTTTTCTTTACTGCACTTTCGTCGAAATGTTTATACTTTGTTAGCTTCCCGCTGTCGCATCAGTGTACATATCGTGACATCTCTGAGAGAGAAATACTTTGGGGCCGTTATATCTGTGATATCGACGTTTTTGTGTACAGTCTTCCATGCGGCAAAACAAGTGTGCGTGTGTGTGTGTCGTGATCTACATTACGTGCATATTTCTATAACAATAAATTACTTTATGTGTTTTCCACTACTTCGGGGATGCAAGTAGTGAACAGTCCAACATAATGACGAGGGATTTTCAACATAAGTAACATAAAACTAAAGCACTTCTCCCTTAGAGGTTTGTCCACGTTGTTTTCATTGGTTATTATGTACAGTTAGCGTTAAAGAGGCCATTTATCACATGGTTTCTTGCTTATGGCACCATCATCTCAAGGAACTTTCGTCACAGGGGAGAAAAACAGCTGATAACTTACGAAATAAAAGTAATTTTATCGTGAATAGCCGTATGAAGATGAACCTTCTGTTTTAATCCAGTAACGGCGCTATTTGTGAAAATAAATAGCTTCATTGAGAGTGCGTGATTGCTGTTTCCTTCTTTGCAAAACTCACTCAGTAATTTGCATACAGCTACACTCTCAAAATGTTAGTTTTCGACAAAATAGCGACTTTCAACCCTTATGACTGAGATGACGTCTTGACACCAGGGTAAACAACAGACCGCACTGGACAGTACCAAAGCTGGTATGAGCAAAAGCTACTGAAGTGCAGAATCTGCAGTGGAGGACAGGGTAAAGATTTTTCAGCAACTACAGCTTGAGCTTCCACAAACGCTATTCGCGGTGAAGTGTAGGTCGTTTAATTTTACGCTCTATCACTTTTCTGACTACATCTCACGCGGTGTAGAAACTTGAAGCTTGAGAAAGGAGATTAGAGAGATAGTGGAGTTTATTGAAATGTGGGAGAAACGAGGAATGGGAAACGTAAGGTAGATAGAATGGCGATAAATGAAGAAGTACCGAGAAAAATGAGAGGACATTAGTGGCAGTAAAAGAAACAAAAAAGGAAGCCTAGAATGAGAATATCCTAGGAGAAAATGAGATAGACAAACAGTTCTTGAAGGACGTGTGGACAGGAAGAGGAAAGGAAAGAAATGAATATTAAGGTTTAACGTCTCGTCGACAACCGGGTCAGTGGAGACAGAGCGCGAGCTCGGATTTAGGAAACAAGTTGGCCGTATCCTTTTTAAAGGGACGATCCTGGCAGTTGCTTTAAGTGATTTAGGGAAGCCAAAGAAAACCTTAATCTAGATGGCTGGACAGCGTTCTTCCGAATGCGTGTATTTTCTGCTTTTGGTTTCGCAAATAATGAGGTAAGAGGGAGATACTGGCTTTCCTAGAATAGCATTGTGATCAAGTAACCAGGACTGTATTTGTTTTGTAGGGAGTTATGGTTAACCTCTGGCGTGAGCCTTAGCGGAAGAAATTTTGTGATAACTAACGCCCAAAAACAACTTTTTAGAGCATTAACGGAATTAAAAGCATATAACACGGCATTTAAGTTTGAAAATTGTCTGCTGTTGACGAGTTTCATGCCAGGTGTACGTACGCAACTTGCTCACCACTTTTATGGCTCAAAGACCCTACTTTCAGTATTTATGTCTGCTAGAGTAGCTTTATCTTTGGCTGGAAACTGGAATGGATGTTTCTGGCAAATACTCTAAACGCTGTCTAGCCAGGCAATCATGTTGCTGGGCAATGAAGTCTGAGCACGCTAGGGTAGTATGGACTGACGGAGAAAGACGCTTGTAATGTTGTTGCTTTAATTTGTTCTGATTACGGTGCTAATATTCAATAAAAGCGGGTTAAAAGCTGTGAGCTATGTGGGGAAGTTAACCTTGCATTACTGCGCAACTGTTTCACCACGTATCCAGTCTAGCTTACCAAATTCCCAACCAGACTAACATTAATTATAATCTTTTAATAGTCATACAACAACCGGTGATATATATATATATATATATATATATATATATATATATATATATATATATATATATATATATATATATATAAGAGTATTTAAATAAAAAGAAATAAATCAGTTTATATTTGGAAATTTATTTTAACATTGATCATTGAAATTTCAGCATATTAAACTTGATTCATAACTAAACTGGTGCCTTATTTAGGATTGTGAAAATGTGAGATTGTAATCTTACGGAACACATCAAATATGGAGCCAAGATTGGGAGACTGCATACAACACTGCATTCATAAAATAACACACGAAGAACGTTGAAACATATGCAAGAGGAAATTAACCACAACCAACCAGTTCATTTTCACCCAAAGAAGTTACGTTCGTAGCGCAATCCTGTCCGTCATGTAATTACCACACACTGGTATACTAAATTCATACTAACTCTCTGTGAAATATTCCCGAAAAGAATAGCTGAGGGCTACTTTGATGATTACACCACATACTTTACGTGGTCAACTTGGTTTACACAAAGAGTGTAACTCCACAATAACTTTGATAATTAAAATAAATTAGATCGAAAAGCAATTTACAAAAGAAAAACCTCGAACTGGTTACTATCGTCTTACTATTAACCTAATGGGTCAAATAATTGTATAAGCACATGGTACTGGTCTCACAAAGTACATCCCACGTGGGTTGAACATAAAGAAAAGTTGCTATATTGAAAAATATTGTCAAGAGGAGACGTTATAATCTCACACACATTCTCATTGAAGATTGATGATGCTAGTTAGAGTTACTGATCAATACGTGGTTCCACTTTACTCACAAAGTAGTGACAAAGCAACTACCGGAATATATTCTGAACTTCACACTCGAATTACACTGCGTTGCAATTTAAGATAACATTAGATATTTTAGAGCTAAACCTGAAATAAAGGTGATTAAATTTTCAGTTAGGCTGAACTTAAGAAATCCATTGTCCTACGGACTTAGCAGACACTTGCTTAGCCGGAGATCTTACCACTTCAGACGCTCGCCGCGGACAGACTGCCGTGGTCCCTTCCTGAGGGTGCCTCACAAATACAAACGGAAGTGACCAGAGAGGCAGCTCCCTATACCAACATGACAAGGGACGGACAGGACCATACTAAGAATAGAAACCTCTCTGCTTTTAGAAAGCGTAGCTACCTGTTCCGACGTTGGTTGGTTCAAATGGCTCTGAGCACTATGGGACTTAACATCTATGGTCATCAGTCCCCTAGAACTTAGAACTACTTAAACCTAACTAACCTAAGGACATCACACAACACCCAGCCATTACGAGGCAGAGAAAATCCCTGACCCCGCCGGGAATCGAACCCGGGAACCCGGGCGTGGGAAGCGAGAACGCTACCGCACGACCACGAGATGCGGGCTCCGACGTTGGTCCTACTGTTCTCTAGCAGACAGGCTTGCCTGCTACCATCCAGCATGCAACTAGAAATACATTTGCTCATTCATCCTCTCACACAGAAGGGAAGGGGGATGACAGTATCTTATCATATACAGAATATAAAAGAAAGCGGATGTAGGTTCTGTATGAGACTGTGTGACATGAATTACATACAAACTGTGTTTTAAAGTTTAACATGAAAGGAATCCAACAGAGACCTTTCACGCTCTCTCTTTTTGCGCCGGTCGCCTTGAATTATTCGCTCGCTGTCGTAAATGTACTAACATGTAAAGAATAGATGCTTTCAGGTGGATACATAGAGGCTACATCGTCGAGGCGTTTGATGAGATGGTTGTTATCTCGAACCGCATTTGGATAATTATGTGTTACGAGATTTTTCAGGTTTACTTACGTGAAGTAAATGCAGTTGTATCTCACGTGAAAAATGCTAGTCGTGCGTATTCGCGTTGTTGTCAGAAAATGTGGAGACTGATGCCTAATTTCTCTTCGGACATCCGAGCATGCAAGTCGCTTATTTCATTATCTTCCCACTCACTAAATATCTTTACAGGTGTCTGTTTGAATATGGGAATGATTTTATGTTTTGTAAATTTGTGAGTCTCTAAAGAAATACAGTCCGCTGAAGAACATTTGTATATATTATTCATGAGCTTTTGTTTGATCTTTCAGAACGGGCGCTGCAGTCATGGACAGTGCGGCTGCGGCTGGTCCCGGCAGAGGTTCGAGTCCTCCCTCGGTCATGTGTGTGTGTGTGTTTGTCTTTAGGATAATTTATGTTAAGTAGTGTGTAAGCTTAGGGACTGATGACCTTAGCAGTTAAGTCCCATAAGATTTCACACACATTTCAACATTTTCAGAACAGTACAGTGATTTAGTTTCAGTTTTCATCTAAACTGGGTTTCTTATTTTTCAGTCCTCTGATCTTTATGTTAATCTGCACATGTGCTAAAACTTAAACCTTATTCAGGAAAGAACCACATTCGAATGCAATATATTTCCTAATGTGAGGACAAGAACTGCCTTCAGCAGGATCAGCCTTTCTTAATTTTAAATCCACTTTTCTTCTTCATAATGTGAGTCTGAACTGCAGTGGATCTTCAAGACACGCATATTGTCTCTAAATGAGTTGGTTACGTATTATAGATTACGGTGTGCAGTTTCCTCTGCATTATACGAAATTCTTTCATTCTTTGGGACTTTGCTGCAACACAGGGTCGGCCTTGTCATTACAGATTTGTCTGTGTCAGTTGCAGAGGGTGGCCAGATGCCCTTCCTGCCATCCCCGAGACGTAAGGAGTGTACCCCAGTTGTTTGCATATGGTGTACTCTATGAAATAGTGCGAACGTTTGCAAATGTCTGTGAGTTGTGTACCTGAGGCGGAACGTCGGAAACAGCCCGGTATTCACCCAGTGGTATGTGGAAAACCGCCTAAAAACCACATCTAGGCTGACCGGCATACCGGCCCTGCCGTTGATCCGCAGGGCGGATGCGATGCGGGGCCGGCGCGCCTACCTGAATCGAGGAAGCAGCGCATGAGCACTTTCGGCTACCCTGGAGGGTTCTGCATTGCACTAAATATCAACATTAAATACTATGCATTAGATCAGTTGAAATTTTTGCTTGCCATTCATCTTCATTTAACTTATGTTAAATATCCCTTTATTATATCGCTGCGCTATGTGAAGATTGGTTTTATTAGTCAGATCGCGTTATTGTTCATTTATAGTTTAAACTTCATACAGAGGAGATTTAGACCGCAGACGTAACATTCTGTGTACTGAAAGGTTAAAGTTTAAATACTGTGACAGCTTTCCAGTTGTATCATTAAATTGTATAAAATCTGCGCCTTCCGATAGGAAGTAAACAATTTTATGGGTCGTGACTTGGATGAAAAAAGATGTGGGAGAAGTGGCTACTCACGGAATTGAACTTAAATCGAATTGCCACATTTCGGTTCCACCATTCCCTTGAAGTCTTGGTAATTTTACCCACTGAAGTGCCACGCATATGATGGGCCTCCACTGGGATTTGACGTGAGGCGGCGCTGACATGATTCGTATCAGTGGTCCACTAATAAATTCAAAGGTACAGACATGTACAATATAATTACGGACACGTAGCAAGCGTTGCCAGGTGACCGGCTTTTTACGGTCGTGTCCGGTCAAATATACACAAGTCCGGCGTGTTCGGTATTTGTTAGACTTTTTGGCGATGAAGTGGAGTAGGCACCCGATCCAAGGTAATGACGTAAGTGCGAGGAATAAGTATAAGTAGGAATAAGGATCTGTACCATAAATATGTAGGGGTATTGCAGGCAGTACTATTCTTGAGCCTGTGTTATTTTTCTTCGGAAACCGAACGAGCTTAACGAACAACGTCATAACCGCTCTATGCACAGAGCGAGCGAGCCGAAGTAGATTTTACCGGTCAGCCTATGCCAACCTGGGAAAAAGCTGCAGAAACTGTATATATTTTGTCTAGAAAAAACTTGAAGTTAGGTAATAGTAATTTACTTGGTCAATGGCAAAATTTCACGAAACTCGCGAGAAAAAAGACAACACTATGTTTAAAAAGCTTTTGACATGTGAAAAGTGGACAGCTTATACCAGATCACAGCATAATGAAGAATTTTATTCGGAATTACTGAAATTGACAGAATATTACTTTGCAATTCAAGACCAAAATCCCAAAGTAGAGAGGGTGTTCTCTTTCATGAGCGGGCATTGGACAAAGAAACGGAATAAACTGCATACCGAAACAATCATAGAGATTATATTCTTGTTGCTTAAATTAAAGTTATGCTGTAAGATTTTTACAAAATGATTTCGAAGGAAAACAATATTCTCCATAAAATACACTCCTGGAAATGGAAAAAAGAACACATTGACACCGGTGTGTCAGACCCACCATACTTGCTCCGGACACTGCGAGAGGGCTGTACAAGCAATGATCACACGCACGGCACAGCGGACACACCAGGAACCGCGGTGTTGGCCGTCGAATGGCGCTAGCTGCGCAGCATTTGTGCACCGCCGCCGTCAGTGTCAGCCAGTTTGCCGTGGCATACGGAGCTCCATCGCAGTCTTTAACACTGGTAGCATGCCGCGACAGCGTGGACGTGAACCGTATGTGCAGTTGACGGACTTTGAGCGAGGGCGTATAGTGGGCATGCGGGAGGCCGGGTGGACGTACCGCCGAATTGCTCAACACGTGGGGCGTGAGGTCTCCGCAGTACATCGATGTTGTCGCCAGTGGTCGGCGGAAGGTGCACGTGCCCGTCGACCTGGGACCGGACCGCAGCGACGCACGGATGCACGCCAAGACCGTAGGATCCTACGCAGTGCCGTAGGGGACCGCACCGCCACTTCCCAGCAAATTAGGGACACTGTTGCTCCTGGGGTATCGGCGAGGACCATTCGCAACCGTCTCCATGAAGCTGGGCTACGGTCCCGCACACCGTTAGGCCGTCTTCCGCTCACGCCCCAACATCGTGCAGCCCGCCTCCAGTGGTGTCGCGACAGGCGTGAATGGAGGGACGAATGGAGACGTGTCGTCTTCAGCGATGAGAGTCGCTTCTGCCTTGGTGCCAATGATGGTCGTATGCGTGTTTGGCGCCGTGCAGGTGAGCGCCACAATCAGGACTGCATACGACCGAGGCACACGGGGCCAACACCCGGCATCATGGTGTGGGGAGCGATCTCCTACACTGGCCGTACACCGCTGGTGATCGTCGAGGGGACACTGAATAGTGCACGGTACATCCAAACCGTCATCGAACCCATCGTTCTACCATTCCTAGACCGGCAAGGGAACTTGCTGTTCCAACAGGACAAGGCATGTCCGCATGTATCCCGTGCCATCCAACGTGCTCTAGAAGGTGTAAGTCAACTACCCTGGCCAGCAAGATCTCCGGATCTGTCCCCCATTGAGCATGTTTGGGACTGGATGAAGCGTCGTCTCACGCGGTCTGCACGTCCAGCACGAACGCTGGTCCAACTGAGGCGCCAGGTGGAAATGGCATGGCAAGCCGTTCCACAGGACTACATCCAGCATCTCTACGATCGTCTCCATGGGAGAATAGCAGCCTGCATTGCTGCGAAAGGTGGATATACACTGTACTAGTGCCGACATTGTGCATGCTCTGTTGCCTGTGTCTATGTGCCTGTGGTTCTGTCAGTGTGATCATGTGATGTATCTGACCCCAGGAATGTGTCAATAAAGTTTCCCCTTCCTGGGACAATGAATTCACGGTGTTCTTATTTCAATTTCCAGGAGTGTATATTCAAATGCGAAATTTCACTAGCGGTACCTAACTGCAGATTATTATTATTTCTGTTCAGGGCATTCATTTTAACTGAAAACACTGATATATCTCGAAAACTACAAATCGGAACAAAAAAATTTTTTAAATTCAGATTTGTTTGTATCGGTGAGGGGGGGGGGGGGGGGACACGATGGCGATACTACAGCAAAATCCATGTACGTTTTGTCGGAAGCGTTTTCTTCGTTTCGCCATGCATGGTGCTGTAAATGAAGGAATAGATATGGGTACCCAGTCGTAACTTACGGCATGCTACTCATTGGCCCTTGAATTTCCAATGGCACGTGGGATCCCACCTCCATGGTGTGAGGGTAGGACAGGACAGTATTTCATAACTTCTAATTGGAAACCCTATTCGCAATATTGTATTTCTCCGACATATCGAACAGGGATGTACTGGACGTGCCACTGTGGCCGTGGCTCGAGGCAAACGCTACTCTACCTTTCTTATTAGAGTAAGTGTTTAAATGTAGTACCGCCAATTTCGATACATTTAGTGATCTGATTTTCAAATCAACGTACGCAGGAGAGAAGCATATCTGCGGGAATGTCAGCACAGGAATTTCTGATGCAGTCGACCATACCGTCACGGCCTGTGGAAACTTGCTGGTACGCCTTATCTCTCAAACATCCCCACAGAAAGAAATTCGGCAGCGTCAAATCTGGCGACGTGGCGGAACAATTAATAGGGCCATCTCTCGCCATCCACTGACCAGTGTAAATACCATGTAATACATCGCGTGCTTCAGTTGCGTAATTGGCTGGGCGACAGTTATGCTGAAACCACATACTTATCGAATGTCCAGGACAACTTCTTGCAGTGGCACCGATAATTCCTGTTACAAAAACGGTAGATATTTGCGTCCATTCAACGTACCGGCGATAAAACGCGGGCCAATTAGTCTGTTCCCAATGATGCGACACTATACGTTAACCGACCAATGAAGTTGATGGTCACCTAGCCGTAACCAGTGGGAATTGTCTACACTTCAGTAATGTATGTTATGCCGAATGACGCTGTCATTTTTTGTGAATGTAGACCATCGGAAAATAGTACCTAGGCATAGAGGTGGGGGTCGTTTGCATTTTCTGACGTGCCCATTCACAAAACGCTATCCGGTTATGCAAATCGGCGCCATGGAGTTCTCGATGCAGTGTCACGTGATATGCATAATATTTATGACAATGCAGTACAGTGACAATACTACCTACGCACAATCCGGAATCGCGATGTAATTGCCAGGTGCTTATCTGTGCGTTATTGTGCACTGCCGCTATTACAGCTATTTGATTACCTTCTCCTTTAACACGTTTGCTTCGTTTCCTTCTGCCAGTCTGTACAGTGTCATCAGACGTAAGGCGTTCACAACCTTGTAAAAGAACGAACGAGAGAGAGCTTTCTCTGGAAAACGCTCGGCATACAAGGCAACAGCGGCCTCAATATTTCTCCTACATTCTCCATAAATCAGGATCATTTCAATTTGTCCTTCTGTGGTTTGCAACATTTATCGTTAACTTGCACGTTTGTTCTTCAAATAATAGGTAAGTGTGCGAGGTGCCGGGGCTAGCAGTGTACTTAACACTAAATTCTTCTAGAATCTACATATGTAAATGATGCTCTAAGCCCCCCATTCTAACTCCGACTTTTGCTGTTGCACATGGATTAAAAAGAAACGCGAACTGACTGTAATCGACCCTGCAAGTGGAGTAGAAAAGAGTTTGGCACCTGCAATAATTTAAGTTGATAAATAAGTTAAATATAGGAAAGTTTCATTAACGTAGTGAGAAATGAAAGGGTTGCTCTACCGATTAACAGAATGAAAGTTCTGTCCAAAATAACAACATGATTTATTATGACTATAATCAAAATAATAAACAAAACACATGAAACATTTTACAATACATCAAATTGGCTCAAATTGGATACTCAAATAAATGCTGTGAAGGTGAAGTTGTCCCTAAACTAGATTGTGAGATTTATGACGAAGTGGTATGTGGAGCCAATTCCTTGCAACTCAAGTCTTAAGAGAGACACACAGCCAACCCAACATTAATTGCTGCTACAGTAGTGAGAATTCAGACAATGAACACCCAAGACAGAAGAAAGTTAGAAAAAGACGAACAGGCGCGCTCTGCTGAGCTCTGATTATCACCTAGGAAAATCCCTATCTGCCGGTGCTGCGAACATACATTACCAAACTGTCTTCTTAACTGCAAGAACACGATCTGGCGTACCGGAGGCGATGGCTGGTTGCTTCGACGTCCCGTCGTGGTGATGATAATGTCGCGAGTATAGCCCGAAACTAATTATCCTGGTCTGGTTGTTCCAGACTAAAGACTTCCTAGCAATACAAATGCGCCTCTGGGGGAGACAAAGAAGGCTCGCCACACAATCACTGACGGTACAGTGATTGATTTATCAAGCGAAGTCACACTGTAACTCCAATACAGTCAACTTTAGCCAAAACTGCTCAAGACAGACAACATAGGCCGCTTGTACGCAGAACGCTCAATTGCCAACTGTACTCGGAAAGTTACATTGAATTCGAAACTTCAGCAACTTCGTCAAACAGTTACAATTAAATAAAAGTATATTAGACAGCCAACGGAAGGCAGGCTGTCCAGAGCAGCGAGAGCTCAGTCTTGTAACCTACTCCGACCGAAAGGCGAGAGCCGACTCCCCACAAGAGCACCTGTACAAACCGAACACAGAACATTCCCGCCCCCACGACAGTGGCCGTGGTTAACCGTTCCAATCAGCAACTCGAAAACCGGCGGAAAATTCCACTCTATTGCCGGAGCACTACCATTCCACCAATGGAGATTCTTGGCGCCAATTTCTGCGCCGATTTTGCTACGACACGGAGCTATGCCCTGAGCAAGCCAATCACAGTTACTATACAGCAGAAAACGCGGGAATTTGCGCGCCAAGCCTGCTTGGGAACACAAGTCATTCCGACACCTCGCTGGAAGCCCGCCAGAAAGTGTTTTCGCTAAGTTTCTGTGAAGTAATGGAACCACTAGCCCAGCCGCTACTTCAGGCCCCTCCGGGCGTGTCTTTTGACAATGTCGGCGTCTGGAAAGCATTCACTCGACTCCCTCACACCCGTCGGCTTACCCTTTCAAGATCAGCAGCGCCCACCTGTCACCGGACCACCTGGCTGACGAGAGACGCTGCATGGGAAGTCCGCGTGTGAAGGAATAGCAACTTTTCATCGCATGCAATTAGAGAGGAAAATCGTAAGATAGAAATATGACAGGGGGCTCATGCCACCTCTCAAGTGTGCAGGCAATAAATACTGTGCAAATATTGTAATGTTTAGAGCCACTGTGTGTTCTACATCTGCGCGATATGTGTACTGCTTGTCATGATACGCTGCAGTTCGCCATATGGCCACAGTGGCGCGTCGAGCACCCCTGATCGATATGCCGAAGGAATATACAACGTTGCGAATGTGGTTTACAGTTATAAGATATGATATACTCTCCCGTCTTACCCTCACAGCATGGAGGTGAGGACCCATGTGCATTGGATATTCGAGGATCATTGAGCAGAATGTAGTAAATTACGATTATGTACCATTTCTACTCCTCCGATTACAACGTCATCTGTGGCGAAACGAAGAAAATGCTTCAGACAAAACGTATGTAGATTTTGACGCAGTATTGTAATCTGAAATAAAAAGTGGGAGTTCCTATTGAACACACGGGGTGAGGTTGGGTGTTGAGTGTGATGTCGTTGGATGTTCCGGGCAAGACAAACAAATCTGAACTATATAATTTTTTTAGTCCGATGTGTAGTTTCCATATATTTTAACGTCTTCAGTTAATATGAACACCCTGCATAAGTCTAATTGAAATGACAAAAGATACTGAATATTTGTTTCATTTTTCCTCACAGAACAATGGATAATTGTTTATTTTGACTACTGAAGTGTGCTTTGAAATAAGGGGTTTTTAGGAAGAGCACTAATCAATTAAGATGACTGACAACTTAGTTGCTGCCGTAAGTGCCAAATTATAAGGCTGTTTACTGATAGTTTAAGCACGTTCAAGATTGATCTCGTAAAAAAAGACAATAAGTGATTATTAAAACAACATTGAAAATATCTAAGTCCGGCTTTTAGGGAAAAATGTCCGTTCAAATGTAACGCCGACTCCAGCTTTCCTATTTTCTGACCTGGCAACCCTACGTGTAGTTGGCGATTATGAATGGTTCCGCACCACAGCACTAAAACAGACTTACTCGGTTTTAAATGTGTGTGGTATGGATTCCTAGG
This sequence comes from Schistocerca nitens, assembly GCF_023898315.1. Classification (NCBI taxonomy): domain Eukaryota; kingdom Metazoa; phylum Arthropoda; class Insecta; order Orthoptera; family Acrididae; genus Schistocerca; species Schistocerca nitens. The sequence continues at coordinate 508,047,515 of NC_064618.1, read as the reverse complement.
TTACAGCTTAGATATCCCGCGCATAAAGGCAGTCCTGCTAGTAGCTGCAGACGCCACTGGAGCCTACCACACTGTGAGAGAAAACGTCTGGAGAATACGGCGTGTTTGTTGGGCGGCAGCAGCTGCGAGGCACATTTGCCAGCGCGCGGTGTGGTCTCAGGAGGCAGTGGACGGGTGGGGCGCAGTGCAGGTGGCGCGGCGAGTCAAAGGCGAGATAAGCCAGGCGTCCAGTCGTGGCTCCAGCGGCAGCTGGAGGCTCCAGCAGGCGCAAGGCGCCCCACCTGCCGCTCGTCACTCTTTCCTGTCAGCAACAGCAGAGGCAAGCACTTTATTTGCCCCGCCCCACAGCTTAAACTGCCGAACAGACGGGCGGCGCATAGTGTCTCTGGCATCACTGCTTGTCAAACGTACTCTTGAAAGGAAGTTCAGTGTAATGAGAGGTACAAGACGGGCAGTCTGAAGAAAAACCGATCACACGTGAGCAATTTTGAATGATGTGATATACAGTCACCCAAGAGGTATACGGCCACTTTATTAATTAAAATGGAGAACCAGTACATGTTTAATCTTAATACGATTGCATATTTCCTTCAGAACATAACTTTGTTGTGAAATCGGAGGGCTATTCGAATACCTGTTCGGGCACGATATGGAAACCACAGTGAAAATGCGATGAAGTTTTGCACAGATGTATTGGGCAGTTCTCTAGTATATCTGTCGATCGCGTCACGTAGCTCTTTTCTGTTCTAAGCGCACAGTGAGCGCGTAAAGATGTCCAGTAAACAGTGTCTCCCGCCAAGAATGAGGGCCTGGTGAGAGATTTTGCCTCATTTCGTGCAACATAACTGTCGTGCGTTTCCTTCTGCATGATAATTCTCGGCCGCACTCTGCAGGGGCAGTGAAGATGCTCCTGCAACGTTTTCGGTGGGAAGTTTTTGATCACCCACCATACAGCCCGTAATTGGCTCCCCCTGAGTCTCATCTCTGCTCATATGGTTATGAAGACAACGTTTTGTTACAGACCTATAGACCAGCACCGAAGCCGGCGGGAGTGGCCGTGCGGTTCTGGGCGCTACAGTCTGGAACAACGTGACCGTTACGGTCGCAGGTTCGAATCCTGCCTCGGGCATGGATGTGTGTGATGTCCTTACGTTAGTTAGGTTTAAGTAGTTCTAAGCTCTAGGGGACTGATGACCTCAGTAGTTAAGTCCCATAGCGCTCAGAGCCATTTGAACCATTTGAAGACCAGCACAGAGAACTGGCGGAAGGTATATGTGGTTGCCTTCTACGATGAGGGTATTGGAAAGTTGGTACAACGATCGGAAAAATATCGAAGTCGGAGCGGTGACTATGTACAGAAGTAGCTGTTTCAAATAAAATAATCTCGATTTTCACTGTGGTTTCCATTTCATGACTGATCGGACCTCAGTTTCCGAATAGCTCTCGAATATTCTGTATTGCTCGACTTTGTTACTATTTTCTTTGTAATCAAATAAATTCAGCATTCTTCATTTATGTTTCCCACCTCCCTATTTTCCCCCGGCCCTATTTCTCTACCCCCTGCCCCTTTCACTTACATACCATATTATTTCAGCAACATTATGTGAGCATTGTATTTCAAAGTATATTTTCCCATTTTCTTTGTGTAGAAGTGTATACAACCATTTTATGATTTCCAAGTGTCTCAATTCTTACTTTTAGCTCGTGTTTAACGCCACGACATGTTACCACCAGCGCCGCCATTGGTCATTTTGGTATCTTACACACTGTGTCATACCTTGTGCAATTCCGTAACGTTTGGAAATGGTCACATGCATGTGGTAACGCACTGTCTATATGAAATTCTTCTTCCTGAATTGCTATGTGTCTTTCATGCACTATTTTATTGTATATACTTACTTATCTCTTAGCCATCTTCACCTGGCTACAATTATGTTTTTTGTAACCTTTTCAGATTTAAATGTTTCTTGAGGCCATTTGTAACGCTTGTCACAAATGCGAAATTGTTTTTCGCTGGTAGCCCTTGTAACTGCAACGGCAGCGAAGACAGCAAGTGACGAAATTTTTTCCCATTCTGCGTATACAATATACTGGGAAGATTGCGTAATTACATTTGTAGGCTATGTGGTGTACACATGGTGCGAAATTTACTACAGAGGGGTGCCACACCTGACAGCAATAACGGCACTAATCCGTGCTGGACATCGAGTCCAAATGAGCTTGGATGATGATAACGCATATGTCATTCCATGTTGCTGGTCTCGGCGGAGGTTCGAGTCCTCCCGCGGGCGTGTGTGTGTGTGTGTGTGTGTGTGTGTGTGTGTGTGTGTGTGTGTGTGTGTGTGTGTGTGTGCTTGTCCTCAGGATAATTTAGGATAAGTAGTGTGTAAGCTTAGGGACTGATGACCTTAGCAGTTAAGTCCCATAAGATTTCACACACATTTGAACATTTTTTTCTATGTCGGATTTCCTCAATCGCATTAGCTGGCAAGTGCCGGTCTTACAATCTCTCAGAAACTTGGAGGCACAGACCAATGGGGGGAGGTGGAACAAATCGTGGAGGTTATGGCCCCCTTCCCAAAACCAAAACTACTGTACTAACCACTGATGTAAAAAAATATTATGATAGCAAATAAGCATTTTATGTACCGTGTGGTTATAATTAAACTATCCCTATTTAACACGTTGGAGGAGGGAGAAGAAATAAAAACCTCGACGTTTGCCGATGACATTGTAATTCTGTCAGAGACAGCAAAGGCCTTGGAAGAAGAGTTGAACGGAATGGACAGTGTCTTGAAAGGAAGACATAACATGAACATAAACAAAAGCAAAGAGAGGATATTAGCATGCAGTCTGACAGTCCATGGTGCTCCAAACGTCGTTGCACCGTCCATGTGTACACCTTTTTGTTCCCAACGACCCCATTTCTTGACTCAAGATAAGCGACTTGTTTGGTGAGATAGATAATCCGCTTATGAACTAATTCATGGAACTAGATTCATTTATGGAGTGAGCAACTGGTGACTTGGAAAAAAGGAGTGGCAGCTCTTTGTATCAGAAATACCTCTTCAGTGGCGTCATACAGTGGAACAAAGATTCTCAGGCAGGATGCTGCAACAGCATCGCACATAATATGCTAAATTAGTCACTATGGCAACATTTTAGTAAGAAACGTCTCCCAAACTGTAGAAATATACGCTGTATAGATATTTTACTGTTGTAAACAGCTTTTGTCAGTCATGAAACGAATAGAAAGCAAAGAGATGTCAGTTGATTTTAAACACTACTTGCGAGGACTGCACAGCAGCTTACTTGGGAAGAGCTAGCTGCAAAGAACTGACTGAAGAGAGCTGGTGAGGCAGTTCTATGCTTCTCTGCTCTCCGCTCCCCCTCCTGACTCATCATGGAGCAGATCGCAGCTGATCTAGTACATACCACTGCTCAGCATTCGACAGCCCCTTACCGCTCGCCTACCACGCTTGACTCACCATGGAGCCGGAAAGCAGATAAGCTAGCTACAAGCAACCACGCCAATTGGACATTAAACTGCTAATCATCTTTTCTTCTTTTTCCCACCAGCCAAGCACCATTCACCTATCACTGCCGACTGTGACTGGAGCAAAAGTATCATTGGGCAACTCAGGACACATTGGCTCTTTGTGCTCCTGTCACTTACACTGGTTCAGCTTGCAGCCCTCTTTGCTCAGTCACTAATTCAGTTTGCAGTTCGATCCGATTCCTTCTTGACACACGTTCTCCTTTCGAGTTCTGCTCGCCATGGATATTGTTCAAATGGTTCAAATGGCTCTGAGCACTATGGGACTTAACATCTGTGGTCATCAGTCCCCTAGAACTTAGAACTACTTAAACCTAACTAACCTAAGGACATCACACACATCCATGCCTGAGGCAGGATTCGAACCTGCGACCGTAGCAGTCGCGCGGCTCCGGTCTGAGCTCCTAGAACCGCTAGACCACCGCGGCCGGCATGTATATTGTTCATTATGACAACAGCGTTAGGTACTATTAAATTTTATATATTTATTAGGGTATGTATAGAGCAGAAAATACAGTGGACATACATTTGTTCTAACTTTAAGTTTTTACTATTTTAAGAAATAATAAATATTTTCATTTTTCCATATAACGTATTTTTCAGTGTTTTGGGTTACAAGTCAAAAGTATTGCCTTAACTAGAAGAGATGGTTAAAAAAAGGGAAACGTCGATAATGTTCTGATCTTTTGGTTCCTCATCAGACCTTGAGAGACGTCTGAAGTCCAAGAATTGAACAGTACCCTTGGAGTGGTGTGGGTCAGGAAGCTGACTAGGATCGCACTCAACCATTGTCCTGTAGACGTTCGAGAAGTTGTTTTTCATGAATTGTTCTCCCTGCATGTTTCTGCCCTCGTTCAATACCTGTTGCTACTCAACTCCTTAATAAACAAATGTCGGATGATTGTTGATGGACAGATCACTGTGTTACTATGGCCAACACAATGATTAGAAGAAATGCAGTTCATTTGTGACTTCGCATACACAGTAGAATGTAAAATGGATCATACTTTACATTCTATGGTCAATAGTCCATTCTTCGGTACTCTGGAAACGTATTTTCGAGAAACAAAAATCAAGTACATGTATTCCATCGCTTATAACACATAACCCAAAATAACAGGGCCATTGAATGTAGAAACTATTGTGTTGCACCACTTATTGATAGGGTAACGAAGCTGTACATTTTTATTCATTGTGTTGTGTGGCTTGTACTGTGATCATATGGTTTACTTACATGTTATTTGTTGTGTAGGCAGAAGAGCCAACACCGTGTTACGAATGGAGGCCGAAATGCACGCGTTTTAGCTCACGCAGGCTGGCGTGAGGAGGGAAGAACTATACTGACGTGAGGTCTGGAACATGACAAGGAATTAGAATTCAGAAAGCGGACGTAATTAGTTTGATACTTTACTTTAATCCATTAATGATGAACGTCGCTCTTGACAGTACATGATTCACAATATTATCTGTTCAGAATACATTCATATTACTGAATATGGCGCCTTGCTAGGTCGTAGCAAATGACGTAGCTGAAGGCTATGCTAAACTATCGTCTCTGCAAATGAGAGCGTATGTAGGCAGTGAACCATCGCTAGCAAAGTCGGCTGTACAACTAGGGCGAGTGCTAGGGAGTCTCTCTAGACTAGACCTGCCGTGTGGTGGCGCTCGGTCTGCAATCACTGATAGTGGCGACACGCGGGTCCGACGTATACTAACGGACCGCGGCCGATTTAAAGGCTACCACCTAGCAAGTGTGGTGTCTGGCGGTGACACACCACATTATTGATTATGCCCCGTACAAAATGTGGTATCATCAACAAGCAATAATAACGTCAGTGCATCGCAGTTGGTACTGAACCAGAGGTAACACTCAAGTTTCGCTGCACTGTCTGCAATGTGAAAGTTTTTAATGATATTCGTCATACACGTGGAGCATAAAGACGAATAGGAGTCGTCTCACGCTACAATATGTGAAGAACTACGTCGAAAAAGTGATGTGCTTTTGTTAATGAGAATTGTTGAAATACTGATTCACATGACCTTTCCAGCCTCCCGCATTTACGCAGCGTCAAAAAAAAAAAAAAAAAAAAAAAAAAGCTTAACGCAACATGTCAGAAAATGTTGACGAGAGTGACAAAGAAGAGTAGGATCGCTATCATCGAATAAGCCGTGAGCACATACCATCACGACATACTCTGAGTTATTGACTGTTGTGGCGCTTTTAACGATCTTTAATTCGCTAAGTGAAAGTTACTTGCTGCTTCACTTCGTTGGACTGGCAATGACTCGCATTAACAGTATCGCAACAAACACAGTAACTCAACTGGGAATTTAATCATATGCGTTCGTGGAAGCAAACGTATTCAGAGCGCCAAGCGGTTCTAGGCGCTTCAGTCCGGAACCGCGCGACTGCTACAGTCGCAGGTTCGAATCCTGCCTCGGGCATGGATGTGTGTGATGTCCTTAGGTTAGTTAGGTTTAAGTAGTTCTACGTTCTAGGGGACTGATGACCTCAGATGTTAAGTCCCATAGTGCTCAGAGCTATTTGAACCATTTTTATTTATTTATTTTTTTTATTCAGAGCACAGATTTAAAGACTTCTTGGACATCAATACAGGTAATCAGAAATTTTTCACAACGGTTAAGTGCAACAGTAAGGTGACGTTCACAACTGCATAACAGACATGTCCATAGTCCTCCCTGAATTAGTCTTCAACCATACATATCTACAGGGTTGGGCAGAGTAAGATGTGACTTTGAAAAGAGCGTAACGGTGCTCATCTAACGGAAGATGGTGGGATAGATTAGCATTAAGTAGCAATGGAACGATGGATACTTTAGCATCACGCGTATGCTGTCAAAGCGTTTTATCAAAACGGTAGTTCTTACGTGCAGATATGTCAAGCCTTTCGCACCCATTTTGGTATTAATTGGAACTGAACAGGGCTCTCTGCATGTGCAATAAAAAGTAGTTACAGAACTTTATCGTCATGGACGATGAAGAAGCCTGGGAAAGAAAAGACAGTGCATACCCCCGAAAACAAGAAGGGCGTAAGAATTGCAGTGGAAGGAAGTCCAAGTTGCATCGCTCAGTTTGTTGGCATGGCACTTCACATTGGCTTCCCAACAGAAAGCTTAGACGGAATGTGCACGACAGTCTACACTGTCACCCTTACAAGATCGAAATTGTTCAGGCTCTTAAACAGCTTATGTGAGTCGAAGATGGTTCTGTCAAGAAACGCAGACTTTAATTAATGAAGACAACTTACGACTGAGTCATGAGGCCCATCTGCATTTGTCCCATAATGTCAACATGCAGAACCTTAGATTTTGGAATGGCGTCGACGCTATGCAACAGTTTCAGCAACCTCATCATTCCACAGAAGCTGCTGTGTGGTGCGCTATATCTTCATCAAGAATCAGAGGGGTCGTAGAAAGGCGGCTGTTCTTTTAGACAGTCAGAATTTCACTTCTCTGACATCATTTGCACTGTTTTTTTCTAATGCAATTATTAATCAATTAATATGTCCTCATGGGAGGTTAATAACAATGCATAAGAAGTTGACTGTGGTTAGTGTACATTAAGCAGCGTATCTGTATGAGTTAATTTTCTGGCCAGGAATAATTTCTGTCTGCCTTGAGTTGAGGCTGACTGTAAGTGCGCTAACGGGTGGTAGCCCGCCACGAAGGCAGAGGGACAGGCGGCTTCTCGGAGAATTGGCCATGCCGGAGGTAAGACAGTGGAACAGACTCCCCTCACGCACGCCACATTGGCGCTGTACCCCCTAACAGGGGTTTGAGTAGCTGGTAGTGGACACCTTTTACACCTTTTCACCTTCTATTCCATAGATGCTCTAGACAATGCTGTGACAGGGACTTCACATAGTTTCGCAGACGTGTTTGAAAACTTTGTCATTCCACACCTTCCACATTACAAAGTAAGCGAGGTGACGTTTTTTCACCAACACAGAACAATCTCCGACATGTCAAGAGAAAGCATGAATGTTGTTATGCTCTATTTCCAGATTACATGGTCTTTCGGAATGGGGACATTGCACGGCCTCCCCATTGACTGTACTTAACAACATGCAACTTTTCCTTTTGGGATTAACTGAAGAGTAATGTGTATCAGGATAACCTACCAAGAACGGTTCAGGCACTGAAAGAACGAATCCAACAGAAGGTGGTTCAAATCCCGCTGCCAATGCTGCGGAATACGATGAGCAACTTAAAGGTTTGTAACGGATTATTTCCTAGCCACGATCGATGGCGAGTGCTGACCGCTACTGTTGTGGCCTGCGCGAAATGGGTGGTTTTCAAAGGCGAGTGTTTCTCCCGCAGAATGTCTGGCGTTTCCTAACAGCCTGTGGGAAAAAAAAGAACTGAAAGTGTCAGCAGACAGGAGCAGTTTGCAGATGTACTCTGGGTGTTAACTGGGAATGGCCTATGACTGTGACCACTTTCTGCTTTGGAGACTGATAGGTCGAATTGTTGGCAAGTGAAAATAAAATAGTAGAGCCGTGGGCAGCTCGCGAAATACAGGAGTCGGTTGGTCGCGGTGCTAGGATATAGGAGACGAGTTGAGCCCTCTGGGGCGGAGGTGGTATGAAGGCATATTTCAGAGTTCGTCGTCAGGACTCAGTAAGATTGTTCTCTGGATGTGGAAAGTTCAGAAGTGTTCGGAAGTGCGCTCCCTTTCGCGTGCCTGGGAAACGTCTAACTCTATTGTTGGCTTCTTTGGTGGGTGTTGATATTAGCGAGTGAACATGGACTGTTATGCAAGTGGTCTCCTAACAGAGTGGTGAACAGCTGGCTAGTTGGAGGCGTTGTGTAGCAAACGGAGAGAATTTGGTGAGGGCTGTTAGAAGAAGAATATATTGACTTTTGCTGCAATGCAAATTTGAAGTATGGAGTTATCGTGTATACCTTTACCATCTTTGACTTCAGATTGTGTTCCTGCATTGTTTACAGAAGAGATGGGAGAATCCGCTTGGTGACAGTGTGGTGACTGATTACGGCGAATGTTGTCCAGTCCAGTGGTCGGAACTGGGAGCTTTTGAAGGCAATCAGGTGGCTTGGGATTGAATAGTGCTGTAGAGGAAGGGACTGTTCCAAAGCTGTATCGCGGGTCTAAGCGAGGCTGACGATCCTTTTTTGGGTTTATAGCATATGAGGTGCTAACCAAAATTTTCGGGACTGGTGCTGCCATCTTTGAAAACCTTACCTTAGGACTAATGCTCACCAACACCCTCGAAGTCGTTCCCATCCGCACCTACACACCTGTCCCAGCACTTCTGCCACTGGCCAAACGTTTTCTGGAAGTCCTGTTCTTTGATGATGTTTATCACCACCAGCGATGCTTCTTGAACCCTCTCTAGAGTGTCGAACCGACCGTCTTTAAACTTGAGTTTCAGTTTTGGGAATAGCTCGAAGTTTTTTTTTTTTTTTTTTTTTTTTTTTTTTTTTTTTTTTTTTTTTTTTTTTTTTTTTTTTGCCAGAAGGGTCCTGGTGAGCAAGGACGTGTGACAGGGTGCGTTGTCGTGATGCAGCAGCCAGTCCCCTTGACGCCAAAGTTCAGGCCGTCGTCGCCGCACGTTTTCACGGAGCCGACGCAAAATGTCACAGTAGTACGTGTAATTCACTGTTTGGTTGGGTGGGACGAATCCCTTGTGCACAATTCCCTTGGTATCAAGGAAAACGATGATCATGCCTGTTTTTGGTATTGGAGAGCCCGGGCTCTTCCACTGGGATGATTGTTGCTTTATCTCTGGATCATAACCGTAAATTCAGCTCTCGTAGCCGGTGATAACCCGTGACAAGAAGGTTGGATCATCAGCTACGGTCTGACGAAGGTCCGTGCAGACTTCAACACGCTGTGCCTTCTGATCGGCAGTCAAGATCCTTGGCACAAATTTTAAGGCTACACGATGCAATATTCGTTGACATGTCCCATGACCAATACCCACTTCATCTGCAAGGTCTTGAATGGTTCGACGTCGATCCGCACGAACCAGTTGCTGAAGTTGGGCAACAATGTCTGGCGTTGTGCGGCTAACGGGCCTTCCAGTGTCAGCATCATCTTCGATGTCTCTACAGCCGGCCCTGAACCGAGCGTGCCACTCAAACACAAGCGTACGGCTTATGCTCTGTCCCCCAAGCACTTGTTGACTCATTGCAAGGGTCCCTGTAGCATTTATCCCGAGATTTGCACAGAATTTGATACACACGCACTGTTCTGTTCACGGATCTCTTATAAAATCGCCACACACCAAACACAGAGTATTACAGAAATCACTGAGGACACGCAACACGTACTCCCAGCTGAATGACACTCCGCACACTGACTCATCAGATGAGCAGCTTTCGCTACCTAGTTGTGCAAAGGTCTACTACTCCTACTTTCCAGATGGCAGCACCAGTCCCGAAAATTATGGATTCCACCTCGTATGTGTAGCAGGACCTAGTATTATCCAGCCTCTGCAGAAAACTTTTGGAAGGAAGTCTACAAAGTAATAACTCTCTCTCCGTCCGAGCAGGTCTTAAAGGCCCAGCGGTACCGACTGGCCGCCGTGTCACCCCCAGCCCATAGGCGTCACTTGATGCGGAGATGGAAGGGCATGTGGTCAGCACACCGCTCTCCTGGCCATATGTAAGTTTACGAGACCAGAGCCGTTACTTCTCAATCAAGCAGCTACTCAGTTTGCCTCACAAGTGTTGAGTGCATCCCGCTTAACAGCAGCTCTCGGCAGACCGGATGTTCACCCATGTAAGTGCTAGCGGAACCCGACAGCGCTTCTTCGACTATCTGACGGGAACCGGTGTTACCACTGCGCCAAGGACGTTGGTCTATGGAGTAGTACGTCGCGTGATTTGTCTCACGCACGGCACATCACTAAGAGTTCGTGGATTCTGGTCACGGCCGCGACATGACTTTATCAGATGCTGCGGAATCTCCGAGGCGACGGACGAGGAGGAATGTTTCAGGCTCGCCTGGAAGAATGTCAATGTCAAAACAGATGTCAGTTACTGAAATTACTTTTAATACTTAAAAAGAGAAGTTCCCAGCGGTGGGATCGACGTTTTGAAACCACCTATAGGGTTACATAGGTGAAGGTGTAAGATATCACATGTTACAGCCATTCAGCCTGGTGGGCCCTCGTTTGCGAGTAATGGACGAAAAAATAATTAGGGAATTTTGCGTGATGCTCTACAAATTTAAAAAGGAAATATGATATAGGTTGGTTGAGTGTTGTTATGTTTATTGGTACATGCATCATATACAGGAGATTGTAGCGCAAATCTCATTATGTGCTTTATTTTTTTTTATTTTTAAATGTTTATCGAAAGGATTTTAATCATTACTTTTATTCAGTTAGTTGCTTGAAACTTATTTTTTATTGTTATTCCTCTGTCACATCATTTTAATCTTCTTCTTCTCAGCCATCACAGGCCTTGTAGACCACGTGCTGCATCAACGATCTGCTTTCACCGCCTTCTATCTCTCGCAGTCTCTCTCCATCCTGCGGAAATTCTTAATGCTGCGATGTCCTTCTCTATGTCATCTTTCCACCTTATTGCCTGGAGAGTTCATTCCAATGCTTTCTTGGTAATTCTGTTGTTTTCCATTCTAACCACATGTCCAGCCCATTGCAAAAAAAACGGCTCTGAGCACTATGGGACTCAACTACTGTGGTTATCAGTCCCCTAGAACTTAGAACTACTTAAACCTAACTAACCTAAGGACATCACACACATCCATGCCCGAGGCAGGATTCGAACCTGCGACCGTAGCAGTCCCACGGCTCCGGACTGCGCGCCTAGAACCGGGAGACCACCGCGGCCGGCGCCAGCCCATTGCAGTCTCCTACTTTTTAATTTATGAATGATAGTAGGTTACTCCATTAACTGATAAATTTCATTGTTCTTTCGAATTCTCCATTCGCAATTCTCCAACACAGGTCTCCAGATTTTTCTCATTACTTTGCTTTAGAAAACATTCAGTTTTTCTCTTTCACTCCTTGTAAGCGTCCAGCTTTCTGAGCCATACAGTACTATGGGGCAGATGGGAGTGTTGTTGTCATAACATGGTCAATCTGATGTACTGTTTTGCTATCTGGACAGCACCATGTACCTCAGTCTATTGCTGTGTGAGGGAACGTCGTCGAGCAAATTCTCATAGTCTTTGACAGTGCAAAGTTTATCCTTTTTAATCCATTTTCGTTTGTGATCGAGCGGTTGCTATGTGGGGATGAACATATGCTCTTTACCTATTTTCCATTAAAGTCCCCAATGATAATTCTCATATTTCTTGTTGGAATACTTTCGACTACTCTCTCTAATTCTTCATCTTTCTCATCCTCAGTTGAATCTACAATCGGTGTTTAATTGTTATGTAAAACATTTTTTGTTAATGGGATGGAATTCCTTAACCCGATCAACAATCCCGTTCTTAACAACAAAACCAGTACCAAATTCATGATATTTTTCATCTCCCTCATAAAAATGATATAATTATCCTCCGTTTGTATCCCTTCTCCAAGCCACCTAACTTCCTGTAGAGCTACAATGTCTGTCCTGTATGTTTTTAAATCAAATATCAAAGTCGCTGCCGCAGCTGGTTTATTAAGACTACGAACGTTCCGTGTCCCAAATGTGAAGCAATGTTTCTTGCTTCCATCTCGCGAATTCCCGTTCCATAGCCTATGTCCATTTCCTTTGAATTCATTATCTGAGGCAAATCGTTGATGTGGGCCAATAGGTACAGAATTCCCTGGCTGCGTTACGAGCACCGCGCAGGTTAAGCTTCGTAAACGGGCTGCCACCTCACAGCTTCCAAGCTTGCTGAGTAATAGTTTGGATTACGATTTCCTAGGCAGATTGCCTTTCCCAGGCTCTGAGCTACGCCTCTTCTACGAATGGAATGCTATAAAAACATTCTGCTGCACGGAGTGGCCATGTGGTTAGAGACGCCATGTCACTAGTCGTGCGGCCCCTCCCGCCCGAGGTTCGAGTCCTCCCTTGGGCATGGGTGTGTGTGTTGTCCTTAGCTTTAAGTTAGTTTAAATAGTGTGTAAGTCTAGGGACTGATGACCTCAGCAGTTTGGTCCCTTAGGAATTCACACACATTTGAACATTTCAAAAACTTTCTCTTCCGGCATCCAATCCGTTGACTTCCTCTTCACTAGTTTTGGTCCATCCCGGGTAATTTATTTCCCCGGGACCCACCATATCTGGTGAGCATTCCCCTATCTGCCACCTGATGGATAGGACAGACGTAAGTCTTTATTTTGCAGGTAGTCTTTTTTTAAACATTTGGAGGCAGTAGTTCAATCCAGTGTGTTCACCATGAGGTCTGGAGTCCAACTGACCTAGTACACAGTATTGCAACCAGAGGACACTGTTGTCCCTTCCGTGACATAATCCAAGATGGTGGTCTGGGGAGGAAAAATGGCAGTAAAAGGACTCAGCCTGTGCTGGGCTGCTGGATAGGATGTACATAAGTCTTTATTTTGCAGGCAGTCTTTATTGAAACACTTAGAGGCAGTAGCTCCATCCAGTGTGTTCACCATGAGGTCCGGAGTCCAACTGACCTAGTACACAGCACTGCCACCAGAGTGCACTTTCATCCTATGGTGGGCTGGGGGAAAATGGCGGGAAAAATGACTCAGCCTGCGCTGGGCTGCTGCTGAGAGGAAGGAGTGTACTTTATTTATTTTTGAACAATTTATTTAGGGACAGAGTTCACATAGATTATTTATTACACTGATACAAAACACGCTCTCTGATGTGCTTGGGGTCGCAATTCACAGCCTAAAGACCTTCAAATTACCTGTAAATCACCACAATAATGCAGTACACAGATGTGCAGACACGCAAACAACTCGTAAATAGTCAAAATAATGCATGTATAATGCTCTGCAAACACACCTTCTAATTGTAAACTGTCGAAATAATGCATTGAACAGCCTACAGAACTGCAAACTAGTCATAAATCACCGAAATAATGCAGTTCACTGATGTGCAGACACGCTCACTAATTACAAACTGTCGAAATAATGCATACAATTTATTTAGGGACGGATTTCAAATACTTTATTTATTACATTGATACAAAACACTTACCCTGGCGTGCTTGAGGTCGCAGTAAGTAGTCTACAGACCTGCAAACTACTCGTAAATCACCGAAATATTGCAGTACACTGATATGTAGAGACGCAGACAACCCGGAAATTGTCAAAATAATGCATGTAAAAGGATCTGCAAACACGGTTGCTAATCGTCAACTGTCAAAATCATGCACTGCACAGAGGCTAGTGTCCTGACCGCTATTCCACGTGGTTCATCCAGAAACGCTACGTTTGAGACAGCTTTCGGGAGAGGAAATCAGGCTTCCTAAAGCCCCGTTTTCGCTGTTGTGTTTCCACGTTAATACCTGGGGCAGTCAAATACCGGTTCCCTATCGTTAGTTATTTTACACAAATAGACTTTGGGCAGCTGTTACGTTTTCTCTTCAATGACTGTTCCTCTTCAGTTAAACATTGGAGATAGGCAACTTAATACTAATCGGTACTGGAGAATCTACATCACCAACCGGAAGCGCCACAGCGAAATCGGTTTACCAAATCCGGTTTAGGGAGCCCCATGTAAATGTAGTGACAGTAACAGAGTACTTTTCTCAACGAAATCGGCGTCCACTCGATCGGATTCACGCACCGTGGCAGCTGAATTCTGCGCTAGCGGCGGGAATCGAGGCCATTCGCGGCGAGGGAGCGGCCCAGATCCGAAGCCGGACCCCGCGGCCAAAGGCAGAGGCGGGCAGGCAGCGCGCGCCTTCCGGGAAGACACGCCGAGCCGGCGAGCTTGCGACGGCTGCGCCGCCCGTCCGTGCTGGAATGCACGTGGACAGCGACCGCTCCAAGTTAGTCCACCACTTAGCTCCTGGCAGGTGCAAAATTCCCACGAACTTTACACGAGTACTGTGAGTGGTGTGAATATGACTTTTCTCTGTAGACAGATGCATGTACTCAGTTTACTCAGTTAACTGAATATGTCGAACAATGAACAAAATTTAGGATTATCTATTTTATCGGCAAACGAGCTCTAGGCTTAAAATGTTAAAATAAGATTTGCGATAAGATCACACATCACACGACGAGTTTCGAGAGCAGGTGAATAAAAGACAGTAAATCGAGTTCTGGATAAATATGTTGTTGTTGTTGTGGTCTTCAGTCCTGAGACTGGTTTGATGCAGCTCTCCATGCTACTCTATCCTGTGCAAGCTTCTTCATCTCCCAGTACCTACTGCAACCTACATCCTTCTGGATCTGCTTAGTGTATTCATCTCTTGGTCTCCCTCTAGGATTTTTACCCTCCACGCTGCCCTCCAATGCTAAATTTGTGATCCCTTGATGCCTCAGAACATGTCCTACAAACCGATCCCTTCTTATAGTCAAGTTGTGCCACAAACTTCTCCCCAATTCTATTCAACACCTCCTCATTACTTATGTGATCTACCCATCTAATCTTCAGCATTCTTCTGTAGCACCACATTTCGAAAGCTTATATTCTCTTCTTGTCTAAACTATTTATCGTCCATGTTTCACTTCCATACATGGCTACACTCCATACAAATACTTTCAGAAACGACTTCCTGACCCTTAAATCAAAACTCGATGTTAACAAATTTCTATTCTTCAGAAACGCTTTCCTTCCCATTGCCAGTCTACTTTTTATATCCTCTCTACTTCGACCATCATCAGTTATTTTGCTCCCCAAATAGCAAAACTCCTTTACTACTTTAAGTGTCTCATTTCCTAATCTAATACCCTCAACATCACCCGGCTTAATTCGACTACATTCCATTATCCTCGTTTTGCTTTTGTTTATGTTCATCTTATATCCTCCCTACAAGACACTATCCATTCCGTTCAACTGCTCTTCCAAGTCCTTTGCTGTCTCTGACAGAATTACAATGTCATCGGCGAACCTCAAAGTTTTTACTTCTTCTCCATGAATTTTAATACCTACTCCGAATTTTTCTTTTGTTTCCTTTACTGCTTGCTCAATATACAGATTGAATAACATCGGGGAGAGGCTACAACCCTGTCTCACTCCTTTCCCAACCACTGCTTCCCTTTCATGCCCCTCGACTCTTATAACTGCCATCTGGTTTCTGTACAAATTGTAAATAGCCTTTCGCTCCCTGTATTTTACCCCTGCCACCTTCAGAATTTGAAAGAGAGTATTCCAGTTAACGTTGTCAAAAGCTTTCTCTAAGTCTACAAATGCTAGAAACGTAGGTTTGCCTTTTCTTAATCTTTCTTCTAACATAAGTCGTAAGGTTAGTATTGCGTCACGTGTTCCAACATTTCTACGGAATCCAAACTGATCTTCCCCGAGGTCCGCTTCTACCAGTTTTTCCATTCGTCTGTAAAGAATTCGCGTTAGTATTTTGCAGCTGTGACTTATTAAACTGATAGTTCGGTAATTTTCACATCTGTCAACACCTGCTTTCTTTGGGATTGGAATTATTATATTCTTCTTGAAGTCTGTGGGTATTTCGCCTGTCTCATACATCTTGCTCACCAGATGGTAGAGTTTTGTCAGGACTGGCTCTCCCAAGGCCATCGTAGTTCTAATGGAATGTTGTCTACTCCCGGGACCTTGTTTCGACTCAGGTCTTTCAGTGCTCTGTCAAACTCTTCACGCAGTATCTTATCTCCCATTTCATCTTCATGTACATCCTCTTCCATTTCCATAATATTGTCCTCAAGTACATCGCCCTTGTATAAACCCTCTATATACTCCTTCCACCTTCCTGCCTTCCCTTCTTTGCTTAGAACTGGGTTGCCATCTGAGCTCTTGATATTCATACAAGTGGTTCTCTTCTCTCCAAAGGTCTCTTTAATTTTCCTGTAGGCAGTATCTATCTTACCCCTAGTGAGACAAGCCTCTACATCCTTACATTTGTCCTCTAGCCATCCCTGCTTAGCCATTTTGCACTTCCTGTCGATCTCATTTTTGAGACGTTTGTATTCCTTTTCGCCTGCTTCATTTACTGCATTTTTATATTTTCTCCTTTCATCAATTAAAGTCAATATTTCTTCTTTTACCCAAGGATTTCTATTAGCCCTCGTCTTTTTACCTACTTGATCCTCTGCTGCCTTCACTACTTCATCCCTCAAAGCTACCCATTCTTCTTCTACTGTATTTCTTTCCCCCGTTCCTGTCAATTGTTCCCTTATGCTCTCCCTGAAACTCTCTACAACATCTGGTTCTTTCAGTTTATCCAGGTCCCATCTCCTTAAATTCCCACCTTTTTGCAGTCTCTTCAGTTTCAATCTACAGGTCATAACCAATAGATTGTGGTCAGAATCCACATCTGCCCCTGCAAATGTCTTACAATTTAAAACCTGGTTTCTAAATCTCTGTCTTACCATTATATAATCTATCTGATACCTTTTAGTATCTCCAGGATTCTTCCAGGTATACAACCTTCTTTTATGATTCTTGAACCAAGTGTTACCAATGATTAAGTTATGCTCTGTGCAAAATTCTACAAGGCGGCTTCCGCTTTCATTTCTTCCCCCCAATCCATATTCACCTACTATGTTTCCTTCTCTCCCTTTTCCTACTGACGAATTCCAGTCACCCATGACTATTAAATTTTCGTCTCCCTTCACTACCTGAATAATTTCTTTTATCTCGTCATACATTTCATCAATTTCTTCATCATCTGCAGAGCTAGTTGGCATATAAACTTGTACTACTGTAGTAGGCATGGGCTTTGTGTCTATCTTGGCCACAATAATGCGTTCACTATGCTTTTTGTAGTAGCTTACCCGCACTCCTATTTTTTTATTCATTATTAAACCTACTCCTGCATTACCCCTGTTTGATTTTGTATTTATAACCCTGTATTCACCTGACCAAAAGTCTTGTTTCATCCTGCCACCGAACTTCACTAATTCCCACTATATCTAACTTTAACCTATCCATTTCCCTTTTTAAATTTTCTAACCTACCTGCCCGATTAAGGGATCTGACATTCCATGCTCCGATCCGTAGAATGCCAGTTTTCTTTCTCCTGATAACGACGTCCTCTTGAGTAGTCCCCGCCCAGAGATCCGAATGGGGGACTATTTTACCTCCGGAATATTTTACCCAAGAGGACTCCATCATCATTTAATCATACAGTAAAGCTGCATGTCCTCGGGAAAAATTACGGCTGTAGTTTCCCCTTGCTTTCAGCCGTTCGCAGTACCAGCACAGCAAGGCCGTTTTGGTTAATGTTACAAGGCCAGATCAGTCAATCATCCAGACTGTTGCCCCTGCAACTACTGAAAAGGCTGCTGCCCCTCTTCAGGAACCACATGTTTGTCTGGCCTCTCAACAGATACCCCTCCATTGTGGTTGCACCTACGGTACGGCCATCTGTATCGCTGAGGCACGCAAGCCTCCCCACCAACGGCAAGGTCCATGGTTCATGGGGGGTGGATAAATATATGCCAACTAAATGGTTTAAGGACGGAAAAGACCCACAGTGGTTTAATAACAAAACTCGAAAACAGTGAGTAAGCGGAGACTGTTGCACACTCGGTTCGGAAAAGGATGCACAAATGACAACAGGTAGAAGTTAGTAGAAATAACTCGCTCACAACACTTAAAGAGCCAAAAATAATGCACTGCGCAAACACTCAGTGTGTGTAAGAAATGCGATGTATCAGCAAACTGTCCCCTTACAGAACTTCAAGGCGCATGGTGCTCACGCAAGTCCCATATGTGAGACGCCTCTGGGCACGTGTGTTTACTGTTTCTGGTGCACCACCTGTGGATACTGACGTCACAGGTCGCTTTATAGAAATATGTCACAGAATAACATCGACTGCTTTGTTCCTAGCAATCTTAATGGGACAAACGAGCATCGTCTAGCCGTGCATACGTGCTTACCTTCCCAGTGTGGCTGATGCATCGCCATGAAATGTCTGCATGGCGACTCACCATCTAAAAGGTTCTCAATGTTATACTGACATCACATGGGTGTGTAAAATAGGAACCAAGTGGACCTCTCAGAAATTGTATAGTGTCCCAGAAACAGTTAACGGTCGCTTTTGTAGGAGCTTTTGTGATGTCTCAGCCTGTCTGCATCGAAATTCTTGTCCTAACGGAACCTGTTTACAAAAATAGCACAGGATAACGCCGAATGCATTCCTCCTGATGGTCCTAAAGAGGCATCCTATCCATCACGTGTTACCCTTCCTGGAAATCGTCAAGTCTTGCTTTCAACAAACATCTCCAAAACACAAACGTTCTAACTGCTGTGTAGAAGCTCCTACATCCTAGCACAGAGGATGTCTTGTGAATGAATGGAGCATTATGATTGGCTCTTATCATATTTACCTGCTGAACTACTGACGTACTGTCCACCTTTTCTTTTTCTTTCTGAAGACGAGACTTTCAACGGCTAGAAACTATTTTGCACTGATCACCATATAGCACCAACAATTAAACCTTCCAAAGTGTCCTACAGAAAGATTCTTACTCAGTTACACTGTTCTCCCACTGAGGACAGGAGCTTGAACATTAGAGTGTGAAACTGATCTCCAGCCCAGCAATATGTCACTGTCAATATAGTAAACATACAATTCGTATCCTGCACCATACAAAATCGCCCCTTTTACATCATTCGCATAGCTATTGGCTGCTAGACATGCATACTTTTACGGTGAAGACAGACAGCATAAGCACATGCACCATAGGTATAATCCTCACTGCACTAGATATTTCCCACGAGACAGGTGGTCATCCACTCCTGACAGGTGACCAGAGCGCCCACAGTGGACCAAAGTCACTCTCAGAACTCTTCTACAAAATTGGGGTCTCCTCCCTTTGGCACAGAGGAGTTACTGCTTCTGGCCCCGACCTGCTTGCTTTCTTGCTTTTCTACACCCATCTCCATACTCTGGGATTATAAGAACATATGTAATTTCGCATGGTTTTCCAGAATACCAAGCAGATACCAGTACCGCTTGCATAGCAGTATCGGTTGCGCAACTTAATTCTGAAGGGTCCGCTGTTTGTGGTCGTGCGGTAGTGTTCTCGCTTCCTGCGCCCGGGTTCCTGGGTTCGATTCCCGGTGGGGTCAGGCATTTTCTCTGCCTCATGATGACTGGGTGTTGTGTGATGTCCTTATGTTAGTTAGGTTTAAGTAGTTCTAAGTTCTAGGGGACTGATGACCATAGATGTTAAGTCCCATAGTGCTCAGAGCCAATTCTGAAGATATAGACTGGAAACTATTTCTCTAGGAACCCGAAACTTTAGCGAGGTGGAGTGTGCTGTAAACCACTGAGTAGCTAGAAACTTACACCGTCTGGGAAGACCTTTACATGAAAAGTCGAAAAAAAATAGAGGAAACTAGTATTTCCAATCGCAAATACTGATGTTGGTGATGTAACAGATTCCAAATAATCTCTGTAATTTACAAAGTCAATCAAGATGTTTCTCATGTCTAGAGAACCAGCAAACGCGTCTTCCACATGTCTTTCATCTGCTAGATGCTCACACCACAATCGATGTTCCCTCAACTAAACGAAGGTGCGAAATATGCAGAAGCAGTCAACAGGACAATTTACATGGGAGGGAATAATGGTCCAGTGTAAACACACATCCATATTCAATCTTCTCAAACTTCCATGCGATCACAAAAGCTGCCCAACACATAGTAAGTATTAGTTCGCTATTTGGCCGTCTAGATAAGACACGGTTAAGTCAACTACATTCCTGCATCCCAACAGGCCTTTCCATTTGGACAGCTCCTGCCGTTAATGGGAAACTTGAATCGTTCTGGCCACAGGTCACCGGCGCTGTGTGCCAGGCACATGTAGGCAGAATCATTATCCTAAGAAATAGGTCACATATATATTTGATCACTATAATTACAATTAAATGTTATGATTGAGGTTTCAGTTGAACAACGTTTGACAATTAGCGAAGTATCAGAAATACACCCTGCTGATGGCTATGGCTCCAGAAATATAAATATCTGTACCATTGTTATGACTTGACATCCTCTTCCCTTTGGTATCCCAGTATTCCACGTCAAATCCATACCTTCCTTACGACTGGGCATAGTCATTTCCTTTGCACATGTCAGAACACAAACACATACTTCATAAGCCTGATGCTCAAGGCGAACCTATCACACATCCCCCTACTACTAAGTATAATATTTCGTCAATAACTGATTGCTGGCGATATGAAATAATACTGATCGAGAATCAACGATGGATGTTCATATCTCATAAGTTTTCTTGCGAGTGGTACCACTGCGTCTTAGAAAGAGAGGTGTAATCGTCTTACAAACCACCAGATGTTAAAAAACACAACCATATTACCATCACAATCAGTCTTGCTTCTACAGATGCATAAAAGTATCCATGTTGAAAGCTGTACTGGCTTTAAAAATACACGTATGGCATTTCCACTGAATGTAGTGTTTTTTTACAGACAAATACTGTGACAATGAATATAGACGGTGATTGCTGGAGTGTCAGATCAAAAGTGCACTTACACATCGCCGACATTGCAACCTCGTTGTAATATTACCGAATTTTGAAAGTAATTCGTCTAAGGAGCGTGGTATGAAACCGGTATTTGCAACTCTGTCACGCCGCCGCCGCTAGATATTTCTCCAGTATTTGTAATGCATTTTGTCTCGATGTCATGTCAGAGGTTCGGTGATATATCGACTGGGTTATAGGCGATGGTTGATTGAGAAAGATCATAAACAGTAATAGATCGTGTGCTAATTGAGGTCGTAAGAAATGTACACTAGCTTTTCAGATCTCTAGTGCTATGCTTTTGGTAAAAATGCTGTCTGGGATTTTCCATTCAACCACATAACTGCGTTGGATCCTTTGGAGAAGTCCTTTAATGATTACAGCCACTCTTCTTCCTCTTCTTTATTGGCTCTACAGCCTTGGCCTCTTCTATAATTTCCTTCCATTTCTCTCGGTCCTTTGCCAATACTCTCCAGTCTCTATAGCCCATCTTCCTAGTAGAAATAACTCTTGGTCGACCACGTCCTCTCTGCCCTCCTGGCTTTCCTTGTAATGTTCGTTTTGGTACTTCTACAGTATATCAGTCATGCGAGCCACATGTCCTGCCCACCTTAGTCTGGATGATTTCACTATCCTAATGATGGGTTGATCTTTATATATGATATACAACTCATGGTTGTATCTCCTCCTGCATCTTCTTATTTCACAGATTAGGCCGAAAATTCGTCCAAGTACCCTTCTTTCAAATGCATCCAGAGTCTCAATATCTTTAGTTGTTAATGTCCATGTTTCAGAGACACATGTAAGCACTGCTTGTATAAGTGATTTATTGATAATTAATTTAGTGGTACGAGTCAGGAGCCTTGAGGATAGAAGTCTTGTTAGGGCAAAATAGGCTCTGTTGGCTAGTATTAATCGGTGCTTAATTTCAAAGGAGGTGTCATTTAGATGGGTAACTGTCGAGCCCAGGTACTTGAAATGTTCAACTCTCTCAAACGTATAATTTCCCATTGTTATTGCATTTGGCATATTTTCTCTATGTGCTTTTCCAACTGCAACATACAGAAAAAAGAGCAAATGCTCTGCAAATGTGGAACATGTGCGTGAAGGCGACTGGATACAATTGAGTATAGTGCTATACTACATCTCCCGATCAGAAAAATAGTGAATTTGCGCTAGGTGTTGCCAAATGTACTACATTTACAAGCAGTTTTAGAGCACGAAACGAGACGTTATGCAATGATCGCGTGGGTAGAAGTGACATAAAAACATGGATAGAATTGTGGAAAATACGTATAAATTGAGGGAAAATGCGCTGAAATGCGGGGACATTGAGGAAGTAATTGCGTGTCTTCTGGTTGGCGCAGAACAATTCTTGTGCGAAAGCAAGAGGAATCCGAGAAAACGCCGACATGGAAGCGAAAGGAACCAGAGAAACAGTTACTTTTTTCCGTCGAGGCAGCATTCTACTGTATGTCTATTGCAGTAACAGTGATACACGCGAGTTGACTACTGTATTTGACGCTTTTAAGGAAAACAGGGAACCATCTGCCTCTAAACTTACTTGCATCTGCGTTAAAGGATAACAGAGAG
Organism: Schistocerca nitens; assembly: GCF_023898315.1. Taxonomy (NCBI): domain Eukaryota; kingdom Metazoa; phylum Arthropoda; class Insecta; order Orthoptera; family Acrididae; genus Schistocerca; species Schistocerca nitens. Next base: position 508,024,808 of record NC_064618.1, on the reverse strand, counting down.
TGGACTGGGTTATCGATTGAGATGGAGCTGTAACGAGGTACGATTTAATGACAGACTGATAATGCACTCTAGAGAGGGAGGGAGATGTTGGCGCAGATCATTTGACCATATTTTACGCTGTTCTGTCAGGATGCATCAGTCGCATGACATAGCCTGCGTTCGACTCGTATACAACTACGTGTTCTATATTTGACTTAGAGCACTGTCTACTAGCGATCTTTAACAGCAAACCTCTCCGTCATCAGAGGACTTCAATCTCACGTGTGATGAAACGTGACCATCCTCTTTCGACACATTCCTCTAAACGAACGAAGATTTATGCGATGTACTCCATTCTCTTGGGTATAAAACCGAGATTTCAGTTTCATTATGAAGATGATTCTAAGTTAGCGATAGGTATTCGTGAGACACTGCAATCCCCAAGTATGTCTGTTTACAGAGTTAGTGATGGCATGACGTGCAATTTCACATGTAGGCCAGCCAGAGTGGCCGAGTGGTTCTAGGCGCTACAGTTTGGAACCGCGCGACCGCTACAGTCGCAGGTTCGAATCCTGCCTCCAGCATGGATGTGTGTGATGTCCTTAGGTTAGTTAGGTTTAAGTAGTTCTAAGTTCTAGGGACTGATGACCTCAGAAGTTAAGTCCCATAGAGCTCAGAGTCATTTGAATCATTTTCACATGTAGGACACCGATGCTATGCGAGTATCTGTATCCTTGCAAGAGGTATTCTCCGTTACTAACGATCATTTTATGTAGGACTTATGTTGCCATAGTATAATTCCTGAACCGTGATCGGATGTGGACAGTGGACGCTATACATCTCTGGAAAGCTACATTGTGCACTGTTTTAAAGAGGTAGTTGTTTCATTTTACAGTTTGTTACCATAGTTAATCGTTGAGAAACCTGCAGGAAGGATGTATGTCATGCGCTGGAGATATATTTCTTACACTGGAATATTAACAGCGTTGCATTCCACATGATTCATAGGTCGGAAACTCAAGCAATCTAATATTATAGCCTGTTTTAAGTGGAGAACTCTGTAGCCTTAGGAGTGCGTGTGTTTATGTTCTCTCTTACCAGTACCCTCCTGGTACTGATCGCAAACAATAGAACAATACTTTAAAATTGATAGCGTAGTTGATTTACGTAAAATGCTTCAAACTCCATCCGTCTGAAGCTCCATCTTGTATAAAAATCGTCCGTTTCTTGTTCTTCTTAACTGTTTGCTATTACATCACAGCACTTTCAAATCTACTACTATACACCGATAAGGGTTGCTAACCTCCTCGAGATGGGCACGTCTTGAGAAATCTTCTGAACATGGGTGGGTGAGGACTCGGCAAGCTCCATCCGTTCGCGAGACGCGGAATGTAGCGGTTTACTTCTGGTCAGCTGCAGATTAAATCAGTAACAGTGCTACAGGGCGGGTTGGTCAAAGACAGTGTGAGTGGATCTTTCAGTCTCTAATTTTGTCCTAAGACTGCGAGAATGCTCAGTGACTCCCATCCGCATAGAGGTAATTCGTAAATTATGCACTATGTTCTAGGTGCTTAGAAATATGTAGAGCGCTGTCTGGTATCCTTTGACGGTGTATATGTTCGAGAATTAACAATGAATGGATGTACTGCACAGTCATCTACCTACATTCGCAATGATACAAAGTAGAGAAGGAACGGTTTAGCTATGATACTGAAGTTGGGAAACACCCTGTTACATCATTGGTCGGTGTTGAAATTAGTGTAAAATTGCTAAAATTGTTCACACTATCAGCTGAGATGCTTATTACTACAGTACATCAACGGTGTCCTTTCCATCCCATCTGTCCACTGCTACGCTGTTGGTTGCCTCATAATGATTGACTGACATCGCTTGTTTGAGTTGGAGGCAGAGTTTTGGTAGAGGGGGATGGCTAGCACCGTACATGACTGCAATATAAGTGATCAGTCGAAATGGAATGCAGAGCCATCAGCTATTCTGCCACTGTGACAAATGAATTTCTATGTAGAGGTCATCAATCACTTTCGGACAGCTGTTTGGAAACTCTCCACAACGCCGCCAAACTCTTCCAGTTTCCTTATGTTGTAACTTTCTTTTATTTAAAATGTGTGTGGTGTGTTATGGTAGCAGCAGTAATGACTTGTACCATGCGACGTTTAGTTTTCTGTGAGAAGCAATGGATCAGAACGTGTTAATGTCAGTTTAGAACCTGACGCATACCTCGAAGTCTTGGCGGAAAAACAAAATGTATGGCAGTGTACAAAGCGTGTTACAGCAGAAAAAAAAATGTTTAAAACAACAACACAGGGTGACAGGGAGCGTCTCTTGCGACTTACAGTATAGTCTGTGGGACACGGTCATCCTCCTACCGTACAGGTGATGCACCTTCACACTGGTCCAGGCAATGGATCAATAGCTGTATATTTAATAGGATCATCATATGTGCTCAATACCGGCATGCAGACGGTATTTATTTTCGATATATGGGAGGAGAGATATGCAGTAAAAGTCGGAGGAACTTCAAGATCTCAACAGACGGCAATTCTGCGTATTCACCTCACCTGTCAGAGAAAAATGAGCTTCATCTGTACATGGAATGGTCTGGGGCCAGCCCTCGTCAATTTCAATCCCTGCGAGAAAGTGGAAAGCGAAGTCAACACGTTGTTGTGCGTCCTGTGGTGCAAGCTGCTGTACGATAGGGATCTTGTACGGATACCATTTGAAAATGGTTCGAAGCACATTCCGTAAAGTGGACCACGGATATTCAACTGTCGTGATACAGCGCGCACACTGCCTGACGACCGGGAATTACATACAGTGTTGTCTACCAAAGCAACTGTGATATCATCAACCACCTGTGGCACAACCAATTGTCGCCCTTTTCCCGGAGCGACGCTCAGTTCTCCAGTTGATTCGAACTTCTTCGTCATGTTCTGTACAGCAGGTGGGAGAAGACGACCATTCCATAATCCTTTCAGCCAGCGCTATTCTTGAAGTGCAGCTGCAGCATTACTGATTGTTTGGTAATAGGACTTCACCATAATGCCCTGCTCCTTTTGTCCAAGCTCATGTTGACTCGTCAACAAGTGCACTGCGACTGGTGAGGTGTGTGATGACTGATCACAGCACCTGGTGGCTAAAGTTGGAACTGGATGGTGGCGCTCTGACGCATGGAAATGTGTGAGACTATGAAACACGATGACTGATCACGGCACCTGGTGACTGAAGTTGGAACTGGATGGTGGCGCTCTGACGCATGGAAATCATGCACCTCATATTCTGGACATTAATGCTACCGAGTTTGGTACTCATACGGTAATTAGTTTCCGTGTTATAACGTGTTAAATAGGACAGGAAAAGTTTAATTATAACCACCCATAATATGTGCTTCGTAGTTTTCAGAGTGCATTTAGTAATGTTTCGCAAGCTGTCTTGCCACACCCACGACATAGAACGCTAATGATTCCAGTTAATTTTCGGATGATTAAAGTCTCCTCCGATGATGTGGCGACTGGGGAAGGTACGTATTAGGGAAGGGACATTTTCTCGAAAGTTTTAGGTGCTTTGGTTCGTATGTCACCAGCTTGTCCACACACATGTGAAGTTCTTCCCACGTCCTTGTTTCCTGCTTGTTTTGTTTAACGATGCACATTTCTCCATTTTACGTACCCACTTAAGAAAGGTTGGTTAAACACAATACAGCGCTATGCAGCAGTGGTGAGGAGCGTTTCGCATTTTGATAACAGTTCTTGCCTCGTAAGTGATTCGCGTTGTTGCGTGGCCGAGGATAGATACCAGCAACATGCACCCTGGCGCATCAGATTTAATTAGCCTCTCCTGCCGTAAATCGACAGAATGAAAAAGAAGAAAAAAGGAACCAGTTAAACGAGCCCTCAATTTTAATGCGAGGTTTCAGTTCTTCTTGGTCGTTAGTCTCGGCAGAAGTTAATGGCCGGAACATCCACGATATCGGCTTGCCCAGTGACAATTAATGAAGTGCAGGAGTGACTTTTTTATTTTTTAGGGTGAGTTTGGGGAGGAGGGGGCTGCTGCGACTCACCGACCCGTTGGGAGCAGAGGGCACAAGCATCGCAGCCACACAGGGAGCCAAGGGCTGCGGTGATAGGCGGGCGATTGTAAGGGCGGCAGCAGCAGCAGCTGCTGCAGATGCAGCGATGACGTGGCCGCGCCGGGTTTATCGGCGCGTTATTCGCGTTACGACGTAACTCGTCAGCGGGCGCGCCTGTTACTCCGCAGGTGGGGTGAATGCGTCGGGCGGAGCTCACCGGCCACTTGCACTTTACGAGGTCGTTCTCCTGCAGACAAGCTAAGTAGTTCCTCCGAAAGAAGCAGAACTACTATCCACTCGGCACAAACCGAGTATCACACCTGCAGGGCTTCTCTCTACGCAAAACGACAACTTTTTCATACTCGAGTTGCTTACGAAGGCGTCGCCAGTCCGTTCTCACCGTATTCGAACGCACTGATACAGTTAATAAAACGACCTTACATGGATTGTTGCCTCGGCCTTTTCTAGTCTCTTGAATCGTCTAGGTGTCGGAAACGGTCTTTTCTGTACTAGTGTAAGGGCAATAAGTAAACAGAAAAGTCAGTTATAGCTTAGACAAGAAAATATCTTAAAATGACCCTGGCAATATTCCACAGAAATCAATGAAAGGTTCAATTGACATGAAAGACACAAACGTAATTTAGTAATTTTTCACATCGCATGGCCATGTACAAAAGTTCTTGTCTAGTTGACTGAAGACATAATCCTTGTGTCCGTAGACTGGCAAATAACAAGATGAGCTACATGACCACACAAGTGTTCACAGTACAAGTGTAGCCGCTCGAGATTCTGTCCAGCATCGATGCAAGTTTTTATCTGGCAACTGCCGCAACTCGTCTCAGTCAGAACTTTGTACAAGGCGTGTTTAAAAAATTATGGGTATCTTTGTATTTTGGAAGGGTTTTTATTTGTCAGTATACATCAACGTTATCTCCTGCAAAATAGCCCTCATTATATAATAAACACCTGTCATGCATTCAAAAAATCGTTGGAAGCCTCCTGCAGGAATAGCAAGATTTCGTGCACGAACTGACCTCTCGACTACGTCCCATAAATATTAGATAGGATTCATGTCGGGCGATCTGAGTGGCCAAATCATTTGCTCGAACTATCTAGGGTGTCCTTCAAACCAATCGCAAAAAATTGTGACCCAGTGACATGGTGCATTGTCATCCGTAAAAATGCCATCGTTGTTTGGGAAGATGAAGTCCATGAATGGCTGCAAATGGTCTCCAACCAAAAAAGAAGCTCTAATTATGGCAAACAAGGCTCTACGGGTGACAACCCTAACACAACTATCAGATAGCTACTGCAACACCGTGGAACTAGTCACCTGCGGGGCTCGTTTATTTCCTCAACATGTACTTAGAATATGGAGGTAACTTTGAAGAGTACTTGGATCACATGAGTCACCACGGCATTGCGAGGGCGAAAGATCATCATAACCTTTTATATGAACGCTCAGCGGCACGAGAGATGCAAATGGGGAGAAAGCTGAAGAGCTAATAATGGCCTCCCGACTAGTTGTTGCAAATATACCGGGAAATCCCCCCACCTATAGAGGTCGAGGCGGAATTGGAACGAACATAGATGTCACCCTGTCAACATCCAGTGTCATTAGAAACAATAAGAACAGAAGAGTCCTAGATCAAGTCACAACAAGTGACCACAATCTGATCGTGTTCAGCCTAAGTGATGAGGAGTGCTGCTTTGACATGGGGTGGGAGGTACAATATAACTTCAATAGAGTAGATTGGGAATGCCTAACTCGCGAGTGTGATGTTCCTCCATTGCCCGAAGGTGACGGAGACGTGGATAGATGTGCCGAAGAGCAGGTAGGGTCAATAGTCAGAGCGGTGAAAGCTACCGTACCAACCACGTGGAGAGCCGTTGCGGCCTCCCCATCTCCATTGACTGCCGACCTTGAACGTATGCGTCAGTCTGTAAGAAGGGCGAGGAGTTACTACCAGCGAAGTGTCGTCTGGCAGGAAAAACAGTTCTGGCTACAGATATATCGAGAAGCGAAATATGTCATCCAGAAAGAACTAAATGAGATAAGGATAAAAAGTTGGGAAAGATATGTGCTGCATCTGCTAGCTACTGACCCTTGGGCAGTCCCCTATAAGCTGGTCAAGGAAAAAATAAGATCTCCCGCTGTTCTTTCGACTATCAGGGGTGGCGGTCGAGTGACAGAGACCTGGCAGGAGACTGGTGTGGTCCTCCTTCGTACTCTGCTGGCAGATGATGAAGAAAACGAGGACACCGACATGCAGCGTCAGATCCGTAGGGATGATCTTGACGAGTACACCAACAACGCCGTGGTGTACCCCTTCTCGGAGGAAGAAGCGGCGACACAAATCAAATCTCTAAAAAGGGGGAAGGCTCCAGGGCCAGACGGCATAGTAGCGGAGGCAGCGCAGTTCCTCTCCCCTCAGCTAATTGCACCTCTTAAAAGGCTTTACAACGAGTGCCTAAGGCTTGGCAAATTTCCGAAAACTTGGAAAAAGGCAAATTTCTTTATTATAAAGAAAGGGAAAGACCAGGATCCTATGGAAGTCAAGTCCTACGGGTCCATATGTCTCGTGGATATCTTGGGGAAAATATTGGAGATGCTATTTGATGATGGACTGAGAGCTGAAAGGATACTGTGCGGGATGAGCGACAGACAGTTTGGCTTTCGGCCGGGGCGATCGGCGTCTGACGCAATTGCCCTGGCGGCTGAGGTCTGCAGCTCAGCCCAACACAAGTATGTGGGAGGCATCATGGTGGATATCAGTGGCACCTTTGACAACCTGTGGTGACCCTCGCTCTTCTCCCACTTGCGTGAGAAGGAGTGCCTAGGGCTCCTCTATGGCTGTCTGAGGAGCTATTGTGAGGATAGGGAAGGCTGGTTATCATCGCCTAGCGAAAAAAATAAGTAAAACAAACACGAAAGGGTGCCCTCAGGGATCTGTCCTGGGGCCACTATTTTGCGATGTATACATGGAACCCTTGCTAGAAAAATTACAAACTCAGTGAGGACGTGCTACACGTGATAGCCTACGCAGACAACCTCCTCCTGCTGGTCGGCGGCCGTAGCCGCGAGGACTTAGAACCTAAAGTGGGACGAACCATGACATCGCTCGCTGAATGGTACCACGAATCGAAAATGAAGGTTGCACCACACAAATAAACGTACTTACTGCTGAAAGGTAGTCTAATTAAGAATCCTACTGTAAGAACTGAGGGAACACCAGTTCTCTAGATATCTAGGAGTCATAATAGATGAAAAATGGAATTACACATCTCATGTAGATGCCATAGCCCAACGAGCTTTGGGAGTCTTAAATAACCCCATCAACATTGTCCACAGAAGATTCCATCTGGCACCCAATCTCATTAAGCTGTACCATACGGGGCTGTGGTCTGGGCACACAGGCTCACGAGGGTGATGCCTGCCATGACTGTAAGAAGGGTGCAGCGGAGCGTAGCGAACAACTCCTGGAGGGGGGGCGGGGGGGGCTCTACTAATGTTAATGGGGCTATGTCCATTGGACATCAGGATACGAGAACAGGCAACATGGTATTGGATAGCCAAAGGGAGGATTGAAAAGACCACGAAGATTATGGGGGTATGGGTAGGCGACAAATTTGCAGTTAGAAGAATGAGGGAGGAATTATGGCGGGAGTCATGGGAGGAAATGGGGTGGAGGGTCTGATGGGTTACTTTCAGTTGACTAGGGGTGTGCTGCACTTCCTTACAGGGCACGGACCATATCCGACGTAATTATGTCGATTTGGGAAACGGGCTAGACCCGCGTGTGACTGTGGCGCCGAAGACGGTACACACATTTATGAGTGAACCATATACGACGACTTGGCAACCAAACTACAACACCAACTACCGAACCGAGACAGCTGTTCCCTGCTACGACAGGCCGATACCTATCCTCAACAACTTGGCAAACGAGGTGTCACGGAAGAAAGTGGGGGAGTTCATTAGAGCCCATAATGGTCACTGAATAAAAACCGATTAAGACTGATGCTCCTGCCCAGTACCGCCGGGCGCGGAATGGCCGATCGCCGTCATGACCGAGATCCGCCGCGTTCCAGGATCATGGAGGCAGATGTATCAAAAATATTAACCCGATACAGCACTTCCATTTAGCTATTAGGTATTAGCAGTACAGATTAGAATGTAGATATTAACTAACAACCTTAACACGATAGGGACTGCAGCGACTTAAAGTAATTTGGGCCAGCGAAAGCATTGTTCAGTGCTAACTCCTAGTAAATTTACGAATACACTATAGCCTCATACTGAGAAAATTCTGCTTTACTCGTATTTTCCCGGTCTTTCGAAGGGAACGGAGAAATTCTCAACTGTCACAATGACAAAACAGGCAAGTCTTGTCCTCCACGGTATAGCGGTCGGGAGCGAGAAGGGGCGCAATACACATGTGTCTTTGACATCCGACATGCGAAGTGCACGAAGGTATACTGGATGATCAAAAAGTCAGTATAAATTTGAAAACTGAATAAATCACGGAATAATGTAGATAGAGAGGTACAATTTGACACACATGCTTGGAATGACATGGGGTTTTATTAGAACCAAGAAAATACTAAAGTTCAAAAAAATGTCCGACAGATGACGCTTCACCTGATCAGAATAGCAATAATTAGCATAACAAAGTAAGACAAAGCAAAGATGATGTTTTTACAGGAAATGCTCAATATGTCCACCATCATTCCTTAAAATAGCTGTAGTCGAGGAATAATGTTGTGAACAACACTGTAAAGCATGTCCGGAGTTATGCTGAGGCATTGGCATCGGATGTTGTCTTTCAGCATCCCTAGAGATGTCGGTCGATCACGATACACTTGCGACTTCAGGTAACCCCAAAGCCAATAATCGCACTGACTGATGTCTGGGGACCTGGGAGGCCAAGCATGACGAAAGTGGCGGCTGAGCACACGATCATCACCAAACGACGCGCGCAAGAGTTCTTTCACGCGTATAGCAATATGGGGTGATTCTAATAAAACCCTGTGTCATTCCAAGAATGTGTGTCAATTTTTACCTCTCTATCTACATTATTCCGTAGTTTATTAAGTTTTCAAATTTATACTGACTTTTTGATCACCCTGTATATTAGGCTGAACTTGGTAATGCTGCAGCTGGGTGTTGTTCCAGTGGAGTTTTTTGAGGAAGTGTCGCATTTAGCTTTTTCACTGCTTTACGTTCTGCACAGCTCGCAATTTGCGTACTTATTTAGTAACGGGAGTTGTTTTCTTATTTATCGTAGAGACATTCACTACAGGAATTATGATTCAATCTTCCCCTAGTTTGGTAGCATTTGTCAGCTGCTCAGACTTAGACTAGCCCTTTGATTAATACTGCAGTAGTCTTCCACTCGAAATTCAGAGGCCTTCGGTTGCATATAAAGATAATTAGTAGCCTTTAGTTATCTCATACTGCTAACTGGTGTCAGTAATTCCTGCTTACTTGTACATCTATTAATGTTGATCTCGAACCCAAAAATTTGTATTTGCATTGAGTAATTAAATATTTTAGTTGAATATGAATGGCTTTAGTGTCATATTTTCTCCCTTGCAGCTAACATTTCTACGTTTCTTAACTGTGGTCATGCTGTGACGGTATTTCTCCTTGTAAAACAGATGGCGTTATTAGGAACAGGAAGAATGTTAGATATAATTATTTTATTTTGGGTAATTGATCATCACTTGCAAGTGCACAGAGCAGTCTATTTCATGCTGTTATTTTGTCTACAAGGCTTAATATTAAATACAATGTGTTGAGTTGGCAAGTGTGGCAGGCAGCTTGCACTTCCCACCTCGTAACCACTCTCCCTTACGACATGTATAAAGACCCAACAGGCAACATTGCAACAATTGCACTCCCAAATGTTTCAACTCAAAGCACTCGTGGTATGAGCCTGTTGATGTGCCAGCATCATGAGCGATTTCTCTACATGAGATGTGGCGATCGTTCACACACATTTCTTTCACTTTTTCCACGGTTCCATCGGCTGATAATGCGTTCGGTCGTCCATGGCGCTCGTCATCTTCATATCTTCACTCTACGGATGTTTTTGGTGTACATAAATGTGGGAGCTACAGTTTCTAGCAGATTGGGGGAATATTAGTTGAGCAGGATGCTAGAACCAATTGAGGAATTCTATACTGTTTTAAAAACCCGATAGCGACGTCAAATTCCCGATTGATAGCGATGTCCGATATCTAGCTAGGACAGCTGCTACTACTACCGAGGGAAACTCCCCATCGCACCTCCCTCAGGTTTAGCGGTAAGATGGCCCAGTGGATAGCCCATCAAAAAATGAACACAGACCAAGCCTGAAGATGCGCGGGATAGCCGCGTGGTCCAACGCGCTTTGTCACGGTTAGCACGGCTCCCTCGTCGGAGGTACAAGTCCTCCTTCGGGCTTGGGGGTGTGTGTTGTACTTAGCGTAAATTATTTTAAGCTAGATTAAGTAGTGTGCAAGCCTATGGACAGATGACCTCATCAGTTTGGTCCCATAGGAACCTACCACACATTTACAAATTTACCAGGCATGAAAACAGGAAGAAGGTGTACTGAACTGTGAAAAAACGAGCAAAACAGAATAGCGAACGGTCCAAGCTTAAGATGTGCAACATCGAGGGAATTACAAGAAACATGGTATCTTAGTTGTGCGGTTTCGGTGTTGGACTGTACAGCCGGCGATCCGTGTTCAAACCTCGCTCGTAGCCCTTTTTTTTTCCACAAAATTACGAACTTTCTGTCCGCCTATTGACGTGTCTGTTCTCCTTCTGTAGTCTTGGCTATTATCGTACTATACAACTGTTATAGAATATGAGTCATGGGGCAACAATATATTACCGCCGCATTGATCTCTCACAGGAATGAAAACAACAAATAAACGAGTTACAACAAAGGAGTTCAAGGCTCAACAGTTCCAAAACGGAGCCCAAGAGTCATAGCATGTGTCACTTTGTAGAACAATAAGGAAGTACGTACGACTAGAGGTTCTTTCCTTACATCCCGTTGTTGCAAACGTACGTTATACCACAACACAGACATAAATTTGAATAGAGCGAACAGACATGTCAATAATCGGGCGGATAGTTCGAAATTATGTGAAAAAAAAGTATGGGCCACGAGGGAGATTTGAACACGGAACTCTCATTTTCAATCCAACAACGTGACTGTATAATCGTGACGCCGAGGCTATTCAATCTCGTGTGATGATGCACATCTTCAGCCTGGACCGTTCACTGTTTCTACATTGTTTCTTTTTGACACTTCAGTAAACATTCTTCTTCTTTTCTCGCTTGACCTGTGTTCAGCTGTTGATGGGCTATTCATTGGGCCATCTTACCACTAAATCTGAGACAGCGCGACGGGGAGGTTCCCTTGCGGTCATTCAGGCTGGCTATTTTTCGCTATTGTGGAATTTGCTATGCATCTATTTAGAGAAAACTTGGTAAAAGCTGTTATTCAGCGTATTAACCAACAAGGGGGCCTGTTGTTCAGCGTATTGACCAATAAGGGGGTTGAAACGTTGCGGTTTCCTTGTGGATCTTACAGAATACTTTCTCTCATCTTGCTCTGATTTCTTGTCCTCCAATCCGGTCCACAAGCCTCACCTCTTAGAAAATTCGTAACGTTCTTCGGCTAGAAAAAAATCTGTAGCGGAAACTAGCCGCACTACACGCCTCTACAGATTGTGTCACATGTTTTCTGGAATCATGTTAACAGAACTATTAAACGATACATAGATTCTGAGTAAGAACAACGATATACATAAAATGCCACCAAATCCGGACTAATCAGATTTACAGTTTCGTCATTCACATGCAAACACACTCGCTTGTAGTATCCAGCTTATGGTATTTAACCAAACCCGTTTCCGAAAAGATTACGAAACGGATTGTCTGTGACAGAATGCTCTTTCTAATACACTACTGGTCATTAAAATTGCTGCACCAAGAAGAAATCTAGATGATAAACGGGCATTCATTGGACAAATATATTATACTATAGCTGACATGTGATTACATTTTCACGAAATTTGGGTGCATGGAACCTGAGAAATCACTACCCAGAACAACCACCTCTGGCCGAAATAACGGCCTTGATAAGCCTGGGCATTGAGTCAAACAGAGCTTGGATGGCGTGTACAGGTACAGCTGCCCATACAGCTTCAACACGATAGCACAGTTCATCAAGAGTAGTGACTGGCGTATTGTGACGAGCCAGTTGCTCGGCCACCATTGACCAGACGTTTTTAATTGGTGAGAGATCTGGAGAATGTGCTGGCCAGAGCAGCAGTCGAATATTTTCTGTATCCAGAGAGGCCCGTACAGGACCTGCAACATGCGGTCGTGCATTATCCTGCTGAAATGTAGGGTTTCGCAGGGATCGAATGAAGAGTAGAGCCACGGGTCGTAATACATCTGAAATATAACGTCCACTGTTCAAAGTGCCGTCAATGCGAACAAGAGGTGACCGAGACGTGTAAACAATAGCACCCCATACCATCACGCCGGGTGATACGCCAGTATGGCGATGACGAATACACGCTTCCAATGTCCGTTCACCACGATCTCGCCAAACACAGATGCGACCATCATGATGCTGTAAACAGAATCTGGATTGATCTACAATGAAATTTTCACTCTACAGCGGAGTGTGCGCAGATATGAAACTTCCTGGCAGATTAAAACTGTGTGCCGGACCGAGACTCGAACTCGGGACCTTTGCCTTTCGCCGGCAAGCGCTCTACCGACTGAGCTACCCAAGCACGACTCACGCCCCGTCCTCACAGCTTTAATTCCGCCAGTACCTCGTCTCCTACCTTCCAAATTTTACAGAAGCTCTCCTGCAAACCATGCAGAACTAGCACTCCTGAAAGAAAAGATATTGCGAAGACATGGCTTAGCCACAGCCTGGGGGATGTTTCTAGAATGAAATTTTCACTCTACAGCGGAGTGTGCGCTGATATGAAACTTCGTGGCAGATTAAAACTGTGTGCCGGACCGAGACTCGAACTCGGGACCTTTGCCTTTCGCGGGCAAGCGCTCTACCGACTGAGCTACCCAAGCACGATTCACACCCCGTCCTCACAGCTTTGGAAGGTAGGAGACGAGGTACTGGCGGAATTAAAGCTGTGAGGACGGTGGACATATATATATATATATATATATATATATATATATATATATATATATATATATATATATATATATATTGGTCCATCTGAAGTTTCGAATGAGATTATCTCGAAAACTATACATCGTGTAAAAATAGTGGGTAGACAAGTTCGTAAGCTCAAAGGGGGACATCAAATGATACTACACATGACCTCTAGCCTTCGCCGCTTTGGGTGGGGCGGCGGGCAACTTTTAAATCTTAAATGGAAACACCAATTTTTTATTGCAGATTCGTGTTCTCCATAAAAAAGTAATCAAGTTTTGCCTGAAACATTTTTGAAACCATTAGCAGATGGCGCTGAAATCGAGAAGAGTTAAAATTTGGGAAGAACTCCGATTTATTTAGAACGGTCCGAGAAGGACGCATCAAATCGATACAAAGTGTGCACCAACTCTTTCGTGACGCCAAATTAAACTATTTTTTACAAAATGTATCCTACCCGCCACAGTTTTTGATGGAGGGAGGCGGAATGGTATTAAAATCTCGTAAGGGAACTCTTCACAATTGCATTACTAACCCACCTGTGGCCGTACCGTGGCCAAACTGCGAACTATGGTTCAGTATAAAGGTCCGTGCAATGCGATCAGACGTCACTTCACTTTCAGATTGTGAACCGTAAACATCAACTGACAAAAGTAAATTATTATCTAGCGAAACATGGCTCACTATCCTCCTAGAGAGATAGACAGATAGAGATATGACATTCATTAACACATATGATTTCCATAGGAGAAATATAACTTTATTTACAGTCATTTTGTCACAGTCGTTATTAAATGACATGTAATAAACCACGTCTTGTGTTTCCTACAGAAGATATCCAACGTTTCCTCAGCGTTCATCATGGATATGCATCAGGGCCAGTCTATTTCAACGATCTTCCGTGATCCTGCTGAGGAGATATGCCTTCAAACGACATACGGTTGAGAAATATCTCTCCGCAGTGCTGTTTATTACAGGAAATCTGTAAAAAAATTGACGCATGTTATAGCATTGCCTCCGATAAAAAATAGGAGAAATACATTGCAAAGACTTAACAATGGAGAAGCGTTATCTGCGCTATCAATATTACAAACAGTATTATCTGTGTTCTTCCGTAGAGGAAGAATAAGTGATTTTTGTTTCATTGTCTTATCGATTCTGCTGTTCTCGATGGCGGACGTAAATTGTTCACGGTCTATAATTGACACAACTATTTGTAGTAGAAATATATATATGAGATCAATAATTGTAGTGCGTGTTTTTGAGAATAGCGAGTACCTATCCTGTATATGACTCAGTGTGTAATAATTAAATGAGCCGGCAGGTGTGGCCGTGCGGTTCTAGGCGCTTCAGTCTGGAACGGCGTGACCGCTACGGTCGCAGGTTCGAATCCTGCCTCGGGCATGGATGTGTGTGATGTCCTTAGGTTAGTTAGGTTTAAGTAGTTCTAATTTCTAGGGGACTGATGACCTCAGATGTTAAGTCCCATACTGCTCAGAGCCATTTGAACCAATAATTAAATGTTACCCTGGCCAATTCCGCTACAGTCTGGACCGCGCGACCGCTACGGTCGCAGGTTCGAACCCCGCCACGGGCATGGATGTGTGTGATGTCCTTAGGTTATTTAAGTTTAAGTAGTTCTAATTTCTAGGGGACTGATGACCTCAGAAGTTAAGTCCCATAGTGCTCAGAGCCGTTTGAACCATTTGAACCTGGCCATTTCTGTGTAGGCTCATTATTTTAGCGACGCCATTAATGACAAAAATTATGTTAGTTCTTCCAACAGCTATTTAATGCTAAAAGTATAGTAGGAATAATTTTAATAATTTGAAAACGGCGTCCTGCAATATTTTTCAATTCATATTAGGCTAGAGGTACAGTTGTCGTTAATAACAATATCAATGATTGCTTAGGCTGTCATTGCACTTAGGCAGCATCAAGCCCCAGAGAGAAAATTAATTAAAAACTGTTTAAATGTATTATCGCGTAATATTAAACAAGGATTTTTAATCCATCGTGAGTAGGACTGACGTCTTCACGTTGGAATCTTTATGCTATTGTTGGTGATAGCGCCCTGAGAAAAATCAGCCGTGGTTTTTAACAAACATAAAAGAGAAAAGATTTATTATTTCTATTTTTCAAAACCATTTCATGTAATAAGAATAACGGCACAGTTATCGTTGTATGAAGTATTAAATTATAACCATTCAATTAATTAATCATTACGCATTAATGTCCCTAAAATTTGCAACGCTGTTGCTCTTTTATAGGTCTCTACTGGAGGTTTTTCCATATTTTAGTCCATTTGTTGCAAAAATTTTTATGTCTCCCTTCACAGCTTGAAAACTAAAGACACTGTCTTTGTATGGTTCAGCACTTTGCAAGACATTCTCTGTTTCTTTATCATTAAAAGTTTTGTGACAGCAATTTCTGTCCAGTTGTTTCTACCTGAATTTGAGGGAGTCTTAATGACATTTCATTTAATAAAAAATATGAACACCGACAGGTGGTAATACTCTTCTGCACACTGTGTCTGAAAATCGGGTCTGTTGATCTGTTCAAAGCATACCGTACATTGCTACATAAACGGTGTGTCACCTATAAGCGTTTCCGAAAGTTCTACATCGATTAGTAATAGTGTCTATTTATGTATGTATTTACGAGGGGCGTTCAGAAAGTAAGCTCCGATCGGTCGCGAAATGGAAACGACTATGAAAATCCGATAAAGCTTTGCACAGATGTGTTGGGTAGTGTCTCTAGTATAACCCCAGTTAGCGTCACGTCGCTCTTCTCATTTCTGAGCTCGCAGTGAGTGCGTAAAGATGTCTAGAAAATAGTGTCTGCCGCCAAGTACGAGGGCCTGGTGAGAAATTTCTTCAGCTATGCAGCTAACATTACATAACTGTCGTGCTGTTTCTTCTTCAAGACAATTCTCAGCCGTATTCTGCAGGGGCAATGAAGATGCTCCTGCATCGTTTTCAAATGGAAATGTGAGATTACCCACAATACAGTCCGCAATTGTCTCCCCCTGAGTTTCATCTCTGGTCACATGAACCGCTGTCTTTGAAGACAACATTTTGACACAGACAACGAGGTGTAGGCCAGCGTGGAGAATTGGCGGAAAGCACTGGCGGCTGCCTTCTATGATGAGGCTATTGAAAAGTTGGTACAACGCTATGACAAAAGTCTAAGTCAGAACGGCGACTACGTAGAGAAGTAGCTGAAAGGTGTAGCTAATTGTTACAAGTAAAACATTTCTGATGTTCACTGTGGTTTCAATTTGGCAATCAATCGGAGCTTACTTTCTGAACAGGCCTCGTATTTAGGTTTTACCTGGTGCTTCGTTCACGTATCATTAGTATTGTAGTGATGTGAGAGTATCAGAGAAACACAGCTCGCAATGTGAACAACCCCTTCTGCTGCACAATCGCTTGAAGTCTGGTGTTTTAAGCCTTTGTATGTCTGTGGCATCACAGCATCGATACGAATGTATCGATTTCAATGCAGATTTTTTTTAATGTGTTTGAAGGCTAGTTTAATCTGAACTGTAATGACATATTTTTTGATGAAAGTTTGTTGAACCGTTTAGAGGTAACCTGTTATATAAATAAAACCGTCTGTCGACAGCGACATGCTGCCTAATCAATATGTAGTACATAATTTGATGTATTACTACAATTTACAATTAAGCGCCAAAGGAACAGGTATAGGCATGCGTATTCAAATACGGAGATATGTAAACAGGCAGAATACGGCGCTGGCTTCATCAATGTCTGTATAAGACAACAAATGTCTGGCGCAGTCATTAGGTCGGTTACTGCTGCTACAATGGCAGGTTATCAAGATTTACGGGAGTTTGAACATGCTGTTATAGACGACGCACGAGCGATGGGACACAGCATCTGCGAGGTAGGGATGAAGTGAGGGTTCTACAAGAATGGGACCAATGACGAATGAAAAGGATCGTTCAACGTGACAGAAGTGCAACACCACACCAAACTTCATCAAATTCGATTCAGTGGTCCAACCATGAAAAGGTGGCAGGCAGACAGAGTTACTTTCACATTTATAATGTTCTTACCTTGCGAATTACTCACTGTGCCTTTTTTTTCCAACAAGAAATGAAGTGCTGTTTCATAACAAGGGGGGTATCAATAGACATTGCCCACTGCCTACATCAGCAGCAAGTATACATTCTGGGGAAACCTATTGTTCTTTTGATTGACAGGTCCATAAAGTATAGTTCTGCTAAGAGGATTATGACCTCCTAGGGATAACCTGTCCTTTTGATTGACAAGTCTTTGATGTACTGTTCAGTTTTCCAAGAAACTCGCACACCTCCCCCTCGTTCTGGCCTATCCCTCTGGGAGCTCACCCACCAATACAAGCACACTTTTGATATCAATCAGATTGACTAATTAATGAAATCGATCAATTAATTAACCCATCTCCCTACAGGAAATCCCCTACATCCCCCCTCCCCTTCCTCACCTGGAAACTGGCTGCAAAAAGACTCAGTTGATTGGTCATTTGGTGGGAAATTGATTGCATTGTGTGGAATATTGTTTAAATAATTTACACAATGTGTGGAATAACGTTTATTTAAACGATTTATGATACAAGATTGTGTTTAGAATATAGTTTATTTATTTAGTTAAAGAATTTGTTGGAAAATTAACTGCAGCCTATGGAATACTGTTTACTAAACAATTTACAGGGTACAAGGGAGTATGTGGAATATAATTTATTTAAAGAATTTTTTAGGAAATCGATTGCAGTATGGAATATTTAAAAAACATTGGAGCTCTTCTCTATTCTGATCGAACATGGAAACGCTGAATGGGCTTAGTTTATATTTGCTGCTGGGGTCAGAGATGTTAAGGCTCTTATTTTTTCTTTTCTTCAATTTTTGAAGCATACTGGTGTCTAAGCACAGATGAGAAAATCAGAACAATTATACACTCCTGGAAATTGAAATAAGAACACCGTGAATTCATTGTCCCAGGAAGGGGAAACTTTATTGACACATTCCTGGGGTCAGATACATCACATGATCACACTGACAGAACCACAGGCACATAGACACAGGCAACAGAGCATGCACAATGTCGGCACTAGTACAGTGTATATCCACCTTTCGCAGCAATGCAGGCTGCTATTCTCCCATGGAGACGATCGTAGAGATGCTGGATGTAGTCCTGTGGAACGGCTTGCCGTGCCATTTCCACCTGGCGCCTCAGTTGGACCAGCGTTCGTGCTGGACGTGCAGACCGCGTGAGACGACGCTTCATCCAGTCCCAAACATGCTCAATGGGGGACAGATCCGGAGATCTTGCTGGCCAGGGCAGGTGACTTACACCTTCTAGAGCACGTTGGGTGGCACGGGATACATGCGGACGTGCATTGTCCTGTTGGAACAGCAAGTTCCCTTGCCGGTCTAGGAATGGTAGAACGATGGGTTCGATGACGGTTTGGATGTACCGTGCACTATTCAGTGTCCCCTCGACGATCACCAGTGGTGTACGGCCAGTGTAGGAGATCGCTCCCCACACCATGATGCCGGGTGTTGGCCCTGTGTGCCTCGGTCGTATGCAGTCCTGATTGTGGCGCTCACCTGCACGGCGCCAAACACGCATACGACCATCATTGGCACCAAGGCAGAAGCGACTCTCATCGCTGAAGACGACACGTCTCCATTCGTCCCTCCATTCACGCCTGTCGCGACACCACTGGAGGCGGGCTGCACGATGTTGGGGCGTGAGCGGAAGACGGCCTAACGGTGTGCGGGACCGTAGCCCAGCTTCATGGAGACGGTTGCGAATGGTCCTCGCCGATACCCCAGGAGCAACAGTGTCCCTAATTTGCTGGGAAGTGGCGGTGCGGTCCCCTACGGCACTGCGTAGGATCCTACGGTCTTGGCGTGCATCCGTGCGTCGCTGCGGTCCGGTCCCAGGTCGACGGGCACGTGCACCTTCCGCCGACCACTGGCGACAACATCGATGTACTGTGGAGACCTCACGCCCCACGTGTTGAGCAATTCGGCGGTACGTCCACCCGGCCTCCCGCATGCCCACTATACGCCCTCGCTCAAAGTCCGTCAACTGCACATACGGTTCACGTCCACGCTGTCGCGGCATGCTACCAGTGTTAAAGACTGCGATGGAGCTCCGTATGCCACGGCAAACTGGCTGACACTGACGGCGCCGGTGCACAAATGCTGCGCTGCTAGCGCCATTCGACGGCCAACACCGCGGTTCCTGGTGTGTCCGCTGTGCCGTGCGTGTGATCATTGCTTGTACAGCCCTCTCGCAGTGTCCGGAGCAAGTATGGTGGGTCTGACACACCGGTGTCAATGTGTTCTTTTTTCCATTTCCAGGAGTGTATATCTAAAAGTTCATGACAAATATCGAAAACCACCGCCACTTTCTGCAGACAAGCAGAATACCAGATTCTCAGTGTCAAACTATTTTGTACAGATCGAGAAACTTACATCCATATTGCACTGACAGTTACACCCTTCAAAAGGTGTCTACATGTTATCAATGGAATGAAGTGCGGTATAATTTCGGGCCTGCTATGTGTGTGTCTATCGTCAGGGCACAGCCGCGAAGCTCAAAACCGCTCAATGTTCTAATTACAGATCACATTACTAAATACGACCGGCGACAGACCGCATATCGGGTTTCTTTGATATCTCGACCTCCAAACAAAGCGTCAAACTGCAACATTCTCTTGATGAGGAAATTTCAGACTCTCTTCATGTCTCTGTCTTTTTCAAGAGGCGAGCCGCGGCGGTCTGAGGCACCTTGTCACAGTCCGTGCGGCTTCCCCCGACGGAGGTTCGAGTTCCCCCTCGGGCATAGGCGTGTGTGTTATACATAGCGTAAGTTAGTTTAAGTTACATTAAGTAGTGTGCAAGCTTAGGGACCGATGACCTAAGCAGTTTGGTCTCGAAACATCGTACCACAACTTTATAAAATTTACTAGTGGCGATCCCTGTTTGTCTGTGTAAACAAACATCCCAAAATATGCAGACGGATGTTTTCATCTCTCTTCAGGGTTCCTGTTGCATAATGCTGGAGAGAAAGGGAGAGATGACGCAATTTATATACCAAAAATAGAGTGAAATAAGCCATTAGCACTACCCTACCAAATTAATTGTTTAACAGTTTACAGGAGTCAAACAGATTGCTTGAAAAACTCACCTCCACGCTAAGATGATCCTTCTTTGTAAGAAAACAAATTTTCAGCGTTTGAGTGTCACACACAAACATTATGCAAATCAGGTAATGAATTTTCCACCAGAAATCAATCATAGTGCTAAGTTTATCTGAGGTCTTGTACGCACAAACATTTGAGAGCACTAACACCCTCCTCCACTACAGCGATCTGCTAAACATATTTGGTGAAAAAAGAAATTGTACCAATTGCACAAACTAGCAGTTGTGAGGTGCGCCATCTACCAGCTGCAGGGTAGCCATCATCACTGGTCAGGAGAGAGACCAACACCGGCGCTGGCCATGCCTGCCCATACCGAACGCATGTGTGCTCGCAAATGCCACCATTAGAAACAATAAATTGACCAGTCGAGAATTTGATGTTACGATTGGGTATTTAAAAGCTCTTCGGAATTCCTATGATGCCTGGTTTTCTCAGTTGCTCCAGGTTGAAGAAGAAGGGGGAAAGAGTCTGTCATTGTGGTAGGATAGGAACAATAACAACATCAAATACCACTCTAATGTATTGAGAAGCACTAAACACCATGCACTAAAACCACAATCCAATCTGTAGTAATAAGTTGTGATCGCTGGATGCCAGAGCTCGCTAAATATCAGGAATTCGAATTCCTAAATTGGTTCTCTCCACTACATTTGGAAGGCAGGAGGCCTGCTGCATGATATGATAAAGACAACAGCAAATAACTCTGCAAGACAGAGTCCCCTGTAATGTATTGAAAAGCAGTAAACACGACACACTGATGCCATGATCTAGTCCATAGCAGTAGATGACATGACTAGTTGTTGGGAGATCGCTGAGGTCATCGGTCACCGTCAGATGGCTGTTTGGAAACGCCCCACAATACCACAAAACTCTCCTAGCTTTCTTATGTTGCGATGTCTTCCGCATTCTTTTGTCAATAAAATACGCTACCTTTGTCTTTTATTTCAGTCATACTGTGAGTGTTGTGGAAGCAGCAGCAGCAGGGTGGCTGATGACCTCAGCGATCTCCAACAACTAGTCTTGTCATCTACTGCTACGGACTGGATCATGGCATAAGTGTGTCGTGTTTACTGCTTTTCAATAGATCGCAGTGGACTCTGTCTTGCAGTGTTATTTGCTGTTGTCTTTATCCTATCATGTGGCAGGCCTTCTGCCTTCGAAATGTAAAGGAGAGAACCAATTTAGGAATTCTATAGTGCATAATTTACGCTGTGCGACGTTCAATTTTCTGCGAAAGCCAGTGGATGGAGACGTATTAATGTCAGTTTAGCACATGACACAGAACTCAAAGTCGTGGTGGAAAAAACAACATGATGGTGGTGTATGCAGCAGTAGTCATGCACTGCTTGGGCTGTTCCAGCAGAAAAAAACAGTGTATAAAGTAACACCACAGGGACCCTCTCTTGGGATTGATTGTGTGATATGGTCTCTCCTACAGCACAGGTAATGAAGCTTTTCACTCATCTGTGGAAGTGACTTCGATCACGAGCCACCTGCTCCTGTGAACCAATACCTGTACACTTAATGGGATCGCCAAATGTGGTCAATGCCAACATGTAGAAGGAATTTGTTTTCGATATATCAGAAGACAGGGCGTGGTAATATCTAATTGAGTTCTCTACTGGATGACGTTAGCAGAGTTTTTACAGTTCAAATTTTTTTGTGTCGGATGGTACAAAATAATGAGGAGGGGGAGAATGTTTGGGTGACAGACATGAATGCCCCCAGAGCTACACAGATCTCCCTTGGACGCCATTACCTGTGTGTAGTTTGGAGACATACCGCAATGCAGTAACAAAATCCTCATTCTTCTTCCAGTTCCAGTATGATGTGGAGTCTTCCTAATTTCCCCAATAAGAAATATCACAATAACTGTTCGTACTATCTTTTCTTCTACCTCGTCCTGTGGGAGGAAGCTTTGTTTGGCTCTCGCCTTACACACTATATGCAGTTGTTGGAGCTATGACATGTTCCCATTTCCACCGAGTGGTCAAAACACGGTCCTGTTGCATTACTCAGCTCACCTTGTTTCTCCATGGGATGCAGAAGGTGGTAGGCATAGCACTCTCTGCCTTCCATTCTGTTCCAAATTAAACTGCCTGTAGCCTGTACCATATTGTTACAGGATTTTCACAAGTAACGATACTGTACCGGTGTGAGAATGTGTGTATGCCTTGATTTCTTCTGTCCTCGTAAATAGCTCTTGTAAAAGGGAGAAATCTGCATTTCACGTGAGAAATTCCAGGTGTACGGTCAACAACATCGTTGTCTCGGATTGGATAAAGTGGATTTTTTAAACTGGTCGGTCTATGTCGAGGTGGAACTGTTTAGAACTACTGTATACATCCAAGTCACAGCTGTTAGTTTTGCAGTGCACCGCAGCTGACGGTATTTGTTTCGCTGTGCATCACTGCTGTCAGCAGAAGTGGTCACGGGGCTTCGGCGACCAGAAGCTGCAGATTAGTTCAGCCTGTGGTGGGCGGTTAGGAACAATGACTCCTACAATCTGTCTCATCTTTCCCACGGCAGCAAGGGCTGGTGAAGTGACCAGTCTGCTGGATGGACACGACAGAAGCAGATGTGTGTGTTGCCTGAGAGAAGATACAAAATGATGGGTGTTTGTGCTGGACATATTCATAACACCCAAATTCCCATCATTCCAATCATCCCCAGATGCTCTCCATGGCCAGAGTTGGTGAACTCTGGGATAAACGCACATCCACGATTGCGGCAGGAATCATGGCGGTAGTTTTCACCAATCTCTGGGAGTTGGCTCTGTTGGCATATGAGGGGGATGGTGCACTCTGTGTGGACCTCAGGACAGAAGCACGTGGATTGTGGGTGTGTTTCAGCGGTCTCCAACATCTAGCTGTGGCATCTATCGCTACGGACTGGATCGTGGTGGAAAACTGGATTGTGGTGGAAAATTCATTACCTGGTTTGCATAATGTTTGTGTGCAGCACTCAAACGTTGAAAATATGTTTTATCGCGAAGAAGGATCTTTGTAAGATGCAGGTGAGTGTTTCAAGCGATCTGTTTGACTCCTGTAAATTGTTAAACAATGTATTTAATAGGGTAGTGCTAATGGCTTAATTCACAATATCGAAATTGCGTCAGCTCCCCCTTTGTCTCCAGCATTAGACAATAGGAACACTGTATTCTGAGGGGAGATGAAAACCTCCAACTGTATGTTCTGGGATGTTGGTTTACACAAACAAACAGGGAGTGTCCTCTTGACAAAGATGGAGACTGGAAACAAGTCTAGAATTTCCTGATCAAGAGAATGCCACCACTTGATGTTTTGTTTGGGGGCCATGAGGTCAAAGTTGGCTGATATGCAGTCTGTCGTTGGTGGTGGTTAGTAACGTGATCTGTTATTATAACATTTGGCAGCTTTGACCTCTGTGGCGGTGCCCAGACGATAGACAATGCACAGGAGACCCCAAACAATGGCTACTACACTGCCCTTCATTCCATTCATGATCTGCAGACCCCTTTTGCAGGGTTTAACTGTCAGTGCAATGTGTATGTATGTTTCTCGATCTGTACAAAATAGTTTCCCACTGAGCGTTTGGTAATTTGCCCGTCTGCAGAAAGTTCTGGTGGCTTTCAATACATGTCATGAACTTTTAGATATGTAATTGTTTTAATTTTCCCATCTATGCTTAGACACCAGTGTGCTTCAAAAAGTGAGGAAAATAAAAAATACGAGTGTTAACATCCCTGACTCCAGCAGCAAATGTAAACTAAGCCCACTCAGCGTTTCCATGTACGATCAGAGTAGAGAAGCGCTGCAATTGTTTAAATATTCTGCACTGCAATCTTTAAATAAACTATATTCCACACACTTCTTTGTACCCTGTAAATTGTTTAGTAAACAGTATTCCATTGTCTGCAGTCAATTTCCCAACGAATTCTTTATCTAAATAAATAAACTACATTCCAAACAGCATCTTGTATCATAAATCGTTCAAATAAATGACATTCCACACATTGTCTAAATTTTTTAAACAATATTCCATGCAATGCAATCGATTTGCCGCCAAATGGCAATTTTTAGGTGGGGAAGCGGAGGTGAAGGTGTTGCGGCTTTCCCATAGAGGGACTGGTTAATTAATTGATCGATTTAATTAATTAAGCAATCTAATTGACGTCAAAAGTGTGCTTGTATCGGCGAGGAGAGTTCCCAGAGGGATCAGGGAGGGGGAGGGGGGTGAGGGAGGGGTTTGTCTTTTCTTGGAAAAACCACTTAACCAAACAACAGGTTAAGGACCTGTCAATCAAAAGCATGGATTATCCCCAGGAGGTCATAATCCTCTTAGCAGATCAATAAGTTAATGACCTGTCATTCAGAAGAGAACAATAGATTTACTCACACTGAGCTCAAAACTAAAGGCTCTGTGGCAGACCCACCCCAAAATATATATTTAAATAAATTTCTGAACAACATGTTAGAGATATACATTATCAGGACATGTTTCACATGTTTAAATAACGCCTATCGACGTTTTAGGAACTGTTGATATGTGATATCAAGCAATCCTTTCCGAGCAGGTGGTACCCAGTCGTAAGGTTGCGCCTTGGGATGCTGCTGAGCTCTATGTAGCAGATGTTTGGGGGCGTGGCTTCTATTACCAGAGCTCTTATGGCAGGCCCGTAGAGTCTGGTCGTTCAGACTAAGTGTGTTCTACCAACCTCCGCACAGTTTTCATGATCTGCTGCTTATACCAAAAGAGAATGAACAGAGTTGCTGAAACTTCGCTGTCGAATCCCTTTGTTGTGCTTTGATGCTTAATTAATCGACGTTCAGTTTTGAAAGCGTTTTAGATACTTGTTTTTGTTCTACCATTGGGTATTCTAGCCACTGTTAAAATAAGTTTGAAAATTTCTCAGTAGACTGCATTAGGACACGGTAACGTAAGTATCACCACCTAGCGAGAATTTCACGAACAATTAGCAGTACAAAGCGTTAATTTAGTTTCCTTGCTTGCTGACGGTGTTCGCGGTTAACGTGTGTTATTTTTGTGATTGCGTTTCTTCTTGTGAGGGTATTGTGCCTGAGTCCAAGTAACTGCAGCGTATCACGAGTTCAAAAACAGCACAGTATGAATTCAGTAGTAGAATATGTACTAGTGGATAGGCAGATGATGAGCAGCCTCACAGATGTTAAGGTCATTCCATCTGAGGCCTTAGACAGTGACCATCGGCTGTTGGTAGCCACCCTGAGAGAGGAAAAAGATAGGAGGGCAACAGATATACAGGAGAAAAGGTTGAAGACATGGATGCTGAAAGAGGATGAACGGAGGACCCAGTACCAGACACTGATCAGGAAGAAGCTGCCAAAGGAAGATCAGAGAACAGTGGAAGAAGAATGGGGAGATTTTAAGAGGGCTCTAGTTGAGGCAGCTGAGACTGTGTGCGGAAGAACTAGCACAAAGAGGAGAAGTAAGGAAACCCCATGGTGGAACAACATATGTAAAGAGGCAGTACTTCGAAAGAACAAAGCCTTCAGAGAATGGTTCCAGATCCGAACAGAGGAAGCTAGGGTAAAATATAAGGAAAGCAAGAAAGCAGCACAGACCATAGTAAGGGCGGAGAAGAAGAAGTGGATGGAAAAATCGACACGAATGTTATAAGAGGACAGTGAAGGGAACAAAAAAGTACTTTACACCATGGTAAGAAATAAGAGGAACGACAGAAGCGAGTGCCTGAGGATCATGGATAATAATGGAAGAGTTGTGGAGGAAATGCATGAGCTCAAAAAGATTTGGAAGGAGTACTTTGAAGATCTGTTGAATGCCGCCAAGCGGGTAACTAACAGCGATGGAGAGCATAAGGCAGCAGACGATTAAAATAGTGGGGAAATTGATGATCTAACTTGGAAGGAAGTGGAAGAAGCCATAAAGAGGATGAAAGGGGGCAAGGCACCAGGTTGGGACGAAGTAACAGTGGATATGATACGAGCAGCAGGAGAAGTAGGAACCCAGTGGCTATACAGAGTGCTGAGGGTGGTGTGGAAGGAGAACAGAATTCCTGAGGATTGGAAGAAAGGAATTATAGTCCCGATCTTCAAGAAAGGGGATAAAAGGAGATGTGAGAACTACAGAGGAATCACCCTGCTATGCCACTGTGGAAAAATCTATGAAAAGATCCTGGAGAAGAGAATAAGAAGCAGTATTGAAAATAGACTGCAAGAGGAGCAGTACGGTTTCAGACCGGGAAGATCAACAACGGACCTCATATTTGCGGTAAGGCAACTGCAGGAAAGGCACTATGAGTACGGGAAGGACTTAATCATGGCCTTTTTAGATATTGAGAAAGCGTATGACAGTATCTGTAGGGACAAGCTCTGGGATGTGCTGAACGCAAAAGGGATAGATGAAGAGATAACACGAAAAGTCAGAAAAATGTATGAGGGAAGCGAGAGGTGTGTGAAAGTGGGGAGGGAACGTACTGCATGGTTCAAGCTGGAAAATGGGCTGCGACAGGGAAGTGCACTTTCGCCTTTATTGTTTATTATTGTTATGGATGAAATCCTACAGCAAGTATCAGATGCAATTGGAGATCATAAAACGAAAGCAGTGCTTTTTGCCGATGACCTGATGTTATGGGGAAATTGCGAGAAGGAGGTGCAAGAGCAGTTAGATGTATGGGAGGCAACGGCAGCTCAATATGGAATGCATTTCTCTGCAAAGAAAAGTGAAATAATTGTCACAACAAGGAAGAAGAATAGGCCAAATGTGGATATAACTTGTGCAGGGGAAAAACTACAAGTGGTAGAGAACTTCAAGTACCTGGGAAGCATGATTGAAAGTAAGGGGGGAAACGCAATGGAAATAAATGAAAGGTGCAGAAAAGCAGGGCAGTTCTACAAATGCATTAGGGGGCTTATTTGGAGCAAGGAGGTGCCACAGAAATCCAAGGGAATTATATACCGAACCTACTTTGTCCCCATATTGACATACGGAAGTGAGACATGGGTAATGCACAAAAGCGACAAAAGTAGAATACAGGCTAGTGAAATGAAGTTCCAGAAGAGCAGGTTGAGTGTAACAAGACGAGACAGATTGCGAAATGTGTATGTGAGGGAAAGACTAAAGGAGGAACCAGTACAGGACAGGATAGAAAAATCAAGACTGCAGTGGTATGGACACATGAAGAGAATGGATGAGGGAAGAATTCCAAAGAGGATGTTTGATCTGCAACTGGAGGGGAAGAGGCCCAGAGGAAGACCAAGAGATAGATGGGTGAAGGGAGTGAAGGAATGTGTGACGAGAAGAGGAGAGAGCTGGACGAAGGTGGAAGAGGGGGAATGGTGGAAAGACAGAACACGATGGAGAGGCTTGTGTTCCCGACAGACCCAGCCAGTGGCTGGAAACTGTCCAAGATGATGATGACTTCAATGTATTCTGTACGAATTTGGAACATGCCAATCGTATAAAAGTAAAGGGAATTGGGGAGCCCAGATCAGACCTGAAAATCAGTCAAGAACAAAATCAGTGTAAATCCAGGCAAAGGTATACACGAAATCTTACCAGAGTACAATGCAGCTGCGTGGTTGTGAGGTGAAAAATGCATTTTTCTGTTTCACCTGCCTTGTGACAAACAGTACCTGGACTGAGGATGGTATCACATACTTAAAAAATTTTCACGCAAGGATGGAAGAAACACAATTCTAGTAAAAAACATTTCAATGGTTTTATTGAATTTTCAGTTCTAAGGAAAGTGGACACTATGTGCCAGCTAGATAATTCTTACCGAATTCACGTAAAAACAATGAAAATGTCACAAAAAAAACGTTATATCTTGAGTAAACTGATAGGTTGCATAGCATTTTCCGGCAAATTCGTGCTGTCCTTAAGAGGCAACGACAAAACAGAAGATTCCATGATCCCAGGAGTTTTTCGAGGACTAGTTGATCTGATGGCAGAACTTGATGGCGTCTTGAAGCAGCACGTCGAAAAATCGGAAAACCTGGTTTTCTTAGATCTCTCCAAAACAATTCAAAATGAACTGTTGGAATCAATTTACGACGTATGCATAAATCTGATCAGGAGTGGACTGTCGAAGACAAATTTCCTTCCTATCGAAGTTGAAGAAACCACTGACTGTGCCAATTCGTCACAACTGGTCGTAAAAATGCGCTATGAGCTGCTGGGGATAATTAACAAAAGATTTATTTCCTTTATTCGACCAAAAAGTCACGTTGCAGAAGATCTCGGCGAGCTGCAGAAAATGAACATATATAAAACACCTGAGAAACTGATAGCTGACTTATGATGGTGCTTCTGTTATGAGTGGCCACAAAAGTGGAATTCAAATCTGAATTAAAGAGGTGTATAAAAATGCTCTCTTAATTCACTGTTAGGCACACTAGTTAAATTTAACTGTTGAACGTTATGTGACAGTCAATAAGCAAGCAAGGATCTTCAGTATCTTGGAAGAAATTTGTACCTTTTTTTCCAGTCTCCTGAACGCACAGCCATTCTGGACGAATAATGAAGAAATGTATTCCTACTTGTTCTCAGTCCATCAGGTGGAATCTGAAATCATGGAACATAAGAATTATACACAAACAGCAGAAGGAAACTGCATGGGAAAATCATTGATGATGATAGCAATGATTGCAAGGCAATAGACAAGGCTATGGAACTCAAGGATTTCCTGCAAGACGATGATTTCCTCTGCTGACTACATTTTTTTTTTAATAAAGTCATGCCTCATTGTGACATTCTCTTCAACCAGCTCCAGCAAGGAATATTTATGTAGTGAAAACTGTTGAATAGGTATCTCCGTTTGCAGCTTCTGTCCAATATGTTACGGCCTCACTAAACAGTAACGATCACTGGGAACAGGAAGAGACAACTGCAAAACGAGGTCGTTTCACAGAATCAAGAATGGTGTGTGCACGAGACGTCTGTGGCCGCATCACCACTCAGATCAGTGATTGATTCAGTTTTAACGGTCACTTGTCAACTGCACAGCTGTTAGAACCGTCACGGTTTTCTAAACATAAAATTCTTTTCCAGAAAAAGAACTCAATGTAGCGGTCGATTTGTTTAAATTACAGTGTTCAGATTTATGACACGAACTGAATGTGCTATACAGCCGAAATGATTTTGTGAAAGTGTCAGTTCCTTTGACTTTGTTGAACTTTCTTAATGAAAACAATGTGGCAAAAGCGTTTCTTGAAAGTGTTAAACTTCTGTAAATAACAGTACCTTTACAAAAAAATGGCTCTGACCACTATGGGACTTAACTTCTGAGATCATGAGTTTCCTAGAACTTAGAACTACTTAAACCTAACTGACCTAAGGACATCACACACATCCATGCCCGAGGCAGGATTCGAACCTGTGACCGTAGCGGTCGCGCGGTTCCAGACTGTAGCGCCTAGAACCGCTCCGTCACCTCGGCCGGCGAGTACCTTTACAATGACAACGGGAGAGGCAGAAAGCTGCTTCTCTACACTAAAGTGACTGAAAACATTTATGCACAATACTGTGGAGGAGGGCAGACTTTGTGCCCATGCGGTGTGTTCTTTCGGAAAAGAACTATTGAATCAGCCAAATTTCAATGAAATTGTCGTAGGTCATTTTGCGACGCTGATTTCATCTAAACACATATCAATTAAGGTAAGCAAAAATGCATTGATGGAGGATAAGAATCAATTCCTTTGGTGTAACTATCGGTTTAGGCTACGAAAGTAATTGCTTAAAAAAGCTTAATGACATGTTTAGCCACTGACGTTACACTTTGCAAAACGTATCCTCATTCATAGTGTGGCTTCTTGAGCTAAACACCAAATTTGCCGACATTTTAGTACAAGAAACCATATTAAAAACTAAACGTTTGGAAAAGATCTTTCATGCGCTAGATCACTTAAAATGCGTAAGTTCGTAATAGACAAATATAAGTAGTGCAACAAATATGGTATGTGCATTGACATTGCGGTTGCTCATGTCAGCCAGTCATAGCACAAGACCCTTGACATTACGGAAACATCACTGTTTCTTCATGCAAACTCAAACGCAGTGGTCTGAGCACATTAAACGTCCGAAGTTTAGAACTGAAATCACAAGAAACATTAACAGTGCAACAAAGTTAACATATAGCGCATTAAAGATCTCTCCAAAATGCGTCTTTTAATATAATTTGTTGTCATAAACTGCCGGGAAGTACTACGTCGTGATGTTAGCTTTTGATGTTATTTAATAGTTGATTAACAAACGGAAAGAAGATTCAGTACGTAAATGTTTGACTAGAGTGTGATATTGCCCCCCCGCCCCTGAAATCTTGGTTGTGGTAACATGCAGTTCTGTAGCCTGGCCCAAGGTCTAGGTTAGATCCGATTGATTAATGTTGCAGCCTTCCTCAATATGGAAATCACAAGCTGCACCTGAGTTTGCCTCTGTTTGAATACTTGCCCCTCACGTTGGCAACCCGCAACGTGCACTGATACCCCCGCTTCCCCCTTGTCCCACTACTCAGGACACAAGGTGCTACTTACCAACATGAGGATTTTGGCAAAATGTCAAGGCGCGTAGGAGAACAGATGTACTGACTGTAAGGAGCCTGACTATCATTGAAATTCGAAATGTGTAGCTTCGAATAAAGCTGTTGGTAGTAATAACTTGACTCAGTACTATTTCTTAGTAACTAGGAAAAGAATACCGAGAGATTAACCACTTACAGAAAACATCTGAATGTGTGATCCTAAATGTATGCCTAGAGGTTTACTTATTTTACGCTAAGTGAAAGATTTAACTTTGTTTGCCTAACGTGTAATACCTGTGCAGTAGCCCATTTATGTGCTACACAGTCACGAAACGATAAGAGACGTCATATTTTATTGTACTTTTATTGGAAGGTGTAACAACAAGTCAGACGTCCATTCCATTAATTCCAAGATTTTGCGTTTTTTAAACTCACAGTTGCATGCCACCCGTAAGTAAAAATTGTGATTACGCCGAAATTCTCATAGTTCCCCCTCTCCCTATTTCTCTCCGTCTCCCTTTCCCTCCCCCTCTCTTTTGGGCTGTCCTGAGAGGGGGATCACGTGCCCCGTGACGCCCCCTCCCTAAGTGAGCACTTGCATGCAATATTCATTCATTACATTATTTTCCGTTCACACCATCATTCAAACTAATAATTAAATAAATTAAATTAACAATAATCAATGAAAGTCATAGCAGTCACAATACCTACAGTTTTGCTTCCAAAATATACAGTTTTAACTACATATGATTTCACAGATACTGACACCTTTGGGCCACAGCCTTAACTATGCAAGGCATTACGCCTTAAGGTCTTCATTATGAAGAGAACTATATTGATCAACGTGACATGAAGTGTTTTGCTCCAGGTGGTTGTGGAGAGGAACTGATCACTGGACTCACGATTGTTCTAGAATCCAGCTGGTTCTGCTGAGATTAGCCCTGCAGTTGCAGGTGATATTCTGTATACGAATAACTCGTTTGAGTAATTTGTATGATTGAGAAATTGCAGGGCACTCTCACGTTTGATAAAGTGTCATGCTGCTTAATATTCATAGGGAAGGTGATCTTTATTACTTGGTTGCTAGATTTGATAGGATCTGACTTTATTCATACGATGAAATGGTTGGCAGTAGTTAATGCTCTTGATTGTGTGCTCTAGTGAAGGCATAGTAGTAGGTTTTGCTGTGTTCGAAGGAAGAGGGTGCTGAGTTAATTTACAGCAGTAAAAATGTACAGTGGCTGAGGGCCGGGGAGGAGCATTCTTCTGTGGAACCTGGGTGAAAACGTGGGTAGCACCGGTCAGTCAGCAGCCATGTCCAGTTAGGCTGACTAGGGCCGAGTAGTCGCTGCAGGTTTGGCTGGTGCATAGTACGACTTGATGGCCAGCAATAAAGCAGGGTATGGGTTCTTGTTAGGTAGAAAGCAGATGAGACAGCTGAGAGTTTTTGCGAATTCCGTGGGACAGGGCAATGGCGCCCAGGCGTCCAGACTCTAGTACAGAAAATATTTGTGAAGGCACGAGGCCTTTAGTGAGTTTATGGCTGTTCTATAGAAACTTCGAAATGAATGCAACAAGGGAGATAACGATCTTTTGGTGGAGGGCTGTGGTTCCATCCAAGTAATGCTTTTAGCAGAGACATGGCGTAAGCACATGGGAAAGAGAGAGTGAAGCTGGATCTTTTTTCCTTTTCTCCCAATTAATTTTTAAAGTAGCTGGTTGGTCAAATCTGTGTATGCAGAGCAGGGGACGGTCCCCCAGCATCGAATGCCGAGCTCTTGATTGGCTTGTGCTAAAGTAGGTGTAGTCTAAGTATGCAAATGTGCTCTGGTACTGAGTTGTGGAGCAAAGCTGTAGAGAAAGAGAAGATCACTCTGGTAGTGGCGCTTTTGCTAGTAAAGAACAGCAGGTCTTTACCCAGACGGTGAGACTTGTGTCCTTTGCTAGTGTGCCACTTAGAGCCTGTTTCAATTACAGTCTGAACCGTCAGACGTATTGCTTCTTGCATCACGCACATAACGAGATGTGCGTGTTTGTTTTGAGTCGGCCATCTAAATGTTTGACATATTCTGTCAAGCATAGTTGTGCCATGGAATCAAATTTGTTTGGCAGACCAGCAAACGGGTCCACATGCACACTGGAATGCACCGGGGTTTCAGAGGCTCATAGGGATGTATCTGCGTTCCGTATAAGCCGAACGCGAGACCGCTTACTTGCATATTTCCGGGCTCACGCCGTTAATAACAGATTGTTGCTGTCTCGGCGAGTGCGTCATGCTGTGCCGCCCTCATCTGCAGAAGGGCAAAGCTTTCGCTGCTACGGCATAGGGCTCCAATATATGCTTCTCAGCACCGTGTTCTTTATGGTATAATAGAGATGCTTGATAGTAGCGTAGTTTTTGGGCCATACCGCAGATTCACATTTATGAAGTAGGATAAAGCGATCTGGTTAGTGTGGTGCGTTGATCCCCAGCTGATCACTTTCTTAATCATAGACCGCATACTATTGAAAGCGATTCTCACATAAAATGTTAGTGTGGCGTTTTTTTAGCCATCATATGTCTTGTGACGTTAATAAAGAATAAATCAGTTGTTATTTAGACCACAACTCCTCCAAGTGGTCTGATTTACATTACCTTTGCCATTTTATTAAAGTCATGGTTGCAACTGATAGAGCTCGGGAGCTTGCACAGTATGCCCGACAAGTCCCTGTAGCCTTACAACAGAACAGCCTGTTGTGTGCTGGAGAACTTACATATAAAAAGTATGTATCAGGGGGATCTACGTGCACCATCGTGCCTTGGCCAGAAATCGAAGTGTCTCCTTATGCTTATTGGTATCTTGTGGAGTATTTCAGGAGTTGACGTGTGAAACGCTTCATCAACACTTTTACACAACTCTTCATTAATTCTCTACCGCCGTTGAGACATGCTGGTCTTGATTATTCCCTACAATGGTTTGTCTGGGGTGGTAAAGTCCAGGCTTCATGGCTGCCATTTCAGGAGGGACCGGAAGTGTTGCTGAACGGCTCCCAATCCTACGACTTCATAGTTGCTTGTCAAAAAAGTCAAGCAGCTGAACAGCAAAGCATATTGGAGCTCCATCCTGTCGTAGCTGCAAACAATCTATGTTTTGTTATAGACGGCTTTCATTAGTAGTGTTACTTTGGTCGCTTTTTCCCATATGTAAGTTTATATCTTTATTCCAGAAATCATTTTATAGTATAAGGCGGATGGTACCACTGTCCTCCCTCCCCCCACACCTTATCCACTTCCAGTCGCGAATTATCTGCGGGAAAGATTGTTCATAAACCCCCTCAAAAGCCAAATCTCAATCTTCATATTCATGGTCCTTTCATGAGATGAATGCAGGAGGAGGCAATACACTGTCTACTTTTCCAGCAACGTACACTCTCGAAGTTTTAACAGTAAACCACACTGTAATGCACAAAGCCTCCCTTGTAGCGTCTGACACTGGAGTTGGCTGAGCAACTCCGTGGCCCTCCCGCGTTTACTAAATGATCACGAAACGAAACGTGCTGCCCTTCTTTGGAACTTCTCCAGTTTCCCTAACGATTCAGTCTGGTACGGACCCCAGACCGATGCGCAGTATTCAAGTATTGTTCAGAGGACTGTTAATGAAGCATACTTCCACTGTGGGAACATTACTCGCCGGAGGGCTCTTTCAATGATTGTCAGTCTGGCATCTGGCTTACCTGCTATTAGGTGTATGTGCTCATTCTACTTTAAATCACTCCACAGGTTTACTCCCAAAGATTTCATAATATGAGTGCTTCTAGTCACTGTTCTGAAACAGTTTAATTACACAATAATGGGCATTTCTGCATACTTATACGCAACACATTACATTTGTTAATGTTGAGAGTCAACTGCCAATCTCTATACCAAGAGTCAAATCTCTACAGATTATTGATACATGTGGCTACAGTTACCTAGCGTTGTGACTTCTCTGTGTACCACAGCATCATCCATGAAAAGCCTCGTGGAATTACCGTCGTTATCCACTAGGTCATTTATGTAGACTGCCTGATGGGGAGGAGGAAACCAAATGAAACTTCACCAGTTGAGAGTGTATGTGATGTTCCAGTGATTAGAAAATAGCCCCGAATTTACAAAGAACTTGGCAGTATGAATATACTTATCAGTATGAGGCTAAATCACCTGTGCCGTGGATAGATGTATTGACTCGGTTGGGAATACTGTCGTAGGGGCGTTATATTCTCTACTGAGGCAAGCTGGTCCGCAACTATTGTAATTGGTCCCTGATACCTTGGATACTGGCACTGGGATGGAGCTGTCATTCAAGCTGGTCCCACGTTCGTACTATTGGGGAAAGTTCTGGTGATCTTACAGTCAACAGGAGTACCTCAACATCAAGCAGACTGTTCGTGGTGACATGTGCTATGTGCGGACGATCATTTCTCGTTGAAGAACGGCACCACGATACTGTCGCAAAAGAGGCAACAAATGAGAACCCAGGATATCTGCAACATATCGTTGTCCCGCCACAGTTCCCTCAACCATTACCAGCTGTGACCTGACGTCGTTTTCGATGGCTCCCCACACGATGTCGCCAGGTGCAACACCACTGTGTCTCTACAAAATACACTGGAGGAATGGGACTTCTCCCCAGTTCGCTGCCATAGTCGTCGACGATACTTGGTCACCCGGAATAGTGCAGAACCAGGATTCATCTCTGAACACGATGCGACGCCATTCACCAGCGGTCCTTGCTTCCTGGTCTCGGCATAACTCCAAAAGCATCCGTTTGAATTCTGCTGTTAACGCAAGCCTATACATGGGGCAGTAATTCACAAGTCTGGCTACTGCTCGTCTCTGATCAGTTGTGCGCCAGGTTGACGCAGAATATTGCACATAACACTTGTTCTCTGATGGCAGGCGCAAATGTGAAGGTGTTACGATGTACCTGGTGCGCAATACGGTGGTCGACCCTTGCGGTGGTCAGACGTGATCGACAGGACGTCTGTCGATGAGTGAGTCGGGCTTCAGCCCTCCCGGTTAGCCGTACTGTCCAAGGCTCTGTTTTCCAGGCGGGAAGGCGTGCCAGTTCCCGGCACGAATCCGCCCGGCGGATTAGTGTCGAGGTCCGTTTTGCCGGCCAGTCTGTGGATGGTTTTTAAGGCGGTTTTCCATCTGCCTCGGCGAAAGCGGGCTGGTTGCCCTTGTTCCGCCTCAGTTACACTATGTCAACGATTGCTGGGCAAACACTTTCTCCACGTACGCGTATACACCATAATTATTCTACCACACAAACATTGGCGTTACACTCGTCTGGTGTGAGATTTTCCCAGGGGGGGGGGGGGGGGGGGGGGAGGGGTGTCCACTGGGGGTCGAACCGCACAATAACACTGGGTTCGGTGTGGGGCGGCGGTGGGGTGAGTGGACTATTGTAGCCTGTTGTTGGGTTGAGAACCACTGTGGGATACGGCAAGGATGAAGCCTCTCCGTCGTTTCTAGATCCCCAGTTCAATACAATACAAGTCTGGCTTCACGCTGCCTTACAGCCCAGCAGTGGGCCACTATCGCATCTGAATTCCCTACAAATGTGCATGTTGCACGATTAGACCAGCTGGTCAAATGGAGACCCACAATGAGGCCACTTTTAAACTCTGTCAGGTGCTGATAACGTTGTCTCACTCTAGTACATGGCATCTCCGAGTCCCTCACAGTGATCACTCAACATCTGACGCTGTGCACGCTCCTTGTATATACTACCAGGTCTGATAACAAAACTAAACATGAACAAGACTAGTGTTGGCCGTTGCACCTGACACAAGGTATTTCACTTCTGATCAGTTACATAGCCGCCGATGGCGTTTGTGTGTACGAAGCTATACTGACATCCGACCATTTCTTCCAGATACTTCAAGTTCTTGTTAGTCATTATACACTCAAAGACAAAAGAAGCGGCTCATCACGAAAGAATCATCAAAATGGGGTGGAATTCCGTAGATTTGATGTACATGTACACAGAAAAGGAAAACTGAATGATGTATTAAAGAGAAAGAACAAGTTAATAACGCGTTGGTCAACCTCTGGCCCTTATGCAAGCTATTATTCGGATTGGCATTTATTGATAAAATCATTGGATGTCGTCCTGAGGGATATAGTACCAAATTATGTTCAACTGGCGCGTTAGATGATCAGAATCCCGAAATGACCGGAGGGAAGATGGTTGGAGGGCCCTGCCCAACATGCTCCAAAAGTTCTCAGATGGGGAGGGATCTGGCGACCTTGGTGGCCAAGGTAGGAATTCGCAAGAATGAAGGCAAACAGTAGAAACTGTCGCCATATGGAGTGGACGTTATCTCGCTGACACGTAAGAACAGGACGGCTTTCCGCGAAGGGCGACGAAACGGGGCGTAGAATATTGTCGACGTACTGCTGTGCACTAAGGATGTTACTGATGACAACCAGAGGGGTCCTGCTATGAGAGAAAGTGGCATCTCAGACCATCACTCCTGGTTGTTGCTACTTATGGCGGGCGGGTTGATGTCCCACCACTGTTCGGGACGTCTCCAGACACATATTCGTCTGGAAATTCATTGACTGGAATAGAACTGTTTTCAGTGATGAGTCCCGCTTCGAACTGATCCCCGATGACAAAGGAAAACATTTCTGGAGACGTCTCAGACAGCGGTGGGATACCAACCTGACTGTCGCCTGCCATACTGTCCAACAACTGGGAGTGATATTCTGAGGTGCCATTTACTTTTATTGCAGGACCCCTTTTGTTACCAGCAAAGGGCATCCTTACAGCACAGTGGTAGGTTGACGATATTCTACTTCCCGTGGTTTTGCTCTTCATGGCAAGCCATAGTGGGCTTACATTTCAACGAGATAATTCCCACCACCGTACAGCGAGAGTTTCTACTGCTTGTCTTCGTGCTTGGCAGACCCTGCCTTGGCCAGCATGGTGGCTGGATCTCTCCTCCCCCCCCCCCCCCCCCCCAATGAGAACACTTGAAACATTTTGGGCTGTGCAGTCCAACCAGCTCAGGATTTTGAGGATCTAAAGCGCCAATTGGCCTTAATTTGACACGAAATCCCTCAGGAGGACATCCAATAATTCCGTTAATCAATGCGAAGCCAAATAACTGCTTGCATAAGGACCAGAGGTGGACCAGCACGTTATTGGCTTGCTCAGTTTGTGAAGCTCTTTCTCTTGAATAGATCATCCATTTTTTCTGACATTTTAATCATTTGTTTGTCTGTATATGTACATCACTGTAGTGTCGGCAGACTTGCCAACACTACGCACACTAATTGAAAGAGGCGGCCAAGATGCACGCGCTAACTCACGAAGGATGGAGTGAGGTCTGAAACAGGATACGTAATGAATGCTATAAAGAAAAGTACGTAGCTACTGAAATACTTAACTTTTAATCCATCCTTTGTATACATCGTTCTTGATGAGACATCTGGAGATTGTGGCGATACAAGTGAGACTCTTTAGATACAAGCTATCTAAGGCTAATGGCGCCTTGCTAGGTCGTAGCCATGGACTTAGCTGAAGGCTATTCTAACTGTCTCTCGGCAAATGAGAGAAAGGCTTGTCAGTGTAGTCGCTAGCAAAGTCGTCGTACAACTGGGGCGAGTGCTAGTCCGTCTCTCGAGACCTGCCGTGTGGTGGCGCTCGGTCTGCGATCACTGCCAGTGGCGACACGCGGGTCCGACATGTACTAATGGACCGCGGCCGATTTAAAGCTACCACCTAGCAAGTGTGGTGTCTGGCGGTGACACCACAATCACATCTACTGATTTCCGCCACTTGCAGATAATTTGTCGTGGTGTTTCGTTTTATTTGTCTTAGAATGTACGTTGTGAGAAGTAACGGTCCTACAACAATGCGCTGAGGCACGCCAAATTTACTGTTACGTCTGAAGATTTCTCTCTGTCAAGAATAACATGCTGTGTTTTGTTTGCTGGGAGCAAACTGCTAGGAAGAGAACTCGCTTCCGTGTTTTCTAGGAACTAGCCGATGGGAAAGCACCCCGGTGTGCGAAGCGTTTATTTGCGGGTTGGCGGTCAGGGCAGGACGTAACTCGGGTTGTTTGGTGTGGGGCTGCGCTGAGGACGGGCGAGGCACGGCGGGACGACGTGTGTGGTCCCTGCAGCAGGCGGGCGTAGCTGCGGCCGCAGGCGCCCTCTTCACGCCTGCCAACCCCTCCCCCACTGCCCCCCTCCTCAACTGCTTCCCTGTCCTACAGCTGCCGGGAACTCCAACAGCCAACAGCAAACACCACTTTGTTAATATTTGCTTCCGTATTCGCTAATACAAATACTAGGCTCATTTTTTTTACCTAAGTTTTGTTGTATTCCAACAGTCACTACAGCAATGCCATAACGACTACTTGCGCCTTAATAATTTTATTATGTCACTCTTTGAATTGCACTTGTTGTGATCTTCAGTTCGAAGAACGCTTTCATGCTGTGAAGTTAACCATCCGCTGACACCTCAGAATATGTCATATCAAGCAAACCCTTCATTTTGTCAAGGTGTGCAATAAATTTCTTTTCTCCCCCAATCAATTCAGTGCCTCTTCGCTAGTTATTGGATCTAGCCATCTAATGATCATCGTTTGGTTTCTAGCTCTAGCAGCAGACCTATTCGCAGACTAAATTCTGGGATTTCAGGTCCGCCTATTATGTCAACAACTGTTGATTATAAATGTCCAAACACGTTTCATCGCCTTTGTGCCATCCCCACTGGATACCTTTATTGAGTTTTTATTTTCTACGAGGGGCGTTCAGTAAGTAATGCAACACAGTTATTTTGTTGGTCAATTTCGGTTAAAAAATGCGGAGTATGTTGTGGGACACTGTAAGTGGCCGCGCTATATGTAGCTTTCAAAATGGCCTCTGTAACAGAGGTGTGTTTCAAGCAGAGAGCATTGAGAAACTTTCGAACGGAAACCAAAGCATCGCAGATATTTATAGTCGCTTGCAGAATGTCTGCGGGAACCTGGCAGCGCCCTTCAGCCCACATCTCGCACTTTCCGATTTCCATCTATTTTGCCCAATGAAGGAAGCAGTACATGGATGATAGGGAAGTGGATACAGCAAGACGTTAGCTCCGACGTCAAACACTAGAGTGGTACCATACGGTCATACAGGCCCTTCAAGTAAGGTGGAGGAATTGTATTGGAAAACAGGGTTTTTCAGCCAAAAGAGTAGAGAATAATATGGTGTATTGGAATCTTCCATTCAGAAAAAAAGCGTTACATTACTTACTGATACCCTTCGTAAATTGATGGGTTGTGTAGGACCTGATTTACATAGATGTAAAGCGGTAGCTTGTTATCTGCAAAATTATTTTCTTAGTGTGTTCCTCACATGTATGCTATGCACACTGAAACGCGATACATATTTTTGAGGTAACCGACTCCGAAGTTACAAACCTGTACTTCACAGAACACAATGTTTTTGTGTTGCTGCTCTGTGTATGGTCTCTGCTGATGTTCAATTGTCTACATATCGGTCCGACAGATATGTAAACAAACTTTTTTTCCTATTGCCCATCTACGTTTCGTGTAATCTTTACTTCTGCTGTCATCAATTATTCTGCTTCCCAGATGGCAAAACGAGTCTACAGCTTTCTGTGCATCATTTACTAACCTAATTCTCTTATTATCACATGATCTGATTCGACTACAGTCCATTAGTCTTGTTCCACCTTTATTGATGTTCGTCTTACAACACAAAGCCATTCAGCTCTACTGTTCTTCCAAGTCCTTCGCCTTATTTACAAAGTCGTTGGCGTTGGCAAACCTTATAGTTTTCATTTCTTCCCTCTAATTTTAAGTCCCTTTCCAAATATCTCTTACGCTTTTTCTACAGCTTGCTCAATATAAAGATTGCATTACATGGGGTAGACCATAACTGTCTCACTCACCTCTCAGTTAGTTCCTCCTTTAGATTTCCACAGCGACTGAAGAATTCGCGTCTCGAACCAGCTTACGTATTAGAGTTTCGATGTGGTCTCTTTGTTCACACGAGTTCCTCTGGTGAATTCATTACAACTTATAGGAACTAGGAGGGAAGATAAAATCTTACATCTGTTCAAACATGTGCTTATCTCGACTTACTTTTTATTTCGTGAGCAATATTTTGAGCAAACTGACGGTGTTATTACGGGTATCTCTTTGTCTCGCATAGTAGCTAACTTTTTTATGGAAGGCTTCGAGGAAAAAGCACTTCAGAGAGCGACGTTGAAACCTAAATATTTCTGGAGATATGTGGATGACTTCTTTGTAGTTTCTCTGTGACCGGGGATATCACTTGGTTAAGTAATCGTCAATATCAATGAAATTCTGCAACAGCCGTGCAACTAAGAGGTTATTTTATTTTATTTTAACGACGACAACCAGTTTCTGCATTCCACTATGCCATATTCAGGCCCCTGCATAATAAAAGATTATACATGTAGTGAATATCATGATGTACAAAGAAAGTTTACAGAAAGTGACAGGGAATCATGAAAGCGCTTAAAGCTACAAAATGCAAGTAGTGGCGTTAAACCAAATCTCTATGTACATCCAGCACAATAGACTAAAACATGTGTACATAGTTGTTAGTCATAAAACTATTGAACACCACGGATTTACAAGAGATGATGTAAAAA
Source organism: Schistocerca nitens (assembly GCF_023898315.1). Lineage (NCBI taxonomy): Eukaryota > Metazoa > Arthropoda > Insecta > Orthoptera > Acrididae > Schistocerca > Schistocerca nitens. Next base: position 507,983,159 of record NC_064618.1, on the reverse strand, counting down.
TATTAAAAAGATCAGAACTAGACAGTACACAATCAGAAGCTCCGCTGAAACAAAGCTTGTTATTTTTTTTTTAATATAAAATCCTATATAATTCTTATTTGATGAGGTAACCCCTAGTATCCATGAGAATTTAAAGTAAAATGTTACACAGTAATCCATGAAGTACAATAATATGCATATTTACGGCCTAAGTACTATCACAACTGGTGACATAATTAGTTGTCATAGCATTAAAAAAATGACGCAAAACCCAGCAGGAGACGACATATTATGCGAAAAACAGCATACAAAGAGCACGCTAAGAATATTCGCAAATACCTCATTGGCCTAGGTTCTACAGCAAATCGAAATAAAAAGATATTATTTGGTATCCTTTGTATCACTTAACAGGTCGGCATTACCACAGTGAAACAAACCAACAAAGATCTCAAATCCTATTTAACTAAGGGGAATTCTCCAAGTTCTCAGCCGACAACGTCGTACTATTTCCCTGGAAGTGTAAGGATATACCCTAACAACCTATCTATAGATGACGAACCCATTTAAATAACAAGACATAGCAATTTGTGTCACGATGGGTAACGTGGGTATGGAAAAGATAAAAGGTAAGTGAGTGTGCGAAGACCACCTTATTATCCAGGTCGAAGCCCACTAAATGAGTAACGTATCCGCGTGCCAAAGGAGCATCGACTGTGCGAGAGAAAGAGGTTATTAACTGGAATCATATTATGAAGTACTCGTGGCGTGAACAATACTACTCAAAGCGTGACCAGTAACGGAGTGGCCCGAAGCAGTGACAGAAATTGTTAGTGCTAGTACAAATATGCATAGAGTCTCAAGCCGATTCTGTCCCACAGTGGTAGCCCGTAAACTCAAAAAATTTATAACTAACGTCAGGTCAACATCAAACTCCATGAACATCAAAACACGTATCTGGTAAGAACATCATAGTATTCCCCCTAAGCTGTATGGAGAAGTAAGGACAATGCTGAAACGCTGATAAGCTATCCGGTTCCTAATCATATTCATAAGACACAGTCAAGAAGTACCGAATTCCCGCAACTGATCCGGGGAATGTGTCAATCGTAGTTTCGCCACATGGAGAAGCAACGCTTCCTGCATTTCTGGAACACCATAACTCCCTCCATCCGAGCATTTACTTCACCATGGAGGTGGAGAAAAATGAAGACCTTCCGTTCTTAGATGTATTCGGCCGCAGAAAAGAAGACGGTTCATAGGGCTAGAGTTATCTCAGACGCTGTTCTAGGGGACTGATGACCACAGATGTTAAGTCCCATAGTGCTCAGAGCCATTTGAACCATTTGAAATCCCATGAAGCCTTGGACACAAGTTGTCAACAACGCACTGCACAAGCTGTTGGTGGCTCCATTAATGGTGTGGGCTGTGTTTGCATTGAATGGTACAGATGATGGACTGATTACGGTTATGTTCGGCTACTTGGAGACCATTTGCAAGAATTCACGTCCCCCACAACGATGAAATTTTTATGGATGACAGTGCGCCATGTCAACAGGCCACAGTTGTTCGGGATTGGTTTTAAAGACATTCTCGACAATTCGAGCTAATGATCTGGCCACTCAGATCAACCGACATGAATCGCATCGAACATTTATGGGACATAATTGAGAGGTCAGTTCGTGCACAAAATCCTGGATGGACAACCATTTCGCAGTTATGGACGGCTGTAGAGACAGCATATTTCTACAGGGACTTCCATCGACTTGTGGAGACTATGTCGGCCGGCCGCTGTGACCGAGCGGTTCTAGGCGCTTCAGTCCGGAACCGCGTTGCTGCTACGGTCGCACGTTCGAATCCCGCCTCGGGCATGGATGTGTGTGATGTCCTTAGGTTAGTTAGGTTTAAGCAGTTCTAAGTCTATGGGACTGATGACCTCAGATGTTAAGTCCCATAGTGCTTAGAGCCATTTGAACCATTTGAGACTATGTCACGTCGAACAGCTGCACTACGCCGGTCAGAAGGACGTCCGACATGACACTAGGAGGTATCCCATAACTTTTGTCACCTCAGTGTACGTTGTAGCGTCAGTCTTTCCTTTACTGTGTAGCTAATTTGTATCAGTAATTCGCATCTAATTTGCGGTAACACACACATGTAAACTGTAACAATGTAGATTTTGTCTCACTGTGAGAAAACTAAGCCATGTGCTTATCAAATAAAGTTTCACGAAAGTGATGAAATATCTAGAAATATACAAATTATAGCCCCCCCCCTCCTCCCCCCATGAATCATGATCCTCACCGAGGTGATGCGGCTTGTACTTCTCAGCCGTGCAGACAGCCGTACAGTAGGTGAAACCACAGCGGAGCAGTATCTGTGGAGAGGCCCGACGTAAATGATTCCTGAGAAGGGGCAGCAGACTTTTAGTAGTTGGAGTACCGTCACTTTGGATGATTGGGTAATCTGGTCTTGTAATGTTGGCCAACATGGTGTTCTATTACTCGAGGGCTTGCAGCTCTTCTGTATGGTTAAATAATGATGACATTCTCTTGGATAAAATATTCCGAAGATAAAATAGTCTCCTATTCGGATCTCGAGGCGTAGACCACTGAGGAGGATACTGTGACCGGCAATCTCAGTGTCGAAAAACGTGTAATATTAGAAAAAAAAAGGTTCAAATGGCTCTGAGCACTATGGGACTTAACATCTGAGGTCATCAGCCCACAGGCGTCACTGGATGCGGAAATAGAGGGGCATGTCGTCAGCACACGGCTCTCACAGCAGTATGTCAGTTTACGAGACCGTTATACGTATTTCGCCTGCTTCTTTAAAGATGGAGTCCCGGTGCATGGAAGCGGACGAAAGGATCTTTGTCTCCCTGTAACTCATGCTATGTCCCGTGTCGAGACAGCGTTAAGCCGCAGAAGACTTTCCTGGCTGCTCCAATCTGGTATGACATCTATGTTCAATGTATCTATCCTTAACAAAAAATTGGTTCAAATGGCTCTGAGCACTATGGGACTTAACGTCTGAGGTCATCAGTCCCCTAGAAGTTAGAACTACTTAAACGTAACTAACCTAAGGACATCACACACTTGCATGCCGGAGGCAGGATTCAAACCGTAGCGGTCGCGCGGTTCCAGACTGAGTAATATTAGACCCCTTAATCGGGTAGATAGGCTACCTACGAGGGCTGTTGAGAAAGCAAGGTCCGATTGGTCGCGAAATAAAAACCACAACGAAAATAAAAAATTTTTTATTCTCAACAGTCAGCCACGCCTTCCAGCTACCTCTCTAAATAGTCGCCGCTCCGACTTAGACATTTGTCGTGGCGTTGTAAAAACTTTCCGATATCCTCGTCACAGAAAGCAGCCACCTGTGCTTTCCGCCAATTCTCTACGCTGCCCTGCCTTTCGTTGTTCGTGCCAAAATGTTGTCTTCATAGCCAGCGGTTCATGTGAGCAGAGATGAACATCGGAGGGAGCCAATTGAGGGCTGTATTGTGGGTGATCAAATAAGTCACATCGAAAACGCTGCAGGAGCATCTTCATTGCCCCTGCAGAATGTGGCTGAAAATTGTCTTGGAGAAAGAAACGCATGACATTTATGTTACGTGGGCTGCATACCTTCAGACGAAATCTCTCACCAGATCCACGTACTTGGCGGGAGACACTATTGTTACAGGCATTTCCATGTGATCACTTTGCGCTCTGAACTCAAAAGAGCGACGTGAAGCGATAGACAGGCAATCTAAAGACACTGCCCAACACATCTGTGAAACGTTCCATCGGATTTTAACAGTAGTTTCCACTTCGTGCCTGCTCGGATCTTACTTTCAGAATTCTCCTCGTATTTTCAGAAGGGAAATGCATAGGATGAAGTTAAATACAGTGGGAATTAGTGAATTTCGTTGATAGGATGAACAGGATTTATGGTCACATGAGAACAGGGTTATACATACAAAAACAAATAGGGGTAATGCAGGAGTATGTCCAATAATGAATAAGAAAAGAAGAATGCTCTTAACAGCATAGTAGACGCATTGTCGTAGCCAAGATACACACGAAGCTAACCACAATAGTAGCACTTCATATTCCAACTAGCTCCGCTGATGATGAAGAAATGGAAAAAACGTATGGTAGATAAAAGAAAGTTCAGATGGCTCAGAAGAGCAAAGTTTAATTATTATAGGGGACTGGAGTCCGATAATAGGAAAAGAAAGAGAATAAAACATAGTGGGAGAATATAGACAGAGGGGAAAGGAACGAAAGAGGAACCAGCCTCCTAGAATTTTGCGTGGAGCGCAGTTTAATCAAATGGTTCAAATGGCTCTGAGCACTATGGGACTTAACATCTGAGGTCATCAGTCCCCTAGAACTTAGAACTACTTAAACCTAACTAACCTAAGGACATCACACACATTCACGCCCGAGGCGGGATTCGAGCCTGTGGCCGGCCGGTGTGGCCTAGCGGCTCTAGGCGCTTCAATATGGAACCGCGCGACCGCTACGGTCGCAGGTTCGAATCCTGCCTCGAGCATGGAAGTGTGTGATGTCCTTAGGTTGGTTTGGTTTAAGTAGTTCTAAGTTCTAGGGGACTGATGACCTGAGATGTTAAGTCCCATAGTGCTCAGAGCCATTTGAACCATTTTCGAACCTGTGACTGTAGCGGTCACGCGGTTCCAGACTGGAGCGCCTAGAACTGCTCGGCCACTTCGGCCGGTCGCAGTTTAATCGTTGCTAACTCTTGGTTCAAGAAGCAACGTTGCATAGTTGGATAAGACTTGGAGACAAAGGAAGATTTCATAATGTTTGTGTAATGGTAAAACAGAGATTTCGAAATGAGATTTTAAACTCTGAGACGTGTCCAGTGACAGATGGTGACTCTGGCCATAATTTTCTAATTTTAGTCTGTGCATTAAAACTTAATAAATTACGAGATTTTCGGAAAATGAGGCGACGGGGTTTGGATACGTTGAAAGAAACGGATGTTGTTGAGAGTTTCGGAGGGAGCAGTAGGCAACGTTTGACTGAAACAGGGAAGGAGATACAGCGGAAGGGAAATAGGTAACTTTGAGAAATGAAACAGTGAAGGTAACTGAGCATTAAATAGATAAAAAGACAAAGCCTAATAAAAACCCTTGGTTAACAGGTACTGAATTTAAATGACGAACAGAGTAAACATAAAAATACTGGAAATGCAACAGGCAAATGCGAATGCAGAAGTACAGACGTCTAAATATATTCGTAGGAAGTGCAAATAACAAAGCAGGTACGGCTAGAGGACAAATGCAAGGCTGTGGAAATACGCAAAACTAGGGACAAGATAGACACCGCCTACAGGAAGATTAAAGAGACCTTTGGGCAAAATGGAAGCAGCTATATGAATATCGAGAGCTAAGATGGCAGGCCAGTACTAAGCAAAGAAGGAAAAGGTGGAGTGGAAGGAATATATATAAAGGAGCTCTACAAGAGAAATCAACTTGATGACAATATTATGCAAAGGGAAGAGTTAGAAGATGTAGGTCAGATAAAAGAAAGGATACTACAAGAATAATTGAAAGAACAGTGTAGGATCTAAGAGTTGAAACGAAACCACTGAAGCAGACGACATTCCATCAGAATTATTGAGGCAATTACCCATGACGAAACTATCCCAACTAATGTTCTGTATATATGAGGCAAGCGAAGAGAAGAATGTTAGGCAAAGATAAAGTTCCACGTTCTGGCCCTAGAGGAGCCAATTGGGCCCAATCGATTGCAGTGTCATTCTCTGCCAATGGCGTCATAAGATGCGGTATGGAGGGGCATGTTGTCAGCTCATCGCTCTGCCGGTCGTTGTCGGGTTTCCTGACACTGGAACCGCTATTGATCAGTCAAGTAGCTCCTCAATTGGTATCACGAGGCTGAGTGCATCAGTCCTCCCCCAAAGAAACATCGATGGCAGAACCGAGAATCGAACCCGCGTGCTCTACATGGCAGTCAACTACACTGACCAATTAGCAATGGAGGTGAACTCGAGAAGAATGTAATAATTCCATTTCCAAAGGTGACAGGTGCAGCAGGTGTGAATATCACCTACACTATGATCAAAAGTATCCAGACACCCTCAAAAACAAACGTTTTTCATATTACGTGCATTGTGCTGCCACCTATTGCCAGGTACTCCATATCAGCGACCTCAGTAGGCATTAGACATCGTGAGAGAGCAAAATGGGGCGCTCCGCGGAACTCACGGACTTCGAACCTGGTCAGGTGATTATGTGTCACTTGTGTCCTACGTCTGTACGCGAGATTTCAACACTCCTACACTTCTCTAGGTCCTCTGTTTCCGATGTAATAGAGAACTGGAAACGTGAAGGGACACGTACAGCACAAAAGCGTACACGTAAACCTCCCCTGTTGACTGACAGAGACCGCCGACAGTTGAAGATGATTGTAATATGTAATAGACAGACATCTGTCCAAACCATCACACAGGAATTCCAAACAGCATCAGGCTCCACTTCAAGTACTATGTGAGGTGGGAGGTGAGTAAACTTGGATTTCAAGGTCGAGCGGCTGCTCATAAGCCACACATCACGTCGGTAAATACCAAACGACGTCTCGCTTGGTGTAAGGAGGGTAAATATTGGACGATTGAACAGTGGAAAAGCGTTGTATGGAGTGACGAATCACGGTACACAATGTGGCGATTCGATCTCAGGGTGTGGGTATGACGAATGCCCGGTGAACGTCATCTGCCAGCATGTGTAGTGCCAACAGTAAATTTCGGAGGCGGTGGTGCTATGGTGTAGTCGTGTTTTTCATGGAGGGGCCTTGCGCCCCTTGTTGTTTCGCGTGGCACTATGACAGCACAGGCCTATACTGATGTTTTAGGCACCTTCTTGCTTTCCACTGTTGAAGAGCAATTTGGAGATGGCGACTGCATCTTTCAACACGATCGAGCATCTGTTCATAACACACGGCTTGTGGCGGAGTGGTTAAACGACAGTAGCATCCCTGTAATGGACTAGCCTGCACAGAACCCTGTCATGAATCCTATAGAACACCTTTGGGATGTTTTGGAACGCCGACTTCCTTCCAGGCCTCACCGGCCGAGATCGATACCTCTCCTCAGTGTAGCACTCCGCGAAGAATGGACTGCCATTCCCCAAGAAACCTTCCAGCACTTGATTGAACGTATGCCTGCGAGAGTGGAAGCTGTGATCAAGGCTAAGGGTGGTCCAACACCATACTGAATTCCAGCATTACCGATGAAGGGCGCCACTTACTTGTAAGTCATTTTCAGCGAGGTGTCCGGATACTTTTGATCACATAGTGTAACTGTCAATTTAATAAGACTTTCTTGCGAAGTTCTGGCACGATTTATTTGAAAAATGTCTCTGAGCACTATGGGACTTAACATTTATGGTCATCAGTCCCCTAGAACTTAGAACTACTTAAACCTAACTAACCTAAGGACAGCACACAACACCCAGCCATCACGAGGCAGAGAAAATCCCTGACCCCGCCGGGAATCGATTTATTTGAAGAATAACGTAAAAACTGGTAGAAGTCAACCTTGACGAAGATCAGTTAGGGTTCCGGAAAAATACAGCAACACGCAAAGTACGAGGTGCATTCAAGTTCTAAGGCCTCCGATTTTTTTTCTCCGGATTGGAAAGAGATAGAAATATGCGCATTGTTTTAAAATGAGGCCGCGTTCATTGTCAATACGTCCCAGAGATGGCAGCACCATACGGAAAATGGAATTTTACTGCCAGCGGCGAGAATGAGAACTGTTTTAAATACTTAAAATGGCGACGTTTTCCTTACTTGAACTGCGTGCAATCATTCGTTTTCTGAATTTGCGTGGTGTAAAACCAATTGAAATTCATCGACAGTTGAAGGAGACATGTGGTGATGGAGTTATGGATGTGTCGAAAGTGCGTTCGTGGGTGCGACAGTTTAATGAAGGCAGAACCTCGTGTGACAACAAACCAAAACAACCTCGGGCTCGCACAAACCGGTCTGACGCCATGATCGAGAAAGTGGAGAGAATTGTTTTGGGGGATCGCCGAATGACTGTTGAACAGATCGCCTCCACAGTTGGTATTTCTGTGGGTTCTGTGCACACAATTCTGCATGACGACCTGAAAATGCGAAAAGTGTCATCCAGGTGGGTGCCATGAATGCTGACGGACGACCACATGGCTGCCCGTGTGGCATGTTGCCAAGCAATGTTGACGCGCAATGACAGCATGAATGGGACTTTCTTTTCGTCGGTTGTGACAATGGATGAGACGTGGATGCCATTTTTCAATCCAGAAACAAAGCGCCAGTCAGCTCAATGGAAGCACACAGATTCACCGCCACCAAAAAAATTTCGGGTAACCGCCAGTGCTGAAAAAATGATGGTGTCCATGTCCTGGGACAGCGAGGGCGTAATCCGTACCCATTGCGTTCCAAAGGGCATTACGGTAACAGGTGCATCCTACGAAAATGTTTTGAAAAACAAGTTCCTTCCTGCACTGCAACAAAAACGTCTGGGAAGGGCTGCATGTGTGCTGTTTCACCAAGACAACGCACCCGCACATCGAGCTAACGTTATGCAACAGTTTCTTCGTGATAACAACTTTGAAGTGATTCCTCATGCTCCCTACTCACCTGACATGGCTCCTAGTGACTTTTGGCTTTCTCCAACAATGAAAGACACACTCCGTGGCCGCACATTCACCAGCCGTGCTGCTATTGCCTCAGCGATTTTCCAGTGGTCAAAACAGACTCCTAAAGAAGCATTCGCCGCTGCCATGGAATCATGGCGTCAGCGTTGTGAAAAATGTGTACGTCTGCAGGGCAATTACGTCGAGAAGTAACGCCAGTTTCATCGATTTCGGGTGAGTAGTTAATTAGAAAAAAAATCGGAGGCCTTAGAATTTCAATGCACCTCGTAATATTGACGCTTCGACTCATCTTGTAAGAACGGTTAAAAGAATGCAGACGTGTGTTTGTACTTACTTTATTTTCCTCTCCACTATTCAGCACATTTTCCAGCGTCCCCCTTTGGTAAAATTACGTCTTGAAAATTAAATATTTCGTCCAAGAGTATGCAGAGGAGTAGAAGGAGCTGTATTTGTATTTCCTACATTCATATGAGTTGTCCTCTACAGATCATTATTTATTTATGCGGTCCTGCATTTGACACTCCTCATCTTACACGACAAAGTGTTTTCTGGGTGCGATACGTGAGCGTGTGACCCGCAGAAAGTTCCTCTTTTAATTCGTAAACAAGATTGACTTGTGTGTTCTGCCTTAGGTTTAGGTGTCTGGACTAATGTGTAATTGTTATATTGGTAGTTTTCTTGAGGAAACATTTCCCTTGCTGTGACTGCTCTTTCGGTTTGGGTTGGAGCTACACCCTCGCTAACAAGAACATAATCTACAAATTTAGGTTCTCTGGAATGTGTTTCCGCATCAAGTGCAAAAGCATGAGAGAACACACATAACATCACACAAAATGAAACCGTAAGTTCCTACTGAAACATTGCTGAATGCAAGCTGAATGTTTTCATACGTACCGTAGCTTCACGAATCAGAAGCACTTCTGAAATCCCATAGTGTTAAAATGTACTCGAAGAACGAAGTCAAAGAAAACTGTCTTTAATCCTCGATAATATCAATGGCTTTATTAAGACAATAGATCTGCAGACGCGTTACTTCTTTAGACTGTACAAGCCTGCCAAATACCCACCATAAATCACGAACCTTGCCACCAAGGATGCGTTGCATGTCTCAGTGATACATATAGTCGTGTTGAGGATGCAGGCAGAATGTGGAAAGGCCACACAAATATGTGGCTCCTTAAGAGGGGTTGCAGCCTTTTCAATATTTGCAGGGGCAGCACTCTGGGTGATTGACTGATCTGGTCTTGTAACGTCAGTCAACATGGTCTTCCTGTTGTGGAACTCCGAATGGGTGAAAGCTGGGGGAAACTACAGCTCTTACACTGGGTATTTCAGCTAGAAGTACAGATAATTCTGTTGGTGAGTGAGGACGATGTACTGAACGTTATTGCTTCTGTATTTACGTCATTTGCAGACCAGTAATTATAGCCATTACAAGTCGTAAGTTTTTATGTTAGTACCGCTAAGTACATGTGGCAAGAGCAACCCTTCTCCTGAGTAGCAGCTCAGGTGTTGAAGTGTGGACACGTGGATACAAAACGGCTGGTTATACTGATAGGCATAGTCCACTTAGTGGTGCAGTATTACCGCGCTGAAAAATCGTGTCGTAAAGTTTGTGACGTGTTTGTGGAAAGACTGTTAGACACTGAGAAAAAACAACAAACACACTAATTTGTGTACATATTGAGGTACGACTTAAGAAAATATCTGCACTTACACCCATTATACGCTGTATCTCCCGAGCGAATGCAACTCTGCAATACGGCTAAATGATGACGGTGCTCTGTTGGGAAAATATTCCGAGGCCAAAATAGTCCCTCATTCAGATTCCAATGTGCAGACTACTCAGGAGGATGTCATCATTAGGAAAAACAAACTGACATTATACAACGTGGAGCATGGAGTGTCAGATCCCTTATCAGATAGGTGACCTAGGTGATCTAAAAAGGAAAATAGACAGGTTGATGTTAGATATATTGGGAAGTAGTGAAATTTGGTGGTGGGATGAACAGGACTTCTGTTCAAGTGAATATAGCGTGATAAATAGAAAATGGAATAGGCGTAATGCAGAAGTAGGTCTAATAATGAATAAGAAAACAGGGAAGCTGTTAAGTTACTATGAACAGCATAGTGAATGCATTACCATAGCCACGAATCGAACACCCACCACAGCTGCACAAGTTTATACGTCAACTAGCTCCACAGATTATGAAGAGATTGAAAGAACGTGTGTTGAGGTAAAAGAAATTATTCATGTAGTTAAGGTAGAGGAAATATTAATTGTGATGGGGACTGGAGTTCAATAGCAGGAAAAGGAAATGAAGGAAAATTAGTAGGAGAATATGGACTGGGGAAAGGAATGAATTCTGCAGGGAGGATAATTTAATCTCTCGCTAATACTCGCTTTAACAACCATGAAAGAAAGATAGGAACGAGGAAGAGACCTTCAGACAATCGGAGGTTTCAGATTGATTATATAATGGTTATGACAGAGATTTCAGAACCAAATTAGAAGATGTAAGACATTTTCAGAGGTAGATGAGGACACTGCTCATGATGTATTGATTGTGAACTCTAAATTAAAACTGAAAAAATTGCAAGAAGGTAGGAAATTAATGAGATGGGGCTTGGATAACTTGAAATATCTAGAGGTTGTCGAAAGTTTCGCGGGGAGCATTAGGGATGGTTGATTCAGTGAGTCATTCCTATCTTATGGTAAACGAATTGTCAGATCATAATGAACAGTTAGTCACATGTCACATTACGTAACTTTGCTCCGTGTATAGTTTGAAAGAGAGAGAGAGAAAGAGAGAGAGAGAAGTCTTAGATCACTAAAGAGTCTCCTCACAGCGAAAAACAAACTTGTAGAAAGGAGCCAGAAAAAGTAATGATCCACAAATACTGCGATATTTATAAAGTACTTTTTGAAAATAACTGCTACACATGAACTGTCTTTTACAGTACTCATATTCCACATTTATTTGATTTTGTTGTCTGATCTGTCAATCTGTCTTAAATTGACTTTTCTTAATATATTAAAATAGTTACTATTTTAAAATAAATTGTGGGAAAACTGAAGTAAATAATTCAGAAGAGAAAGCAAAACGGTACACCGAAGAAGCAATACAGAGAACATTTAGTAAAATAAAAATTAATGTGCTATCCACATCTGAAATTAGGAAGGCAACCGTGAGTCTAAAAAGTGGAGTCCGTATGGTGTTGCTAATATCTCCAACTATATACTAAAAACCTATGGCCCAAAAATATGTATTACGCTTAGTTACTTTTGTAATGAATCATTAATTCAAGGTATTTTCCACTACAAGTTGGTGTATGCCATCGATAGGCATCTCTACAAATATGGTGACTCATACATGTCAATAGCTACGGTCCAGTATTAGTTTAGACAGCAATGAAGTGAAGTTTATTCCACCTACCGAGAAGATGTGGCAACTGTTTTAATAGACAGAAAAATGATTCATCTGACTGGTATTCTTACAAAGGATAATACCACAGGCAGTTTCCGTGGCCTGTCTCCTGCATTAACAGGATTAAAAAAGACATTAGATGCGAAAATAGAAGAAAACAGAAAGGTCATTTTCATGAGGACAATGGAACTAGTCACAAAGAGAAGCACTAAATAAGTAATAAGAGCCGTGGGTGAACTGGAACACATTTTCCGAAATTCGGACTTTATCGGGGATGAAACATAGGGTGTGGCAGGCCATGAAATGGTGGTACAGTTGAAAAGCGAGTAAAGTCGTCTCGCATGAATGGCTGGGAAACCAAGAAGGGTAAGTTCAGCGGCCTAATTGGAAAAGTTTTCCCTATCCTTCGCAGCTCTAGATAACTTTCCTTCGCAGCGTATGAGAACTGTGTACATAAATGTATCTGTTAAGAGTTGAAGATTGTGGTGTGTGTGTTTGTATGTGTGTGTGTGTGTGTGTGTGTGTGTGTGTGTGTGTGTGTGGTACAGTGCAGTGAAGTGTAGCGTTCGTGTTGGAGTCGATGAGAGACAGGAGAGTGTGAAATCCAATGCTGTCAGACAGCCTACTCCTCTCGATGAGCACCAAGGGGGCCGCCTAGCTTAAGGTCCCCATCCGACGGACTGATCACCATCAACAGTATCGAATTTCCTCCCTTCATGAAACGCTTTAAAGAGGTCTTGAATTCAATCCAGGACATTTGACGCAAAGACTGGGAATCCGGGACTCTACGCCACCACCCCTTCTGTCCGCTCTATCGTAAATGCAAAGCAGAAACGTGAAAAGCGCGCGGCATTCGTGGACGTGTACCCATCCAAGCAGTGGCCACGCCCGACCGTGCTTAACGTGGATGATCTGACGGCAACCAGTGTGTCCACCTTTTTCTTTCCACTGCACAGCAGGAAAGGTAAGCTACAAAAAAATTTTTGCTCCTGGACAGGAAAGGGAAACTACAAAAAAAGATCTACCTGCCACCGCTACTTGTGTCATACGTAAAACAAAGAACTGTACGTCTTCAGACGCTGGCGCCTATCTATGCCTGTTCCAAAACAGCTAACCTATTATTAAAAGAGGGTAGTAAAGGAAGAAAGTAGGGGGAGGGAACACAGAGAAACGATGAAAATGAAGGTAGTTTTGTGGGTGCTTTTTTATTGTATTATATTTTATTTTATATTGTACCAGAATTCCAGGAGTCGCTCGCGCCTTTGGATGGTGGAACATCCAAACGTGTCTCCTCGAAATTTTAAACGAGATTCAGTTTGTAGTTCGTTCAGAGCGTCATGTCAGCAAAATAAGCATCAATATCTCATTGCTTGGACTTTACAGCTGGAAGGCGAGCCATGAAAGGCGCTTCATAGAAAATTAGAAAAGGACTGCTTGTATCTGGGGCTGCGAACAAGTGCACAGTATCTATCATTAAGGTACGTCCAATAAACCAGTTCCGACTTCTTGTTGGGACCGAAAAGGTAGCAGACTGTATGGCCACGTATCCAATTCACAGCATCACTTTTTGTTGCAGGGTAATGAATCACAGCTGGGAATAAAAGTGTCAGGAAAGTGGTCTGAGCGGGTGTCTGTTGGGTAAAGAAAGCCAAGATATGCTGGTTGAGCCTCCAGACGTCAGACGATGGACCACATGATAATTGGTGGGCATCTGTGCTGTCCACACCACAATGAGCACATGTGTGTCAGTGAGGTGGATGCGGTTCAAACGGAATTGTTTGACCTATTTGCCATTGATAGTGATATACCCCACTGATTGGACGCTGATGTCGAGAAAACCTGCATGCATCGCTCTCCACACACAACGCCTTTTGATTTGGGGGAACTAGTTTTTGATAGGATTGGGAGACCGATGCATTTGTAATGCGTCATGTACAGTCTTATTACGGAGTATTTGTGGAAGTGGTAAGTACTGGAGAATGTAACTTAATTCCAGAAAGAAATGCCAAAAGTGATAAAAGGGAGGTGTAATGTCTCACAGCATGGCTGGGGCTGACATGGAGACTGGTACATATTCATGAAAAATGTCTGGTGAGGCTCATCAGGCAGTGGCGCCAGACTTTCAATTGGGAGCTAACGAAAAGTGCCGTAACTCTGTCTGGCATGTGGAATAAGCCTAACCCACCACGCTCTCATGGGAGGGCAAGGGAGGCATATTGAACCCTAAATAACGTTCCGGTACAGACAAAGGATCCCACTGCCATCAACATACGATGGGTGAGGGTAATCGGAACCAGGAATCATAAAATCAATGCCCAAACAGCGGACTCTGTTGGCCATACTTAGAGGAGCGACAAATCTCTCAGGTAAGCCCTCACCAATCAGCAGCACCTGCGATTTGGAAACATTAACTGAACTGCCAGATGCCTCTCCACATGTCGCCACCATGTCAGAGCTGCATGGACATCATCTTCATTCCTCCACCAATGGGATTGACAACTGATGGTGCATACTATCTGTGCTCTATGGATTTCAGACTTTCACAGTACTCCTTTGTTCCACATTTTCGTATGCATTGTAAGTCATAAAAACGTAAGAAGTAGTGCCCAAGATTTGGGGGTCAGATTGCCTACCACCTAGGTCACTGAAACAGTGGCCACATACCTTGGTAAAACATACACTACCAATAGGAGAAGTCAATGCTCTCGGTCTCTTTGGAAACATATCACCCAAACATCTGCTACTCCATCAATGTGGAAGATGAGATTAAATGTAGACATAATCACCTTCAGATAGCTATTTGGAAGCAGTCCACAATGCCACAATCTCTTCCAGTTTCCATTATATTGCGATTTCTTCCACATTTTTTCCAATAACAAATGCCACCTCTCTTTTATTTCAATCATCCCATGTGTTGTGGGAGCAGCTTTACTTACATCATGCAATGTCCAAATTTTCGTGAGAGCTGATGGATCAAAATGTGTTAATGCTGGTTTATCACTTGATGCAGACGCCAGAGTCACGGTAGAGAAATAAAATATATGGCAGTGTACAAAGTTGTAGTCATACACTGCTTAGGTGTGTTACAGCAGAAAAACAATGTATCAAACTGCTTATGAAAGAACAACATAGGAACCTTCTCTTGGCACTGACAGTCTGCAGGATAGGGTCGTTCTACAGGACGGGCGACAAAGCTTTACACAGGTCTGTGCAAGCAACTTCGTTCAGTGGCCACCTGCTCCAATGCACCAATACATGTATACTTAATATGTTTGATGTCAACACACAGACAGTGTTTTTATTATCAATATATTGGAATAGAAAGATGTCGTAATATCTTGTCGAGTTTTCTACCATGCGACATGAGTGAAGTTTTTACATCTGCAGTTTTACTCCGTTATGTGTTATAAAAATAATGAAGAAACAGAGAGACAGAGAGGAAGAGAGAGAAAGAGAGAGAGAGAAGGACTGTGGTGTGAGCAATGTCTCTGTTTCCATAACAGTACTGAATTTCTAACGTGGAGTCTTCGGAATGTGATAAAGGGGATCAGGACATGTAGAGGGTGATATCTATAGACCATCATTCGATATGAAAGAATTGTTGGGTTTATGCTTCTGAATTTCTGTGTACAGTCCACATATACTCTGCATGGTTGTGAATTTCCTGCTGTACATCAGTGTGCTATTTTTCTCATTGTGATATGACTCTACCCATTTAGTGATAGTTGGATGATTAGACAACCTCGCAATTAACGGACCAGAGTGGGTAGAAGGTGATAGGATTTCGAGAGAATTATCAGCGGTCTGTAACTTAGCGGTGACATCTCTTACTCGTGGAAATCATATGGTTTCAAATGCTATATATCGAAGACTGGAAGACTCGTGAGAATATGGCAGGTAAGCGATACTCTGATGAAAGAGGAGTTTAGAGGTGAGCTCTATACTATTTTTCTAAATGATGTGGGCAGACATATCACAACCTCTCACATACTTCTTGTGAAATGACTGCAATGAGGCGATTAGGAGCTAATATGAAGCTTTTTACCAGGACACTTTCAGAAGCAGAAATTCCGCCTTTTTTCCTTGATAAATAAGAACCAAAATTATCTTGTGAGTTTTGTGATGGAGTGACATCTTAATATGTAGACTAGATTTACATTTTCATGTGTATGCTTACTTTACAAGCCATTATTTGATGTGTCGAGGAAGGTACCCTGTACCACTACTAGTCATTCCATTTCCTATCCCACTCTCAAACACAATGAGGGAAAAAGACTGGCTGTAGTCCTTGATCAATTGACTGCTTGATGATAGTGTCTCTGACCTCTGAGCGTTTGGTAGAGCCAGCACGTGGATGCTGGGTGATGGGCATGCAGGTGCTGGGATGGTCAATTCATGTGCAGGTCTCTCCTGACTGGTGCCTATGCGACAACACAATGCATTGGCCAATATCATGGCAGCACCTCTCAGCAGTCAGCATACAGTGCACTCTTCATGACTGCTAGTGTTTGTGATATTTGGATTTTTTCATCATATATGCTTAGTGGAAATGTTCTGGTGGAGGTGGGTGCTTGTGTTGTTAAATGTCTGTGCATACAAGCCATGGGATATATTTAGCACTACAATCTTCTTGTGGTGAAAATGTAATTACTTGATTTGCTAGATGTTTGTGTGTCATTCTCAAACACTGAAAATATTTTTTATTACCAAGAAGTACCATCATAAGGTGGTGGTAAGTCTTTCAAGCAATCTATTTGACTCCTGTAAATTGTTTAGTAATTAATTTGATAGGTAGTGCAATTGGACTATTTCCTTCTGCTTTTGATATCAAAATCTCATCAGGTCTCCATCTGTCTGCAGCAATAGTCAGTAGGAACACAATATTCTGAGGAGAGATGGGAATCTCTGTCTGTGTGTCTGGAGATATTGGTTCACACCCAAACAAAATGTTCAAATGTGTGTGAAATCTTATGGGACTTAACTGCTAAGGTCATCAGTCCCTAAGCTTACACACTACTGAACCGAAATTATCCTAAGGACAAACACACACACCCATGCCCGAGGGAGGACTCGAACCTCCACCGGGATCAGCCACACAGTCCATGACTGCAGCGCCTTAGACCGCTCGGCTAATCCTGCGTGGCTCACACCCAAACAGAGTGTAGCCAATTGAGAGAGACAGGGACAGGAAGTGAGTCTGGAATTTCCTGATCAGCAGAAAGTCACCACCTGTTGCTTTGTTTGGGGGCACAAGATCAAAGGAAGCTGACATCCAATCTGTGTTTGGTGGTATTTAGTATCATGATCTGTAATGAGGACATTGGCTGGTTCTTGACCTCTGTAGCAATGTCCAGATGATAAACACATGGGCAGTTGACCCGAAATGCCACTATACCACACTTCATTCCACTCTTCAGTGCTTACAGTTATTACATCATGGAAGTGGGAGGGGGGGCGTGCAAATGTGATCTCTACTACGGTGGGTCAGCCTTGTCTTGCGCCAACTGATTAAATATAGAATATGCATCAATATATTATTGGCACTGATTTGAATTTCATATTGTGAGATCCCTCCTCTCAAGTACAGACTGAATCTTTTGCCACCAATTTTTTCTGGGAGTGGTTGGGAGGGAATGGGTGAAGGGCCGGTATGGTACATCCTTTGGTGGTGGCATTGTGCACTATCTCAATTGATCCTTACAAATCTAGGTGAGCACACATGTGATGATTTTCCAATAAGACAAGAGTTCTAATCTGCAGCAGTATAATTACATAATCAGGACATGTAGCTGTTGGATGAGTTGTTGGATGAGCATAATACGTGCACCTTGCAGTCCAGCAGCTAAGTACAGACTTAGTGTCTCCCGCCATTTCTCCAGGTGGGGGGAGAGGAGGGTCAGGAAGGGTTGAGCTTTATCCACCAGTTTCCGACATAATAGCACCCAAAATGAAGACAATAAACTCCCTATATCCTTCCTCTCTAGCAGCTCAGCACAGACCGATTGTTTTTCCACCAGTTACCAGATCAGAGGGGAGGGGGAGTCTGGGGAGGGGAGGAGATAACTTGGGATTTCCCATTGGGGAGCAGGATAATTAATTTATTGATTAAACTAACTATTCAATTAATTTGAGATCAAAAGTGTGCTTGTATTGGTGAGGGCGACTTTGGAAGCTTGGTAGTTTCCCAGAGGAAGGTGGAGGAGGAGGGAAGGTGGAGGGTTGAGGGTTTCTCAGAAAGACAGATTACCCCAAGGGGCTCATAAATCAACCCCCAGGGGCTCATAAATCAGTTAGCATAACATCAGGTTAAGGGCAGGGAAGGGAGTCATAAATTAATGTTTCATCGTGCTGTATGCAACACACACTAACAGAGTGGTGTAGAATCTGCTTTACCCTACTACTCTTGTAAGCCCTCGTTTAAGAAGAACTAATGCACTGACATTGGTGGTCACACACAACTTTCTTCCAACATAATGTATATTGATATGGATATAATTACAATTAATTTCTCTTTTTGCAAAAAACCACTTGAACGGGCAACAGATGAGGAAATATTTGCTGTAGTATGGAATATTTACTGTATAATGAATTAATGTGTTCGTTTTTGTAGAGACTGAGCCGCTTCTATGACAGGCCAAGTAAAAGAGTTTGTGAGTAAATTACGTGAAGTAAATCCTAACTTCCAAACTGACCATTATGTTATTCACCATCGAACCACTGTTGCTAAATCTTTGCCTTCTTCTATGAAAATTACGTAGACAATGTGGTAAAAGCTGTGAAATTCATTAAATCATGGCCCATTAATACGTGGCTTTTAGAAGTTTTGTGTCAAGAAATGAGATCATAGCACATACAGAAGTTCAAGGCAAAGTGTTAAAGTGAATGTTGGGACTCAGAGTTCAGGTACTTGCATTTTTTACTATTGAAGCACATGAATATGTCGATTTATTTGCAAATGATGAATGGGTATCTAAATTGGCGTATTGTTATGATATTTTCGTACACTTAAATGAACTAAACAGGAAAATGGAAAGTAGAAACAATAATATTATGGTTAGCATTGATAATAGTCAAGGATTTATTACTAAGTTAAGTTTTTGCTTACAGATAATTGAAAATGGATCCTTCGAGATCTTCCCAGCTTTAGGGTCCCTTACTGAAGATAACAAAGTTTTGATGGACTTGATTAAAGGACATTTAGTACTCTTGCAGCAGAATTTAAAACAATAGTATTTTAGAGACAGAGTTGATGATTTTGACTATACTCATGATCCATTTGTGGATTCGAAATATCTTAGAAATAATTCAGATTTAAGCTTACAAGAGAAATCTGCAAATCTGAAAGCAGACAGAATACTGAAATCAAAATTTCTAAGAGCCATTCGACATATTTTATGAATATCTTTCTATTCCTATGATGCTAATGTGTTATTACCATTTTCAACTATGTATTTGTGTGAACAAGGGTTCTCACCTTTGAGTGAAATTAAAACATCAAAGACAGAGAGAGAGGTTCAGATCCATCGAAGAAGAAATGACGTTTCCTTTGTCAATGATTTAACCACAAATCAGCTGTCTGTGTGCAGCTAAGCAGCCTCAAGTATCACCATGAAGGTGATACCCTGCAGCTTCACTTGTGTACACACATATATTGCACACATCTCATCCACCCCACTCCCTGTGTTCATCTCTTCATTCCCTGTCTCTCAGTCGCCTAATCCTCCCATGTCTAAGTGTCCATCTCCTCCATATCTTTCTATTCATACTCTTTGCTCCCTTTCACTGGTCACATCTTTCTCCCCCTTCCTCTGTCCATATTCTTCCCCCTTCTCTGTACACTCTTCCTCCCCATCTCTTCTCCTCTCATCACATCACAAATTTCATCTCCTCCTGCCCACCTCTCCTTATCCATCTCCTCCTGCCGACCTCTCTCTATCCATTTCCTCCTGCCCTATCTTCCTATCCATTTCCCATTCCCTCTTTCATTCCCTTCTCTCTATCAATCTTCTGCTCTCCCTTCTCCCTACCCATACCCTCCTACTCATTGCTTTGTGCTACCTCCGACCCATTTCCTCTGTACCTGCCTTCCCTCTTCCCTGTCTGTCTGTGTGTCTCCTCCTGCACCCTCTGTCTGCCCATCTCCTCCTGCCCCATCTCTCCCTGGATCTCCCTGCTGCACCCATCGAAATTTGTGTGGCCCCACCAAAAAGGTTCCATGAAGCTGGCCATTACTGCACCAGTACAACAGGCCTATTATGCCAGGTAGCCTACTTTTCAGGGGCTGGAAAACTATTTCTTTCCCCTGATTTGCAGGCTGCCCTGCAAAGCTGGTGTATTAGGCAGACTGATACTACTCACACATTACAAGCCTGTAGTACAAGACAGCCTATATGGTAGAGTCTGAAAAGATACATGCATTTCCTGTATCTCCATCCTATTGGAGCTAGGAAGTTATAAATCCTACAGTGTTGATTCTCATGAAGGCTGGTTTTTTGCGCCATACTTGATTTAAATCGATTTCACGTGGGGGGGGGGGGGAGTTGCAGGAGATCACATACATACACTCCACTTTATATTCAGTATATAACAGATGAGTATAGTTATTTGCTTTAAAATTTGTATTAGAAATGTTTATTTTCTACAGTGAATAAAATTTAATAACTTGTTAATAAATGCATGCATCTGTTTCTGTTTCATAATAATAATAATATTTGATGACATAATGTTGTAGTTGTGGTGTTACCACCAGACACCATACTTGCTAGGTGGTAGCCTTTAAATCGGCCGCGGTCCGTTAGTATACGTCGGACCCGCATGTCGCCACCATCAGTGATTGCAGACCGAGCGCCGCCACACGGCAGGTCTAGAGAGATTTCCTAGCACTCGCCCCAGTTGTACAACCGACATTGCTAGCGATGGTTCACTAACAAAATACGTTCTCATTTGCCGAGACGATAGTTAGCATAGCCTTCAGCTACGTCATTTGCTACGACCTAGCAAGGCGCCATTATCAGTTGCTATTGATATTGTAAATAATGTACAGACAAGAGCTACGTTCAACATTAATGGATTAAAGTTAAGTATTCCACCAGTTACCTCCTTTTTTTTCTGAAGTCTAAATTCCTTGTCTTGTTCCAGACCTCACGCCAGCCTGCGTGAGCTTAAACGCGTGCCTTTCGGCTTCCTCTTACATTAGTGGGTTGGTCCTCTTGCCAATCCACAGCAGTAGTAATTAGTACTTACATGAAGATTCACAGGATTTTTGGGGATAGACTTCTGATGTGCATCATTGGGTCTAGGCCCATCTACATGTAGTGCGAGTAATTAAAATTTGTGGAACACTGGTCTATACTATCACCTCCTAAAATATTTACTACTGCCCCCTAAAACAGTCAGTACATGTAGATGCAGATGTGCATAGAACATTAAATGTAGCCTTCTATCTTCCTGTCTCTTGGAAGTTTGGCAACTATTTGTGACAGAAGTCGATCAAATGCAGCACATGGCTATGATTAGTGACTGCTTTTGATACACACCTAGCGGTGCATCACAAACAGAACCAAACAACTGCTGGAAAGTGGTATGCATCTGGAGGCCACAGAAAGTAAGGCTCATGTAAACGTTCTCCTTCCCAGCCCATCAACATCCTCGCATTTCCATGCCTAGCAATCCATTTTACTGTATTTTCCTATTGTCAACCTGTATATATACTGCCAGAAAAAAAAATAGCACGCCTGGAAAGACGACATCGATTTTGATCCAGTAACGGAATA
This sequence comes from Schistocerca nitens, assembly GCF_023898315.1. Classification (NCBI taxonomy): domain Eukaryota; kingdom Metazoa; phylum Arthropoda; class Insecta; order Orthoptera; family Acrididae; genus Schistocerca; species Schistocerca nitens. The sequence continues at coordinate 507,961,314 of NC_064618.1, read as the reverse complement.
TGCTACCTGGAGGATAGCAGATGTACTGATAACGGTTTCACTGTCATCTGCCAACAGATAGCGTAGTCGTATAGCTACCAGAGCACCATCTATGCCTACCATTTAGTGGGAAAGACTCACAGTCAGAAAGTTCAGTCTGATGGCAATCATGCCACAGAGATGCACTCGTGCTTCCTACATCAAGTTTGAGAGTGGTCAAATTTTGGCCTTTCGAGTGGTAAGTGTGGTGTCACCGCCAGACGCCACACTTGCTAGGTAGTAGCCTTTAAATCGGCCGCTTAGTATACGCCGGACCCGCGTGTCGCCACTATCAGTGATTGCAGACCGAGCGCCGCCACACGGCAGGTCTAGTCTAGAGAGACTCCATAGCAGTCGCCCCAGTTGTACAGCCGACTTTGCTAGCGATGGTTCACTGTCTACATACGCTCTGAATTGCAGAGACGACAGTTTAGCATAGTCTTAAGCGACGTCATTTGCTACGACCTAGTAAGGCGCCATATTCCGTTACTATAATTACTTCAAGAATGTATTCTGAACAGATTATATTGTGAATCATGTACCGTCAAGAGCGACGTTCATCATTAATGGATTAAAGTTAAGTATGAAACTAATTACGTCCGTTTTCTGAATTCTCATTCCTTGTCATGTTGCAGACCTCGCGTCAGTATGGTTCTTCCCTCCTCACGCCATCCTGCGTGAGCTAAAACGCGTGCATTTCGGCCTTCACTCGTAACACGGTGTTGGCTCTTCTGCTAACACAAAAGTTAGATGCTCCTTTTGGAGAACCGTCACACAAGTTGGATAGGCTGTTATCAGCAGTCATGTGAACATTCTCACACTTGAAGGGGAGGTTCTGGACGTCCACACGGCAGGCACGCTCACCAGGATCATCATTTTGTAAGGGGAGCAGTGTAAGTTCATACAACTATCACAACAGGGACAAGAGGCCTTGTGAAACCAGACGTGTCAGCTCGAACTGTTGCAATCCAGTTATTAGCAATAGGACTACGGGCATGCACACCTCAAGCCTGTCTTCCTCTCACGCCACAACATCGACATGCATGGCTTGACTGATGCCGTCAGAGGATCACTTGGAAGATGGAATGGTGTGCCATGGTCTTCGGTGATGAAAGCAGATTCTGTCTGTATGCAAGTGATGGCTGTTTGTGCATATGACGTAGACCTGGTGGGCACTGTCTCGTAGAGCGCAATCATAAAAAACACACTGGCCCCACCCCAGACCTTACGTTCTGGCGTGCGATTAGCTACAACACTCGTTCCCTTTTGGTGTTTCTGGAGGGGATACTAACGAGCGCTCGTTGCATTAAGAAAGTTGTAAGACGAACTCTTTTGCCCTTCTTGCAGCAGGATAATGCTCGCCCACACACTGCCCGTGAAACTCAGCATGCTCTACAAGACGTGCAGCAACTTTCCTCGCCGGCCGCAGTGGCCGAGCGGTTCTAGGAGTTTCAGTCCGGAACCGCGTGACTGCTACGGTCGCAGTTTCGAATTCTGTCTCGGGCATGGATGTGTGTGATGTCCTTAGGCTAGTTAGGTTTAAGTAATTCTAAGTTCTAGGGGACTGATGACCTCAGATGTTAAGTCCCATAGTGCTCAGAGCCATTTGAACCATTTTGAACCAACTTCCCTCGCCAGCACAATCTCCAGACTTGTCCCCAACCGAGCATGTGTGGGATATGAGGGGCCGAGAAGTGACTCGTCCAACTCGTCAGCCAACATTTTTTACAGAACTAATTGAATTGGTTGAGAAGGTGAGAAGGTGTGCCATAACGTATCACAGGATGGTATTCATCATTTGTTCGATGGAATGGCTGCCAGAATGAGCTACTACTTTGCTGCCCGTGTAGGCTATACCACATACTAATATGGGTGTTTGAACATGGGTCGATACCTGAAACCTCAGAACCGCTTATGCTATTGATCTTTAAATGTAATCATTTCATGTACTTCATATGCACTGTTGCAACAATAAATCTTGAGTGGATTGGGAACCTCTAAAAGGGTGTATTAATTTTTTTTGCAGCAGTGTATTTTAACATTTGGCTGAGCAGCACCATGCAGGACCAATCAGTTTGCATTCGTGTGTGAATCCCACAGGTAGACGCTGTAGCAATATTTTGTTAACGACCTTGCATTGTTATTGGACTTTGACTTCGATACGATTTTGACTTTTTGAACTTCGCTCACGACATCAGCAGCTTTAGTCTGTGGATGGAGATGCTCGAAATTTCCCATATGAAACAGCTCGTCCCCACAACAGGGCTTGTACTAACTCTCAACATTCAGACTACTTCGCCGTGCTCAGCATTCGCCAGCGTATCACTTAGAGTCTATGGCTTATTTATCTTCAACTCAATCAGAACTTCACTGAACTCATGGATTACGTGTGCAACGAGAGGTGTGTGCACCTAGAACTATGACATCAGCTGTCTTGTCGTGGAGAAAGATTCACAGCGGACACCAGCAGATGCGTGTGCTAGTGGTGGTCTGCACTTAAAGACCGCTCGCTGTGCCTCGCTTTCAGAACGATAGTATTGCGGTCATTATGTTTAAGACGGGCTGAACAGCTTTGAGTTGATGTTGCCACCACAGGTCCGTAACTGTTACGACTTTGTTATTGCAGACAACTAAGGGTTGGCCGGTACACAGCGTCGGTAGCAAAGTTTTAATTTGCTAGAGCAACTGGTTCTCTTACAGTGCTGAGCTCCAGAATTGCTTTAAAACAGCTCTTTTACTGCTGCTACTGTGCGCAGTCCCTCGCGTATGCCGTCACTCTCGATGCATTCGACCTACCACAGTGCACTGGCTACGTGGCTGCAGCGATTCCAAGCACGCCAAGAACTTAGCAGAAATCCTCGTAAACCATTTTTTTTAATACACACCTTTTAATTTTACTTATTACAGCCACTATTCTACAGCTACATAGGCACTCCGCAAGGCACCGTACGGCGCGTGGCGAAGGGCACACTTTGCCACTAATAGTCATTTCTTCGCAAATAAAGGGATGTAAAAGCGACTGCTATATGCCTCCATATGAACCCTAATTTCTCGTATCTTATCTTCGTGGTCCTTACGCGCAATTTATGTTGGCGGCTGTAGAATCGTTAGGCAGTCAGCTTCAACTGTCGGTTCTCTAAATTCCTGAAACATGCATAATTACGAGTAGTACGCTAGGTTCCGGCCTCATACTGCTTCCAGAGAAACAACTGCTTCTAGCGCCAGTGTCAATCAGCACATGAGTATGTGTACCATTTATGTCAAGTAACACATCTATTCGTTTACGCCATTCTGTTTTATTACTTTTTCCAGTAACAAATCCCGATCAATTGATAGGACACTCGAACACAGATCACACATTTCTACACATACACATTTTCTTTATTTGGGATGTTTTTCAGTGTTTATTCCTTTGCACATCAATATCTTTCAACTAATCTCAACCTGCTTAGTTGCTAACACTTCGTATGCAATCGGGTCACCGGAAACGAGAAAAAGAAGTGCTATACAAGTTAATACACTATGTAGTTGGGCACAACGACTTACACCACTTCGCAAAATTACACAGAGAAATGCTTTTTTTTAATTCACTTTAAGTTATGTCAGATATTATCACCTTATCAGTTTACTGTAGCAGACTTTTTAACAAAATAAACAGATCAGAACTGTTCTCAGTTGCGACTGATTCGCTAACTGCAGACCACGTACTGCCCACAACCTGCACTTGAACAGTCACAAGGAACAGTATCATGCGTTATATTTTCTATCGATTATTTTCTTTCTGTTACATGTATTTACGTAAAATAACGATTAGGAGAAAATAAATAAATAAATAAAAGATTATGCACAGCGTAAAATTTTGTAAAATACATTTTGACTAAGTTTCCACCTTGAGACACTGCACCAGATTTTACTGATGAAATTTTGCGACATTATTAAAACAAGAAAAAGAACAATTTATTATTCTAAGTCATACCAAAGTGTTATAATTTCTTAAGAAATACATAAAGAAATCATATTTTACCGATATCACCCATTTACATATTCAAATAGAAACTCTTAATTATAAAAAATATTTCTGGTTCCCTAATAAATCCTACTTTTAATATACAAATGAAATGAAAACCGACATTAATTCCACAAAATTTATTAAATAAACGTCAACCAATTCATATCTACTTCCCAGAAAGTATATTAGCAATGCTATCAAAAACTTTCTTTTTGAGATATAGTAGAGATAGGTTTCACTTACTTGAATAACATAGTTAAAAAATGCTAACTGTATTTATGGTTTTGTGGCTAATTTAATCAAGAATAAGATCTCATAGCCAAAAGTATTGCTTATTTATCATGTTAATAATTTTACAATTATTTTTATCTAAGATATTTCTTGCAAAGGCCATATGCCTCGATTACATAGACATTACACATACACTTGGTCTGTCCAAGGAAAAGAGCGTGAACAAATATAATTCGTTAACTGCATGTAAATAGCTAGTAAATTAGGCCATTTACCTCACACTCTCATTAAATCTGTGGGCGGCTGAAAATATTCGCAATATGATAAAGCTATTTAAACTTTTATATGGGTTGAATTGTAGATGATTCTACGGTATCTCCACATGTTATTAACCATACTGTGTTCAGAACACTGTTACAGACTTTCAACAGATTGTGCTCTGCAAATAGTGGGGTACGTGTTGTTTATTCTGGATGAGGCTCCAGCACATTTCACTCAAATGCAAATCAGCCATGACAAATGGGTAGACGGGGTTGGCGCAGTTCCATGGACTTCCGTGAACTTTCTCTCGACTTTAGTGCTTTGCATTATTATCTGTAGACTGCGTATGAAACGACTGGTTTTTGCAGCTTTTATTCCTAGAGAAGAGAAATTTCATCAACGCCTCGTGAAAGCCGGGGTAATTGTTCGATACTTTCCAGGGATGCTTGTAAGGGTGCAACGCTCCAAGTACCGAAGAAAACATGCGTCTGCAGAAGCGAGTGGGAGTTATTTTGGACAATTCTTAGAAGTCACAGACTTTAAAAAATTTTTAAATGATTTTTGTTAATTATTTAAAGAAATCACAGATTTTCACCCATATTTTCGTATGGACTTTTTCCTATCCAAAAGGTGAGATTCTGTCAGGGGAGATACTATGATTGACTCAAAGTCAGAGTAGTCCCACCACTCAGGGAATGAGCGCAGGGTAGCAGATGGAGGGAAGTGTGATAGGAGCGCTGTTGTGCTCTATATACATAAATGATTTAGCGGACAGGGTTGGCAGCAATCTGCAGTTGTTTGCTTATGACGTCGTGGTGTACGGTGAGGTGTCGAATTTAAGTGAGTTTAGGAAGATACAAGACAAAATTCCCAGTTGGTGTGATGAATGTCAGCTAGCGCTAAACTTGGATAAATGTAAGTTAATGCGGAGGAGTAAGAAGATAAAACCTATAATGTTCGGATACAGTATTACTAGTGTCCCGCTTGACAGTCAAATCGTTTAAATATTTGGGCGTAACGTTGCAAAGCGATATGAGATGGAAGAAGCATGTGAGAACAGTGGTAGGCAAGGCGAATGGTCGACTTCGGTTTATTGGGAGAATTTCTGAAAGACTGGTTCACCTGTAAAGGAGAACGCATGTCGGGCGCTGGTGCAACCTATTCTTGAGTACTGCTCGAGTGTTTGGGATTCGTAACTGGTCGGATTGAAGGAAGACTTCGAAGAAATTCGGAGGCGGGCTGCTAGATTTATTGATTTGTTACCGGTATGTTCGAACAACACGTAAGTGTTATGGAGGTGCTTTACGAACCCAAATGGTAAAATCTGGAGGGAAGGGGATGTTGTTTTTGAGAAATACTACTGAGAAAATTTAGAGAACCGGTATTTGAACCTGACTGCCGAACGATTCTACTGCTGCCAACATACACTGCCCGTAAAGACCACGGAAATAAATGCTAGAAATTAGGGCTTTTGTGGAACATACAGACAGTCGCTTTTCCCTCGCTCCATCTGCGAGTGGAACAGGAAAGGAAATGGCTAGTAGTGGTACAGGGTACCCTCCGCCACGCAAGGTGCGGAGTATCTATGTAGAAGTAGATGTAAATGTAGATGCGCAAATCCTGCGCTGCCATTCTAGTTAACGTCCCAGTGGAGGTGGTTTGCCGTTGTTTTCTACTAGCCTGTTACGAAGTGTCAAATGGTTTTCCATGCCGTGTTGATGACTGTATGAGTGCTTATACAGCGTAGTGTTGGATTTGCGTTATTATGGATGAAGGGAAGGTAGAGGGTGAAACCTGGTCCAGGCACATAGCCTACTGCTCGCGAATAGCATCAAGGAGGTCACCGAGATTAATGCCCCATGCGACGGACATTTCACCGTCAGCAGCGCACATGCCCTCACTTCTTGAGACTCGTGGGAGAGGTTTGGAATTTAATCCAGGACATTGGCGTAAAGAATGGTAATCACAAACTTTACGCCACCACTTCTCATCCCTCTACCGGTCAAATAATGGCAGTGAAAATTTCATCCATCACTGGTAAATCGTTGTAATAATACCGTAGGCGCGTTGCAGGTGGTTACTGTTATGTTATACTGCTTGTTCTTCTCGTTAGTTGTTTGTTCTCTGAGAAAATTATGCAGTGTATTATTCACAAATCTATCAGAAGTTGCTTTTTAATGGAAAATAATCGGCCCGTGAACTCGTGTTTCGGCCGAAGTGGCCGTGCGGTTAAAGGCGCTGCAGTCTGGAACCGCAGGACCGCTACGGTCGCAGGTTCGAATCCTGCCTCGGGCATGGATATTTGTGATGTCCTTAGGTTAGTTAGGTTTAACTAGTTCTAAGTTCTAGGGGACTAATGACCTCAGCAGTTGAGTCCCATAGTGCTCAGAGCCATTTGAACCAGCCAACTCGTGTTGCACGAAATGCACACTGGACCACCGTTTTCGCATCATGCAGAAACTTTTGAAGTGCCCACAATAATTTTCATAAATCCAACCTCACTTTCCCTGCGAGCCATATTTCATAAATAAAGCTGGCATTTCAGGATAAGTCTCTCTGTCATGCATAGACCTGAGTATCCACTTGCAGTAGTGATGTCGAGTGATAATATCTGGACTAACCAGCCAGCTACTTTGTAAGGTTTCGGTTTGAGTTTGTACATGTTGTTGTTGTGCTCTTCAGTCCTGAGGCCGGTTTGATACAGCTCTCCATGCTAATCTATCCTGTGCAAGCTGCTTCATCTCCCAGTACGTACTGCAGCCTACATCCTTCTGAATCTGCTTAGCGTATTTATCTCTTGGTCTCCCTCTACGATTTTTACCCTCCACACTGCCCTCCAATACTAAATTGGTGATCCCTTGATGCCTCAGAACATGTCCTACCAACCGATCCCTTCTTACAGTCAAGTTGTGCCACAAACTCCTCTTCTCCCCAATTCTACTCAATACCTCCTCATTAGTTATGTGGCCTGCCCATCTAATCTTCAGCATTCTTCTGTAGCACCACATTTCAAAAGCTTCTATTCTCTTCTTGTCCAAACTATTTATCGTCCATGTTTCACTTCCATACATGGATACACTCCATACAAATACTTTCAGAAACGACTTCCTAACACTTAAATCAATACCCGACGTTAACAAATTCCTCTTCTTCAGAAACACTTTCCTTGGCATTACCAGTCTACATGATGGTCGATCATCAGTTACTTTGCTCCGCAAATAGCAAAACTCCTTTACTACTGTAAGTGTCTCATTTCCTAATCTAATTCCCTCAGCATCACCCGACTTAATTCCACTACATTCCATTATCCTCGTTTTGCTTTTGTTGATGTTCATCTTATACCCTCCTTTCAAGACACTATCCATTCCGTTCAACTGCTCTTCCAAGTCCTTTGCTGTCTCTGGCAGAATTACAATGTCATCGGCGAACCTCAAAGTTTTTATTTCTTCTCCATGGATTTTAATACCTACTCCGAATTTTTTTTTTGTTTCCTTTACTGCTTGCTCAATATACAGATTGAATAACATCGGGGAGAGGCTACACCCCTGTCTCACTCCCTTCTCAACCACTGCTTCCCTTTCATGTCCCGCGACTCTTATAACTGCCATCTGGTTTCTGTACAAATTGTAAATAGCCTTTCGCTCCCTGTATTTTACCCCTGCCACCTTCAGTTTGTACATAGCTCTTTGAAACGGTTGACGCGCCATGTTGGAATGCTAAATGGTGCAGCGGACATTGTCGGACGTCTTGCCAAGGCAGCTCCTGTCTCGTCCGTTTCGACTAAAACTAGAGCGACACCTACCAAAGTGCGAGGGACGATCTGCCGCGTACATCGTGGTGGGCGCTTGTCTCCTCGTTGTTGCTTTGTGCGAAATGCCGAACGCAGTGTTTGCCTCGCACGTGAATATCCTGTATTTCAGCTGTCGTACTGTTGTTTAGTGTCCTCCATGTGTAATCATAGTGTTCTCGCACGTCTGATGTGACTTTTACTATGTAAATTGGCAGAGATCACAATCCGGGTATGAATATGAGGAGAACTAGAATTTACTCTTCGGAAGAGACCGGTTGTGGAAGCTGGGCTACAGAACACCCGAGAGATGTTTCTGTGGTCAGGGTAAAGTGACCCTTGATGGCAGTAGGCATTGTAGCAGACGAAGTAAATCAGTATCTCGTCATGACTCCGTGTAGCACTTTCATTGGAATTTAGGAAAGCTACTGCTGACTTTTCATACTGCGAGTCTTGCAGAAAGAAGTAAGTAACCCAACCAGTAAACGATTGTACGCAAATGTTTACCTAGTAGTAGCTGTCGGGTTTTATATCTCAGATAGTAAATATTGGGAGTCAGTCCCTGATGAGTGTTGCTAGCTTTTTTTTTTTTTTTTTCATTTATCACTGCTTTCACCTCTGGCAACGGTCTGTTAACGTCAAAAATGCCAAGTTGTACCATTGCTCGGAGCCCACATTAAACCAGACAGGCCAGTTCTAAAATTGTTCCTGTTTGATATGAGTCCTATTTGCTTGAGAAATACGAGCAGTCAAAGATGGGACACAGGAGTGTTTTGTTATTTTATAGTCGGTCTCTTTTGTAGGTGCCCCCCTTGGTGCTTTTCTTGGAGCACGCCATTACACAAACATGGATTTTCTGTTTGGGTCGTTTATTTTTTTCGAAGTTCACACTTGTAAATGACTTTTCCAGCACACATAGGCACCCGATTGAGATGTGTCAAAGATAATTTCGCTCAATCTGATAAAGAAAGAGATGTGAAATATCTGAGTAATTTATAAGTACTGATTCGGACTGTAAGAGAGAGTGCGAGTATAATGACGGATATCGCGGGTGGATAGCATGCATAAATAATGTGCAGATAAGTTCGGTAGGCATGTTTCACCCCAATAAATAATTTTCAAGGCAATTCTCAACGTCTTCCGAAGACAAGGAACTGCTGGACGAAACGGTCTACATCTACACCTACATCTACATGGTTACTCTGCAATTCACACTTAAGTGCCTGGCAGAGGGTTCATCGAACCATTTTCATACTACTTCTCTACCATTCCACTCTCGAATGGCGCGTGGGAAAAAGGAACAAAAAATGGCTCTGAGTACTATGCGACTTAACTTCTGAGGTCATCAGTCGCCTAGAACTTAGAACTAATTAATTCTCTCTAACTTAAGGACATCACACACATCCATGCCCAAGGCAGGATTCGAACCTGCGACCGTAGCGGTCGCTCGGCTCCAGACTGTAGCGCCTAGAACCGCACGGCCACTCCGGCCGGCAAAAAGGAACACCTAAATCTTTCCGTTCGAGCTATGATTTCTCTTATTTTATTATTATGATCATTTCTACCTACATAGGTGGTTGTCAACAAAATATTTACACATTCGGAAGAGAAAGTTGGTGATTGAAATTTCTTAAATAGATCTCGCCGCAAAGAAAACCGCCTTTGTTTCAGTGACTGCCACCCCGACTCGCGTATCATATCAGTGACACTCTCACCCCTATTGCGCGATAACACGAAACGATCTGCCCTTCTTTTCACTTTTCGATGTCCTCCGTCAATCCTACCAGGTAAGAATCCCATACCGCGCAGCAATATTCCCTGCAGAGGACGGACCAGTGTAATGTAGGCTGTCTCTTTAGTCGGTTTGTCGTACCTTGTAAGTGTTCTGCCAACTAAATGCAGTCTTTGTTTCGCCTTCCCCACAATATTATCTATGTGGTCTTTCCAATTTAAGTTGCTCGTAACTGTAGTTCCTAGGTATTTAGTCGAATTGGGCGATTTATCGTATACCCAAAATTTATCGGATTCCTTTTAGTACCCATGTGGATGACCTCGCACTTTTCTTTGTTTAGTGCTAATTACCAGTTTTCGCACCATACAGAAATTCTCTCTAGATCATTTTGTAATTGGAATCGATCGTCTGATGATTTTACTAGACGGTAAATTACAGCGACATCTGTAAACAATCTAAGGGGGCTGCTCAGATTATCACCTAGATCATTTATATAAATCAGGAACAGCAGAGGGCCTAGGACACTACCTTGCGGAACGCCAGATATCACTTCTGCTCTACTCGATGATTTACCGTCCATCACTACGAACTGTGACCTGTCTGAGAGGAAATCGGCGAAATTCACAGTTTTCTAGAAGCAAAATAAGTAAAATGGTTGCAAGAAGTTGGGTCTGTTGAAAAGGTAGACGTAAGCCCTTACGTTAAAACTTGGTTCGCAATAACGCTTCAGCCGAGGCAGACGCGGGACTGACCGGTTGGCTTCTCTTCAGAGCGATTCATGTAAAGGGGATCGCCCCGACTATTCGTGTGACCCACCGTAGGAGGAGCAGTGCTGGCTTCCTGGTCACGATGGCAGTAAATAACGGCCTTTTCTCCGGAGTAGCAGCTGTAGAGCGTCGCACGCGAGGTGATAAAACCTGGAGGCGCTCGCTCCGGATCTCACTGTGCTCCTGGACGTGATCTGTTAATTGCATATCAGCAACCGTCTTAGTCGCAACACGTTCTCGACTTCATTACTTTGAAGCCAAGACGTGTCCAGTATACACGCGAGTAGAATCTGATTGCATTTTGAGGAAATGCACTCTAGAGTCGCAATCGCAGAGACGACATGCCTTCATTGCCGGACCTGCTGGCCGTCCATTTATTACTCTACGATCAACTTACGGTAAGCAACACACTGACTGGCTTTTTCTCATTTCCTCGTCTTAATCTTTCTTCTAACTCAATGATTATGTGTTTATCTTCTCTCCATTGAGTATTTTTCTCGAAACACTGGACGAACTCCCTTTTACTTGAGCCTTTGTCTGGCATCGACGATTGGTCGGCATTGTTACAAATGGACTCGGCACAGTTCATTTTAAGGGATGGCCGCATGCCCTTGCTGACGTCACGCCGTTACCAGGAATATTTGTGTCCCAGCTGTTCGTGTGTGCCGGCCGCGGTGGTCTAGCGGTTCTAGGCGCTCAGTCCGGAACCGCGCGACTGCTACGGTCGCAGGTTCGAATCCTGCCTCGGGCATGGATGTGTGTGATGTCCTTAGGTTAGTTAGGTTTAAGTAGTTCTAAGTTCTAGGGGACTGATGACCACAGATGTTAAGTCCCATAGTGCTCAGAGCCATTTGAACCATTTTTTTGTTCGTGTGTGTATGTGTTATGTATGTGAAATTGTGTGAACATTTTTCTAAATGTGACGTAATTATATTTTCCTGGAGATATACTGAGTCTCAACTTTATCTTTGATAAGGATAGAAGCTGAAGTAAAGAATAAAAATTTGTGGCAAAGCTGGGAGTTGAACTAAGGTCTTCTGCTTACAACACAGACGTGTTATCTACTACATTACCCTGGAATTGAGGCCAACACAGCTGCATGGACAACCCGACTCAAATGCGCCTTAAGACAAACATCAATTGACATCTCAGCCCATCTTGATTTTCCCTTCCTAAATGGTTACAATTGCTGAGGCTTTCCGATATTGACAAGAATTTTAATTTATTGCGTTATCTTCTATGCTTATCGAAAATAAAGTTGAGATTCAGTTCACCTCCAGGGAAATATAATTACATCAGAGCAACGGAACACCTACACCTGAGGTATGGGCAGGATTTCCCCATCACAAAGAACCCAGGGGTGCTATTCCAGTATCGGAAAGCCGCAGCAATACTGAAGACTTAGGAGGGGAAAAATAGACATGGGGTAAGATGTGTCTTGAAGTTGGTATTGTGGGAAGTGAGCGGCCATTGGACTAGGGTGGCGTAGTGGATAACATACCTGCCTAGTAAGGTGGTGCCCTGGCATCAAGTCCTGGGGTTGGCACAAATTTTAATTCTTTACTTCAGCTTCTATTCTTATTGAAGATAAAGTTTTTCTAAATGTTACGAATGGTATAACTGAAGCAGGACTAGGGCACCAGCCCAGCATTGACCTAGTGGAATGTGGAAAACCACCTACAAACCACAGGCTGGCCAGCACACCAGCCCTGACGGTAGTGTGCCGGGCGGTTTCGATACGGGGTCGGCACACCTCCCTGAATACCGAGAGCAGTGCGTTAAGGGCCCTCGGCTATCCGGAAGGTTTAAGAACGTAGCGAATTCTCACTTTTAATTCCTTATACAATTCATTTATCAATTTTTCGTGGACAGCATGCTGGGGTAAGTTTTATTCTGGAATTGTGGATTCTTGGCTGTTCTCACATTGTGAAGGCTGTCTCGTTTTTTTTTTTCATCGTTTTTAAGAGCAATAAATAAATTATAATTCAGTGTGAAGGATCTCAGCTACTTCCGTAGCCCTCCTCTCTGACCCTAAATAACCTAATCACTCCTCATTTGAAACACCTCTTTTCGTTTGCGAGATCTGATGTCATCGGTCAAGGAGACAGATAGTTTTGCAGTTGAGCACTGATTTACCCGTGATCACAGTCGTGCCTCATATTTTCTTCTAATCAATCTCGCAGAAACAGTAACATATCAACGAGGTAATTCCCTCCAGAAGACTTATTCTTTATCACTACTGCAAAGGTGCTTCACACTATCCAGTCTCAAAGTGTCTGTAAATGCCCTGGCCAGCGTTAAATTGAGGCGATGTATTCTCATCAGAATGTTGATTAATGGTGGTTCAGAAAAACATAATTAACAGTCACATATTTTATTATAAAACTAGCTACAGCACTCGTAGCGTCATTCCGTGTTGGCACTGCCCCGTTGGCCTGCGTTGGCAGTGCTGATGCAACAGGAAGCCGCGCTTTATTAAATCACACAGTACACTTGCTCTTGATGCAAAACGTATGTTCATGTAGCGAGAAGAATAGACGTTAAGCTTCCAAATTCGGGGATCAAATAACGGAAAATATTATGAGAAACAATGAGAAACTTAACTAAAGAGCCAGGAAGAACACTTTTATCACTGTAATGCCTATAAATGGTGATTTATCCATTCAGTAATTGCGCATCACGACACTCAAAGCGCCTTCAGTGACGCTATTTTTCGTTGTTTGAATCGGGAGTTTTCGAAACTGAACACCTAACCTTCTCACAACAGAAATGTACATTTCACATCACCCCGCCCAACAGCAGAAGGAACTAATGTATTAAAACGATTTATATCTGGCAGCGTGTAATTTAATAAAACACGAAAATTTGTGACTGAAGGCGTTATTATTCTTATCTCCTATCTATTATCATTGCTTGTCCGTACATTCTGTTAGTGTTTCCTGATTTTTTTTCGTGAAAGGGATACTCTCTTCCATACACACTTCCATAGTTTGCGTGCCAAACTGCACAGCATTGTTGTGAAGCTGAACAGAGAAGCATGGACAGCGAAAATGCCAAATGATGTTTTTGTGAAGGACACTGAATTGCTTCACTCAAATGGGCTAGCTTGAAACTTTCCAGAAACTCTGCTCATCCAGTTTTGTACTGCTAAGATATCTCATCTACTATTAACCTTGTGCACTAACAAGAAATGAGAAACAGCGTAGAAAATTGTAACATCTTAGGTGTGATTCTGGTGAAAACTTAAACTGCGGAAAACATATATCAGATCTGCAAAATGTTCGGTTACGTTTGCAATAAGAGTAATTCCAAACTATGGGTATGTAGAATAAGTATGTTAACATATTTTGCGTGTATTCATTCGCTGATCTGTTGTGGAATAGTGTTCCGAGTTAACACCCCTATTAGGTATAAATTTTAAGTTGCACAAAAGAAAGTAATTAGAATTATATGTGGTGTTTATACACTCACATCTTGCAGGTATCTTTTTAAGCAGCTGGAAACATTAATATCAGTTTCACAGTAGATTTATTCTCTTACGAAATTTGTTATCAACAGTCCATCTAAGTTGGACGGTAACAGAGATATTCACAAGTACACCTCTAGAACGTAGAAGGATGTGCATTACCCTTTTATGAATCTAACTTTGGTACAGAAAGGGTTGAAATACGCAACTTCAAAATTCTTGAGAATCAGACCGTGGAAATAAAATGCCTGACACAGAGCGGAAGTGTTTTCAGATCTAGAATAGATGTTTCTCCTTAAAACCTCTTCCTATACTGCGGAGGAATTCTTGAGAAGAGATACTTAGTCGTTTTTAAAGAAAAGGTTAGCATGTAGCAATATAAACATTATTGAAACTTCCTGATAAACATTATGGCTAATTACTTTTTTAGTTGTATATAAGTGTTCTATGTTTGTTCCGTTGACACGTTCCACATCATAACGTTTATCGTGAATTTGATACCAGGGTCGTAGGGTCGGGCCCCTAAGTGGAAATTTTATGTTATTTTCAGTTTTTACGTTACTTAAACTGCAAATAAACCAAGATATACTGTATCTGATGTGATGTAGCCCTGTGTGAAAGAGACCTAAGTTCTTCTGTTAGGTCTTCTGTTAACTGAATCTTGGGGAGGACAAACAATACATAGTTATACGACAAGATGAAAAATGATTACCATCGCTAGTGCAATTCAGCGATGTCTGTTTTTATCGCCAGCTTAAGTTTTAATTAGAAAGCTTTAAAACTGCTTTTATCTCGTCGAGAGAGAGAAAGAAAACGCATCACGAAAAGACTGCATTAAAATACATTATGTTGTAAGTCTCAAGCTATCCTCACCAATATTTGGCAAAACAATGCGTTACGCGTGGTTTACTACCAAATTGTGCAATGGGAGAGAACCTTCTATGAATGAAAACCAAGTTTGTTTCTGTTTACAAACCTTAAAGTAACCATGTAATTTTAAAACTGCAGCGTTTACAAAAAATGGTTCAAATGGCTCTGAGTACTAGTGGACTTAACACCTGAGGTCATCAGTCCCAGCCAGCCGGGGTGGCCGAGCGGTTCTAGGCGCTACAGTTTGGAACCGTGCGACCGCTACGGTCGCAGGTTCGAATCCTGCCTTGGGCATGGATATGTGTGATGTCCTTAGGTTAGTTAGGTTTAAGTAGTTCTAAGTTCCAGGGGACTGATGACCTCAGAATTTAAGTCCCATAGCGCTCAGAGCCATTTGAACCATTTTTGAATCATCAGTCCCTTAGAACTACTTAAACCTAACTAACCTAAGGACATCACACACATCCATGCCCGAGGCAGGATTCGAACCTGCGACCGTAACGGTCGCGCGGTTCCGGACTGAAGCGCCTAGAACCGCTCGGCCACACCGGCCGGAACGGCGTTTATAACGTGTTACTGAGAAAATACTGCTTCCGTTGTTTTTACGAAGACATTATTACTTCATATCGTCTAAAATATTAACGTAAAATAATGAAAGTATCTAATATCATATACAAAGTTCTCGTGTACGCCTTAAAATACCTACCTCGAAATTTATTTGCAACTTTCCTTTATCTGCCCTTTTCATGCTGCGAGGGTTCGTTTATATTTTAGTTTACCTCGTTGTGATCCTCAGCTCGGAGTAGTCTTCTCACACGAGACTTGTTAAATATTCTTCTTCTCTGTAGACTATCTTAATTTTTAGTGAAAACAAGGACTTGGCAACGACGATCTTTTAAGACTTTATATATGAAGACAGTAACTTGTTCTCGAAAGAACAGTTACTGTTGATGACCGTGCAGCTTTTCCCTGGAATAAATGATGACTAACTGACAACCTCAGCTGCCGACGGGTGTTGTTGTTATACCTCGATGTGGACAGCTGAAAATGTGTGCCCCGACCGGGACTCGAACCCGGGATCTCCTGCTTACATGGCAGACGCTATATCCATCTGAGCCACCGAGGACACAGGTGAATAGCACGACTGCAAGGACTTATCCCTTGCACGCTTCCCGTGAGACTCACATTCCCAACTGTTCACAATTCTACATATGTATTGTACCTTATAGACATTTGCCCACCCACTCATTACTCGCGCACGCTTTGGCGATTCCCGTAAGAGTTTGGGCAACCTGTGCGCATTCGCACAGACGAAGGTCAATGGTTGGGTTGCCCAAACTCTTACGGGAATCGCCAAAGCGTGCGCGAGTAATGAATGGGTGGGCAAATGTCTATAAGGTACAATACATATGTAGAATTGTGGACAGTTGGGAATGTGTCTCACGGGAAGCGTGCAAGGGATAAGTCCTTGCAGTCGCGCTATTCACCTGTGTCCTCGGTGGCTCAGATGGATATAGCGTCTGCCATGTAAGCAGGAGATCCCGGGTTCGAGTCCCGGTCGGGGCACACATTTTCAGCTGTCCACATCGAGGTATAACAACAACACCTGTCGGCAGCTGAGGCTGTCAGTTAGTCATCATTTTAAGACTTTTATTGCGCCTTTAAATACAACACATATTAGATGATAAGCATCTTGTTACAGGAGACCTTCTGTGTAACGAATAACAAATTATTTTTTCAATATATACATATACACGTTACTGATATAAACTTCTGGTCATTGGCATCCCTTACAAGCGTGGCTGGCGCAGAAGACTTTTTGTCACCTTTACACTACTTTGCCTGTCAAGACTTCAAGTACATCTTCAACTCTCTTGCAACGGCACGGAGATCAGGCGGAATACCTCATGCAAATAATAAAAAACACAAAGCAGGACTTCTTACATAATAATTAAAACATTATATTCTGAACGATTATTCTGGATAACAAATATGAGTATGATTCTACTAATAAACCTTGCTCATTTATATTCAAAATTAGTACGAGATTTCACTTTCAGACAACGAAATTGTTTATTTCCCATCTTTTGCTACAAAAATCTGGAAAATCTCGTACCCTCACAATGCATTTTACGAAAATATTAATAAATACAGTACACAGGTATTCGGCAGGGCGATGATGGTGGTGGTGGTTGTTAGTGTTTAACGTCCCGTCGACACGAAGTCATTAGAGACGGAGCGCAAGCTCGGGTTAGGGAAGGATTGGGAAGGAAAATCGGCCGTGCCCTTTCAAAGGAACCATCCCGGCATTTGCCTGAAACGATTTAGGGAAATCACGGAAAACCTAAATCAGGATGGCTGGAGACGGGATTGAACCGTCGTCCTCCCAGGGCGATGAGCTCTCGCCGATTCTCTTAAGTTTGACCTTAGACAAGGCCATGAGAAATGGTTCAAATGGCTCTGAGCAGTATGGGAATTAACATCTGTGGTCATCAGTCCCCTAGAACTTAGAACTACTTAAACCTAGCTAACCTAAGGACAGCACACAACACCCAGTCATCACGAGGCAGAGAAAATCCCTGACCCCGCCGGGAATCGAACCCGGGAACCCCGGCGCGGGAAGCGAGAATGCTACCGCACGACCACGAGCTGCGGACGGAAGCATCAAAAGTGTTGATAAGTTGAAGTATCTGGGAGAATGGATACAATTGTAAGGTGGCTATAATTTCGCACCTTACAACCACTCATCTACATACTTTGAAGTGATTAACAACAGGAATTAGGTATCATTTGATACGTAGTACATCGTATATATGAATATTTAAAGAAGACTGACACTGTCACGTACACCTTGTAAATAGTTGTTAACGTTTATTGCATGAAAGGTGATGGAGTGTCTTTATTATCAAAATGGCGTAATGAATGATGACCTATACAAGTAGACGTCAGAACGCCAGTGGAAAAGAAACGGCAGGCGTAACTCAGGCCCTGGGTGGGAAAGCCCGCACAGGTGTGTTGGTCCTGCTTAACAGAGGAAGTAGCCCTAGCCGGACGGTCGGGGCACCTGACCGCTGAAGCACAATAGAGTGGTGGCTGGCCGGTTTGGAGCTAGACCGGAAGGATAACCGGAACGTCTGGAATCTTGGACACAGCAGAGAGGAACAAGGAAGTATTACTTCGGAAATCACGCAGGATGGGTTATTTCCGAGGATTTTTACTCTGAGAAGCGTCCCATTGTATGAATTCCTAATTAACCGGGATAGGTATTTCCTCGCAAACTTTCCGCGCTGGGCGACAAAAGACTAAAAAGTATCGTTGGTCGGCGTTCAGAAGAATCTTTTGAGAGGGAGAACACTCCGTGTCTTCGAGCACATAATTCGCCTGCTGCAGTTACGAGGGAGGGAAGCGGAGCTTGCTGGGAAGCCAGCGGTAGAGAGAATGAGGTCTTCCGTTTTGAGCGGCCTTGGTGGACGATCGCTTATATCAGCTTTTGTGGTACAGACGAACTTGCTGTCTTTGCTCATAGGAGATTTTATAGTTAGGACGGTTAGGCACTGTACTGTTGCAAACTTATAGGATTCTGGACTTCGCCTCAGGGTAGGGAGTCGACATTGAGTACGCAACGTTCTGTGGTTGACAGCACTTCTTCTGCCTATACTGACGTTGAGACGTTATCTGAACTCCGTCCATGAGGCTGGAACTTCGCGTTTTTCGTCTGTAGAACACAGAGTGGAGAAGACAGTATTAGATTATACTAGTCAGAGCACCGTCTTCTGCCGTCCTAGTGTTTGAATGGGTTGTGTTGTGTTGGCAAAAGACCAACACCGTGTTACGAATGGAGGCCGAAATGCACGCGTTTTAGCTCACGCAGGCTGGCGTGAGGAGGGAAGAACTAAATTAACGTGAGGTCTGGAACATGACAAGGAATTAGAATTCAAAAAGCGGACGTAATTAGTTTGATACTTAACTTTAATCCATTAATGATGAACGTCTCTCTTGACGATACATGATTCACAATTTTATCTGTTCAGAATACATTCTTGAAGAGTATGGCGCCTTGCTAGGTCGTAGCAAATGACGTAGCTGAAGGCTATGCTAAACTGTCGTCTCTGCAAATGAGAGCATATGTAGACAGTGAACCCTCGCTAGCAAAGTCGGCTGTACAACTGGGGTGAGTGCTAGGGAGTCTCTCTAGACTAGACCTGCCAAGTGGCGGCGCTCGGTCTGCAATCACTAATAGTGGCGACAAGCGGGTCCGACGTATACTAACGGACCGCGGCCGATTTAAAGGCTACCACCTAGCAAGGCGATGACACCACAGGTTTTATTTTTATTTTGTGGCTGGAGTTCTTCTGTCGTCGCAGACGTGTACGAGAACCCTCACTCCGACGCACTGGACGCAGTACATACGATGATACTGCTAATTGCTTCGGCTTATTAGGGCTATAAAGCTAAACAGCTGTGACCACGTAACTTTTATTTCCACTGAGGTTGCACACCACTGTTGATCATCTTTGAAGGTAGTGTTTTCTAGTGTTTGGTACGTAGATTATGTCAGCCATCTCGCGTTATTTATATTAGATCGCGTAGCCATAGAAAGGGACAGATTTTGGCAACTGATCGCTAATTTTGGTTAGGAAATTCATTTGTGTCTCTTTATGTCCATTGGACATTGATATACAAACATTTGTAGTATATAAAGGGGTTTTAATCTGCAATAAATGCATAAGCGGAAACAGCGTTTAGCATTTTGTAGTTACCAGTTCCCTTGATCATTCATTTATATTTATGATGTAATTTATATGTTAAAGGGCAAAAAGGAGGAGATAATTTCACCATTAAGAGATCCTAAGATCTGCTTCAGGGGTAGTCAGACAGGGCAAAATCTTCATTTTCGCGTTCAGTATTTTCCGTTGCGCACATTCATTTTACACCTGCCTGGAGTAGCATCTTGGACAATCAGTTGGATTAGGTAACATCACAAGTAAAGTAAGATCGAAGAAAATGGAATTAGCATACAAACTCACCCAAAACCGATTTAATAAAATATCAGTACCATTCCAGGCAAAAATTACGCTACGCAACTGTAGTTAAACAGGAATCACTTTACTGGTCTAAATGCCTAACACTGAATAAAGGAGGTGAACAAGCGTAACTAGAAAGCAAAGAATGGAAGATACGTAGAAGAATTTTAGGACCACAAAAGAACGAAAATATAACTCAACGAAGAAGAGAAATGAAGATCTGTACAGAAAGAAGACACGTCAAGTTGTAGTTTCGCACAACTGAAAGTTCGGCCACAGCCTTCGGCAGTAAGAGAGACACACGCCATTCACACACAGACACACAGACACACACACACACACACACACACATATATATATATATATATATATATATATATATATATATATATATATATATGTGTGTGTGTGTGTCTGTGTGTGAATATATATATATATATATATATATATATATATATATATATATATATATATATATGTGTGTGTGTGTGTGTGTGTGTGTGTGTGTGTGTGTGTGTGTGTATACCTCACGGACACACGACCGCCAATTCCATCATCCCGGGCCGGAATGCTTGCTTGTATGTGTGTAAATGGTGTGTGTGTGTGTGTGTGTGTGTGTGTGCGTCTCTAACAGAAGAAAGCTGTGACCAAAACTTATATGTGAGTGTTTTAATTGCTACAACCTGGCGTCTCTTCTTTAAGGTAAGTAGCAATCCGTCTTTTGCTACACGTTGATATTCTTAACTGGAGTTTCTACTGTTTGATCTATACAGAAACATAGAAACAATCACAGACACAATAATAAATAGAAGATCAAAGTTTTACGGTCATATTTATAGAATGAATGACAATAAGCTAAAGAGTAAAATTTTTAATTTCATTTTCAAATTAAAAAAAAAATTCCCACGGGAGGCTGAAAGAGACAAGAAGGGACTTGAGAAAACGTAGTCGCAGAAGACACCATAGAGGACAGGAAACGTTACAAGCTGCTGATCAGTAATGGAAAATTTCCTGTCCAAAAACAAAATTCACAACCTAGGAGGGTGGTGGCAAATGAACAGATTCGGGCCATCAGCCCACACCTGAAGAAGATCGGGGAAGGTCAAAGGACAAGATGGTTCCTGTGTCTTGGGTTCTAAGTGGTCTATACGCTTACTCTCCTGGCTCCACAAACCGCTGTCGGTTTTTGTCCTCGTCGAGTAGCCTCTTCCACAGTATTCTGTCTTCGGCATCTTCTTTCCTTGCTTGCAGTACCTGGAGATCCTTGGCAACCTGGTCTCTCCATCTCATTTTTTGCCTGCCTAGAGGTCTTTGTTCTTCTGGTCTATCCTCTGACACTTCTCTCCGTAAAGATCCCTTCTATGGACGTGGCCGGCCCATCTTAGTCTTCTTGTCTTGGCTTCTACAACTACAACTGGTTCATTGTATAGCTCCCTGAGTTCTCTGTTCTTTCTTCTTGGCCATTCTCCTCCCTCGTAGATTAGTCCAAATATCTTTCGCAGGATTTTATTTTCAAAAACTTTTATCTTTCTTCTCCGTGTATTTATCTATTCTCCATAGTTCTGTCCCATATAGTAATATTGGTCTGCTTATGGTTTTGTATATTCTTACTTTGGTTCCTCTCGAAAAAAATTTAGAAGACAGTAGTTTGTTGAGTAAGTATGATGCTCTGGATGCAGCTTTGATCCTCGCCCCTGTTTCTTGCTTCTCATCGTTTTTGTTGTTTAGTACAACCCCAAGATATTTAAATTCATCTACTTCTTCAAACATGTGGTTATCGATGTGCAGAATTTCCCGTCTTTTTGTTGTGTAATTTCTTTCGACACTCACGAATTTTGTTTTCTCATCATTTACTTCTAATCGAGCTTCCTTTGCTTTTTGAAAGAGTCTTTTTCCAGTATTTTAAGGTCATCCGGATTTTCATCGATTAGTGCTACGTCGTCTGCAAAGGCCAGTACATCTATTTTTGTTCGTATTTTAATTCCCTCTTCTGCTTCACTTGTTTTATCCAGCGTTTCCTATATTCCAATGTTGAACAAGAGGGATGATATTTCACCTCCTTGCCTGACACCTATTTTAATGTCAAACGTCTTGGAATATTCTCCATCCATTTTCACTACCCCTTTCGAGCCCTTCAGTGTCTCTGCCACAAGATATATAATCTTCTTCGGTATTCGGAATCTCTGTATTTTCTCCCACAACTTACCTCTGGATATACTGTCACAGGCTTTTTCAAAATCAGAAAATATTATTGACATTGTTTTGTTATACTCCCAATACAAGCGGTATATATTTGGCGAAATTCCGTAAAAAAAACGATATTCTGAGCATTATCTTGGTTTATTTGCAGTGTAAACAGCGTAAAAGTTGAAAATAAGAAGAAAGTTTTCGCTTAGGGACTTAATTTCCGGCCGAGACCTGCATGTACGATGAATCTGGACGGAATCTATGGCCACGAATAGGCGTGGTCCCATTGTCAGCACAGGTAGCAAACGGCAGCGGCGCTGCAATAGACTCACTTGCCAAGTAGTCGATTGAGACGAGAAAGTCGTTTGTGTAAAAGAGGCTTTATGACGTCACGAACGTCGGCCAGCCAGCACCACATCCGGAATCCACACTCCGTCTCTCCCGAAAGGCAGGAAAACTATACAGTTCTACAGACAGCTTGTGGAAATGCTGAGTTTCGCCCAGTTTGGGGGCGCGCCTACCTGGAAGCCGCGCCGGTTAGCCTCCCTGCTTCCCAGAACAGAAGGGCTAGCTGGCTCTTGCTGCCTCGCTGGGTGGCCCTCGGTGGACGATAATGAAGGCCCAGGGAGCAGCGGCCGGCCCGCCGTGGCCCGTGTGGGCGGATATCTCTTCGGGGGCCAAACATGCGTCGCAGCCCAAGAATTTTAATTTCACTCGACGGACAGGCCTTCTCCGCAGCACGTATCGAGATGTGGCGCCAACGGCGGCGGGTACACGATGATATCGACCACTGGAATTAGAGCCTCCGTCCATTGGAGTACCATGTAAAATGTCCAACGGCCGCTACACACCCTTCTGCCGAGTAATTCCCGACTCCTTCCTCTTTACCTTTTTGGCGGCGCAAGAAAGGTATACAAGCCGTAAAACTAAACCGTTAGCACCTATCACACGGCCATGTAAAATAAATGCTGAATCCTTTCCGGGGGAGAGCGGTTATTTAAATAATTGAGATTTTCGTGAGAGAAACTACTAAGCACAGTTTCAATATGCATTTCAATTTTTATATTCATCGCGTCTAACATGGAATTAACTACGCAACTGGAACAAGATCGTCTCAATATTCAGGAGTTCCAAGTGAAGCGAAGGTGCACAGAAACATTGGCAAGTGAAAGGAAATGCTGAAGTAGACGCTAAATATGGAAACATTATTGAAGGAAATACGAGGGCTATTCGGGAAGGCCGGCCGGAGTGGCCGAGCGGTCCTAGGCGCTACAGTCTGCAGCCGATCGACCGCTAAGGTCGCATGTTCGAATCCTGCCTCGGGCATGGATGTGTGTGATGTCCTTAGGTTAGTTAGGTTTAATTAGTTCTAAGTTCTAGGCGACTGATGACCTCAGTGCTCAGAGCCATTTGAACCATTTATTCTGGAAGGAAGATCCGATCCTTCGCGAAATGGAAATCACAGTGAAAATCAAAAATGTTTTATTTCCAACAGTTAGGCCACTCCTCTACATAGTCGCCACTCCGACTGAGTAACGTTTCTTAGCATTGTACCAACTGAAACATCCCTTTAGAAAAATTAATGAATTACTGTGCTGATAAACCTCTTACGTTATTTGATTTTCAAACAGCTGAGCAAAACTGAACGTACTCAGACATTTCTCTCTTTACTTATTCTGATCAACACTAAACTGACACACAATATTTTTAGCGCAACGCAATCTGACTTTCAATAATCCCTTCAAAAGAATGGCCCTGACTGACAATAACCTATACCTTTCATGAATCACTTACCTCACAAAAATCTTCGTTACTCGAACTACTGCAATACCGCGAGCGCTAATACTGCCAGCTAAATAAAAGAGTCTAACTACTGAAGGCGCTAACTACTGATAGGCATAGTTAGCGAATGTAAGATTTTGATAGAGAACAAACAATGTATTTACCTTAATAATGTTCAAAAGTCATCATATATATATTATATCCAGTATTACAAATTTACTCTTTCTGATGGACACACGTCCAGATCGTCCGCTCTCAAAATTCTGCCATCTCTCTCTCCGCATCCACCACTGCTGGCGGCTCAC
This sequence comes from Schistocerca nitens, assembly GCF_023898315.1. Lineage (NCBI taxonomy): Eukaryota > Metazoa > Arthropoda > Insecta > Orthoptera > Acrididae > Schistocerca > Schistocerca nitens. The sequence continues at coordinate 507,936,875 of NC_064618.1, read as the reverse complement.
CTCCAACTGCCCAACACTACAATAGCAAATATTCCAACAATGCAAACCAGCCACAGACTGCACACAGCACAGTCAGTGATTTTCATACAGAGCGCTACGTGGCGTTACCAACATAAAAACCTGAACAGCCTACTTACACAACTTACCAATACCCTCGTCATGGAAGGCAGCCACCTATGCTTTCTGCCAATTCTCTGCGCTGATCTGCAGCATGTCTGCGCCAAAATGTTGTCTTTATTGCCAGTGGTTCACGTGGGCAGAGATGAAAATCAGAAGAAGCCAAAAACTGGCTGTACGGTAGGTGATCAAGCACTTCCCATGGAAAACGCTGTAGGAGCATCCTCATTGCCCCGATAGTGTCCGGCCGACAATTGTCACGAAGAAGTAAATGCATGACAGTTATGTAGTGTGGGGTTGCATGATATCAAGCTAAATCTCTCACAGTCACTCACACATGGCGGGAGACAATATTTTGTAGGCATTTTTACGTGTTCGCTGTGCGCTCACAACTGAAAAGAGCGACATTACGTAATCGATGGACATACTAGAGACACTGTCCAACACACCTGTGCAAAGCTTCATCGGATATTCACTGTGGTTTCCATTTTGCGATCGATCGGAACTTACTTTCCGAACACCCACGTAATTTACTGATTGTCTACAAAGGATGTCAAATCAAATGACGTTTATTTCGTACAGATGTTAGAAAATAGGTCACACATCACCTATTTACTTTGGTTGACGTACAATGATATCCTCTGTCACCTGTCAAAAATCTGCCGAGTATACCATTTGTTCACTTGATAAAATTTGTATGGAACATGTTTTATTTAAAAGCTCCACTTATTTGAGCATTTTGTGTTACCTATGATGCCTAGAACAAGCAACGACGAAAAGGAATGAAACAGCACACATTTCGTAAGTTCACTTAAATATTGCAAATTTCACATTTCTGATGAGAAGGGTGTAAATATTAATTTATTGTTAATAACCTACGGCTGCATCAAAATGTGTAAGAATAATACCTCTTGAATATGATTGTACCACTTTATGTTGTTCTCTTGTACAAGTTATGCCATTGTGGACAATGTACCGATTCTGTCGTCATCTGTCAGTTGGTATCTCGCGCCTCAATTTGTGATTCTGTTTCTTTATTTTGTACCATCTCTCTGTAACATCGGTTCAAGATGAAACGCGTTGCAGCTCTGTAAGATCATACTGCCTCATTCCGTATCTTATTTTGGGACAGCGCTGCTAAAAACGGACGATACAATGAAAGCTGGATCGTCATACTTTGTCCTACGTGGGAAGTTAAATTTTCGGCAAATACGTGGGCCATTCTTTCATAATTCTGTTATTAACTTGAGGTTATCTGTTGTCTACGTTTCCATTCCCCATATTTATACACTGTCACTGAAAGATGACCTGGCGTACAAAAAAGTGGAACCGGTGATCAATATTCTTTAATGTACTGCAATCATTTATGTTGTAGTCTAAACCAGTAATGCCAACTAAGAATAAAATGACTTAAATATGCCATCAGGTTAGTGCTTGATAGCTCTTTCGTAAGTCATTTAATAGAGTCATAGTACTGTTTCCTCAACACGTTGTCTACTGATAAAATATGTTTGACAGATGTGTCTCTGTCTGTTTTACTGATAATTGGCTGCTTTTGTTTAGACCGTTTTACCTAAAGATCGCCATCCGCTTCTCATCTGACTCACGTGCTGTAACACGACAGACTAGTGTGATATATGCAACGACTAATGGTGTTGTCACGGTAACAATCCTGTGGAACAATTCTCTATTAATATTGTAAAAAGTACTGCAATATCTTTAATGAGCGACCAAGACAAGTAGCTCATTATGGTAGTGCAAATAACGTTTGAAAAGCGTATTTGTCATCACGATTACGCTCGATTAAACATTCAAAACAATTACATCACTTTCGCAAAGCATGACTAATCACACTCAACTAAAGTACTAAAGAGCATCAGCAATGAAGATCTACCCGTCAACCATTACTCTTCTTACTAACTTCCAAAAGCGCATAATTTTAATGAAAATAAACACGCCAGCAAGATAGGCACGCTCAGCAGCGGTCAAAGTCGTATGTAGCGTCTGCTATTGCTGACAACCAAAAATAATACTGGGTGTACATATCACTTGATTGACCAGCGACAGCGAGAGCTCCCACTCTCATTTACTTTTATTTTTGAAATAAATATTATTCGTATCTGTATCTCTAAATATTGCTGGATACTCTACAGAAACGTACGTAATACGGCTAAGCAGTGCCAGAAAATTAGCAAAAAGGATACCTGTCGTAAAATATCGCTCAACTGTGTGAGACCCATACCAAACAGGACTATCAGCGGACACTGAACGCACGCAAAGAAAGGCAGCACTGGTGTTCAGAGGTTCGTCTGACCCACGGGAAAGCCTCACAGAACGGGCAGTCGCTTCACGATGGACGTCAATGACTCCGCGAAAAACAACTTACGAAGTTTTAAAAATCATCATCATGTGATGAGTGTAGGAATAGGCTGGCACCCTACGCATCGCTCCGTACTGACAGCGAAGACAAGATAATGATTATTACATTACGCACATAGGCGTTAATCAGTCATTCTTCTCGCATTTCATAAGCGAATGGAACGAGAAGCAACCCCAACATACGGCGCACCGAGAAGTACCCCGTGCCATGCACTTCACAGTGGGTTGCGGAGTATAGATGAGCACAGCATGTTCGGATCCCTTGGTTGACACAGGTAATGGGTTTACTACTGGAAGATAAGGTTTTAATTGTGCTAGGTAGGAGTCCTGTGCCTCTGAGCTGTGTTTAGTGACAAATTACAACTGTAAAAAGATTTTCAGCGGATGAAAATTCTGTTATCAAACTCTACGACATGATTTTCACAGTAATTGGAACATATTACAGGATACTGCTATGCCCCTACTCAGGAAGTAGAAGTTGCAAAATATTTCAGATGACTTTTTGCGGTGCAGGGGCTTCTGATTACAGCAGGTTTTTAATAACGATTCATCCAAGTAAAGCTTTCATTTATTATTTTATATAACCAGATTACTAAAGTTTATTACGTACTGACTACGACCGCACAAGGAAATTATCTAGAGATCCTACGAAATGGGTTATGTAAAACGAACCTTCCCGCTGCTACTTATAACACAATTATTCTACAAAGTGACGGGAGAGCGGCTCAATTCACGTTCATGTTAGGGACTAGTTGAATGAGATTTTGCACAGTGGGGACGACTCGTAAGAGCACGGCTGTGCCTTGACCATGGCGAACTTCGGCATAACACCTCTGTGTATCCTTTTGTGTAAATGTGTGAAGAGCTGCAGAAAAGCGAATTGGCCTGATCAGTACTGGTTTCGACTCTGTAGTCGATGAAGTCTTCGCGCTGGTGCACATTATAAATCAGCTGCTCCTACAAAGACGCTGGATGATCGCAGGCGCTTTGGAAGCGCCGAAAGGTGTTCGACGTTACTGATCCAGACGATAATTATTAGTTTTGGTCTGATTTCTTCTAAGTGGTAAATGGGTAATTGCTTCTGCTAAGTCCGCAACTTGTGGTCTAGTGGCTAAGGTTGCTGCCTCTGGATCACGGGGTCCCGGGTTCGATTCCCGGCCGGATTGGGGATTTTCTTCGCCCGGGGAATGGGTGTTTGTGCTGTCCTCATTATTGCATCACCATTCGTGAAAATGGCGAGATTGACTGTGTAAAAATTGGGGATTTGTACGAGCGCTAATAACGGCACAGTTGAGCGCCCCAGAAACCAAACGTCATCATCATTGGTTCTGCTAAGTGAGTATTGGAGGAATATTTAACAATGGGGTTAAAGAGTTATAATCGCTCTGGGGAGTCAGAGGGTGTACGTCTGCACAACGATTAGTGTTTGGATGGATGCCTCGAAGTCTATCAGAGCCGATGGGAGCATTAGGTTTGTGCGTAGTTATATTGGCTACTGCCCATACGCTTGCCGAAATATAAAACACCGACACTTATACGGCGATGCTCAAAGTACTGCATCTCTCAAACCGTACTCGAAGTGCATTGGCGGGAAAGATGTGCCCCGCCAAACCGCGGAACAGTGCCCTCAGGCAAACCGCAAAACGGTGTCATCGTGAAAAGAACTGACCCGTAAAATAGTTTGTCACGGCAAAAGCCAACGTGAATAGAAAGAGAAGTGTTACACAGTAGCTGCTGAGATGTTTCAGTGATTCAGACTTCAGTCAGTGCTGGGGCAACTGGGGCCCCAGACAACGGCAGGCCCACAGTGCTGGAGGAGAGAAAAGAAAAACAAAAAAGCGTAAATATTAAAATGAAAAGGAAAAATTATGAAAATCGATCAGTGGAGTGGAGGCTTTCGCTGTATTTAAATAATCAGAGCTGTTCCGGATATTCTTGAGGGGTAAAGATAAGAAAATAATTTACCTTCTCTACACAAGTCAAATATCAACCTGCATTATGACTCGAACATTAATTAATTGAATGTATAAAACGAAAGCGGCCAAGGCTGTGGAGGAGCATTCGTCAAGAGTGTTTTGAAACAGCGTCGAAAAAAAAGTCAACTCACAGTTTAAATTTAGTGCTTAAAAGGGCCGTAAAAGATGATCAAGAGACACACTTGACAACATCATAACATCTGCGAACTTTTTGTCCGTAGTATGCTAGGGTGGTAGGATTTAAAACCTTGTTCCGTGAGTGCTTCCAAGGTAACGCTGAAGATACTACACCCAACTATTTCAACTTATTCTGTGCTAGAGACCGAGAAACCGATTACATGTGAAAGCACCGTGATGTGACTGGGGACACAAATAGCACTGCCAGAAAGACAATAAAACTGATGCATCTTTTTTAGGTATACGTCAGCAGAAACAACAATTTCAAAGTGCACTTCATTCGGTAATGTCCAAACATTGAGACTCCTACACGGTAAGTAGATTCCTGACAAAATTTTAATGCATAATCTCTCTCAATAATGGCTTACAAATTTCTTATGGCCTGTGCTCAGAAAATGCGCACTTCAAGACGCCATAGCGATACACTCGACTTGTCGAACATTATCTGCACGAGCGAATGCAGAGCCACACTTGGCACGGATACTTCTGAAAAGGAAAAATAATTTGTAGCATTTCGTTTCTACATGTAGGCCCTAAGTATAGGATTTACAAAATTCAGCTTACCCCAACAGAAACTGCCTTAGAAAGCTTTGATGAAAAGACTAGAAACAGATTACTTTGAATGTAACTGTCAGATTGCAGATATCCATATCCGTTACAGATACGTTCCTGCGAGAATTTATGTTGTGTGACCGCAGAGAGGTGCAATCGATTTGATGCCCGTGTTTTAAGGTAAGTACACATTTGTATATAAAATCGGGCGATTGTCTATAGACATTATAAAGGGACTGTCCATAGACATGTGGCTAAACAATGTATATAGACAGTGTAGTATTTTGTCTCGCGTACACACTTGAATATCTTCTTCCTTGATATTGCTAAATATGGCTGACCTTGTTGAGATCACATAGTGATAATACTGTATAATGAAAGACATAGACATAGACATGTGGCTAAACAATGTATATAGACAGTGTAGTATTTTGTCTCGCGTACACACTTGAATATCTTGTTCCTTGATATTGCTAAATATGGCTGACCTTGTTGAGATCACATAGTGATAATATTGTATAACGGCCGGTCAAAGTGGCCGAGTGGTTCTAGGCGCTACAGTCTGGAACCGCGAGACCGCTACGATCGCAGGTTCGAATCCTGCCTCGGGCATGGATGCGTGTGATGTCCTTAGGTTAGTTAGGTTTAAGTAGTTCTAAGATCTAGGGGACTGATGACCTCAGATGTTAAGTCCCATAGTGCTCAGAGCCATTTGAACCATTATTGTATAATGAAAGACATCGAATGATACATTGGTGAAATGAGAACCATTTGCTCATGGGCCTTGTTTCGGCTGTAATTTACTTAACTTTGAAGACAGTATGTTTTTTTTTTCAATATCACTCACTGAAACATTATTGTTTTGGTCAGTTCTTCGATAATCAACTTTTTCTTGTTGCAATTTTTGTATTCGGAACTACGAACTTTTCACAAACATGATGTTGCGTGAAAATTTTGTCGGCTGTAATACTTTCTTCTTTGGCCACATCTTGATAAGTGGTGTTTAACAATAAGAAAAACAAAAATAAAAAAAAAGCCGACGAAGCTTTTTCCACGTCGCAAAGAGAATAACTGGAGGCAATGTTTGCCAACACGTCCACACTATGAAATGGGGATCAACTTTGTCTAAGAATTGTCTCGCGTCTCCCATTTCAAACGGGAATCAAAATTTTTGTGAATTGTGAAAGCGTGTCTATAGACAACAAATGTCTCTAAGATGTCTGTATATAAAATCGTTTGATTGTCTAAGGCACCGTCTAGATACAAAAATTGCTCGATTTTACATACTGGTCTCTACAAGGCCTTAGATGTCACAGACTGGCAGAACTCAGATGTCTGTTTAAGACTTACCTTCTGATTGTTGTCGTTGCTCCGTGCAATGACTGCATTTCACGGTTACTTAGGACTGGTAACTCACACGTTGCTGCTGGCCGCTGATCGTCTCTTCCCGGACTGATGCTATGCAACGGCCTGGGCCGCTGCATGGAGCGCTGTATTGTTGAGGATACCGTCTCGTCACGATTTGTTTACTCTTAGAGGATACGAGGAAAACAATCACCAGCATAATTAAGCCAACTATCTGGCGATAACAGCAGGGTATACGGAATGAGTTTTTCGATGAAAAAATCGATTTTTGGGTAAATGCATTTTCGAAAAATTTAGACTCTCCCGTTTAATACCATGTATAAAATATTTGGATGACGTGAACAGAACTATTTTGAATAATTTTTTAAAATAATTTCGGCACACGATGTTCCGCACCTTGTATATGAGACGCGAAATATATCTGATATAGACAGCCTTGCCAGAGATATAATTGAGCACAAGAGACTTAGCTTTTCTGTTGGCTACACTGCTAGACAGTTGACAATAGATTCTGCACCATTTGTATTGTTTCCTTTGTGAGTACATCCATGTCATTGTTGTGAAAGTCGTATGTGGAGAACTCATTGAGTTTTCTTTCCTTCAACATGCCAAGACCTAGTCTGAAGGTATTTAGAAAGCGTGTACATTGGCGCAAGAAAGTAAAGTGTACTAAAAATTCGTCTGATTCATCTTCATCAGTATCTGATGTCCCAGTAGCAACTAACCTCAACACTGGTAGTGATACATTGAGTGATGCTGCTGCCACTACATCGGAAAGTGCTTCAAGAAGAAAACTAGCTGGAATTGAAGAAGAATACAAGAAACTAAATGCTGGGACAATAAAATATGAGGTAATTAACGTCTCTTTATTATCAGACGTTTTGGAGAACCATGTGTGCTGCAAACAATGTGGGAAATGTGGTGTTTCATTGAAAACAAACTTACATGTAGGACTTGCTTGTGAATTAGAGTTGATGTGCAGTTATTGCAAACACAGTGTCACTTTCTTCAATTCCTCACATGTTACTGCTGATACAGGTAAGCTATACGATATAAACATTAGACTGGTTTATGGATTACGGTGTATAGGAAAGGGCAGGGCTGCAGGTGCCATGTTGTGTGGTGTGATGAACCTCCCTCCTCCACCTTCAAAATTTAACAAACACGTAATTGCAATAGGCTCTGCTGTAGAAGATGTGGCACAGGAAAACATGAAAGATGCTGTTGAGGAAGCAGTTGTTGAAAATAATGATAGCAGAGACTTGTCCATAGCTTTTGACTGAAGCTGGCAGAAGAGAGGCCACACAACTCTGAATGGTGTAGTAACAGCTACGAGTGTGGACACTGGTAAGGTAGTTGATGTGGCAATACTTTCCAAGCATTGCAGATGCAAGGAGAAAATGAAAAATAAACATGAAGAGGAGTGCATGGCAAATTACTATGGGTCAAGTGGTGGTATGGAAGTTGCTGGTGTAAGAAGTATTTATCAACGCTCAGTAAAATGGTACAACGTTAGATACATAAATTATCTTGGAGATGGTGACTCAAAGGCTTTCAAAGAAATTGAGGAACTGAGACCCTATGGTAACGATGTGAAAATTTCCAAACTGGTGTGTGTTGGCCATGTTCATAAAAGGATGGGATCAAGACTTCGACGGCTCAAGGCTAGCATGAAAGGCAAGAAATTGAGCGATGGAAAAACTTTAGATGGGAAAAATAGACTGACAGATGCTACAATAGATCATATTCAGAAGTGCTATGGTCTAGCAATAAGACAGAATACAGCAGATGCAGAATTAATGAGAAGAGCAGTCTGGGCTCTGTTTTTTCATACAGCTTCAAACAATGAGAATCTCCAACATGGGCTATGTCCAAAAGGAGACGATAGTTGGCGCAAGTACAACAGAGGTAAGGTAACTAAGAAACAATACAATCACCCTCATCACCTGCCACCTGCCATAATGGATGAAATAAAACCAATATTCCGAGACCTCGCAGATAATAGTCTACTAAAGAAATGTCTTCATGGCCGGACTCAAAATCCAAATGAGTTTGTGAACCATGTGATATGGAATAGATTACCTAAAACTGTGTTTGTCGGTATAAACACACTTCATTTTGGCGTTTATGATGCTGTTTCATCATTCAATCAGGGCAATATAACAAAGTGCAAAGTTCTGCAGAAGTTAGGGCTCTGTGTAGGACTACGAACTGCCGCAGCTATGCTTTGTTTGGACAAGGAACGGCTCAGGTCTTCAGATAATGCCATAAAAGTATATTCAAAGATGGCTAGACAGCATAGCAGAGCCATCAAGAGGAAGCTGTTGGACGATTCTGATGATACAAGCTATGGAGCAGGCTTGTACTGAAGTAAAAACTTTGAAGCTAATTTCCCGTAATTTTACTTTTTTGTGTATAAGGTACATTTTCTCAGGGCCTATTTATAGTAGAAAGATGAAATTTTCTGTAGTTGTTCCTTAGGACCTTCTAATATATCTGAATTAAAATATATGTGGAATTATTTTGTATTAATGGATGTAAATTTTAAAATACTTGTTAAAATGTATAACTTTTTTTAACATTTACAAAAAATAAAATATCTGAAAAACTATACATTATTTTTTCAAAATTAATAATTCAGCATAAGAGCAGAACATATCTCTGCGTTCTGTGAAAAAATCAAGAGTATCGTCCAAATAACAAATGAGAAAATGTTCCTAACTTTTAGCTCAATTTAACATTGTAAGCATAGGGCGTTACGTATACCCTTAAAATGGCTGTTGCACCTGGAGCAACGTCATAGGATCCCCTTGTATATGGGGCCTCCGGCGCAAGAAGAAAAGAAAAAATACAGAAAGAGAAAAAACAGGAAAATCATAAAATCGATCAGTCAAGTGAAGTTAAAACAATCAAATCTGTCACAGCGTAGTTTTGTGACGAGTGAAAAAATGAAGAATGAAACAAATGGGGAAGCGACAAGACGATAAGAAGGGACGGAAGAAGAAGTACAAGTGAAAGTATTTGAAGGCACTAACATGGGAAAGTGGCAGGGATGTATGAAGGGGTTCACGAGAAGATTCGGACAGGGCTGCGTTCAGCAGTTGTTCCATAAGACCTACCTTTCACTATTATCGATACGCTTGTTTCTCTTTTTCACTTACTAGTTGGAGCCACTCTCGTTATGTCAAGCGATTCACAGCTAGGAAAGTATAAAGAATTTATTTTGCTTTCGTTGCACTGCCTGTTAGTACTTATCTCTGTTCGGCAGTACAGAACGAATCGCGATATTGTTGTAAGCAGCGCAAATTTGGACTGTGTGACGTTCTGTGTTTTGAGTTATAGACAAGATATCTGTATAGTGCGAAAAATGGCAGTTGACGCTAAATAATTAAAAGTATGAACTCATCCACATGAGTGCTAAAAGGAATAGGATAAGACACACAAATCTACAGGCTGTAGATTCAACTAAATACTTAGGGATTACAATTAGGAATGACTTGAATTTCACCGATCACATAGATAATATTAAGGGGGAAGCAAACCAAAGACTGCGATTTAGTGGTAGAATACTTAGAAAATGCAACAGGTCTACTAAAGAGACTGCTTACACTACGCTTGTCCGCTCTATTCTGTAGTATTGCTGTGCAGTCTGGGACTCACATCATTTAGAATTGAAGGAGGACATCGAAAAGGTTCAAAGAAGGGAACATCGTTTTGTATTATCACAATGTAGGGGAGAAAGTGCCACGGTTATGGTACGCGAATTGGGGTGGCAATCATTAAAGCAAAGGCGATTTTAGTTGCCGCAGTATCTTTTCATGAAATTTCAGTCATCATCTTTGTCCTCAGAGTGTGAAAATACACTCCTGGAAATTGAAATAAGAACACCGTGAATTCATTGTCCCAGGAAGGGGAAACTTTATTGACACATTCCTGGGGTCAGATACATCACATGATCACCCTCAGAGAACCACAGGCACGTAGACACAGGCAACAGAGCATGCACAATGTCGGCACTAGTACAGTGTATATCCACCTTTCGCAGCAATGCAGGCTGCTATTCTCCCATGGAGACGATCGTAGAGATGCTGGATGTAGTCCTGTGGAACGGCTTGCCATGCCATTTCCACCTGGCGCCTCAGTTGGACCAGCGTTCGTGCTGGACGTGCAGACCGCGTGAGACGACGCTTCATCCAGTCCCAAACATGCTCAATGGGGGACAGATCCGGAGATCTTGCTGGCCAGGGTAGTTGACTTACACCTTCTAGAGCACGTTGGGTGGCATGGGATACATGCGGACGTGCGTTGTCCTGTTGGAACAGCAAGTTCCCTTGCCGGTCTAGGAATGGTAGAACGATGGGTTCGATGACGGTTTGGATGTACCGTGCACTATTCAGTGTCCCCTCGACGATCACCAGTGGTGTACGGCCAGTGTAGGAGATCGCTCCCCACACCATGATGCCGGGTGTTGGCCCTGTGTGCCTCGGTCGTATGCAGTCCTGATTGTGGCGCTCACCTGCACGGCGCCAAACACGCATACGACCATCATTGGCACCAAGGCAGAAGTGACTCTCATCGCTGAAGGCGACACGTCTCCATTCGTCCCTCCATTCACGCCTGTCGCGACACCACTGGAGGCGGGCTGCACGATGTTGGGGCGTGAGCGGAAGACGGCCTAACGGTGTGCGGGACCGTAGCCCAGCTTCATGGAGACGGTTGCGAATGGTCCTCGCCGATACCCCAGGAGCAACAGTGTCCCTAATTTGCTGGGAAGTGGCGGTGCGGTCCCCTACGGCACTGCGTAGGATCCTACGGTCTTGGCGTGCATCCGTGCGTCGCTGCGGTCCGGTCCCAGGTCGACGGGCACGTGCACCTTCCGCCGACCACTGGCGACAACATCGATGTACTGTGGAGACCTCACGCCCCACGTGTTGAGCAATTCGGCGGTACGTCCACCCGGCCTCCCGCATGCCCACTATACGCCCTCGCTCAAAGTCCGTCAACTGCACATACGGTTCACGTCCACACTGTCGCGGCATGCTACCAGTGTTAAAGACTGCGATGGAGCTCCGTATGCCACGGCAAACTGGCTGACACTGACGGCGGCGGTGCACAAATGCTGCGCAGCTAGCGCCATTCGACGGCCAACACCGCGGTTCCTGGTGTGTCCGCTGTGCCGTGCGTGTGATCATTGCTTGTACAGCCCTCTCGCAGTGTCCGTAGCAAGTATGGTGGGTCTGACACACCGGTGTCAATGTGTTCTTTTTTCCATTTCCAGGAGTGTATTTTGTTGCCACCCACCAGCATAGGGAGGAATGACCATCATAATAAAAGAAGATGAATCGGATATCACACGGAAAGCTTTAAATGTTCGTTTTCCCCGTGGAATGGCAGAGAAATAGCTTGAAGCTGGTTCGATGAACCCTTTGACAGACACTTAATTGTGAATTGCAAGTAATCAACTGTAGATGTATATATCGTAAAAAGATTTATTGAAATATGTACCTGTTAATTAATTGTAAAATCGTGTTAATCTCAGCAGACAAATGAACGTGCTAAGCGGCTATGACGATTTACCAAAAATAAAAATAAAAATGAGAAGTTCGTCGTAGAGCGCGGATGGAGGGGGCAAAGTCGTTTTCCCTGTACTCCAGTTGCTCTGTAGTTACGTCACTGTCCAGACCAGTCTGCAGTAGGATTCGAGCATCCGAGACAGTTGACATCTAAAAATTTTAGCTGTAGCTTGCTACTGTGTCAGGGTTTAAAAATTTCCTCCGCGAATATTTACAAGGTAACGCTGCATACAACATAAACTTAAGGCTCTGAGAAACACAATTCTTACAAATAAGAGATGTAACAAACGAAGTTTTGTTCACTGTAAAGCACAAGAAAGAATCAGTACAGTACCTAAAGACTTGAAATCAGTGCGTGTGGACGTTGTAGCTGAATATGATCTCTTAAGAAAAGAGCTGCCCGAAAATATCATTCGAGAAACATCTGTGAAAGATGAAGCACTTTGTGTAAGTTCTCTAACAAATAAATATTTGTAACCTAAGTCCAATTGCGGCGGCGCGGTTCCTTTCGTCCTTTACCTGCACCTGCCTGTCAACTCGCAACAGATAGCCAGTAGGAAAGCCTAGCAGAAACCCACCGTACTGCAACTCGAACCATGCTGCATATAACGTAACTATTTCAAGAATCGGGAAAAGGTCTTAATTTTGAATAAAAGGTGGAAGTACTGGCAAAACTTCGATATATTCCGAACCTTGATAATTAAATGTTCACTGCCAAGCCCGTGCTAATCTTAACACAGCCATGCACAAACCCTTTCATTCACGTTAGCAAGTTTATGGCAACGTATTTCTCTAAATCTGAACAGCTACTAAACACGGATTGTTCTTAAATGAAAATGCTCGCCATACTATGAAATTTGTCAGTGTCTAATGCACTCAAGATTTTAGTCACCGATCTGCTCAATGTGCCACACGGATTTACTGTCTTTTCTGATACACAAAATTACTTAAAAATCCGTAGTTTCTAAACAAACACATCGGAATAAATATGCCTTGATTTTAAAACGCTTTTGAAGCATGTAGCACAACTAAAACGAACAAATTATAACTTCCTTCGGAGCTCATACTGCACATGCCCATGCCATTGAAAGGCTGGGCTCCGACCACTTTAGACTGCTGTGAGCATTATATCTCTCCAACAGAAAAGACGCGCGAAAATACTCCATTCTGACTGTTCAGCTTTTTTAAGGCCAATAGAAAAACATTATTCTCCCGTGTTACTCTGAGCTTCTCATGACTAACCAATCAACAAATAACACACTTTCGAACTATACTTTTTCCAAAAATAAATATTTAACATTCTGATATTTTGTTTATACTTTACGTTAGTAACTATTTTCATTTGCACTCGAATTAGCTTTCCTTGCAAAATAAACTTACTTAACATATTATGATGCAAACTTCCTCGTTGTCCGCATTCACACTGTCTTAAAAATTTCTCACGCTAGTTGGTACAGCGTTTACCAGTAGAAGAATGATCTACATATTTGCTTTAGACCACATTCACGCATCATTCACATTGCTAAGAGCATATAAAAAACTGTACAATCACAAATAAACAAAAAAGCCTTCAAGAAATAAAGAGAACAATTCACAAAAGCATTCCTTGACATGTTTCTTGAATGTCTCTGTGCACTACTGTCCTCTAGCAGATGAAAATTAGAACTACGTACTCGACTGAACTCGCTTCAGTCCATTCTCCCGATACACAGGCTCTAGACAGGGGCGATATCACAGTGACCCCCGGTTCCATGCAGTGGCATAGCGACTGTACGCAATCAAGATATGCCAGGCTATAAGTTTGGCATACGCAATTCACCACTCTACAGTTGTGGCAGTTGTGGGATATGCTCCTATGCGGCGGACACATGGCCAGGCATCCTTGATGGCGGATTCGTAGTCGGGGGAAGTCAGATGAGCAGTGATTAAGCTCCCAGGGGCTTCGCCTTCGCCGCACCTGCCGGCAGAGAAGAGCGACAGCGCTTACGTATGCAATATGTTCCGTAAAGGCAATTACCACAACTATGCAACTTGCAACATGGGTGTAAGGAGGCGAGACACATATTTTATGAATGCGACTGGATGAATGTCTCACGTAATGAGTGAACCCAGGACGATCTTCTTTCAGATGGTCTCAAATATTCACCAGTCTAAGTCTATAAACGTCAGCCGTGTGGAACCTAGCTCGTCCTGTTCCTCCACGAGACCCAGAAAGCAGTAGATACAGGCGTCCAGGCAGATGCCTCGAATTCCAGAACGCGCTGGATAAAATTCCGCACTGTCGCCTAAAGAACCAAATACAAGCGCAGGGAATTTCAAACCTACTGCGTAATTGGGCTGAAGAGTTTCTAGTAAACAAAACACAGCATACCATTGTCAATGGAGAGAGGTCTTCAGACGTGAAAGTGGACTTCCAAGGGAGATTTCACAAAATGTATAAATGACAATATAGACACCACCGGAAGTTCCATGGGGCTTTTCGCGGATGATGCTGTTGCGTACAGAGAAGTCGCAATGCTAGAAAATCGTAGCGAAATGCGGGAAGATCTGCAGAACACCGAGGAGTGGCAGCTGACCCTCAACATGTTGTTGTTGTTGTGGTCTTCAGTCCTGAGACTGGTTTGATGCAGCTCTCCATGCTACTCTATCCTGTGCAAGCTTCTTCATCTTCCAGTACCTACTGCAACCTACATCCTTCTGAATCTGCTTAGTGTATTCATCTCTTGGTCTCCCTCTACGATTTTTACCGTCCAGCTGCCCTCCAATACTAAATTTGTGATCCCTTGATGCCTCAGAACATTTCCTAACAACCGATCCCTTCTTCTGGTCAAGTTGTGCCACAAACTCCTCTTCTCCCCAATTCTATTCAGTACCTCCTCATTAGTTATGTGATCTACCCATCTAATCTTCAGCATTCTTCTGTACCACCACATTTCGAAAGCTTCTATTCTCTTCGTGTCCAAACTATTTATCGTCCATGTTTCACTTCCATACATGGCTACACTCCATACAAATACTTTCAGAAAAGACTTCCTGACACTTAAATCTATACTCGATGTTAACAAATTTCTCTTCTTCAGAAACGCTTTCCTTGCCATTGCCAGTCTACATTTTATATCCTCTCTACTTCGACCATCATCAGTTATTTTGCTCCCCAAATAGCAAAACTCCTTTACTACTTTAAGTGTCTCATTTCCTAATCTAATACCCTCAACATCACCCGACTTAATTCGACTACATTCCATTATCCTCGTTTTGCTTTTGTTGATGTTCATCTTATATCCTCCCTTCAAGACACCATCCATTCCGTTCAACTGCTCTTCCAAGTCCTTTGCTGTCTCTGACAGAATTATAATGTCATCGGCGAACCTCAAAGTTTTTATTTCTTCTCCATGGATTTTAATACCTACTCCGAATTTTTCTTTTGTTTCCTTTACTGCTTGCTCAATATACAGATTGAATAACATCGGGGAGAGGGTACAACCCTGTCTTACTACCTTCCCAACCACTGCTTCCCTTTCATGTCCCTCGACTCTTATAACTGCCATCTGGTTTCTGTACAAATTGTAAATAGCCTTTCGCTCCCTGTATTTTACCCCTGCCACCTTTATAATTTGAAACAGAGTATTCCAGTTAACATTGTCAAAAGCTTTCTCTAAGTCTACAAATGCTAGAAACGTAGGTTTGCCTTTCCTTAATCTTTCTTCTAAGATAAGTCGCAAGGTCAGTATTGCCTCACGTGTTCCAGTATTTCTACGGAATCCAAACTGATCTTCCCCGAGGTCGGCTTCTACTAGTTTTTCCATTCGTCTGTAAAGAATTCGCGTTAGTATTTTGCAGCCGTGGCTTATTAAACTGATAGTTCGGCAATTTTCACATCTGTCAACACCTGCTTTCTTTGGGATTGGAATTATTATATTGTTCTTGAAGTCTGAGGGTATTTCGCCTGTTTCATACATTTTGCTCACCAGATGGTAGAGTTTTGTCAGGACTGGCTCTCCCAAGGCCGCCAGTAGTTCCAATGGAATGTTGTCTACTCCGAGGGCCTTGTTTCGATTCAGGTCTTTCAGTGCTTTGTCAAACTCTTCACGCAGTATCGTATCTCCCATTTCATCTTCATCTACATCCTCTTCCATTTCCATAATATTGTCCTCAAGTACATCGCCCTTGTATAGACCCTCTATATACTCCTTCCACCTTTCTGCTTTCCCTTCTTTGCTTAGAACTGGGTTTCCATCTGAGCTCTTGATGTTCATACAAGTGGTTCTCTTCTCTCCAAAGGTCTCTTTAATTTTCCTGTAGGCAGTATCTATCTTACCCCTAGTAAGATAAGCCTCTACATCCTTACATTTGTCCTCTAGCCATCCCTGCTTAGCCATTTTGCACTTCCTGTCGATCTCATTTTTGTGACGTTTGTATTCCTTTTTGCCTGCTTCATTTACTGCATTTTTATATTTTCTCCTTTCATCAATTAAATTCAATATTTCTTCTGTTACCCAAAGATTTCTACTAGCCCTCGTCTTTTTACCTACTTGATCCTCTGCTGCCTTCACTACTTCATCCCTCAAAGCTACCCATTCTTGTTCTACTGTACTTCTTTCCCCCATTCCTGTCAACTGTTCCCTTATGCTCTCCCTGAAACTCTGTACAACCTCTGGTTCTTTCAGTGTGTTCCAGGTCCCATCTCCTTAAATTCCGACCTTTTTGCAGTTTCTTCAGTTTTAATCTACAGGTCATAACCAATAGATTGTGGTCAGAGCCCACATCTGCCCCTGGAAATGTCTTTCAATTTAAAACCTGGTTCCTAAATCTCTGTCTTACCATTATATAATCTATCTGAAACCTGTCAGTATCTCCAGGGTTCTTCCATGTATACAACCGTCTTTCCTGATTCTTAAACCAAGTGTTAGCTATAATTAAGTTGTGATCTGTGCAAAATTCTACCAGGCGGCTTCCTCTTTCATTTCTTAGCCCCAATCCATATTCACCTACTACGTTTCCTTCTCTCCCTTTTCCTACACTCGAATTCCAGTCACCCATGACTATTAAATTTTCGTCTCCCTTCACTATCTGAATAATTTATTTTATTTCATCATACATTTCTTCAATTTCTTCGTCATCTGCAGAGCTAGTTGGCATATAAACTTGTACTACTGTAGTAGGTGTGGGCTTCGTATCTATCTTGGCCACAATAATGCGTTCACTAAGCTGTTTGTAGTAGCTTACCCGCCTTCCTATTTTCCTATTCATTATTAAACCTACTACTGCATTACCCCTATTTGACTTTGTGTTTATAACCCTGTAGTCACCTGACCAGAAGTCTTGTTCCTCCTGCCACCGAACTTCACTAATTCCCACTATATCTAACTTTAACCTATCCATTTCCCTTTTCAAATTTTCTAACCTACCTGCCCGATTAAGGGATCTGACATTCCACGCTCCGATCCGTAGAACGCCAGTTTTCTTTCTACCCTCAACATAAGGAATATAACAATGAGTTTTCCGTTTACGCACACCAAAGACGTTATATATATCCTCAACATAAGGAAATATAACGTCTTTGGTGTGCGTAAACGGAAAACTCATTGTTATATGAGTATACGATTGCAGAAGAATCACGCCCAGTATGTGTACAGAGCAATTTAAAGTGGGACGACCACTAGAACTAATCGCCTACAAGGTAGATGCAAGACTGAGATACACTGGAAGAATTCTCGGGAAATGTAGTCCATCAGCAAATAAGGTAGCTTACAAATCACTCGTTCGACCAATACTTGAATATTGTTAGTCAGTCTGCGGTCCCTACCAGAAGGAGATGATGGAGGAAATAGAAAAGCTCCAAAGAAGGGCAGCACGTTTCATTAGGGGATCATTTAGTAAGCGCGGCTCGGCGACCTCCAGTGGTAGACGCTGCAAGAGGGGCTTTCTGTATCACGGTGAAGCTTACTTTTAAGGTTCCGAGAGCGTACGTCTCTGGAAGAATCAACCAATATACTGCTTCCTCCTACGTATATCTCTCGAGAAGACAATAAACATAAAATCAGAGAGAGTCGAGACCATAGGGACGATCATCAGCAATCGTTCTTTCCGTGAAACACTCGCGAGTGGAACAGAAAAAGGGAGAAGTGAGACTGGAGCACAAAGTACCCACCGCCAGATGGCTTGCGGAGTACAGATGAAGATGTAATTAAGGTTAGCATGTAGATGTTTCACTTTAATGTTGACAACTGGGAGACCTGAGTCCTCCACTGTTCATCCTGGAGATCACTAATTCATCGAGGTGCACTTCTTTTTTAAGAAAACAGTCGACAAACAGCAACTGATAAGAGACGGAACAGGAAAGAAAAGGAAATGCTGAGACGAAATGCAGCGATAGAAGCTGCTCCACCTGGGATCACTTGTCATCACTACGGCAAATTTTGTACTTGTCGCATTGAATCGCCTCTGGACTCATATATGAATGGAAGACAAACCTATTAGACTACGAGTGTTTACTGTGACGAGGACTCCTGACAGGGTGACCGTCAGAGCAACTGACAGAATTTCGGGGACGTGGGTAGACAACTCCGACGTGGACGGCCTTATCACATTTGCCACAAGTGGTTTCTCAGATTCTAGAGTAGTGCGCCCATGCACTGGCATTTAAAACAGAGCACTGGGTTGAGTATACAACGGCTCAAGGTTACCTTAACGAAACGGCCTTGTTATATTCTGGAAGCCTCGTGCTATTGAACTTCTGAATAAAGGCCTCCAATTTCACCAGTTCACCATCCACCCTTTCCATGATATTTTGCACATCACTCACAACTACTTGGGCCCACTCATCCTCTAGTTCATCCCTGGTGATACCGACAATATCCCTGCAAGACACCACACCTTTTCTATAGTTCAAGGCGTTTTGTAGCTCCGTTTGAAAAGGATTACGAAAATTGTTTGAACGGACTGGAGAGAGGTATAACAAGAATATCAACAAAACTAAAACAAGGGTAAAGGGACGTAGTCGAATTAAATCAGATGATGCTGAAGGAATGAGAAAATGAGACACTGAATGGAGCAGATGTGCTTTGTTATTTGGCCTGCAAAACAAGTAATGACATCTCATGTAGAAAGGATATCAAATGAAGAATGGCTATAACACAAAAATCATTTCTGAAGAAAAGGAATTTGTTAATGTGTATTCTTGTATGGAAGCGATATGTGGACGTTAAGTATTTCAGACAAGAAGAGGACAGAAAGTTTTGAAATGTGGTGCTACGGAAGATCGCTGATGATTAGATGGATAAATCGAGTAACTAGTTATAAGGCACTGAATCGAATTGGGATAAAAAAAAATTATGGCAGAATTTGACTAAAGGAAGAGCATCAACGACTCGTGAAGCTGGTAATAGAGGAAAGTGTGGTGATTAAAAATTGTAAAGCGAGACCGAGCTACGAATGCAGCAAACATTTTAAAATGGATTTACAGCGTAAGAGAGTTGCACATGATGAACTAGTTAGGAATGCTGCACCAAACCAGTCTTCGAACTGGTTTAGATACATAGAGTGTACTGATAGTCCAGTCACTTCCTTAAAGTACTCACAACACCGTGCACCCTCTTTGAAAACAGCGTATTGCGTTCTCTTTGCTAAGAAGTGTTTAGTCCAGTAGCACAACTGATCTGATTTTCCGCTTACAAGTATTCGTTTGCGAGACAGCAGCGCGAAAGTTCTTTGAATATGCAACGAACGTATTCACGCTCGCGATAGTCATTTGTGCGTCTGCAACAAACCTGCTACAAGAGTACCCGTGCGGCGAATGCGTAATTTGCTTATGTTACTAAGGTCTCTGGGTACATAAGGGATTCTCTTCAATGTGGTGTGCCTTCTTAAGTGAAACGTCTCTGCATGAATATGAACAAGAGATTTGAAGTGCAGTGTCTAGTCAGCTAGCTTGGTACAATGAAGTCGCGTTAATGAACTCGAGTAATTAGCCTGCGATGATTCTAAAGTGTGTCTCAAAGCTACACAGAATTAATATACCAAGACAAAGTACCTTGAGGATTTATAGTAATATCTGAGTTAGTGTATTTCAAATGTAACTGTTAAAAAACCCGCGCGGAGTGGCTGCGCGGTTAGAGGCGCCATGTCACCGATTGCGCGTCCCCTCCCGCAGGAGGTTCGAGTCCTCCTTGGGGCATGTGTGTGTGTGTGTGTGTGTGTGTGTGTGTGTGTTGTTCTTAGCATAAGTTAGTTTAAGTTAGATTAAGTAGTGCGTAAATCTAGGGACCGATGACCTCAGCAGTTTGTCCCTTAGGAATTCACACACATTTGAACATTTTTGACTGTTAAAACAACAAAAACGCTTTACAACCGGCAGCCTCAGCCACGCATATGGAAGAAATGATCTGCATCTACACTTCGCGGTAGAGGATACGTTTTACAGTGTCATGTATTACAGCTCCTTCCTGTTTCATTCACGGATGAAGTGCGGACAAATGGTTCAAATGGCTCTGAGCACTATGGGACTCAACTGCTGAGGTCATTAGTCCCCTAGAACTTAGAACTAGTTAAACCTAACTAACCTAAGGACATCACAAACATCCATGCCCGAGGCAGTATTCGAACCTGCGACTGTAGCGGTCTCGCGGTTCCAGGCTGCAGCGCCTTTAACCGCACGGCCACTTCGGCCGGCTCAAGTGCGGACAGAATGACTGTTTGTATGCCTCTATACGAGCCGCCGTTTACCTAATTCTATCTACACGATCTCCATGCGCGGAAGAAGAATCGTAGGAGATTAAAAAATATTCGTAGTTTCTGCTCTGGAAGATGCTTCTTGAATTTTTATAAGTAGGTTCTCGCAAGATGTACTGCTTTCAGATTTTCAAAGTATCTGTTAGTTCAGGCAGCCTGTTATCATTGCCACATCTCTTGTTTGCATGCACCCAATTCCCTGTGTGACATCGACCTGATACTCTTCAGCAGTATTTAAGTACGGGCTTTACAAATGTTTTGTATGTAGTCTACTATTTTACTACAAACGAATCGTAAATTGCCATTTTCTTTATGTACAACTTTTAAATCAGTACCCAGAGAAATGATTTATTAGTAGTATACGTACTCTCTTTCAGCACAATGCACATACGAGGGTTGGAACTTTAATAGTGGCAACAATTTACGAGGGCTGTTTGGAAAGTAAGGAACGATAGGTCGTTAAATGGAAACCACATTGGAAATCAAAACTGTTTTATATGCAATGGTTAGCTACACCTTACAGCTACTTCTCTACACAGTTGCCGCTCAGACTTTGGACATCTGTCGTAGCGTTGTACCAACTTTTCAATTCCCTCGTTACAGAAGACAGCCGCTAGTGCTTTTCGATGATTTTCTACTCTGGACTGCAGCACGTTATCTGGGTCAAAATATTGTCTTCATTTAAACAGCGATGAACCTCAGGGGTAGCCAATTTCGGGCTGTATTGTGGATGATCAAACACTTCCCATCGAAAACGCTGCAGGAGCATCTTCATTGCCCTGCAGATTGCGGCCGAGAATTGTGGTGTAGAACGAACCGCATGACAGTTATGTTATGTGGATTGCATAGCTTCAGGCGAAATCTTTCGCCAGGCCCTCATACTCGGCGGGAGACACTAATTTCTAGCCATCTTTACGTTCTCACTGTGAGCTCAGAACTGAAAGGAGCGACATGATGCGATCGATTGGTGTACTAGACATAGTGCCCAATGCATCTGTGCAAAACTTTATCAGATTTTCCCTGTATTTTCCATTTCGCTACCGATTGTTCCTTACTTTCCGAACAACCCTCGTATTTACAGCTCGTACAAAATAGATACATGTTTCAAATTTTTACTGAGCTTCAAAGTACAGTAGTAAGCAGCATTATGTATAACCCGTTGCCAGTGATGTGGAAGTCGTAGGATGCTCTTAGCAGTGCTAGTTGCGTTCATAGTTCGAGCAGCGCGGTCTATTGCCTGAGGAATTTGTAGCAGTTCTGAAGTGAATGCCGTGGAGTGTTTCCTTCAGTTTAGAAGTCGAGTTGAACTCACGAGGGCTTAAGTCAGGGGACTGCAGTGGGTGGTATAGCACTTAGGAGCCCCATCAGTCAAACAAATCGTAACAGCTTGCACTGTACGTGCTTGAGCATTGTCCTCCAAAATGATGGTCAGATCCTGCAGAAGTGTCATCACTTCCGTCTCTAAGCTGGTCGTAGGTTACGTTCCAAACATGAACTTTGAAGGTGAGTAAAACTTTGAAACACGTATCTATTTTGTATGAGCTGTAATTAAAACGTTTCCGCTATTAAAGTTCAAACCCTCGTATTTTCAATCTAGCAGTATACAAAAACGTTTTTTGTGATGGTATATTATGTAAGTTTCACATTTTGTTTTCACAGTAATTAGCATTTTTTTAAGGCAGCAACATCACTACCAACAGTTTTACTGACATATTCTTCAACTTTTTCTTCTTCTTCTTCGTCTTCTTCAACACCTTGCTGCCATAGTCTTGGCTGCTTCACACAACAGACATATCATAAATGAAACTAATAGCATCCAGAGTTTTGGCATGTCGCTGTTGAACAATAGTGCAACAAGAGTTATTGCAATGACTGTGTAAGGTGTCAGGCAAATCCAACATCTTCCATGAAAACCCTGACATGATAAGCAAATCCAGTAGTATGTCACATAGCTCTGAATAAACCGTCACATTAAATTAACCAAAGTAATACGAGTAACGAGTGAGCAAATGGAATACCACAGACTAACACAAGAATGCCTAAATGCATGTCATACCTTCCCACCGTGAGACCGACGCAGTTCCGAGGGGAGAAACGAGAATAGAAGCCGAGAGCAGAACCGTGTTAAGCTAGAAGGCCCTACGATAAGGGACGGACACCCACGTCGCCAGCTAACCGCTAGGACCACCCCCCAGCCCATGTTAAAAGATAGAGCCCTCCAGAAGAACAGTATAGATCTTACGGTAACACTAAAAGGGCCACACCAGCTGCAAGTTTTAGCGTGAGACATTTTCGCGTCTCTGTTACGTTGCAAACGTTAAAAACAATGCCCCACCACGAAAAGTATAACGTTTCTCATTGGATAGACAGAATTTTTTAGGCGGAGCTTAAGGTTAACATTGAGACCCTGATTGGTCAGATGAAAACACAGCCAGAAAGTTTTTTTTTAAACCAACTTCGGTAAATTGTAGTAGGGAGAAGTTAGGAAGGAGTTGCTTCGGAGACAACGAGCTGTATGGAGCTGCGCCGGCCGCCGCCCCCTGACGAACACCGACAAGGTAATGAACGCACACGATGCCGCATTTTTGAGCGCATAAGGCTTCACTCAGTACTGCAGAAGTCTCATCTGTTACATCCCCTTTTTACGTAATACTAGTGTCGATCGTCAATTGGAGCTCATGGTATTCACATTTGCTATGTAATTTAAAATCTGAAACGCGATGATTTTTCTGTTATATAATTATTGACAAGCCACATCAGCCCCTGTAATTTACGACAAGTTAGATAAGTAATTAAAGATAATTGAGGGTCACTGCAGACCATTTTTATAGTT
Source organism: Schistocerca nitens (assembly GCF_023898315.1). Taxonomy (NCBI): domain Eukaryota; kingdom Metazoa; phylum Arthropoda; class Insecta; order Orthoptera; family Acrididae; genus Schistocerca; species Schistocerca nitens. The sequence continues at coordinate 507,913,173 of NC_064618.1, read as the reverse complement.
TTCTCTTTTGTGAAACTTAATTTAAACCTAGATTATAGATGTGATATGGCATAGGTCATCCTTCGATCCATTGTAGAACTTGGAAACCCACTCAGGGAATATTCGCTCACATTTTTGCTGAACGCAGTTGGCTTTTATCATCCTGTATTAAAATATTTCCTTTTATCAATAGTGCAATTTATAAACAACGTTTTGTGATTAGAACAAACTGCTTTTTCGACGTTATTTTACCAGCTAACTAAAAATAGGAAAGCCTTGAACCCCTTCCACTAAATTTAGTTAGTATTAAGATTCTTTTACAGGGAGTGCAGTGGAGCTGACGCTGAAATCATTAAGTATTTGGTTATATCATCGCTAGTCTCACTGAACTCTTCTGAACTCTACATGTCATGTGTGGTCTGGTGTCTCCTTACCAGCAACAGGTCCCGGGTTCAAACTAGTCAATTCCGTAAAAAACACGCTCAGAGCGTTGTTGTGCAAAAGTGGTAGGGAGGCATGACTTAGAACAAACAGACACCATGCAGAGTGTTAGAGAATGGCGACCATGCCAGGATGGTAAAATACCATGATTGAAGGTCGACCACATGCCTAACTAGGTCAGAAAAATATCTTGTTGAAAAATTTTTGTAACAATTTTTTTTTCTTAAAGTTATACATAGTCGAAAACAGTAGCTGCAGCGATAGATAGTAAGAAAGTATTAAATAGAAAGTGAGACATTCTAGCAGAGACAATAGCATAATTAAGTTATGAGTTTTAATATTGTGGCGGATACATCGTTGACAAGTTGGTTCTGACCCGACAAGTAAGTGAATGGATTGTCAAGTCGTGTGTGCAAAAAGTTTATGAAACGTGTGAGATCGTATGAACGCATGTTGACGCGAAGTAGGGCGTGTGAATTGCTTTTAAAACAGAAAATAAGGGATTCGGAAAGATTAGCAATGGCAGATCGAGACCTTGACCGAATTGAGGTAGAGACCCAACATGAAGACGGACAGATAATAGAGGACAGTACAACAGACGATGCCCATAACGAGGATAATGTACGTCAAGGCATAGAAAACATAAGTCAGCATACGACAGAGGAGCAGGAAAGTAGAGAGACAGCCGATGAGGATTCTAACTTGCGTCTTGAATACGTAGAACCCATAGTACAAGTAATCAGACTTCCCTCACCACAGAGTACAAGGAATGCGAGCAGAAACGTGTCACCGCACAGTTCAATGCAATCGATTGCAAACCAACAATTGGGCGAAAACACAGAGCGTAGGACGTCGGAAGAAAACGCAATAGGACCCACCAATCTGGCAGAATTATTACAATTAATGACGGAAACCATGACAAGACAAAATAAAGAAATTGCGAACCAAATTAAAATTCAGAATGCAGAAACGACGAAACAAATTGCAGAAACCACGAGACAAATGCGTGAGATTAAAGAACAAAACAAAAAAAATCAGTTACACCTAAGTCATATTGAAGACGAGGCAAAAGAATCTCGAGAAGTGATAGGAAACTTAATAACAGGTCACAATCAATTGAGAACAGACATTGACAAGGTACAAGCGGACGCACACACATTGCGTAATGACACTCAGGACGAGATCAAAACATTATGTAACAACACCCAGGGAGAAGTCAAGAAACTAGAGAAATACATAAACGTAATTACTAGACAAGCAGCAGGTACAGCGCGTGAAATTGTTGAAAACAGTGTGTTACACAAACGTATCACAAAAGCAGCGCTGAAAAGATATGATAACCGCATAGTCAAAATAGAAGCGCAAACGAAGCGACAATTTCGGAAATTGCGAACAGAGTTGTTGCAAACCATTGAAGAGCGTAGTGAACAGGATTGAACAAGCACTGAGTCTGCAACCACATCCGAATCTGTAACAGCACCGGAAAAACAAGCAATTAACGAAGATATTACGCATTTGCGATTCCAATCACAGGCGGAAAGTAACATACGTGAAATCAGACAGCCTGCACCGCGGGTACGCGAAAGTTACAGTGGACAATATCCAATGGATCTACCACAACCGGAAAGAACGACGGGAGAAATGGTCAGAAACAAAAGTGGCGAAGCATCGCGAATTTCATATGGAACTATGACGAAGTACGACAACGATCATTTCCTCACAGTCAGAAAATTTCAACACTTTCGAGAAGGAAACTCATTACATCCACGAACTTTTATTGATCAATTCCGAGTAGGATTACCAGAACACTGGACGCTAGCACACAAATAAGACTTTATATGCGCACACATGTCAGGAACAGTCGCAGAAACCATGCAGAATGTTGCAGCGACATGCCGATCGCACGAAGATTTCAGAGAGAAGTTTCTCTCACGATATTGGTCCAGCGAAGCACAGAACAGAGTGAAGTACGAATTATTACAGAACCCGTATTTTGAAAATTCAGGAGAGAAGAGTCCCGTGAAATTTTTCGAATTAATGGCAAAGAAAAATCAATGTTTAAATGTACCATACAGTGACGGAGAGTTGATTAAATTATGCGCGATGAAGTTACCATTGAAATACCAGCAATCATTAGTAGGTCGCGGAGGCAATGACATACACTCCTGGAAATTGAAATAAGAACACCGTGAATTCATTGTCCCAGGAAGGGGAAACTTTATTGACACATTCCTGGGGTCAGATACATCACATGATCACACTGACAGAACCACAGGCACATAGACACAGGCAACAGAGCATGCACAATGTCGGCACTAGTACAGTGTATATCCACCTTTCGCAGCAATGCAGGCTGCTATTCTCCCATGGAGACGATCGTAGAGATGCTGGATGTAGTCCTGTGGAACGGCTTGCCATGCCATTTCCACCTGGCGCCTCAGTTGGACCAGCGTTCGTGCTGGACGTGCAGACCGCGTGAGACGACGCTTCATCCAGTCCCAAACATGCTCAATGGGGGACAGATCCGGAGATCTTGCTGGCCAGGGTAGTTGACTTACACCTTCTAGAGCACGTTGGGTGGCACGGGATACATGCGGACGTGCATTGTCCTGTTGGAACAGCAAGTTCCCTTGCCGGTCTAGGAATGGTAGAACGATGGGTTCGATGACGGTTTGGATGTACCGTGCACTATTCAGTGTCCCCTCGACGATCACCAGTGGTGTACGGCCAGTGTAGGAGATCGCTCCCCACACCATGATGCCGGGTGTTGGCCCTGTGTGCCTCGGTCGTATGCAGTCCTGATTGTGGCGCTCACCTGCACGGCGCCAAACACGCATACGACCATCATTGGCACCAAGGCAGAAGCGACTCTCATCGCTGAAGACGACACGTCTCCATTCGTCCCTCCATTCACGCCTGTCGCGACACCACTGGAGGCGGGCTGCACGATGTTGGGGCGTGAGCGGAAGACGGCCTAACGGTGTGCGGGACCGTAGCCCAGCTTCATGGAGACGGTTGCGAATGGTCCTCGCCGATACCCCAGGAGCAACAGTGTCCCTAATTTGCTGGGAAGTGGCGGTGCGGTCCCCTACGGCACTGCGTAGGATCCTACGGTCTTGGCGTGCATCCGTGCGTCGCTGCGGTCCGGTCCCAGGTCGACGGGCACGTGCACCTTCCGCCGACCACTGGCGACAACATCGATGTACTGTGGAGACCTCACGCCCCACGTGTTGAGCAATTCGGCGGTACGTCCACCCGGCCTCCCGCATGCCCACTATACGCCCTCGCTCAAAGTCCGTCAACTGCACATACGGTTCACGTCCACGCTGTCGCGGCATGCTACCAGTGTTAAAGACTGCGATGGAGCTCCGTATGCCACGGCAAACTGGCTGACACTGACGGCGGCGGTGCACAAATGCTGCGCAGCTAGCGCCATTCGACGGCCAACACCGCGGTTCCTGGTGTGTCCGCTGTGCCGTGCGTGTGATCATTGCTTGTACAGCCCTCTCGCAGTGTCCGGAGCAAGTATGGTGGGTCTGACACACCGGTGTCAATGTGTTCTTTTTTCCATTTCCAGGAGTGTAGAAGCATTTAATGGCATTCTAAGGGAACTAGAGTTCATATTTTCGGAAGATGACGCAAGAAAAAGACGAAGCGCACGTGAAATCAAAAGCAAAAAGCAGTGGAATCCACAAGACACAGTACGAAGAAATATTAATTACGAACCACGTGATAACTTCACACCAAGAAACGGCAATAGAGTTCAACAAAGAACCGGTTATGGATTTAGAAGAGAATATGGCAATAACTATAATTCACCTAGGAACGGCAATAGCTATTACAGAGGGAATAACGACAACTGGAATGGGTACTGGAGAACCAATAGACCGACAAATTATCAACAAAGAAACCACTATGAACAAGCGGAGCAAGAAAAGAGAATACAGATAGAAGAGGTGGAGGTAAAACCACCAAACACCGATAAACGTTCGAATTGACAGCTAAGCGCCCATGCCAAAGAGAATGACGCACCGACCCAGGACAATTGCAGCACCTTGAACAGAGAAGTAAATACCTTATCACGAGAAGAGAAGAAGGAAGAAACAAATCCGCAGGGACCAGATGAAAACGAAGACAGGAAAATAACAATATCGTGTTGGGACGAAATTAATTGGGAGAATACTGACGAAGAAGATGAATTACCAGAGGCGTGCACAACAAATGTAGGAGGAAAGAACGAAGTAATGAGTATTGCAGAGCTATATGAGATGGAAACCAGGGAAAGCGAATTCAATGAGGATAATGCGCAGTCGACAGAAGTTGAAAATAAGCTACTAGTGGGCACACAACCCAACGTATATAATGAAGGAAGTTATGAAGCGATAATTAGAGCATTTAGATGCGATTATGTGGAAGTAGCGACGCAGAAGGAGAAGATAGACGAGGATGAGGAAAAAGTAGAGGATGTTGAAGAAAGCGTAAATGAAGGAAGAAATAGAGAAGAGGAAATAAAAGAGAGAGAAGTAGCAGTTGAAGCTTATCCTACAGAAAGTTCGAGTTCGCAAGGGAAATTCCTGGAAAGACTCATGTATGATTCAGTGGAGGATTTGTTCATGCAAGAAGAAGAAGAACAGAACCAACCCTTTCAAATTCAACCAGTTGTGAAGGCCATGGTAAAGCATATCCCTGTCAATATTGTAATTGATAGCGGAAGTGAACTGACTGCGATCTCAGAAAATTTATTCATGCAGTGTAATGCCAATGAGGAATTGCCAGTTCTGAAAACACGTAAGATTAAAAAGAGGTCCTATTAGGAACAATGCTGCGGAAGTTACAAGACAAACAAGGTTAACTCTTTCGTGTCAAGGTCAAAAGATCGAAGCCAACTTCGTGATTATACTAACTGTAGATTTCCTTATAGGTGCAGATTTTTTAAATGTGAGTGATAATAGATATGGGGAAAGGTAGCGTAACATTCGGGAATGTCACACTTCTCTTTGAGCAAAAGCTAAAATTAGAAGAAATACCAGTTATAAACAAACAATTAAGAATGATGCGAGATAAAGAGGATGGAGAATTAGAATGGTATGCACAAAAGGGGGAATCACCTCAACTCATGTTAGAAGTCCATAAAGAAATCGAAAAATTGCAAGAAGTTCAAGGTATTTTGGAACACAGTAAAAGAGAATTAGAGGGTATTTTATGAGATAAAGCAGAGGTATTTTTACCTAAGACTGGCAGTATTTAACACTTTCAGTACAAGTTTGAAGTAAAACAGGCAAAACCTTAGGACTTCACCATGTGAGCCATATCAAAAAGTTTGAAGATTAATTTTATTACTGGTAAATAATCAGCACAATATTTCAAGATTATGTTGCAGATAAGATCGTCAGGAGAAAGAAGATTGAAGAGAGAGGAAGGTGGGGAAAAGAAAGTAGTTTCAATAAAAACAAAAACAAAAATAACACCAATAGTACCATAGATTAAGGTGAAGGGATAAAACGTAGATAGTCTAACAGCATGAAATACTAAAATGCTACACACCACAACACTACACAAAAATAAAAAACGAATTTGAGGATTCTTGTAGAAGTTAAGACTCAAAATATCTTAGAATTGTAACATGGAAAGGGCGCCAAAATTTGTAAAGCTTTTTAAGAAGGCGTAAAACAATGTAGGTACTAGACATATGTTAGATGATTATAAGTAAAACTTTTTGTAAGAACCATTGTAAAAACTCCAGCAAAGACCAGATGCAACGTCCCGTGAGAAGTATCAAGAAAGGAAAGGACGTAATTAGCAAGACACGATTCCAACAAAGCAGAAGCGTCGAGAGAAGGGAAAGGACTTTCACCGCTCGTAAACCCCGGGCCGCCCCGACTCAGCGGAGCGGGCAAAAAACGGCCCGACGAGAAGACGGCTTGGGCAAGCCCCCACTGGCAAAAAATATGTGTAAGTCACACTACTGCTATTAAACAGCATGCTGATGCATGAAACAGAAGAAAACTTCCACAAAGTAAAAATGACATGCCCAAACAATTTATCAAACTGTTAATAAGAGGAGAACTTCAAAGCGACTAGTTATCAATAAATATTTCCTGCCCAGAGAAGAATCAAGAATCAAGTAAGAAGCAAGCAGAGAAAAAGCAGGAAGAACAGAAGTTGAAGATTCGCAAGATTGAGACCAACAAAGAAGATGGGTGAAGAATAGATGACATACCTTCCCAAATCCCTATCCTATTGTAAACTAGTCGTCTGCGAAGTATTACAACGAAAAACTACTGCTTTCAGCGACACATAACGATGACTTTCACACATACAAAGCCAGTAAACCAGGAGATTCTGCACTCACAGTTCCATTCCATTATGGGACCTCCACAACAGCAACACACACTTGCAAAGCCAACAAGGAATGACGAATGAAGCTGTACATCAAATACTTGCCCACATCCATCTCGCTCAAGTCCATCACCTTCATGCAAAAACATTCACCAACCTCATGCTTAAACATTCATAGGATTGTGTGAATGTGTGAAATCAAATTATGTGATGTAGGAATTATGCAAAAGAAACATTTGAAAAACTAAATAAGTTAAGCACACCAGACAGCTAATAAACTACAAAATAACAGTCATTGACTATGGACGTAAGTAAAAAATAGATTATCGATAAAAATAAGTCATTATTTCTGAAATGGACAGTATATAAAGGACAAAAGTAAGGCATAATAAACACTAAAACTATATGCCACTTATTTTTTCCTCACAAAAATAAAAGAATAACTATATTTTACTTATTTTCTCCTTATAAAAACAAAGAATAGAAAATTATCTTGTTGGATGTTTTCCCTTTTTTTAACATTTGTACCATTTGTTAGGATAATATCACAATACTTGTGTATGTATATTTCTTCGTCAAAGCAATTCTTGGAAATAATTCTTATTTGTTAGTGTAACTGTTGAAATGAGTGTCTAGAAACAGAAACATTTTACTTGTACATGATATTTAGAAAATGTGTTAGGAATAGATTTTACTTAATTACTACATTTATAAAAAAAGAAATTTCTAAGAAAATCGATGTGAAAGACTCCACACTTTCGATAACAAACTTCTTAAAAAACAAATTTCACACTTAAATAAAGGAAGAAAATAATTAAAAATAAATAATAATAATAATAAAGCACTCCATCTGCAGTCCACAAGTGGCCCATCGGGACCATCCGACCGCCGTGTCATCCTCAGATGGGGATGTGGATAGGAGGGGCATGTGGTCAGCACACCGCTCTCCCGTTCGTTATGATGGTTTTCTTTGACCGGAGCCGCTACTGTTCGGTCGAGTAGCTCCTCAATTGGCATCACGAGGCTGAGTGCACCCCGAAAAATGGCAACAACGCATGGCGGCCGGGATGGTCACCCATCCAAGTGCCGGCCACGCCCGACAGCGCTTAACTTCGGTGATCTGATGGGAACCGGTGATCCACTGCAGCAAGGCCGTTGCCCCAACAATAATAACAGCATAAGAATATTCTTCTCTTGACAATAAAAATATATTTTATTAGTAATACAAACTAGCATAGAACCAGAATAACGTGGCTGAACAGTAGGCAACAAAATTTAGATAAGGGAATAATTTTTGACTGACTTAGACAACGATTCAATCATTGACTAACTTCAGTGCAAAAATTAAGTTCGAATGGTGGTGATATGTAAGGTGTCAGGCAAATCCAACATCTTCCATGAAAACCCTGACATGATAAGGAAATCCAGTAGTATGTCACATAGCTCTGAATAAATCGTCACATTAAATTAACCAAAGTAATACGAGTAATGAGTGAGCAAATGGAATACCACAGACTAACACAAGAATACCTAAATGCATGTCATACCTTCCCACCGTGAGACCGACGCAGTTCCGAGGGGAGAAACGAGAACAGAAGCCGAGAGCAGAACCGTGTTAAGCTAGAAGGCCCTACGATAAGGGACGGACACCCACGTCGCCAGCTAACCGCTAGGACCACCCCCCAGCCCATGTTAAAAGATAGAGCCCTCCAGAAGAACAGTATAGATCTTATGGTAACACTAAAAGGGCCGCACCAGCTGCAAGTTTTAGCGTGAGACTTTTTCGCGTCTCTGTTACGTTGCAAACGTTAAAAACATTGCCCCACCACGAAAAGTATAACGTTTCTCATTGGATAGACAGAATTTTTTAGGCGGAGCTTAAGGTTAACATTGAGACCCTGATTGGTCAGATGAAAACAAAGCCAGAAAGTTTTTTTTTTAAACCAACTTTGGTAAATTGTAGTAAGGAGAAGTTAGGAAGGAGTTGCTTCGGAGACGGCGAGCTGTATGGAGCTGCGCCGGCCGCCGCCCCCTGACGAACACCGACAAGGTAATGTATGCACGCGATGCCGCATTTTTGAGTGCATAAGGCTTCACTCAGAACTGCAAAAGTCTCATCTGTTACATCCCCGTTTTACGTAATACTAGTGTCGATCGTCAATTGGAGCTCATGGTATTCACATTTGCTACGTAAGTTAAAATCTGAAACGCGATGATTTTTCTGTTATATAATTATTGACAAGCCATATCAGCCACTGTAGTTTACAACAAGTTGGATAAGTAATTAAAGATAATTGAGGGTCACTGCAGACCATTTTTATAGTTTTCTCTTTTGTGAAACTTAATTTAAACCTAGATTATAGATGTGATATGGCATAGGTCATCCTTCGATCCATTGTAGAACTTGGAAACCCACTCAGGGAATATTCGTTCACATTTTTGCTGAACGCAGTTGGCTTTTATCATCCTGTATTAAAATATTTCCTTTTATCAATAGTGCAATTTATAAACAACGTTTTGTGATTAGAATAAACTGCTTTTTCGACGTTATTTTACCAGCTAACTAAAAATAGGAAAGCCTTGAACCCCTTCCACTAAATTTAGTTAGTATTAAGTTTCTTTTACAGGGAGTGCAGTGGAGCTGACGCTGAAATCATTATGTATTTGGTTATATCATCGCTAGTCTCACTGAACTCTTCTGAACTCTACATGTCATGTGTGGTCTGGTGTCTCCTTACCAGCAACAGGTCCCAGGTTCAAACTAGTCAATTCCGTAAAAAAACACGCCCGGAGCGTCGTTGTGCAAAAGTGGTAGGGAGACACGACTTAGAACAAACAGACACTACGCAGAATGTTAGAACTGCACCAGTAGTCGAAAATGTGGCCACAAATATGGACAGGGAAAAGTGTGACGTAGGTGTAAAAGATCTTAGACTATCACACCATTTCTGTCAAATAATAGGAGTAAAACGGGGCACGGAAAAAATCTATAAACTGGAGACATACAAAATAAATTTATAGGAACTCAGAATAGAAAGTTTTTCACGATAATTAGCGAGCCAGATTTGGAGTGAACTGTATGGAGCAACCAATGTAAATACGAAAGTCTACAAATTCTCAACATTATTGAAATTGAATTTCGAAAAGATATTCCCACAGACACTCCCATGACTATCAACGTCTCGCAAAAACAAATGGATGACACCAAATATCGAAAGGTCCTCCCAAAACCTTGAGTATCTTAATTCCATGAAAAAGAGTCATAATGACACAGAGTTCTTAAATTTCTATCAAAGGTATACAAAGATTTATAGGAAAGTACTGATTTCTGCAGAAAAGTCATATAATGACGATGTAACATACAATGCAGAGAATAAAAGCAAAACAGTTTGCGAGTTCAATAGAAAGGAAACAGTGAGGAACAAACAAAGGATAATAGGATAGTGATAAGGGTGTGGTATAATGTAATAATTGATCCACAGCACCTATCAAACAATGTGAATTAAGAATTTTTCAAGTATTGCAGAGAAATTATAATAAAAATTTCCAAAAGCCAACACTTCACCTGTAAACAATTGTGCACTAAGTTGGTACCAAGTTGCTACCAACTACAGAGCATGAAGTCAGTAAAACTGCACAAAACCCAAAAAAATAATGCATCGGTAGCCTTAGATGAAGTCCTAATGAGCATAATGGATCAGTGAGTACAGAGTACACGAGCGCTCCTAACAAACAAAATAAATGAATCATTTACGTCAGGGAAATTCCCAGAGTGTTTAAAACAGGCAAGTGTTATACATCTGCTAAAGACAGGTGATCCAGAAGATTAGATTACTACTGGTCCATTTCCCTGTTGTCACCGTTCTCAGAAATAATATAATGAGTTACGAAAGACAAATTAATGAATTACTTGAATAAATACCACATTTCAAGTGAATCACAGTTTGGTTTCTGGAGTGCTGGATGTACGGAATCAGACATAATAGAATTTTAAAAAATGTAGTTAGTGTTCTTGACAAAGATTAGTTTATTATAGGTATATTGCTAGATCTTCCTAAGGCTTTTGATACTGTGATCATAAGATTCCACCAAATAAGCTAGAAGCTTTAGAAATAAAAGGTGTAGCTAATGACTGGTTCCGATAATCCCTAGCTGACAGGGTACAAAGAGCAGAGGTAATACATACCTCAATTAAGTCTAAAATTGCAGTAAAACACTTCCAAGAATCAAAATAAATTAACATAGGAGTTCGTCAGGGCATCATTTAGAGCCAATACGGTTTCTCATATACATTAATGATTGCCGCAATAGAGTTAGTCATGGAAAAAAATCTCTTTGGTGATGACAGCAATATTATAGTCACTGAGAAAACAAGGAACGCCTCACAGAAAAAGCAAATGAATCCCTCAAGAAAGTTATAATAGGCCCATTTGCAATAAAGTGACACTGTACATAAGGTAAACAAATGCCATGAGTTTCAGTTTGAAGAGGGAAAGTGACACTGTTAAATTAAATGTAGATGGCATCACTGTACACTTGGTAACAAACAAAAAAATTGTAGGAATGAATAATGAGTCTCAGTCGAACTAATATGAACACACAAAGATACTTGTGAACGAAGTGTATCAGCATGTTATCCCCTTACACTCCTCCCATCAGTGTGTAACAGCCAGCCAGTTTCTTTTAGTTACATACGATTCATGTGCACATACTTCCTTAGCTGTAGAGTTCTTTCCTGGGTAACAAATGCACAAAATATCATCACAGTTTTCAAACTACACAAAATGATCATAGCAATAATAAACGAAAACAGTAGTCAAGCTTACTGTAAACATCTGTTCAGAAGACTGAGATTTGAACTACAGTATGTGAGTACAATTACCATTCAACTGTACACATCAAAAACAAAATTGATAATTAATGCAAAAAACTGTATCCAAGACCAGGAGCAAGAGCTAGAGCTACACTAAAGTTACATCTACCAAAACAGAATGAACCAAAACTAAAAACAGAATTTTCTACCAAGAAATAAAACTATACCAATAACTGTCCAAGGAGATGAAAGAGATTACTAAAACAAACTTATTTAAACAGGCAGTTAAAAACTACGTATTAAGCAATACATTCCATATACTGAAAATTACTTAGATAAAACAGTGATTTTTTTTTTGCTTTCGTGGAAAAAAAAATAACTCTCAGGACTAAGTAATATACAATACTAACATTTTATCCTCTTTCTTAAGCTCAACATCTCACTTGTTATGGAGGAATACTGACTCATTTTTTCAGGCTAGCAAATAGGCAGTTGTACACAGAATAGAAACCGGACATTGTCTCTGGTCCTGACATCAGCTCATGGTGTATGTAGTGTAACATTATGAAACAATGTTTTTATAGTGTATTAAGTGAATGCAATCACTGGGAGTGAGAAATAAGTGAACAGTGCAGCGTTAGACTCGTATATTATTATATAACTTGTTTGTAAAACAATACTTTACACTAGAGGCAAACCGAATGAGGTAGAACTGTTGTAATCAGATAGGCCTCATATTTTGGAGGAAGGAGGCTCCAGTGTTCATCAAGGCCATCTGATTTAGGCTTTCTGTTGTTTCCATAAATTACGTCAAGCGAATGGCGGGAAGGTACCTGATATAAGGCCACAGCCCCCTATCTGTCCCATCTTTTCCGAATTAGACCTGTAAATATGTAACTGGGTGTAAGTAGGATTTATTTTATTTTTGATGTGATTCTTCAGTTTCTCTACATCTACATCTACATTTATACTCCGCAAGCCACCCAACGGCGTGTGGCGGAGGGCACTTTACGTGCCACTGTCATTACCTCCCTTTCCTGTTCCAGTCGCGTATGGTTCGCGGCAAGAACGACTGTCTGAAAGCCTCCGTGCGCGCTCGAATCTCTCTAATTTTACATTCGTGATCTCCTCGGGAGCTATAAGTAGGGGGAAGCAATATATTCGATACCTCATCCAGAAACGCACTCTCTCGAAACCTGGCGAGCAAGCTACACCGCGATGCAGAGCGCCTCTCTTGCAGAGTCTGCCACTTGAGTTTATTAAACATCTCCGTAACGCTATCACGGTTACCAAACAACCCTGTGACGAAACGCGCCGCTCTTCTTTGGATCTTCTCTATCTCCTCCGTCAACCCGATCTGGTACAGATCCCACACTGATGAGCAATACTCAAGTATACGTCGAACGAGTGTTTTGTAAGCCACCTCCTTTGTTGATGGACTACATTTTCTAAGCACTCTCCCAATGAATCTCAACCTGGTACCCGCCTTACCAACAATTAATTTTATATCATCATTCCACTTAAATCGTTCCGCACGCATACTCCCAGATATTTTACAGAAGTAACTGCTACCAGTGTTTGTTCCGCTATCATATAATCATACAATAAAGGATCCTTCTTTCTATGTATTCGCAATACATTACATTTGTCTATGTTAAGGGACAGTTGCCACTCCCTGCACCAAGTGCCTATCCGCTGCAGATCTTCCTGCATTTCGCTACAATTTTCTAACGCTGCCACTTCTCTGTATATTACAGCATCATCCGCGAAAAGCCGCATGGAACTTCCGACACTATCTACTAGGTCATTTATATATATTGTGAAAAGCAATGGTCCCATAACACTCCCCTGTGGCACGCCAGAGGTTACTTTAACGTCTGTAGACGTATCTCCATTGATAACAACATGCTGTGTTCTGTTTGCTAAAAACTCTTCAACCCAGCCACGAAGCTGGTCTGATATTCCGTAGGCTCTTACTTTGTTTAACAGGCGACAGTGCGGAACTGTATCGAACGCCTTCCGGAAGTCAAGAAAAATAGCATCTACCTGGGAGCCTGTATCTAATATTTTCTGGGTCTCATGAACAAATAAAGCGAATTGGGTCTCACACGATCGCTGTTTCCGGAATCCATGTTGATTCCTACATAGTAGATTCTGGGTTCCCAAAAACGACATGATACTCGAGCAAAAAACATGTTCTAAAATTCTACAACAGATCGACGTCAGAGATATAGGTCTATAGTTTTGCGCATCTGCTCGACGACCCTTCTTGAAGACTGGGACTACGTGCGCTCTTTTCCAATCATTTGGAACCCTCCGTTCCTCTAGAGACTTGCGGTACACGGCTGTTAGAAGGGGGGCAAGTTCTTTCGCGTACTCTGTGTAGAATCGAATTGGTATCCTGTCAGGTCCAGTGGACTTTCCTCTGTTGAGTGATTCCAGTTGCTTTTCTATTCCTTGGACACTTATTTCGATGTCAGCCATTTTTTCGTTTGTGCGAGGATTTAGAGAAGGAATTGCAGTGCGGTCTTCCTCTGTGAAACAGCTTTGGAAAAAGGTATTTAGTATTTCAGCTTTACGCGTGTCATCCTCTGTTTCAATGCCATCATCATCCCGGAGTGTCTGGATATAGTGTTTCGAGCCACTTACTGATTTAACGTAAGACCAGAACTTCCTAGGATTTTCTGTCAAGTCGGTACATAGAATTTTACTTTCGAATTCACTGAACGCTTCACGCATAGCCTTCCTTACGCTAACTTTGACATCGTTTAGCTTCTGTTTGTCTGAGAGGTTTTGGCTGCGTTTAAACTTGGAGTGAAGCTCTCTTTGCTTTCGCAGTAGTTTCCTAACTTTGGTGTTGAACCACGGTGGGTTTTTCCCGTCCCTCACAGTTTTACTCGGCACGTACCTGTCTAAAACGCATTTTACGATTGCCTTGAACTTTTTCCATAAACACTCAACATTGTCAGTGTCGGAACAGAAATTTTCGTTTTGATCTGTTAGGTAGTCTGAAATCTGCCTTCTATTACTCTTGCTAAACAGATAAACCTTCCTCCCTTTTTTATATTCCTATTAACTTCCATATTCAGGGATGGTGCAACGGCCTTATGATCACTGATTCCCTGTTCTGCACTTACAGAATCGAAAAGTTCGGGTCTGTTTGTTATCAGTAGGTCCAAGATGTTATCTCCACGAGTCGGTTCTCTGTTTAATTGCTCGAGGTAATTTTCGGATAGTGCACTCAGTATAATGTCACTCGATGCTCTGTCCCTACCACCCGTCCTAAACATCTGAGTGTCCCATTCTATATCTGGTAAATTGAAATCTCCACCTAAGACTATAACATGCTGAGAAAATTTATGTGAAATGTATTCCAAATTTTCTTTCAGTTGTTCTGCCACTAATGCTGCTGAGTCGGGAGGTCGGTAAAAGGAGCCAATTATTAACCTAGCTCGGTTGTTGAGTGTAACCTCTACCCATAATAATTCACAGGAACTATCCACTTCTACTTCACTACAGGATAAACTACTACTAACAGCGACGAACACTCCACCACCGGTTGCATGCAATCTATCCTTTCTAAACACCGTCTGTACCTTTGTAAAAATTTCGGCAGAATTTATCTCTGGCTTCAGCCAGCTTTCTGTACCTCTCCCGGCGTCCACGGGTGTACTGCCGATTCATAGTGTCCAACGGGCACAATATTTCGGCGATCTTACATGACGCCATCGTCAGGTGCGCTCGTCAGCTCCTGAGGGCGGGCGGCCGATTTAAATCCCCTCCCCCCGTGGGCCGCTCTCTTCGCCGTCCGCGCCCGCGCGCCGGCAGTCGCGAAGACGTGGGTATCGGAATCTGTCGCAGCGTCGATGTGCTTGCTACGTCCGCCCTAGTCGCCAGTTCGTACTTCTTGCTGAGAGTCTTCTTAATTACATTCAATGCCGGGTCCCAAGCCTTGCTGAGATTGTAGCCGCAATCTCGGTTGATAAGATCTTCCCTGGAGCGAATTTCGATAGCCTCCCTTATAACGCTGTCCCAATATTTAGTGGTCTGAGCCAGGATCTTGGTATGCTCATAATCCATCTCTTGTTTCTCGGACAAACAGTGCTCTGCTACCGCCGACTTATTTGGATATTGCAGTCGAGTGTGCCTTTGAAGTTCTCGGCAACGATCTTCGATTGTGCGTACTGTTTGTCCGATATAAGTCTTCCCACACTCACAGGGAATTTGGTATATGCCGACCTTCCTCAAACCGGGGTCATCTTTCACACTTCGCAGTAATGCTCGTGTTTTATTGGGTGGGCAAAAGACGGTTTTAACTCGGTGTTTCTTTAATATACGGCCAATTTTTCCCGATAGTGCGCCACTGTACGGAATAAAGGCAGTGGCTACCTCTTCTTCCGTGACTTCATCCGTCTCCACAGGTTGTACTGTGGTGGTGGGACGAAGAGTGCATCTAATCTGCCATTCCGAGTACCCGTTTTTTCGCAACACGGTTTTGAGGTGTTCCAATTCCTGGGGCAGATTCTCTGCGTCTGAGACGCTGCGCGCCCTGTGTACTAGTGTTTTTAGTACTCCATTCCTCTGAGAAGGGTGGTGGCAGCTGTCTGCATGCAGGTACAGGTCTGTGTGCGTTTTCTTCCTGTACACACCGTGGCTCAGCGTACCATCAGCTCTTCTCTTGACCATGAAGTCCAGGAATGGTAATCTTCCTTCTGCTTCGATCTCCATAGTGAATTTGATGTTTGGATGTATGAAGTTTAGGTGTGTAAGGAAATCCAGGAGCTTGTCCCTACCATGGGGCCAGATGACGAACGAGTCATAGACATAACGGAAGAAACAACTAGGTTTCCCATGTACAAATTCGCGACCACCGGTGAGAGTGGGCTGCCCGTTGCGACTCCATTCGTTTGCTCATAGTATTCCCCATTAAACAGAACATACGATGAGGTCATGACATGCCTAAAGAGTTCGGTGGTGTTCTCGTCTAATATGTGCCCAAAAAGCTCGACTGACTCTCGTAGAGGCACCCTGGTGAATAGTGAAACCACGTCGAAGGTCACTAGGATATCAGTGTCTTTCAGTCTGAAGTTGTCGAGACGTTTCACGAAATCCACGGCATTACGGATATGGTGAGGGCATTTACCTACATAGGGGCTAAGTAATTCAGCCAGATATTTTGCCAACAAGTAAGTAGGTGCCCTAATGTTGCTGACAATCGGGCGCATAAGTACCCCCTCTTTGTGGACCTTAGGGAGTCCATAGAGTTTTGGTGGTACAGGTCCTTGAGGTGACAATTTCTTGGCGTCCCTCTCTGGTAGATCCGCGTCCTTGAGTAGAGCCCTGGTCTTGTTCTCTACCTTCTTCGTGGGGTCAGCGTTGATCTTCCTATAGGAGTCGCCATCTAGCAGGCGCTGCATCTTCTCAATGTAGTCCTTCGTGGTGTAGCAATTTTAATGGCCAGTAGTGTATTTAGGGAAAAATTGACTTCATTTATGATTTGGTTAGGCTTCGCCACGACGGTCACTTCACAGCCGTTTAGAGAGGGGTGTAAGGCTCTTAAGTCAGAGACAGCGACAGAGAAAGAGGGAGGGAGGCAGAACAACCTAGAAAACAACGAACGCGAAGCCGTTTGTCCAGTCAGAAACAGAGAGAAGGCCAAATGACGGCGGGATTTACGATCGGCAGTAACCGAACCCACGACAGCCTGAGCTACGCGAGACTGTACGCTACGCTACGCCGCGATCGGCCACACAACAGGCCGGAGCAGGCGGCTGCACTAAATCCGTCAGCCCGACCCGGCGGTGGCCGCGCAGATAGCATCTCCCCACCCTCCCCCCCTCTACTCTTTCCGTTTCCCACTCCCTACCTGCCCCCCCCCCCCACCCTACTGCACCCTGTTGTGGGATGTTCGCATTAATTAATTGCTATCGACCTGGACAGATAAGCCTGTCCGCTCCTCCAGGGCTCAGTCCTCGTCTAGTCCTGGCCGTAACTAACGGCGCAACGACGCGCCCAGATAGCGATCTTAACAAAACACGACACGGGTAGTACCGTACCGTAACTAGAAGGGCGAAGCGCCGGCCGATCCCAAGACCTGCGGCCCCAGTTGCCCGGATCGAGCTGTCACATGCCGTTCGACTGACTACGAAAATGGCTCTATTAATTAATTTATTCAACTATTCGTTCTTTCGGGTCGACTTTCATGGTGATAACAATGGTCTGTTATTTACAAAATTACATGTAGCCTATGTGAAGTTCTGTCGGTGCCTAATGTGTTCCAAAACGCCGCGCATGAAAACGGGGCTTGATAGGAAGCCACAGTCAAGTGTTTTTGATAGCCCTTGGGCTAGGGACCATTTGTATACCCAACAGAAGGATTATCTTAGTGTCACTATCCTACAGTATAAGTCAAGAAATGAATATTGCACATTCCCTCCTGCCTAGGCATATGTTCTCTCTCTCTCTCTCTCTCTCTCTCTTTTTTTTTTTTTTTTTTTTTTTTTTTTTGCATTTGGTGTGGTCTGAGATGGGCCTGAACGGGATTACGGAAGCACCATTAGTTCATGGGCGGCTTATTACGAAACCCCCAAAAAAGTTTTTTACCATTTTTTCGTAGTAAAACCGAGCCGCGGTTTCCAAGACGGCTATGCACGGCAATTGGCTGAAATTTTTACGATATATTTTTAAGATTCCAATCTCGAACTGTCTTGAAAATTTTCTTGATATCTTTACCCAGTTCCGAGATATAGAGATTCAAAGTTACTTTTACACGTAAGATATGGGCGTAAAAACCGGAGTGAGGCGAAACGTTACTTATAAAGTGACATGGCGCGGAGAAATGTGCTCTAGTGTCTCCGTTACCATAAGAAAGTTTCTGGGAACCCTATGTTGCAGCACTGAAGCGCATGCAAAATTTTTGTGCGCCTAAAATCCTGTCTGAGCTGTAAAATTAGTTTTGGTTATTTCAGTTTCACGTAAGTAAACTATCGAAGTGTTACTCACCCACAAATTTCTTTTCAGCATATGAGTGATAAACCTTAAAAAGAGCAGCAAAAAGAAGGAATCCAGTAGAAAAATCCTTCTATTGGCGCACAAAAAAGGCGAACGTGCTCCTGTTAAAAGACTCAGACTGAAAAGTGGGGTACCAGCTGCCTCATTCTACCTTCGTCAGCATCTTTAAACATTTTCACAAAAATTTCTTTTTTATGCTGAGAGAGGAGACAGTGGTAGTGGCCAAGAGACGGAAAAATAATATATACTGGAAGATAGTAGACAGTAGTTGTGGTATAGAAAGAGTGAAGAAGACAATGGCAGTTTGAGAGAAAGAGAGGCACGCAGTGACAGTGGAATGTAGTTGACAGTGTCAGAGCAGTAGTAGGAAGAGAGTGAAGGAGACAGTGACAATGCGAGAGAAATTAAGAGAAGGAGAAAGTGAAGAGGGTGAGAGCCAGTAATAATGAGAGACGGTTTATGACAGTGAGAAGAGGTAGCAGCAGTGGGAAGAAGTAAATGAGATAGTTGTAGTAAGAGAGAGCAAGAGGAGACAGTGAGTCTGGGAGAAGACGGCACTAGTAGCACAGAACGAAAGAGACTATGGTGCGACAGTGACAGTTAGAAAGACACAAAGAGATAATGGGCTGAATGAGACAGTGAGAATGGGTCAGTGGGAGTGGATGAACAACTTACAGCAATGGACTAGTGAGAGAGAGAGAGAGTTACATTTAGGGGAGCTTGTGAGAGGTAAATTGAATGTTAAAAAGATCGCGAATGTCTTCGCGTGCCAAAATTTTTGGGAACATTTTTAAAGGTGTGAGGAAGGTAGAATGAGGCAACTGGTACCATACTTTGTAATGAGAGTTTTTAAAACATGACCATATTCGCCTTTTTTGTGCTCCAATAGGACCATTTTTCCGCCGGTGATAATCTATTTTTTCCTGCTCTGAATACTGAACCAAGTTTGCAGTGTCTGTTATACTAACCAGATCTTTATCATTTCCCAACATTCCTACAGGGTGCAGTCTCAAATTTCCTTTCTCCTGAATTAGCTATATCACAAAAAATCTATTGTAAATTCTTTTTATATATATTAGTGTCATTATTGTTATTATTGTCTTTTTATTGATTATTATCATCACCATAATTGTTGGTGCCAGCAGCAGCAGTAGTAGAAGTACTGGCAGTATTAACTTTAGTATTTCATATTAAAATTGTTATTTCTTAGGTTACTATTATGTAAAAATGATACTGCATGTATGAAACTCTGATCCTGTGTAAGTGAGGATCTGGTCAGATTAGTTCAAATAAATAAATATATTCCTTGTCTACGTATTTTTCCTATATACTGTATATGTTTTAATTCCTCAGTGAACGTTATTTGAGCATATAACTTCATTTGCATAATATACAGCATGTAAATCGCGCTTCTTCCTGTTTCGATAAATAAAAATAACATCGCATAAAAGAAGGCACTACTTATTACTCGGTGGAGTACTAATTTTCTTCACTTGATTCTTACTGAACGGAATGTATCCATTCTCCTTGAGAGCACGGATACTAAAACCTTAGCCGGCCGTGGTGGCCAAGCGGTTAAAGGCGCTACAGTCTGGAACCGCGCGGCCGCTACGGTCGCAGGTTCGAATCCTGTCTCGGGCATGGATGTGTGTGATGTCCTTAGGTTAGTTAGATTTAATTAGTTCTAAGTTCTAGGCGACTCATGACCGCAGAAGTTAAGTCGCATAGTGCTCAGAGCCATTTGAACCATTTACTAAAACCTTATTCTACTTCTTGTAATGACCCAACCGAAGAGCTGAACGTCGCCTTCGGGATATGAGAAGGTAAGCATACCCTACGTCAAATTCGCCTCGCCGATTAACAGGTCCCACGTCACATATACGCTTTGCAAACATTTTGAAAACGTTCTCACTTTTGAATACACGTGTAATCTAGACACAGACAGATGTGGAACACGAATCCTCCGCCGAGGGAAGTGATAGAAGGGCATGCAGCCAACTAACATAGCCGTAACTCATATAACAACGACGATTCGTGGAAGAAACGGGAAAAAAGACAAAAGAAAAACAACAGAAAGCTGATGAGTCTCTATCTTGTGATAACACAACACTAAAAATCTTTTAAACAATGTGTGGTATTAGGGATGCTGTATTGTGGATACTATCCAGGATGAAAGTCACAGCGGGTGGGGCAAATAAAAAGGGGGTGGACGAATGTATACGATTGGACGTGAATGTATGTTTATAACCACGTGTACGCCCACCACGTGATCCACGCCGGTTCAGAACGTAGTGCGTACTGTGTTATTGTGAGTGGGGCGGTGCAAAGGGGACGATGGCACTCACAGTGGAGCAGCGGGCGGTAAGAAAATGTGGCTGCAGTTCACCAGAAAATGCCTCCGAGTCCTACCAAATTAACCTGGCGCCTGTAGCAAGAGACCGCCATAACACGTCGATCATGCGGACCTGCACATGCATCCCTAACGAGTGTCTGTTGTTCACGCATTAAAACTAGCAGATGATTCTCGGCGCCACCAGTTTTGTGAGTGGCTGTTCACTGAGGTGGCAACAAATGGCTTGCACATGGATCTGTCCTGCGTGTATGATGAAATCTAGTTTCACCTGAGTGGTTATGTCAACACACAGAATCATAGGTTCTGGACAGCGGAGAATCCGCATAACTTTTACAAAACACCATTGCTTCATCAAAAAGATGGGGTTTGGTGTGCAGCGTCTGCAGGCCGCATTATTGGTCCCATCTTTTTTCATCAGACGCTGACTTCAGCGTGTTACATTGCCAGCATTTTGAAACCATTTGTGGCAGCATAAACGGAGAAGGAAGAGGCCTACAGTTACTTCCAACAGGATGGAGCAATTGCCCACACATCTGGCCGATCCTTACCTCACAATTACACAATCTTCACGCCTGATGAAGTTGTTAGCAGAGGTTAGTCTTTCGGGGGCCTAGCTGGCCACCGAAATCACCTGACCTTTCAGTATGCGCTATGTGTGGGGAGCCCTCAAGTCTGAGGTGTATCACAAGAACCTCCACAGTCTTATGGAACTGCAGCAGAACATTTCGGATGAGACTGAGCAATCCCAGCAGTGCAACTTCGATCCTCTTTCAGCTACTTACTGACCGGGGCCCAAAAGTGCCAAGAGATGAATGGTGGTCACTTTCAACATCTGATATAGTCAAGTTAGTTCTGTATTTCCTTTCCTACGCTGTGTTTCTTTGTACCCTGGAGCTCTCTTTTCCAGGCCACCTTTATTTGTACCACACTATGACAATAGAGTGGGATCGTCTTTTATCATCACTGTGTACTGACCAAGGATCCACGTGTAACTGATATTCTTTATAGTAGGGTATAATTTACATTCGGTTTTTATATCATCTTCCACCATTATCTGTGTCTCTGAAGTTATGTAATGATTGTTAGTTTTTCCCTAGCGCACTACCGTATGCTGTTGTAATCGCTGCTTATGGAAGTGTGTCCTAACGTAGCGACAAGGTAACACCTGTCACAGAGCGCGTTCGGCTTTAGATTTATTTTACACGGTTTTTCTCCTGAAGAAGCTACCTCGTGTATTGTGTTGAACTATAGTGCAGTAATGATGGAAATAAGCATGGGACAGTTATTACTGTAGTACGTGAATTTTCAGTTCCTGTGTGGGTACTTCTCTTTGATGGGTTAACCGACCTTGAATTTGCGTTTAGACTCTAAAACTGTCATTCATATAACTGAGTTCTGCGAAATGTCCCCGAATGTATTCCAATTATGTGTTTATGCGGCCGATGCTCATTTGCGTGATCCTGGCTTTGGGTTCTAATATAGCGAATAAATTTATTGTAATACTTGGCAGGTTGTCTTCTGGTATTCTGGCGGTAGTCTTAATGATAATTGCCGTGCACTGTGGTTGGATGTCTTTGGCTGTCAGTCCGGCTTTCTGTCTACCTAAGGTCTTTGTACTGAAGCTGACTTTCCAGATATTCCCTCTCCAGACATATCAACAAGTGAGAACTTCTATTTTATGTGCTGTATTAGTTGTAAGCGGAAGTATTTCAGTATGTGGTATACTGTGCTAATTTCGTATGTGTGGAGAAAATGACTCTTTGTACTCGGATAAAGTTCTTCATATTCGTAGTGCGGTAAGCTTCATTTACAAGTTCAATTTGAGCATATACTTCAGGTTCTGGATCGTCATGATCCCCACACATTTAATCTCGTTAGTGTGCCATAGCAGGGTGTGCTGGCATAAGCTGCCGCCAGCACACCAGTCGGCAAAGATGAAGCGCGAAGATCGATTAGTAGGCAGTGGATCCAGCGCACCTATCACGAGAGAGGCCAGAGACACACTCACAAGCAACACGTCCCCAACGCCCTCTCAACAGCATGTATTTAGGCCGCCACTGCTGAGCGGATAGCCTCTCTCAGTCACTCCTCCTGGTTGCCATCTGTCAGTATACTCGCAGAGCGAGTTTAGTTCGTCACAGGCTACGATAATACATAGTGACCAGATTAGTGAATAAAGCAGGACTGCTTTACCTCAATCAGAATTGTACTATACATCAGTCTGCAAGAGGACTACTTCATGTTAAGTAAAGTTTTCAATTCATGCAAGTAAAGAATCGTATTTTCCACATCTGTATTTGTGTTGTAGAAAGAGGATACTGGCCACCCATAACAACATCCTTTCCCTTGTTTCCTTGCGGTACAAGACTCTACACAGGGTTTGTCATGTGTATTTGGTTTTTGAACCTAGGAGAAATATTTTTTATTTATTTCCATTGAATTTTATCGTGACCGCATCTGCATGTTTATGTATTACAAGAAGTACCCAGCCACACTTTGCTGTGGCTCAGTCTTCTTAAGTGGAAATGAAAGAAAAAAGAAAACAGGAGGAGGAGGAGGAAATTAGCATTTGATATCCGTCGACAATGACGTTATTAAAGACGGAGCGCAAGCTCGGATTAGTGATGGAAGGGCAAGGAAATCGGCCATGCCTTTTCAGAGGAAGTACCCTGGCATTTTCTTGAAGCGATTTAGGGAAATCTAGGAAAATCTAAATCAGTATGGCCGGACGTGGGTTTGAACCGTCGTCCTCCCGAACGCCAGACCAGCGTAATCACCATTGCGCCTCCTCGTTTGATAAAAAAATAAATCACACATTTCTAATGTGTATGGGAATTGGATATACAGGGTATCCATAAAGTCCCTTTACAACTTCAAAATTTTATTACAACGGCAGTTTTGAAATATTTTAACAAAATTTCTTTTATTGCAATCACTGTTTCCTAAAGTTTTTATATATACTACAATTTTGAGTTTCAGACACTTTGTTGATGGAAGGAACTGAACCTCTATAAAATGGCAACTCCTCAAGAGAAGGAACATTGTGTGTCCTGGTTTATTCAGACAAAATTGGATGTTCAGACTCAACGAAACTTCAGAACGTAGTATGGAAGAGATCCACCATCGCGCCCTTCAATCTGTGGATGGCTCAAACAAATTACGGAGAAAGGGACAGTGTTGGATAAAGGGTGGAGCGGGTGACCAAGAACATCCGAGGAAAACATCGATCGCATTTTAAACGTCTTAACTCGTTCACTTTACGAAGTCCATCCGCATTGCTGCCAGACAGTTGCAACTACCACGTCAAGCTGTGCATAAGGTCCTCCACAAGAACTTACGTGTGTACGCTTACAAAGTCCAACTTGAGCCACATGACAAGCCAAAACGGACAGAGTTTGCATTCAACATGCTGGAACGCCTTTCGGAGAATGAAACATTTCTCAAGCGAGTTTGTTTCAATGACGAGGCAACTTTTCATGTTTCTGGGACATTAGACAGACACAAAGTGAGAATATGGTAATCTGAACACCCCCATGTGACTACGGAGCTTCACCGGGATAGTTCACAAGTGAATGTATGTTGTGGAATCATGTTGAACCGAATAATCGTCCATTTTTCTTCAACGAGTCAACAATTACTGCAGATGTTTACCTCGACCTTCTGACCGAATATGTAGGCCCACAATTTATTGAATTACAACCAAATATCATTTTCCAGCAAGATGGTGCCCCACCACATTGTGGACTGCATGTTCGTCGGTTCCTCAATGAAACATTTCCAGGCAGATGCATTGCGAGGGATGGGCCACCGCTTGGATTTTTTTATGGGGGTGTGTAAAAGATATCGAGTATCAAACACAGATATGGGACATTGCTGACTTGAAGCAAAGGATTCGTAATGCCATTGCCACCACTGATGACGCTATGCTACAGCGAACATGGCAAGAAATCGAGTACCGTCTTGATGTGCTTCATGCAACTAAAGGAGCCCATACACAGGTCTGTTAAACACTCAAAAAACTTTTATAAACACTGATTTCAACAAAAGAAATGTTGTTAAAATATTTCAACAACTGCCGTTGTAATAAAATTTTGAAGTTGTAAAGGGATTTTATGGACACCCTGTATATCCTAAACTTGTTCTCTCCTCTGTCTCTGCCCAACTCCTTTCTTTGTCCATTCCCCCATCTTCTCCCTCCCTCTGTCAATCTTCTGTTCCCCACTCTCTCTCTCTCTCCATCTCCTCCTGTCCCCCTTCCCCTCTCTCTGTGCATCTGCACCTTCCCGTTTCGTCCCACACCTTTGTCTATCTCCTCTTCCCCTCTCTGTCTGGCCTTGTGCTTGTTTATTGTTACTGCAAATTCAGATTCTGTAATAGTATTCTAATCATAAATCAATAAGCCATAAATAAAACTTTCCTATTTTAACAACGTTTCAGTATTGTATATCTGATGATGTTTCCCTATTTTTAAATTTATATTAATTTATGTATTACATATATTCAAAAAGTAGGTAAATAAATACATACCCGTATACCAATGGATCGTTGTGTAAAAATTACAGTCGGTCGAGAACTTTCGAAGATTAACGATTTTGAAGAAACCTACGTTTGCATTTTTATAACGTTCCACTTTTATTTCATATACGAGGTCTGTTCAGAAAATTCTGGAACCTACATAATTTTGCGCCAGTGGTGTGTTGGAGCGAAATGCGACTGACATCCCTGCACACGTCTGTGTTCAATGTGTAACTGCCAGAAGTTTCACTGTTACATATCTGTTAGTTATTATTCAGCGCTGCGTTCAGCAGAACGTTTGAGAGGTGGCATGAGCCCCCTCTCATATTTCTATCTTACGACTCTCCTCTCTATTTGCATGCGGTGGAGGGCTGCTATTCCTTCACACGCGGACTTCCCATGCAGCGTCTCTCGCCACCCGAGTGGTCCAGTGACAGGCGGGCTCTTCTGACTTTGAAAGGGTAGGCCGACAGGTGTGGGGGGTCGAGTGAATGCTTTCCGGACGCCGACATTGTCAGGAGACGCGCCCGCGGGAGCCGGAAGTGGCGGCTGGGCTGGAGGTTCCGTTGCTTCGCAGAAGCTTAGCGAAAACACTTTCTGGTGGGCTACCAGCGAGGCGTGGGAATGACTTATGTACACAGGCAGCTGTGGCGGGAAAATTCCCGCGCTTTCTGCAAAATAGTAACTGGGATTGGCTTGCTCAGGGCATAGCTCCGTGACGTAGCAAAATCAGCACAGAAATTGGCGCCAAGAATCTCCATTGGTGGAATGGTGGTGCTCCGGCAATGGAGTGGAATTTCCGCCGGTTTTCGAGTTGCTGATTGGAACGTTTAACCACGGCCACTGTCGTGGGGGCGGGAATGTTCTGTGTTCGGCCTGTACGGGTGCTCTTGTGAGGAGTCGGCAGTCGCCTTTCGGTCGAGGACGTCGAAGCAACCAGCCCTCGCCTGCGGTACGCCAGATCGTGTTCTGGCAGCCAAGAAGACAGTTTTGGTAATGTATGTCCGCAGCACCGGCAGATAGGGATTTTCCTAGGTGATAATCAGAGCTCAGCAGAGCGCGCCTGTTCGTTTTTTTTTTTTCTGTGTTCTGTCTTGAGTAGCAGCAATTATTGTTAGGTTAGCTGTCTGTCTCCCTTCAGATTTGAGTGGCAAGGAATTTGGCTCCACATACCACTTCGTCTTAAACCTCACAATCTAGTTCAGGGACAACTTCACCTTTACAGTGTTTGTATGAGTATCAAATTTGAGCCAATTTGATTTATTGTAAATGTTTGTGTTTTTGTTTATTATTTTGTGATTAGTCTTAATAAATCCTATTGTTATTTTGGACAGAACTTTCATTCTGTTAATCGATAGAGCAACCCTATCATTCCTCACTATGCTAATGAAACCTTTGTTTATTTAACTTATTTATCAAATTAAATTATTGCAGGTGCCAAACTCTCTTCTACTCCACTGGCAGGGTTAATTAGAGTCAGTTCGCGTATTTTTTTTTATCCTTGTGCAACAGCAAAAGTCGGAGTTAGAATAGGGGGGGCTTAGAGCATGATTTACATATGTGGATTCTAGTAGAATTTAGTGATAAATACACTGCTAGCCCCGGCACCTCGCACGTTGTGTTGCACAGTTTGTGAATTTCGAGATGGCGGAGTTAGAGGATCAACGCGTCTGCATTAAATTTTGCGTGACACTTTCGAAATCTATTACAGAGAAACACTACATGACGTAGGAAGCCTACAGTGATGTGTGCCTAAGCCGTACTCGGTGTTACGAATGGTTTACACGGTTTAAAAATGGCCGGACGGAAGTTAAAGGTCACCCACGTTCAGGACGCCCTTCGACGTCTACCGATGACGTTAATGTCAAGAACGTCAACGAAATTGTGCGTGCCAATCGAAGACTGATTGTCCGATATATTGCAGAAGAATGTGACATTTCATTGGATCATGTCATGAAATCCTGACCCAGCATCTTGGAATGCACCGTGTTGCCGCCAAGTTCGTCCCACGGTCCATGAGTCACGACCAGAAAGACCTTCGTCTCGCTATCTGTGAAGAGGTTCTGGATCACACAAACGAGAGCGAGATGTTTCTTAAGAAAATCGCAACTGGTCATGAGACGTGGTCTAACGTTTATGATGTTAAGATCGAGATTCGATCTTCACAATGGATCGGGAAAGGTTCTCCAAGACCAAAAAAAGCTCGTCGGGTCAGGTCAAATGCCAAAGCCATGCTGATAGTTTTCTTTGACTTTCAAGGATTAGTTCATCATGAATCCGTGCCATAGGGACAAACTGTTAATCTATGGTACTATCGGGACGTGTTGCTACTGCGAGAAAATGTGAGAAGGGAACGGCCTGAAATGTGGCGAGACAATTCACGGCTCTTGCATTACGATAGCCCACCCGCACTATCATCCTTGTTCGTGCGTGACTGTTGCACATAAAACGAAATCACTGTGCTGCCTCATTCTGCGTACTCTCCAGACCTGGCCCCTGTGAACATTTTTTAAAATTATTTTCAAAGTTGAAAACCCCGTTGAAAGGAAGAAGCTTTGCAACGATAGACGAGATAAAAGAAAATTCGCAGACGGCGCTTCGCGCTATCCAGCGAGAGGCGTAACAAGACTGCTTCCGGAAATAGAAACAGCGTTGGGAGTGGTGTAACAATTGTGAAGAAGAGTATTTCGAAGGTGATGACGTATGGAGGAGAGTATTTAGAAGGAGACCATGTACAATAAGATAAGTGTAGAAAAATTATATGGACAAAGTTCGGCAATTTTCTGAACAGACCCCTCGACCCTGCTCCCCCCACCACACACACACACACACACACACGCTGGAGACTTGTGATAACAGGTGAATAATATTAGTACAATTTCAAATGAAATGTTGTGTCCAAATTTCAAAGTAATTCACGAAGACGTTTCGGAAGTTTGTGATTTATATCTACATTTTACTTCTATAAAAACTGTAGATGTTCATAATCGCAATCTCCGAAAGTTTTTGACCGAATGCTTTGAAATTTTCACTGGACGTTGCACTGGAATACGCATGCGTTTTTGGACCTATTTTTGATAATGGGTATTATATAATTTTTATAAAATTCATAACAGGGAGAAGTTGTAACAAAAAAACCTCAAAAATTTAGACACACACACGTGAACCACGTCAGATGTAACACCGCTTTTATTTCGTGAACAGTTACATGTATAGAAAAGCGGTTTTCGACAAATGTTAAAGCGTCGGGGGGCGCAAATGTAAGGATTTAGAGGAATATTTCACTAGAGGAAAGATACATACTGCCTACAATAAAATCAAAGAGGCCTTTGCGGAAAAGAGAAGCAGGTGTGTGAATATCAACAGCTAAGATTGTAAACCACCCCTAAGCAAAGGAGGGAAAGCTGAAATTGCCAAGGAGTATGTAGACGGTCTATACAGGGGAGATGAACTTGAAAGCAATATTATAAAAAGGGAAGTAACGTAGATGAAGATGAGATGGAAAGTATTTTACTGCGAGAAGAATTTGACAAAGCTCTGAAAGATCTAGAAGCAAACAAGACTCGGGGAGTAGACGTCATTCTGGCGCAACTACTGATAGCCTTGAAAGAGCCACCATGACACAACTTTTCCATCTGGTGAGCAAGATGTGTGAGACCGGCGAAATACCCTCAGACTCCAAGAAGAATGTGGCAATTCCAAGTCCAAAGAAAGCGGTTACTGATAGGTGTGAAAGTTACAGAGCTATCAGGTCAATAAGTCATAGTTGCAAAATACTAACACGAATTCTTTACAAAAGAATGGAAAAACTGGTAGAAGCTGACCTAGGGGAAGATCAGTTTGGATGCCGAAGAAATGTAGGAACACTTGAGGCATACTCACCCTACGACTTATCTTAGAAGGTAGGTTAAGGAAAGGCAGACCAACAAAAAAAAAAAAAATGGTTCAAATGGCTCTGAGCACTATGGGACTCAACATCTTAGGTCATAAGTCCCCTAGAACTTAGAACTACTTAAATCTAACTAACCTAAGGACATCACACACACCCATGCCCGAGGCAGGATTCGAACCTGCGACCGTAGCAGTCCCGCGGTTCCGGACTGCAGCCCCAGAACCGCACGGCCACCGCGGCCGGCGCAGACCAACATTTATAGCGTTTGTAGACTTAGAGAAACTTTCAACAATGTCGACTGTAATATTCTCATTGAAATTTTGAAGGTGACAGGGGAAAAATGCAGGGAACGAAAGGCTATTTACAATTTGTACAGAAACCAGACGGCGGGAATAAGACTCGAGTGGCTTGAAAGAGAAATAGTGGTTGAGAAGGGAGGAGGACAGGATTGTGGCCTATCTCCGACGTTATTCAGTTCGTACATTGAACAAGCAGTAAAGAAAAATGTGGAGTAGGAATTAAAATTCAGGGAGAAGAAATAAAAACTTTGAGGTTTGCCGATGACACTGTAATTCTGTCAGAGACAGGAAAGGACTTGGAAGAGTAGTTGAATGGAACGGACAGTGATTTGAAAGGACGATATAAGATTACCATCAACAAAAGCAAAACAAGGATAATGGAATGTGGTCGAATTAAGTTTGGTGATGCTAAGGGAATCAGATTAGGAAACTAAGCAGTGAAAGTGGTAGATGAGTTTTGCTATTTGGGCACCAAAATAACTGATGTAGGACGACGTAGGGAGGATATAAAAGTAGACTGGAAATGGCAAGGAAAGTATTTAAGTGTTAAGAAGTCTTTTCTGAAGGTATTTGTCTGAAGTATATCCATGTCTGGAAGTGAAACATGGACGAAAAACGGTTTAGATAAAAAGAGAACAGAAACTTTCGAAATGTGGTGCTACAGAAGAATACTGAAGACTAGATGGGTCGATCATGTAACTAATGCCGAAGTACTGATTAGAACTGGAAAGACGTTTGTGGCACAACTTCACCAAAAGAAGGAATCGGTTGACAGGACACATTCTGTGACATCAACGGGTCACAAATTTAGTGTTTGAGGGAAGTGTGGGGGGTAAAAACCGTGAGGGAAACCAAGAGATGAATACAGTAAGCAGATTCTGAAAGATATAGGTTGCACTAGTTATTCGGACATGAAGAGGCTCGTAAGGATAGAGAAGCATGGAGAGATGCACCAAATCAGTCTTTTGACTGAAGACCACAACAACAACATAGTTTTGCTGTCGTATGTACACTATTATCAGTGCAGCTTCTCAGAGGCAGCCGAATGTTCTCTCTTTCCGTGCGATATCGTATATCGTGTGTTGATATGAGATTTCGGTCTTCCGTGGAACAATGCATTGATGTTTCTGCAGGGGAGCTAAACGCAAGAGCAAGGGCCCGCTTGTAGTACTAGTATGGTCAGTGTGCATGAAGGGAGGAAAGACATTCGAAAACAATATAAAATTGTCGTATCAAATGTAGTGAAGATTTTTGATTGATATGGCCAGCAGTGTAGAAAGTAGCGTAGAACATTGCATTCTGTGCAAGTTCATAAAATGACAAACAATATTGTGGTATTTCCGAAACGACTGTATTCCGTGTCAACACTGCAGCAACATCAGCAGAATCTCTAGATGTGAGCACGTGTTTTTGTTCTCCAAAAAAGGGATATAAACGAA
The DNA here is from genome assembly GCF_023898315.1 of Schistocerca nitens. Taxonomy (NCBI): domain Eukaryota; kingdom Metazoa; phylum Arthropoda; class Insecta; order Orthoptera; family Acrididae; genus Schistocerca; species Schistocerca nitens. Next base: position 507,882,092 of record NC_064618.1, on the reverse strand, counting down.
AACGGAAACTACAGAATTTGTCGATTTTTACAAAAGGTTAGTGCGTAGAACTGTACTCCGATACCACGAAAGAGAAGAGTATCCAACGTTTAGAAAAATACCGAGTGATCTCTATGAAACAATTAATTATTTTGGCTCAGACACCTCGTTCCTTGTCTTCCCCGCTCACTTTGGCTTAAAGTATAATGATGGAAAAAAATTTTCAATGAAATGCAGCCACGTTGCAGCAGCAAGAACCAAGTTTTGTGTAAAGTGTACTCACTGCGTGCTGAGGACAAAAGTGGTGTAGGAAACTTCGATAAAACTTGTATTTCACGAAACCACACGTAAAAATATTTTGGTCGACTTCAACGGAAATATTGGCCTGAAATTACTTGCATTTACATTTATACTGCGTATATGGGCGATCTGGGTTATGAACGCAGTGGCGAAGGGTCAGTAAAAGCTGCATATAAAAGAATTTCGGGAGGCAGGGAAAATTCTCGGTCCTGCTACAATACTGGCGATGGCATACAGCCACTCACGTGCTAATTTGCTGTGTTTTATAAGGAGAAGAGATCTAAATAGCTGCTGTGCCTTTACTCACTCTTTCATACACGCTTGGTCTTCTGTGCTAGTTTTGAAACTGGTAATATGCTCTCTGGTCAGGAGGCCTCGCAGGTGTATTCTGTAGATATCACTAATCCACTAGGAGCTATATTCAATGAGTGTGGTGTAAGACTTATCCTCTGCGATGTAGCTTTCAGTCCTATTGTGGTAGATGAATGTGGTGGCCCTGTTAAAGTGTTTTCGGAGTTTGCAACTCAATATCAGTGGTTGCTGATGGTGGGAAATCTTCAGTTTAAAGCCACTCTTGTCAATACGCAAAATTCTAGATTTTCGAAAGTTGTTAACGGCTGAGCACTGCAAATATGCATTGCCAAACAAAGTCGCAGTTTGAAAAATTGTGCTAACTTTTCCATGATTTGATCTGAGCTATTTACGAATATCATCCTCGTAATACTTGCTAAATGGTTTCAAATAGGCTACATCCAATGGCTGTAGCCTGCGAGACGTATGTGGCGGGAAACACAAAAGTATAGCCCCGTTACCCCTTGCTAGATCGATTAATTCCAAACTCTCTGCGGTAGTCGGATGTCCATCTAGAATAAGAAGAAGTGGATTCTGTTCATTCATCCCTATGAATGGTACAAAGTGCTTGAACCAATCTACAAAGCTTCCGTTCCCTTGGGAAAATTAGCTTTGGATGGACGCGCACACCAGATGTGGAAAAGCAGAGGTGAGAGTTCTCACTTGCCTACATTCTTTCAGAGTAAGTGTTCTTGAGTGGCTCTTGAGATTTACTGATATTCTCATTTCAACAAAATTAAATATTTTATCTCCAGTTAACTTGTATGACAACACAGCCGAGCGATTCAAAGCATTTGTCAACTTTTGGTTTATTAAAGGCCACAGGCCGAGCCAATAAAGTAGTTTCTGGCTTCTGTAAACTCAGTGTATGATACTCTCTCAAAACGCCTCTTTTCCGCTCTGCTCCTGCTTTTCTATAGTTGTCAGGTGGATGAAGCAAATTGTTGCATTTATCCGGTTCATAGGCTAATATTCAGAGTTCATTAGTTACTAATTCAAGTTATTGAGCTTCCACTTTAGTCAAGTATCCAACTAGTTTCGCCTCTTGTCCTACTTTAAAGACACTTTTCTAACACAGTAGCCCCCTTTTTTTTTTTTTTTTTTTTTTTGACATATGACGCGCGACAGTGCTTTGGGGGATATCGAATAGAGTTGCTGCATTCTTATAGCCAATTATCCAGTTATTGCAGCTTCTACAGACTCTTGCATGGAAATAATAGATCAACCTTGCCTGATAGCTTTACATTTGTAGGCTCAAACCATTCTTAAAATGAAGAACAAACCGCCTTCAGTCACAAGTTGCGTTTATTTACTGCACTATGCATTTCGAGCCCTGGAAGCTCATCTTCAGATGCTTTTTAGTGATTTACATCAGGTTTTTTGGTTGTTTGCCTGTTGATATTACATTTTTGTGTTACAACATGGAATATTGTAGATATAAGTTTAACAGCGTTAATAATATGAAACTAACTTACAGTTTAACATTGTATGATGTGTGCTTCTGTTGTGCAGTTGGTATACACAATACACATCTTTAATTTTGCAGTACATACTGGGACATATACATAGTCACACACTTTTTCGCACATTGCAGTAGCAGAATGAAAACACGCCAAAGATTCTCGTTCATACAGACGTTCTACTTCTAAATATAATCAATTTTCTTGTTTCACAGAAGATAATATAGTATAGTATTACTAGTACACAGATATTATTAAAATAATTATTTGGCACCATGTTGTAGGTTGTCAGCTGTTTGTAATATTATAGATTTGATTCCTCAGGAAAAATAAACTTTTAAAGGTGTAGAAAAAAAATTGTGGCTGTTAAACTCTGTTTGTTCATTCAACAAGTTTTCGGAATATTTTTCTTTGTGTAGCATTATTTCTAAATGTTCTAGTAGATTAAGTTTTTTACTGTTGGGTTCTGTGTGAAGTACAGTTAGGCTGTTGTGGATGTCGTCAAGTCTGTGTTTATTAATATACATGTGGTTAGCTATTGTAGATTTTTCAAAATGGTTCAGTCGAAAGGCGTCGGTGTGTTCTTTATACCGTGTGTGGAAGGTTCTTCCAGTTTTTCCTGTGTAAAATCCAGGGCAACTGTTACATTGTAATTTATATATTCCACTGTGTTGTGTTATTGGCTTGTTTGTGTTCACTGTGTGAGGTAAGTGGTATCCAAGTTTGCTGTTTGTGGAGAAAGATATTTTAATATATTTTTTTAATAAGTTAGCCATTTTTTGTGAGACTGTGCCTAAGTATGGAATGGTTGTAAAGATTTGTTTCGTGTCGGTAGTTTCTTTTTCAGTGTTTTTGTGAAGGATGTTGGTCTGAATTTTTCTAGATAGTTTATAAATTGATTTTACAGAGTAACCATTATTTACTGCAATTCCATACTCGGGCCGGCACACAGTTTTAATCTGCCAGGAAGTTACATTAAAGGTTGGAAGTAAATTCATTTATAACTTACGTTACATCAAGCCTACATTTTCCGTATCTGTTCGTAAACTATCCTCAGCGAGAAAATGAAGTAATATTATCTGTGCGTATGAAAACTTTTTCTGCATCACTAATGACTGATCCAAGATTTTAAATCCTACAGGCACTGGAAACTCTGTTATTCCATGGAAAGTGCGGATGTGAATCTTACACCCTCTCAAATCGCCGTGCTCAACTCAAATACTGCGCGTCAGATGAACTGCATCACGACTAATTTTGAATCCTTCCCCCAGCGTTTACGCGGCAGATGTGTTTCGGAAATCGCGGAATAAGCCTTGGAATGTGGGTTCGACTTGAGGCCTGCGATATTCCACTCACGCAACACCTGCGAGCAATTGCGGCGTGGGCGTCTACGCGAGGCTTTGCCATGCAGCGCGAGCGCCGGCGCATGGTCGATGCGTCGGGCCCACAGCTGCTGCATTTCTCAGCTAATTGCAGGCTCCGGGCTCCCGGTTTCTCACCTCACGTCGTTAAATAAGAATAATTGCACGGCCATCAATCTCGCGCGAATAATACGGGTAAAATCTTCCGTAGTAAAGCGGACGTCGCGCTGGAAATCGCCGGTAATTATTTGTAAGTAATTAATTTCGCCATTATCATAACTTGTCACGCAGCCCTCGCTAACCGTTCCCAAACAACCGCCCGCCTTTAATATGTATGCCAGTGTGGCCACGAAATTATAAACGGGTAATTTTCCGAGTGGCGAAGTGTAAAAAACGATTTCCGTATTTAAACTGATCCCTCGGCCATGTCAAATCGCTAATAAACGTCTTCCACCGTCCGAAGGCCTGAGGGACAACAGCCCGTGTATGTCAGGCAGCGATCGACGCATGCGCACGCGTTCCACGGCGTCGCGCAGCCGTCTGCTACGAAGGCGGTTGACAGGAGCGAGGATAAACCATCAAAAATCGAGATCACGCAACCAGTAGGGTTGGGGACTTGTGGTGGCGCTCTGACACTTCATTTATTTTATTTTACGCGTCTACTTCTGTAGGATCAAATTGGGGAGCAAATCTCGAAGGTCACGGAACGTTTCAGTACACGAAATTACAACATAAAAGTAATAACAGATAAAATAAAATGTTTATGAACCAAATAAAAACACAATGCATAAGTAAACGCAATCAACAATATAACACAGGAATCAGCTTAATTTTTCAAGCAACTCCTCGTCAAAATAGTAGGAGTGATCCATGAGGAAACTCTTCAGTTTCGATTTGAAAGCGCGTGGATTACTGCTAAGATCTTTGAATTCTTGAGGTAACTTATTGAAAATGGCTGCAGCACTATACTTCACACCATTCTGCACAAGCGTTAAGGAAGTGCGATCCAAATGCAGACTGGATTTCTGCCTAAAATTAACTGAGTGAAAGCTGTTAATTCTTGGGAATAAGCTGATATTGTTAAAAAGAAACAGTTGTTTTATTGATGAATTCAGCATTAGAGATTCCAGGTTCAGTTCCCTTGCCAGATCGGAATGGATGTTCAGTCATGCTACATCATTTAACCGGTCTTGGTTCACGGTAGCCCTGGTGTAAGTTTGAGAGGCCAATGTCAGAATAGCCATACTAATGAACAGGGGTCGATAAAGACAAAACGTTCGCGAACTTACACCACTTATTTCACCAACCGCCCGTTTCTGAGCCAAAAATATCCTTTGAGAATGGGAAGAGTTACCCCAGATTATAACACCGTACATCATAAGCGAATGAGAATGAGCGAAGTAGACTACTTTTCGTGTCGAACTATCACATATTTCAGATACTGTTCGAATGGTAAAAATGGTAGCATTAAGTCTTTGAAAAAGATCCTGAACACCTATAAATTTGAACTGTTCAGTTTCACTAATCACACGCCCATTCTGTAAAATTAGAACGTAGATTTTTGTTGAGTTGTGTGTTAGAAACTGTAAAAACTGAGTCTTTGTGTGATTTAACGTTAATTTTCTACAAGCTATGAACTTATGTCATGAACTGCACTATTTGAAACATTGCCAACGTAGCACACTACATCCTTAACTGCCAAGCTTGTGTCATCAGCAAACAGAAATATTTTAGAATTACCTGTAATACTAGAGGTACTAAATTGCCCAAATACTTTTCTGTGTGTTAAAATGTGCACCAAACTGAAACGAATAACAGCTTTTATAATGAGCCTAGTGTTTTTAAAAACAGTTCCCACCTAGCGTGGAAAGTATCTGTGCGTGACTGACAAATTTTTACTACTATTATGAATTTTTCAGTTTACGCAATAGTCACACTCGTCAGCTCATTTTTATAAAATTCTAATTGTTATTTTAACCAAACAGATGATAGGGAAAATTATATTAAAGAAAAATAAAGGAACTTTAACTTTGATATTTATTTTAAAGTTTACTAGAGTTCAATGAAACGTACAACATGTTAAGCATGATTCAAATCTGGTGCCTTATTTACTGTTAGGAAAACGTGACTTTCTAAGAACAGGAAACAAAAAAATAGGAAACAAGGAATAGGAAAAAAATGAAATGGCTCTGAGCACTATGGGACTCAACTGCTGAGGTCATTAGTCCCCTAGAACGTAGAACTAGTTAAACCTAACTAACCTAAGGACATCACAAACATCCATGCCCGAGGCAGGATTCGAACCTGCGACCGTAGCGGTCTTGCGGTTCCAGACTGCAGCGCCTTTAACCGCACGGCCACTTCGGCCGGCAAGGAATAGGAAACAGGGTGCAATACCACATTCAAAACTAACACACAAAGATTGTTGAAGGGTATACAAAACGAAATGAACCACAACCAATCGATTCTATTTAAGACAAAGAATTTCCGCTCGTACCGTAGTCCTGTTCCTCATGGATAACCACAGACTGGTATAGTAAGTTTATACAAAGAAAACGTGATTCGATATATCCACAATCTTACCAAATGGTCTATGAAATCTTTCAAAAATAATGTGAAATAAGAAGAACTGCTCGTCGTACCGATTAATTACGTTTGAATACCCGAAGTATTATCCAAAAGAGTAGCTGAGGGCCAGTTTTGTTACTACGCCACATGCTCCACGTGGTCAACTAGATTTACAGAAATGTGTAATTTCACAATAATTTTAATAATAAAAAAAATAAATCGAAACATTAGTCACGAGAGAAACTTCCGAACTGCGTTACTAACTCCACAGTATTGACCTGATGGATCAAACAATTTTACGAGCACGTGGTACTGGTACCACGAAGCACACACCACGTGGCTTAAACATAAAGAAAAACTTTATCGAGAGGAAAGCGTACAATCACACGCACATTCACAGTAAAGAGCGATGATCTTAATTACAATTACGGCCGGCCGGTGTGGCCGTGGGGTTAAAGGCGCTTCAGTCTGGAACCGCGTGACCGCTACGGTCGCAGGTTCGAATCCTGCCTCGGGCATGGATGTGTGTGATGTCCTTAGGTTAGTTAGGTTTAAGTAGTTCGAAGTTCTAGGGGGCTGATGGCCACAGAAGTTAAGTCCCATAGTGCTCAGAGCCATTTGAACCATTTTTTGAATTACAATTACGCCTCATCACCACGTGCCGGCCGCCCACGTAGCTGAGTGGTCAGCGCGACAGAATGTCAGTTTTAAGGGGCCAGGTTCGATTCCCGGCGGGGTCGGAGATTTTATCCGCTCAAGGACTGGGTGTTGTGTTGTTCTAATCATCATTTCATCCCCATCGATGCGCAAGTCGCCGCAGTGGCGTCAAATCGAAAGACTTGCACCAGGCGAACGGTCTACCCGACGGGAGGCCCTAGCCACACTACGTGCTTCCCCTTTCCTTTATTCGAGTGGGAATAAAGCTACTACCGCAATACATTCTGAAACTACCACTGAAATTGCACTCCGTCGTGATTTAAAATAATATAAAAACATTTTCCATGTAGACCTGTAACAAAAGTGATTAATTTTTCAGTTAAGCTGAACTTACGAATTCCATTCTCCTTCGGGCTCACCAGACACGCGTTTACCCGGAGATCTTACCATTTTCGAAACTGGCCACAGACTGAGTAGCGTGGGGCCCTTCTGAGGGTGTCTCACAGATACAATGGGAAGTGACCAGAGAGGCAGCTTCCTGTACCAACTTGACAAGGGACTGACAGGACCACACCAAGGAGACAAACCTCTCTGCCTTAGAAATCGTAGCTACCTACTCAGACGTTGGTCCTACTGTTATCCAACAGACGGACTTCTCTGCTACCATCGAGCATGCAACTACAAATACACTCATTCATCCTTTCACACCAGAAGGGGAAGAGATCACAATATCTTAAGACATCATATACACTACGTAAAGGAGGCGGCTGTGGGTTTCATATGAAACTGTATGATACGAATTACATATAAAAATGTGTTTGAAAGTGTTGTATGACAAGTTGTTCGTGTTTGTGTGTCAATATATCATAATCCACTGCTCAGTCTCCTGCCAGATAAATTTAGAAATACCACAGTAAATTTAGAGGCGGAATGCATGACGTAGACAACAATAGATCGAGGAAAATAGCATGAAAGGAATCTAACAGAGACCTTTCATCACACCAACGCTCTGGGAAAAGACTGTGTGGGGAATGTTCTGGCCATGGTAGGACATTCCCAAGCGGGCTTTTCACTCATAATCCAAACCAACTGTAAAGTGCAGAGAAAGGGACAAGGTCACCAATTATTTGTTAAAAGACAGTAATTTCATACCAAATATTTTTAGAATCTACCAGTTTAAAAAAATCTGTGACACCTATTTAAAAGATTGTGCAGACCAAATTCGGTCAGCAAGTAAAGGCAATGGTCCCTGTGCCATTAATATGAACACCCATATGGGGTTCAGCAGTATCTTCTCAATGCAAGAGCCAATTTATCACACGCAAATTTATGAATGATTATTGACATGCTAATTAATGAAAGTACCAAAGGTGCCACAGCAATTAAAAAATAAAAATAAAAATAACATATTATACAACAGAAGATTAAAATGGACAGTCATCAGACAAACAGAAAAAAAACAACATCGTTTTGCAAAGTAGTTACCGTAAAAAAGGTACAATATCCCATAAATCTAATAATTTGTCGATTTAAATAAATTTGTGGCACTGATTTAATGACTCTACTAGAGGTCAGTCAGTCAGCAAACAAATGGTCACTGTGTCGTTCAATTGAATCCACAAATAATTATGTGATTGTTACTCTTAGTAAAAGTTTTACAGTGGGAATTGTTCTTAATCCAGTACATATAGCCATGATCGATTTCCGGCACATATTTTCAGGCTGTAGAGATGTAAGCTGCCTGAAAAAAATAGGTACACCCGGAAAGAGGACGTCGGTTTTGTTTCGATGACGGCATATGCAACCTGCGGGCAGTAGATGTACTGATAATGGTTTGAGCGTCGTCCGCCAACAGATAGCGTAGTGGCATAGATACCAGAGCGCCATCTGCGTCTAGCCTTTGATAGGGAATGTTCATAGCCGGAAGGCTCAGCGTGATGTGCAGCGTGTGCAGCAAGCAGGCAACCATACCACGCAGATGCACTCATGTTCCTTACAGCCAATTGGGCGAATATGAAAGGAGTCAAATTGTGCTCTTCCGAGTATCACGTGGGTCCTTTCGGAGATCTGCCAGACAGGTTGGACGTGCTGTGTCAGTGGGGCAACGATGCTGGTATCAGTGCGTCCACGCAGCACAGACGCCCACCAGGATCGTCATTTTGTGAGAGCAGGAGTAGCAGCTCGTACAGGACAGATAAGAGGCATAGGCGGCCGACTTTAGAAAATCTTGGGTTATGCTCATCATGTTACAACTTAGAATTCATACTTACCCCCTGTAAAATAGTAAATGTAAATGGTAAAAAAGTAACTTAAAAATACATGATCTCATCAAAAGAGGGAGAGACTGGAACGTGCTCCTCCAAACAGTTGTTTTGCTGATCAATTCGTTGATTAGAGATTCCAGGTTCAGTACCCTTGCGACATCGGAATGGATGTTCAGTGATGCTACATAATTTAACCGGTCTTGGCTCACGGTAGCTCTAGTGTCAAGTTTTCAGTGTAGAAAACGAACACTTTGCAGTACACGTGGATACAGGTACAGTTAGAAGACGTCGCACTAATTATACATACACGTATTGTGGTATCATATTCTTCAGAGCTGCAAACTTGTCGTCCTCTGTCCTATTCAAGTATTGCACGACACTTTCAAAGCTATCTAGTGTAACGTTATGCCGTCTTATCACATCCAACAAAATATCTCTATGAAGAGTCAGTGTTATACAGTCGCAATCGTTAGCGTAATAAGATGTAACTACTGTCTTCCTTGCCTAATAAGAACTGTTCTATTTTGACAAGGTGTCACACTGTTTTTCATGGAAATCTGCTTTCAAAGCTGCTTATTGTTTGTTCCAGAACTTAAAAAAAATAAAATTCGTAGCTTTTCTTGAATATCTGCTAGCTTGTCACCATCTCCTAATTTCAATGGCAATTTTTAGGGCGTGAATCAGTGTGGAGACTTAATCGCAGTGCATCACACTTTTCTTTAGCATGTTCCCAAAGTGACAAAAATGTATTATTTCTGGCTCCTTCTATTGAAGATAAAATAGCAACTGCATAATTACAGGTAAGGCGGAAATTCAATCAAACTTTTTGAAACACTGAGTTAGGTTTTTCTATTCTTTGGAATAAAAAAATTACACTCCTGGAAATTGAAATAAGAACACCGTGAATTCATTGTCCCAGGAAGGGGAAACTTTATTGACACATTCCTGGGGTCAGATACATCACATGATCACACTGACAGAACCACAGGCACATAGACACAGGCAACAGAGCATGCACAATGTCGGCACTAGTACAGTGTATCCACCTTTCGCAGCAATGCAGGCTGCTATTCTCCCATGGAGACGAACGTAGAGATGCTGGATGTAGTCCTGTGGAACGGCTTGCCATGCCATTTCCACCTGGCGCCTCAGTTGGACCAGCGTTCGTGCTGGACGTGCAGACCGCGTGAGACGACGCTTCATCCAGTCCCAAACATGCTCAATGGGGGACAGATCCGGAGATCTTGCTGGCCAGGGTAGTTGACTTACACCTTCTAGAGCACGTTGGGTGGCACGGGATACATGCGGACGTGCATTGTCCTGTTGGAACAGCAAGTTCCCTTGCCGGTCTAGGAATGGTAGAACGATGGGTTCGATGACGGTTTGGATGTACCGTGCACTATTCAGTGTCCCCTCGACGATCACCAGTGGTGTACGGCCAGTGTAGGAGATCGCTCCCCACACCATGATGCCGGGTGTTGGCCCTGTGTGCCTCGGTCGTATGCAGTCCTGATTGTGGCGCTCACCTGCACGGCGCCAAACACGCATACGATCATCATTGGCACCAAGGCAGAAGCGACTCTCATCGCTGAAGACGACACGTCTCCATTCGTCCCTCCATTCACGCCTGTCGCGACACCACTGGAGGCGGGCTGCACGATGTTGGGGCGTGAGCGGAAGACGGCCTAACGGTGTGCGGGACCGTAGCCCAGCTTCATGGAGACGGTTGCGAATGGTCCTCGCCGATACCCCAGGAGCAACAGTGTCCCTAATTTGCTGGGAAGTGGCGGTGCGGTCCCCTACGGCACTGCATAGGATCCTACGGTCTTGGCGTGCATCCGTGCGTCGCTGCGGTCCGGTCCCAGGTCGACGGGCACGTGCACCTTCCGCCGACCACTGGCGACAACATCGATGTATTGTGGAGACCTCACGCCCCACGTGTTGAGCAATTCGGCGGTACGTCCACCCAGCCTCCCGCATGCCCGCTATACGCCCTCGCTCAAAGTCCGTCAACTGCACATACGGTTCACGTCCACGCTGTCGCGGCATGCTACCAGTGTTAAAGACTGCGATGGAGCTCCATATGCCACGGCAAACTGGCTGACACTGACGGCGGCGGTGCACAAATGCTGCGCAGCTAGCGCCATTCGACGGCCAACACCGCTGTTCCTGGTGTGTCCGCTGTGCCGTGCGTGTGATCATTGCTTGTACAGCCCTCTCGCAGTGTCCGGAGCAAGTATGGTGGGTCTGACACACCGGTGTCAATGTGTTCTTTTTTCCATTTCCAGGAGTGTAGTATCTTGATATGAAACAGAGTTTCAAAATTTTGCAGACGTTTCAGAAATCCTTTAACTTTTGCACCAGCCTTCTTATCTGTGCACTGAAAGCAACTGTTTAAGATTTCCAAATTTTCCTAGCCTCTTGGGTGAACCACGGATAATAGAAATCAAGTTTTTAAGAATTGTCAGAATATAAGTCAGTGCTGGTCTGTTAGTAAATGACTCTTAAACAACTAAATTTAGAGAATGAGCCAAGCGGTGAATGTAAATAGCCCTGGGTTCAATTTCATTTATCATTAACTGTAATCGTTGCAGACAACAGGTAACGTTTGTTGCGCCCTCATAGCGTTGCCCACCTCAATTTTTCACAGAACATATCCTTCCCAGAGTCAAACAGGGTATCTGAATCAGTTAATGGGAGCTCATAAAAACCACTAAACAACTCATGAACAGCAAAATTTTGGTCAACAGTACCAAAACAGACATCTGCTCTCTAATTGATCTATCGGGTATCTCTCTCATACATTAATGATTATAAATCACACTCTTTTATTTGTTGAATGAAAATTCTCTGAAGAGACATGCCTAGATGTTATAATTTCATTAATTATGTCACGCGGCATCCACCTGTAATTAGTCTGATCAAGTCACAGTTTCAGTTCCGGTACATCCTCGGAACGTTATTTCATAAGATTGACAAAATTAGAACACCTATCAATTTGACAGCGTAAGGCCAATCCTTGGCAAATCAAGAACAATACTGAAGTAAAAATTTTTCTCAAACGAACGGTACTGGCCTGCAAATTACTTACTGATGACAGATTATTTACTCCCTTTTTCAATGAATTATTTGCAGTGACTTAAGACATATGCAGAATACTTTTTTCATGAGATTTGAATCTCTTTTAGAGCAACTGACCAGTTCTTAAAGCCGAACTTAAAGAATACGTTATAAGAAACCTTGTTCGCAATAACAGCTTTTGGCGGCAAACTCTTGTTTTCATACACAGACCTACAAAAAAGCAACAAACTCTATCATCTTTCTCCTCATACTGAATCCATGTGTATGTGTTTACCCAAAGCTATTGAAAAGTTCTGCCCCTGTGGCTGCCACTTTGAGTACCGGTATCATTTTTCATGGAATTACCAGAAATAACAACAGGGATTTCATTGTGACAAGCTGCCGAAGATGGATCACTTTTACTGATGCTCGCTGTTGGTTTGATATCGCCATCACCATCACGGTTATCAGTTGGAGTTCTTTTGTATTTCACTTTATACTTATCCATTTTAACGATTTTGACACGCAAGACGTATGATAATTCCAAGCACAGATGACACAGGTCAAACAGAACACAAACTAAAGTCTAGTGGTCTAAACGTTCTGACTTCTGACTACGTTTTTCGTTCAGCTGTCGAAGTCTGTAGAATACAAATTCAGTATACGTTACACTGTGTCAAACAGGAATTCACAAGAAAAAATTTCTCGTTAGCTGTTGCGTGTCGTGACTGTTATAAGTACTGTCCATTTACTGAACATTTTAGCTAGGAGGGACGGGGCACTCAGTTATGTTGGCTCAATGGTAACATATGTGGTTGCGTTGAAAGGTTATCTTAAAATAAACTGCTAACTAAACTCGTACTTCGTAGTATAAATTTTTTCATCGTATCGTACCCAACCGGCGTCCTTTCTACACTCCTGGAAATTGAAATAAGAACACCGTGAATTCATTGTCCCAGGAAGGGGAAACTTTATTGACACATTCCTGGGGTCAGATACATCACATGATCACACTGACAGAACCACAGGCACATAGACACAGGCAACAGAGCATGCACAATGTCGGCACTAGTACAGTGTATATCCACCTTTCGCAGCAATGCAGGCTGCTATTCTCCCATGGAGACGATCGCAGAGATGCTGGATGTAGTCCTGTGGAACGGCTTGCCATGCCATTTCCACCTGGCGCCTCAGTTGGACCAGCGTTCGTGCTGGACGTGCAGACCGCGTGAGACGACGCTTCATCCAGTCCCAAACATGCTCAATGGGGGACAGATCCGGAGATCTTGCTGGCCAGGGTAGTTGACTTACACCTTCTACAGCACGTTGGGTGGCACGGGATACATGCGGACGTGCATTGTCCTGTTGGAACAGCAAGTTCCCTTGCCGGTCTAGGAATGGTAGAACGATGGGTTCGATGACGGTTTGGATGTACCATGCACTATTCAGTGTCCCCTCGACGATCACCAGTGGTGTACGGCCAGTGTAGGAGATCGCTCCCCACACCATGATGCCGGGTGTTGGCCCTGTGTGCCTCGGTCGTATGCAGTCCTGATTGTGGCGCTCACCTGCACGGCGCCAAACACGCATACGACCATCAATGGCACCAAGGCAAAAGCGACTCTCATCGCTGAATACGACACGTCTCCATTCGTCGCTCCATTCACGCCTGTCGCGACACCACTGGAGCCGGGCTGCACGATGTTGGGGCGTGAGCGGAAGACGGCCTACCGGTGTGCGGGACCGTAGCCCAGCTTCATGGAGACGGTTGCGAATGGTCCTCGCCGATACCCCAGGAGCAACAGTGTCCCTAATTTGCTGGGAAGTGGCGGTGCGGTCCCCTACGGCACTGCGTAGGATCCTACGGTCTTGGCGTGCATCCGTGCGTCACTGCGGTCCGGTCCCAGGTCGACGGGCACGTGCACCTTCCGCCGACCACTGGCGACAACATCGATGTACTGTGGAGACCTCACGCCCCACGTGTTGAGCAATTCGGCGGTACGTCCACCCGGCCTCCCGCATGCCCACTATACGCCCTCGCTCAAAGTCCGTCAACTGCACATACGGTTCACGTCCACGCTGTCGCGGCATGCTACCAGTGTTAAAGACTGCGATGGAGCTCCGTATGCCACGGCAAACTGGCTGACACTGACGGCGGCGGTGCACAAATGCTGCGCAGCTAGCGTCATTTGACGGCCAACACCGCGGTTCCTGGTGTGTCCGCTGTGCCGTGCGTGTGATCATTGCTTGTACAGCCCTCTCGCAGTGTCCGGAGCAAGTATGGTGGGTCTGACACACCGGTGTCAACGTGTTCTTTTTTCCATTTCCAGGAGTGTAGTTACACTACTGGCATTAAAAGTGCTACACCAAGAAGAAATGATGGTGATAAACGGGTATTTATTGGACAAATATATTATACTTGAACTGACATGTGATTACATTTTCACGCAGTTTGGGTGCATAGATCCTGAGCAATCAGTACCGGGAACAATCACCTCTTGCCGTAATAACGGCCTTGATACGCCTGGGCATTGAGTCAAACATAGCTTAGGGCGTGTACAGGTACAGCTGCCCATGCAGCTTCAACACGATACCACAGTTAATCGAGAGTAGTGACTGGCATATTGTGACGAGCCAGTTGCTCGGCCACCATTGACCAGACGTTTTCAATTGGTGAGAGATCTGGAGAATGTGGTGGCCAGGGCAGCAGTCGAACATTTTCTGTATCCAGAAAGGCCCGTACAGGACCTGCAACATGCGGTCGTGCACTATCTTGCTGAAATGTAGGGTTTCGCAGAGATCGAGTAAAGGGTAGAGCCACGGGTCGTAATACATCAGAAATGTAACATCCACTGTTCAAAGTGCGGTCAATGGGAACAAGAGGTGATCGAGACGTGTAACCAATGGCACCCTATACCATCACGGCGGGTGATACGCCAGTATGGTGATGACGAATACTCGTTTCCAATGTGCATTCACCGCGATGCCACCAAACACGGATGAGACCATCATGATGCTGTAAACAGAACATGGAGTCATCTGAAAAAATGACGTTTTGCCATTCGTGCACCCAGGTTCGTCGTTGAGTACACCATCGCAGGCACTCCTGTCTGTGATGCAGCGTAAAGGGTAACCGCAGCCAGGGTCTCCGAGCTGACGGTCCATGCTGCTGCAAACGCCGTCGAACTGTTCGTGCAGATGGTTGTTGCCTTGCAAACGTCCCCATCTGTTGACTCAGGGATCGAGACATGGCTGCACGATCCGTTACAGCCATGCGGATAAGATGCCTGTCATCTCGACTGCTAGTGATACGAGGCCGTTGGTATAGAGCACGGTGTTCCGTATTACGCTTCTGAACCGACCGATTCCATATTCTGCTAACAGTCATTGGATCTCGACCAACGCAAGCAATGTCGCGATACGATAAACCCCAATCGCGATAGGCTACAGGCCGCCATTTACCAAAGTCGGAAACGTGATGGTACGCATTTCTCCTCGTTACACGAGGAATCACAACAACGTTTCACCAGGCAACGCCGGTCAACTGCTGTTTGTGTATGAGAAATCGGTTGGAAACTTTCCTCATGTCAGCACGTTGTAGGTGTCGCCACCAGCGCCAACCTTGCGTGAATGCTCTGAGAAGCTAATCATTTGCAATCAGAGCATCTTCTTTCTGTCGGTTAAATTTCGCGTCTGTAGCGCGTCATCTTCGTGGTGTAGCAATTTTAATGGCCAGTAGTGTATTTAATACGATAATGATAATTAACAGGTACCGCCTTCAGTTTATAATTTGTACACCAGAATAGTAACGTACAGTCATAGGATCACTTGGAAGACGGAATGCCGCGCCATAGTCTTCGGCAATGAAAGAAGGTTCTGCTTGCATACGAGTGATAGTCGTTTGCAAGTACGACGCACACCTGGTAAATGCTGTCCCGTGGAGTGCATTCGTCCAGGACACACTGGCTCCACCCCAGGCCTTATGGTCTGCGGTGCGATAATCTACACTCTCGTTCTCTTTTGGTGTTTCTGGAAGAGACATTAACCAGAGATCGGTACATGCAGAATGTTAGCAAACCCGTTCTTTTACTATTCTTGGAACGGGAAGGTGATGTATTATTCCAGCAGGATAATGATCGCCCAGAAAAAATGTTCAAATGTGTGTAAAATCTTATGGGACTTAACTGCTAAGGTCATCAATCCCTAAGCCCACACACTACTTAACCTAAATTATCGTAAGGACAAATACACACACCGTTGCCCGAGGGAGGACTCGAACCTCCGCCGGTACCAGCCGCACAGTCTACGACTGCAGCGCCCCAGACCGCTCGGCTAATCCCGCACTGCCCATGAAACTCGACGTGCTCTGCAAGACGTGCAGCAACTTCCGTGGCCAGCACGATCCCCGTACTTGTCTCCCATCGAGCACGTGTTGGGTATGTTGGGGCGAGAAGTGATCCTTGCCACTCGTCAGCCAACAACTCTTACAGAACTACGTGAACAGGTCGAGCAGGCGTGGTGTAGCGTATCCCAAGACAGTACTCGACACGTGTACAGTCGGCTGGACGCCAGAGTCATCGCCTGCATTGCCACCCCTGGAGGCTACACCACGTGCTAATATGGGTGTTTCAACATGGGTCGATGCCTGGTACCTCAGAAGTGCTTGTGCTATTGGGCTGTATATGTAATCATTTCGTGTAACCCATATGCAACAATAAATATTGAGCGAGTGTGAAACCTGTAAAAGAGTGTACTAATTTTTGCCGGTAGTGTAATAGTAGTAGTAATAATAGTAATAGAAAGTGGATCACATTTACAGGGACAATACAAAAGTCGTACCATAGTTTAAGAACAAACCATGCAATTCATATATGTAGGCATTTACGCACTTACAAATAGACACCCATGGGTTTTCATTATGACCTATCCCAGCACTTTTCCAAAATTGTTTAGAGAAACAACAGAAAGTCTAAATCAGGGTTTATGGCTGGCCATTATAGTCTTCATACTCCCAAAAAGAAGGCCAGTACAGTATACTAGGGATAGCCGAGAGCGCTAATGCGCTACTTCCTGGTCTCGGGTAGGCACGCCGGCCCCAGATCGAATCCGCCCGGCGGATTACCGACGTCGGCCGGTGTGCTGGCCAGCCTGGATGTGGTTTTTGGAGGGTTTTTCACATCCCGCTAGGTAACTACCGGTTCAAATGGTCCAAATGGCTCTGAGCACTATGGGACTTAACTTCTAAGGTCATCAGTCCCCTAGAACTTAGAACTACTTAAACCTAACCAACCTAAGGACATCACACACATCCATGCCCGAGGCAGGATTCGAACCTGCGACCGTAGCGGTCGCGCGGGGTAACTACCGGGCTTGTCCCCACGTTCCACCTCAGTTACCCGACTCGCAGACATCTGAACACGTTCGCACTATTCCATGGTTTACACTAGACACAGACAACTGGGGTACACTAGTTCCATCCTGGGGGTATGGGGTAGCGGCAGCAAGGGCATCCGGCCATCCCATAAAAAAAATTAACCTTGCCAAATCTGTCCTAACCATGCCGACCCTGCGAAACCGCGGGACAAGGCACCAGCAAACGAAGCAAACGAATGATGAAGACAGTCACCAACCAACAAGTAAAATTTAGAGTTTCATCTGTTCCCTGTAAATCGCCAAGTTTCGTTCCATTGTAGGAGGATTCTGCTAGATTCAAAACGTGCTTCCGCACCGAATTATGCAACACTGCTGCATTACAGGTTCCAGCCACCAAAGATCTGTCTCTGTAACTTCTACTTTGCTTTCCGACTCAAATAGGTGAATCCCACTCTGGCGACCCCTGGTTCACACGGTTCTGCCGTAACGACAAGCGCTGGCACGACGATGAAGAACAGAAGAGCAGAGAGGGCTGTGAGACGACGTCAGCCAATAGTACGCTGACTAGGACGACACCAAGACAGCAGCGGCATGTACACGAAGAGAATATAAGCGCCACGGCGCATAGCCGCGGTCTGTGTGGAAGAAGTGCTGTCATACAAACGCTACAGCAGTGACTTACGAACTGTTTTGTTTTGTTTGCACTGAAATTGCATATATCGAAGGACAATGATTATTTGCCTGTCGCCATTTGCTTGCGACACACCTTTGTGAATATGCAGAGTTAAGTATTGTCAATTTAACTTACTATGATAAACTCCATTAATACGATTTGCTGTCTAGCGATCCGAAAAAACAGCTTCCTAGGCATCCTACATTAGACGAGTGGGCAAGATAGAACACACACATTGCCCCTCATCCTACTCGCCTAGTCTTCGTATACCAGCGCCACCACTTTGCCTCCAAATTCCTTACTTTTATTGTCCAAATGCCGAAAAAGTAAGACATCTACTTTGAAATTTTGGCCGGCCGCGGTGGCCGTGCGGATCTGGCGCTGCAGTCCGGAACCACAGGACTGCTACGGTCGCAGGTTCGAATCCTGCCTCGGGCATGGGTGTGTGTGATGTCCTTAGGTTCGTTAGGTTTAAGTAGTTCTAAGTTCTAGGGGACTTATGACCC
This sequence comes from Schistocerca nitens, assembly GCF_023898315.1. Classification (NCBI taxonomy): domain Eukaryota; kingdom Metazoa; phylum Arthropoda; class Insecta; order Orthoptera; family Acrididae; genus Schistocerca; species Schistocerca nitens. Next base: position 507,863,540 of record NC_064618.1, on the reverse strand, counting down.
AAGATGTTGAGTCCCATAGTGCTCAGAGCCATTTGAACCATTTTTTTGAAATTTTGGCACGATATAAAGCCACATTCAAAATCACACCCATCAACATAATATATGGCTCTGCTTGCAATTTCTGTTCGACTTCAGTTATAAGTTCTTTTAAAAATCAGTACAGTTGCTGATTTTCTTAGAGAGAATATGCTGGCTGTAGTGAATACAAAAATACCCTACAGAGAGGCCGCGAGCCAGTGCCAGTTGTGCTATCGGCCAACAAGAGTTTCAATTAAATAATTGCTGTTTCAGTGACCATCTTTCGCACAACATCGTGTAGTATTTGCGTTGTCATAGTGAAAGGCTTTCTACACTGGTGGCCAAAACTTAAAGATTAAAGTAACTTTCGGATGATGTGTCACTGTCAAGTAACATAGGTCGAAGAAACTTGGACCATACGTAGAAAGAACTGCTGCAGTACAGTACAGAAAGTAAGTGAAAGGCAACGCAAGGAGAGGGACAGAAATGACTCTTTATTGAAAGACTTTAATTACACTGATATCACCACATTTCGTGATGGTCTACTGGACATTACAAAAGGCAGGAGTTGGTTCGTACCGAGCGAGGTGGCGCAGTGGCTAGGACACTGGACTCGCATTCGAGAGGACGACGGTTCAAACCAAGTGTCCGGTCATCCTAATTTAGGTTTTCCGTGATTTTCCTAAATTGCTTCAGGCATATGCCTGGATGGTTCCCTTGAAAGGGCACGGCCGACTTCCTTCCGCATCCTCCCTAATCCAAAGGGACCGATTACATCGCTGTTTGACACCCTTCCCCGGATCAAAAAACCAACCTTGGTTCTTAATAGGGTGTGTGATCACCACGGACGGCAATGCATGGTCTGCAACGAGCTGTAATGCTGGCCGCAAGATTTATAACGGTTTCTTGCTGTAGGACGTCCCATTCCTCCACCAGTGCAGTTGAAAATTGTTGGATAGTTGTTGGTGCATGTAGACATGCTGTAGTACACCTCCTATACGCATCCCACACGTGCTAGGCGGGATTTACGCCGGGGAACGAGCAGAACTGTCCATTCGTTCCACGAGCTCCTCCACATCTGCTATTCAATGCAGTTGCGCGTTGTCATCTATAAAAATAAAGTCAGGGTCAATGCACCTCTCAAAACATGCATATGGGGAAGAAGTGCAGTGTCACAGTAACATGACTGGTGAGTGTATTTTGGCCAAAAATTTGGAGGTCAATACACCCATGCAGCATTATGCCTTTCCACACAATAGTACCTGTATCATCAAAATAATCGTGTTCGACAACCTTCCTGGGTGCATTATGTATCCTTACATGGCGAGAGGTCCCCACGTAATTCGCTACTGGCCGTAAAAATTGTTACACCAAGAAGAAATGCAGATGATAAACGGGTATTCATTGGACATATATATTATACTAGAACTGACATGTGACTACATTTTCACGCAATTTGGGTGCATAGATCCTGAGAAATCAGTACCCAGAACAACCACCTCTGGCCGTAATAACGGCCTTGATACGCCAGGGCATTGAGACAAACAGAACTTGGATGGCGTGTACAGGTACAGCTGCCCATGCAGCTTCAACACGAAACCACAGTTCATCCAGAGTAGTGACTGGCGTATTGTTACGAGCCAGTTTACTCAGCCACCATTGACCAGACGTTTTCAATTGGTGAGAGATCTGGAGAATATGCTGGCCAGGGCAGCAGTCGAATATCTACATCTACATGACTACTATAAAATTCACATTTAAGTGCTTGGCAGAGGGTTCATCGAACCACAATCATACTATCTCTCTACCATTCCACTCCCGAGCAGCACGGTTCTAGGCGCTCAGTCCGGAACCGCGCGACTGCTACGGTCGCAGGTTCGAATCCTGCCTCGGGCATGGATGTGTGTGATGTCCTTAGGTTAGTTAGGTTGAAGTAGTTGTAAGTTATAGGGGACTGATGACCACAGATGTTAAGTCCCATAGTGCTCAGAGCCATTTGAACCATTTGAACCCGAACAGTGCGCAGGAAAAAAGAACACCTAAACCTTTCTGTTCGAGCTCTGATTTCTCTTATTTTATTTTGATGATCATTCCTACCTATGTAGGTTGGGCTCAACAAAATATTTGCGCATTCGGAAGAGAACGTTGGTGACTGAAATTTCGTAAATAGATCTCGCCGCGACGAAAAACGTCTTTGCTTCAATGACTTCCATCTCAACTCACGTATTATAACTGCCACACTCTCTCCCCTATTACGTGATAATACAAAACGAGCTGCCCTTTTTTTGCACCCTTTCGATGACCTCCGTCAATCCCACCTGGTAAGGATCCCACACCGCGCAGCAGTATTCTAACAGAGGACGAACGAGTGTAGTGTAAGCTGTCTCTTTAGTGGACTTGTTGCATCTTCTAAGTGTCCTGCCAATGAAACGCAACCTTTGGCTCGCCTTCCCCACAATATTATCTATGTGGTCTTTCCAACTGAAGTTGTTCGTAATTTTAACACCCAGGTACTTAGTTGAATTGACAGCCTTGAGAATTGTACTATTTATCGAGTAATCGAATTCCAACGGATTTCTTTTGGAACTCAAGTGGATCACCTCACACTTTTCGTTATTTAGCGTCAACAGCCGCCTGCCACACCATACAGCAATCTTTTCTAAATCGCTTTGCAACTGATACTGGTCTTCGGATGACCTTAGTAGACGGTAAATTACAGCATCATCTGCGACCAACCTAAGAGAAGTGCTCAGATTGTCACCCAGGTCATTTACATAGATCAGGAACAGCAGAGGTCCCAGGACGCTTCCCTGGGGAACACCTGATACCACTTCAGTTTTACGCGATGATTTGCTGTCTATTACTACGAACTGCGACCTTCCTGACAGGAACAATTCTGTATCCAGAAAGGCCAGCACAGGACCTGCAACATGCGGTCGTGCATTATGCTGCTGAAATGTAGGGTTTCGCAGGGATCGGATGAAGGGTAGAGCCACGGGTCGTAGCACATCTGAAACGTAACGTCCACTGTTCAAAGTGCCGTCAATGCGAAGAAGAGGTGACCGGGACGTGTAACCAATGGCACCCCATACCATCACACCGGGTGATACGCCAGTATGGCGATGACGAATACTCGCTTCCAATGTGCGTTGACCGCGATGTGGCCAAACACGGATGCGACCATCATGATGGTGTAAACAGAACCTAGATTCATCCGAAAAAATGACGTTTTGCCATTCGTGCACCTAGGTTCATCGTTGAGTACACCATCGCAGGCGCTCCTGTCTGTCATGCAGCGTCAAGGGTAACCGCAGCCAGGGTCTCCGAGCTGATATTCCATGCTGCTGCAAACGTCGTCGAACTGTTCGCGCAGATGATTGTTGTCTTGCAAACGTCCTCATCTGTTGACTCAGGTAGCGAGACGTGGCTGCACGATCCGTTACAGCCATGTGGATAAGATGCCTGTCATCTGGACTGCTAGTGATACGAGGCCGTTGGGATCCAGCACTGCGGTCCGTACTACCCTCCTCAACGCACCGATTCCATATTCTGCTAACATTCACTGGATCTCGACCAACGCGAGCACCAATGTCGCAATCGCGATAGGCTACAATCCGACCTTTATCAAAGGCGGAAACGTGATGGTACGCATTTCTCTTCCTTACACGAGACATCACAACAACATTTCACCAGACAACGTCGATCAACTGCTGTTTGTGTATGAGAAATCGGTTGGAAGCTTTCCTCATGTCAGCACGTTGCAGGTGTCGCCACCGGCGCCAACCTTGTGTGAATGCTCTGAAAAGCTAATCATTTGCATATCAGAGCATCTTCTTCCTGTCGGTTAAATTTCGCGTCTGTAGCGCGTCATCTTCGTGGTGTAGCAGTTTTAATGGCCAGTAGTGTACACAATGTCAAACATACCAGTTTAAGCGCTCCAGGTGTTATGGTGTGGGGCGCACATGGGCGAAGTGACCTCGACTTCTACGAACATGGTGCACTCACCGCTTAACGTTATTATGTCAGTGTACTGCTTCCCTAGGCGTGAAAAGAACAAACACTGGTAGCAGTTACTTCTGTAAAATATCTGGGAGTATGCGTACGGAACGATTTGAAGTGGAATGATCATATAAAATTAATTGTTGGTAAGGCGGGTACCAGGTTGTGATTCATTTGGAGTGTCCTTAGAAAATGTAGGCCATCAACAAAGGAGGTGGCTTACAAAACACTCGTTCGGCCTATACTTGAGTATTGCTCATCAGTGTGGGATCCGTACCAGATCGGGTTGATGGAGGAGATAGAGAAGATCCAAAGAAGAGCGGCGCGTTTTCGTCCCAGGGTTGTTTGGTAACCGTGATAGCGTTACGGAGATGTTTAGCAAACTCAAGTGGCAGACTGCAAGAAAGGCGCTCTGCATCGCGGTGTAGCTTGCTCGCCAGGCTTCAAGAGGGTGCGTTTCTGGATGAGGTATCGAATATATTGCTTCCCCCTGCTTATACCTCCCGAGGAGATCACGAATGTAAAATTAGAGAGATTCGAGCGCGCACGGAGGCTTTCCGAAAGTCGTTCTTCCCGCGAACCATACGTGACCGGAACAGAAAAGGGAGGTAATGACAGTGGCACGTAAAGTGCCCTCTTCCACACACCGTTGGGTGGCTTGCGGAGTATAAATGTAGATGTAGAAAAGAATACGTATTCGCAACGCTATAACATGTCCAAGGTGGACTGGCAGTTTGTTAAAGTTCCTGTTTTATTATACGAGGGTTATTCGGAAAGTAAGGAACGATCGGTCGCGCAATGGAAACCACAGTGAAAATCCGATGAAGTTTTGCACAGGTGTGTTGGGCAGTGTCTCTAGTATGCCCGTCGATCGCATTACGTCGTTTTTTTTTAGTTCTGAGCACACAGGGAGCACATAAAGATACCTAGAACAATAGTGTCTCCCGCCAAGTACGAGGGCCTTGTGAGAAATTTCACGTGAAGCTATGCAGCCAACATTACATAACTGTTGTGTGGTTTTCTTCCTCAAGACAATTCTCAGCCGCATTCTGCAGGGGCAATGAAGATGCCTCTGTGTCGTTTCCAGTTGGAAATGTTAGATTACCCACAATACAGACCGTAATTGTCTCCCTCTGAGTTTCACCTCTGCTCACATGAACCGCTGGCTATGAAGACAACGTTTTGGCACAGACAACGAGCTGTAGGCCAGCGTAGAGATTCGGCGGAAAGCACTGGTGGCTGCCTTCTATAACGAGGGTATTGAAAAGTTGGTACAACGCTACGACAGACGTCAGAGTTGAATCGGCGACTACGGAGATAAGTAGCTGGAAGTTGTAGCTAACTGTTGCAAGTAACACAGTTTTGATTTTCACTGTGGTTTTCATTTCGTGACCTATCGTTCCTCACTTTCCGAATAGCCCTCATAGTAAGAAATAAATAAGAAAAATCATTTTATAAGCAGACTCACAATCTTCAACGGGCGCCTCTTCGGTTCAGTATAACTTCTGTAGTCCCACAGAGACCATTTCACCATACCACTTAAATATCCCACGTTCTGTGCAATGACGCATAGAGGACCAGACGTGTAATATCAGTCTGAATGCAGTCCTTCAGTTCTAGTGGATCATTATCCTTCTTCCTTAACATACCATTTATTTGTGTGAGAAATTAAGAGAGATATCGTCTAAAGTGCTCGTTGTCCAGGTCATTGGTCTATCATCTACAATGTTCTGGAATTTCTCTATCGTTAGTCTTTGCTTATTACCAAACATAAAATCAAATTCTAATTTCTTCCACTGCAGTGAAACGACAGGGGATAGGGAATAGAATTACCACATACGTCGTAATTATAAAATTGTTTAATTCAAAAAATGGTTCAAATGGCTCTGAGCACTATGGGACTTAACATCTGTGGTCATCAGTCCCCTAGAACTTAGAACTACTTAAACCTAACTAACCGAAGGACATCACACACATCCATGCCCGAGGCAGGATTCGAACCTGCGACCGTAACAGTCGCGCGGTTCCGGACTGAGCGCCTAGAACCGCTAGACCACCGCGGCCGGCAATTGCTTAATTGCACAGATGGTTTAATGCCATAAGAAGTAATACAAGAATTCAGACTTCGATCTCCAGTTATGCCTAGGATTCTTCTTAAGTTGCCTTCAGTGTGTAGAGAACAGCTAGAGATTAACTTAAATTGCAGGTCTCTGCAGGGGAGCGTCAGTCATGTGGTCGGCGGAGAGGTCAGCGTCGCTACCTACATGTATACCACGCCCAGTAAAATACTGTGCTGAAACGAACCAACCTTCGGGCTGCTAAATGCTTTACTTTTAACAAATTATAGGATGTGATATAGAGGCGGATTATTGATGAATGGTAATTCATTTGCAAATAAGCAAGTCTGCAAAAATTTAACTTGTTCTTCCCGGAGGTATTAGAGAATGCATTGAAATCACCATCTAAACAGTGAAGTTAACAGCAGCACAATTAATGACTGCCTTTAGTGAAAATGAAACTGATGCAGAAATAATGCACTCAAATAACGAGTCTTGGAGAAGAAAGAGAATATCCTGGAAACATCACATGCTGACGAACAATCTTATACGTACTGGTCACGTAAAAATAAACACATGTTACTGAATAGCACTTGGTACGATATTTCTATTGACAAATTTGGAAGATATTGAACAAACAATCTAGAACAAAGACTACCTTCCTCTATGTCATCTTAGAATGTTTGCTAATGTTGCTGCTTTTTACCGTCCAGTTAAGATATCAGATGCTCAAAACGAATTACAAAATTATTTGGACAAGGTATCTGTATGGTGCGGAAAGTGGAAAACGAAGTATGTAGTACAAAAGTGAGGTCTTCCACATGATCACCACATGGTGGCGCAAAATACTTGTTAGAAACGATATGCCTATTGTGGTTTAATTGAATGATGTAGATAATTATCCTTCTGATATTATTGGATTGTAGCTCTGAAAGTTCTATAGCTCACTCACTGATGTTCCAGTTCACATTTCAGAATGGAAGCACTAACAGGCTCAGTGGTACTGTGAAGCCACACGTTCAAGCTGCTGCTTAACTTCATCCATAGAAAGTCACTGTTTGGTTCGAAATCTATGCACATTGCATTATTGGTCCCATTTTTATTGAGAAACATGTCACAGAAGACAAATACAGACAATTCCTCGAACACGAGTTTGTACCGGCTGCACGACGCCGCCGAATGCTCTGAAACTACTGGTTCGTGTAACATGGAGCATGTCCACACCATACTGCAGATCTGTTCCCTCAGGTGACACCCAGACATCGGATCGTCGTCCTGGATAGGTGTGCATTTACTGAACACGGTGTGCAACAGTGCCCTTAAAGTTACGATCTCCACCCGTGTGGTTATTTGTTTTGGAGTTACCTAAAGGAAAGAGTCTTCAACGATGTTCCTACAACACTCCAGGATCTTCGTACTGCACTTTTCAGAGAGATTCGTGTAGCCGAAAATGATGTTCTTCAGAAAAGCATCACAGAATTCAGTTGAAGGCTCTGCACACTCATTGCTGCAGAATGAAACCGTTTTGGGAAGCTTGTGTAGTAAATTTCAGGTTATCTACTGTAGCTTATACAGAGTGTCCCATTTGTCTTGACCACCCTAAATAACTGTTTGTCCAGATGCAAATTACAAAATGTTTCAAGCAAACGTTCTTTAGCCGTCAGGGAAACATAAATCAGCATGATAGCCTTCGTTGTAGCTTTGTTTTTTACAAAGATATGAACAGCGGTATGACTTTTTTAAATGACACCCGGTATTTCTTATTTGGTCATTCATTTCGTCTCCTAAAGACCTATTCAGAAATGTATCACAGTGTACCATTCACTGAAACACAAGTTTATTAATTACATAACACAACATTGACTTTGAGCCCAGGATCACAAACTCGTTCAATTGCTGGAGTAGTCAGAAAACAAATGAAAACCAAGTAAAAACAAAACACAAAGTTGACTTTGACTCTCCTGTACCATTGCCCAGGAGTAGATCATTCAAAGGTGCTCAATGTGGTGACCCTGGACACCGGTACACTGGTGCACTCGTTGAATGAAAGAATTATTTACTGCTTCCAATGTGGCCTGCTGAAGAGAATTACAAGCAAGCACGAAAGGTTCCTGCATGTCCTCTGGAGCTGTTGGAAAATCGTGGCAGACAATGTCTTTAATGCATCCCAAAAGCAAAAAGTCCAGAGGATTTAAATCAGGAGATCTAGCAGGCCAAGTAACTGTTCCTCCTCGACCAATCCGTCTGGCAGGATACCTTCGGTTCACAACACGACGTACACGCAAGGGCTTTATGTGCTGGACATCCATAGTGTTGATACCACATACTCGTATGCATTCTGGTTGTTAGCGGCACTTCATCCATAAGAAGAAGAAGAATTTGTCTGAGGACTTGATGAAATAAGGGCCAATAATTGTAATAGTAAGCATCCCACACCAGACGTTAACTCTCCATTGACGCTGATGTTCCACCTGTCTAAGCCATCGTCGGTTGTCGCTGGACCAATGATGCATGTTCCTTGTATTTACCTGTCCTTTCTTTGAGATAGAACATTCATCGTTTTACGTAGAACATTGGAGAAGAAGTTCGGATTGGCGAGGATTTGCTGCTGTGTCCACTGACAGAAATGTACACTATTCTGGAAATCATTCCCATGCAATTCTTGATGTAGGCGTACATGGTAAGGATGGAACCGGCGACGTGCAAGAATACGATGTACGCTGGTTTTAGGAATACCAATCTCGTGTTCAAGCTGTCGTGTGCTCACATATGGATTCATAGCACGGAAGCGAGAACAATAACTTCGGCAGCTTCCTCTGTGCGAGTGCTACGACGATTGCGTTGTCGTGAATTGAAACTTCCCGTTTCCTGAAGCGTCGCAACAAGACGAGAAACCATCCGTGGGGAAGGTGGGTTCTTGTCAGGATTTCTCTATCTATACATTTCTGCTGCCTGCGTAGCTTTTCGCCTACCTTCAACAACAACAATAAAAGAAACATTATGTCGATGCAGTTTGTAGGAAGGACAGCCTTTACTGTTTGCAACAGTATTTAAAAAGACCAAACTGCTGTACTAAATGTACACGTACATAAAAAACGGTATTGCAATTACTGTTCTGCAAACTTATATTCCCCATAGATGAGTAGCATTTCTACCTTTTCGTTGGTGTACATTCTACTCAAATAACTCTTCAACTGACGATGGTTGACGGAATGACGGGTGTGCATTCTACTTATGTTTACACTTGTCCTCCGCCAACGTCAGCACTTGGATGTGTTCCATTACCCCGAGTACCTGCACTAAGCGCTGGGAACGTCAACGTCAGTGTTGTGTTAGGTAATTAATAACGTTATGTTTCAGTGAATGGTACACTGTGATACATTTCTGAATAGGTCTTTAGGAGAGGAAATGAATTACCGAATAAAAAATACAGGGTGCCATTTAAAAAAGTCATACCGCTGTTCATTATAAAAAAACAAAGCTACAACAAAGGCAGTCATGCTGATTGATGTCCTTCCTGACGGCTAAAGAACATTTGCTTGAAACATTTTATAATTTTCATCTGGACAAACAGTTATTTAGGATGGTCAAGATAAATGGGTCACCCTTACATGACAAGGATATCTCTCTCCATATTACGCAGGAATTGACAAATACTTTATAGCACCCATTTTAGCCACCTTGGGAAAAAAGATCCGTTACATTTCGTTTACTCAATAAATCACATAGATTTAAAGGTTGTCGATTCAACTAATTATTAATTCCTAGAGATTACAATTACGAATAGCTCAAATACGAACCATCACGTACGAAATGTTGTGGGGAAGGCGAACCAAAGACTGCATTTTATTGACAGAATATATGGAAGATACAATAAATCTAGCAGAGTGTGGCTACATCAGATTTGTCGTCCTCTACTGGAGAACAGCCACGCTATATGCAATCGTTACCATGTAGGAAAGGCAGAGAACGTTCAGAAAGTACAAGTAAGGGCATTTCGTTTTGTGTTATCGCGAAATACGGGAGAGAGTGTCGCGGATATGAGAAGCGAGTTGGAATGGCAATCACTGCCCGTACAGTAAAGTCATCATCGTTGCTACGAGCTCTTTAAATGAAAACACCAACTTCCTCTTCCGAATGCGAAAATACTTAGTTGATTACCACTTACTTAAAGAGGAATGACGATCTTAATAAAATAAGAGAAACCAAAGTTGGCGCGAAACGTTTTAGATCAATGGTCGACAAACTTTTCCTCAAGAACCAGTAGTAACATTGTGCCGCTGCACCTCGGACCACATGTTTTTAGTTAGTAATCCACATAAGCTAGTGTGTTATGATACCTCAACTGACTAGCTATAGCAGGCGTGGCCAAATTGCGCCCCGCGGGGCGTTAGTTTTCGGTCCATAGAGCTGTTTCATATGAGAGAAAAATTTAAGTTTTATTACACATAACACCCCCAAAAGAGTATTTCATCAACCGTCCTTCGTATCATATACAATTACAATAAGGACAAATCAATTCATTGATTGACCTATGTTACATTTTTGCCAATATTCTTGTTTGAAAAAAATCACCATGTTGGATTTATTTTGAAAAGCCCGCGTGCCGTCGTGAAGAAACCATAATTCGCCTCGGCGATATGCAACCACCAATCAGCAAAGCGCGGATTGCGCAACCGGATACGTTGGTGGGCTGCCCGACTGAGACGACTGCCAGACATAGCCAGTACATTCCATATTTAATTTTACTGCAAACTCACAACACTATCGGCTTCACGTGTACACGTGGTGCACATTCGATCGCCATAGAGTTATCATCACTTCAGGTAAGTAAAGCCAGCTTTTATCCTTTTACAGTTAATCTGCGATGCTTGTCTTTAATTTTAGTATGCTCGCATTTATTTTATGTATTCAATTATGGTGAGTAGGTACACCAGTCGAAATTATCAATGGTTTCTGCGTCAGCACCTTCTTTTAATTTTAGTAATACAAAATAAATTAATCCTTCGTTGTAATAATGTCTTTACTAATGACGTCTAAGGATTCCCCGCTACAAAGGTAGAAAAGGGCCTCTCCTAGTAGAACTTCATCCATCTCTCTTTTTCTCTTATTTACAGTGACAAATAATGTTATCGACTTGAAATGTAGAATAGTGTTAAGAAACAATCACAACAAAAGAATATGAAAGGGGAGTAGAAATTTTAAAGCAAGGTTTCCAGGTTAAGTGAAGCATATGTACTTTTTTATATTTATGATACAGGACATCCAGGACTAAAATATAACTTTCGTAAAGCATTTGAATACTACTCTCAAAAATCCTCGAGAGGACAGATTATGAGGTTTTCCAAGTGCATATAATACTCAAATGAAAGACCGTTAACTAGACGCGCAGTGTAGCTCTGTGGTACGATGCTAGGGTTCCACACTTGTGAGGGGGTCGTGTGGAGGCAACGTTCGATTCCTAACCATACACAAAAATCCAGTTTTCATTGCAGATATAAATCCCTATCACCAGTTCTTTATATATGTAAGGTTGTCTAAAAAAAGAGAAAAACATTTCAAATTAATTTTTTTCGATTTTCATGTACCCTACGCTTCACGGATAGGCCCGTGGAACGAATCTTTGTTTAAAAATTTACCATATCTGGGAATCGAAGACCACCAATGTGGCAGCAGGGCATCCTAACACAGAGCCACACAGCCCATCAAATTAGTTGACTTGCTTAACAGTGCTAAACAACTTCGGGGAGCTTTAAAGTAGATTTTGTAGGGAATTTTTGAGAGTTGCATCGAATTACTTTAAGTAACCGATATTTGATTCTTAATTTTACGTACCATACATGTATATAAAATTACAAAACTCCGTTTACCGTGTGTTCTGTTTGTCAGTTTCCAACTTGTGGTAAGAAAATGTCTGTTTAAGTTCAAGATGTAAACTTGGTAATGTGCCAACTAGTAAACAAAAAGGGCTTCACACGAGGAAAGCTACAGAGGAGTCGAGAACTTTTCAAGACAAGTGGACTGTAACAATTTTTTTGTGGAATATAAAACAGAACCTATATGTCTGACATACAATGAATTTACCTCGGTTGCAATGGGATACAATATCAAACGGCAATACGAGACTAAACATACAGTTATGTTTCATAAGTACAAGGAACAATTTCGACAACACCAGGTAAACTCCTAGAAAAGGAGTCTTTGTGCTCAACAACTAATATTTTCAAGAACGAATTCAGAGTCAATATGCAATATGAAAGCGGGTTATGGAGTAGCTCTGACACTGGCAAAAAAATCAGAGATATATTCACATGGCGAAATGGCTAAGGAATGCTAAGAGACTGTCGAAATTGTGTGCCCAGTGAAGAAAAAGGATTTCTCAAAAATAAGTCTGTCTCGTCAAACTATTGTAGACGAGTGGACGATATTGGAAAACAAACTGAAGATAATTTAAAAAATCGTGCATCCTAGTTTATATTTTATTCTTTCGGATACCACCCATGTGACGATATATGTCAGAGGTGTTGATGCCCATTTTAATAAAACAGAAGAATCAGCGGCATTTTATCCGCTTAAGGATACCACGAAGTCACGAGAGTTGTTGGAAGCTGATACAACGACATTAAGGTTTTCGTTAAAATTTAACAACCTATCAGGGCTCACAACGGATAGTGCTCCAGCAATGGCTGGGGAACCCGAAGGTTTAGTTTAGATGATCGAAAACGAGGCCAGCAAATTTAGCTATATGTCGATACTAAACTTTTATTGCACTATCCATCAAGAGAATTTATGTGCCAAGTCCCGTAAAATTGACCATATCATGAAGGTAGTTGTCAAAGCAGCAAACTTTATTAAGGCGAAAGGATTGAATTATCGACAGTTCCAAGAATTTCTGAAGTTTTGGATTCAGTGCATGATAACATTTCGTATTCTACTGAAGTAAGATGGTTAACTCGTGCGAAAATGTTGAAAAAGTGTTTGATTTTAGCAATAAATACAATCATTCTTTGAAAGCAAGTGAAAGAGATCGCCGGAGTGACAGGATAAAAAAAATATCCTCCCGAATTAGCGCTCTTGGTCGATATAACTAGCCACCTAAATGATGTTAACATTCGACTCCAAGGAAAAGATCAGCTGACTCTGTCAAGCAATCGGACTTCACACCGGCGGCAGTCATTAAATATTCTCCTTTGACATCTGAATTTAAATACGAATTCGAAAACAGATTTCAAGGCTTTAAGAAACATCGTCTGCTTTTTTCTGTATTTACTACGCCACTCTCGGTAGATATGGCTTCACTATAGGGACATTTACAAATGGAATGCTGCGAAATGCAATGTGATGCACAGTAAAAAGAAAAATTTAACCAGGTTAGTTCGGAAGAGTTCTATGAAACAGATTTGGAAAAGAAGAAATATGAAGCGTTTTGCAAACGTGCTTTAAAATGATTTCATTCTTTGGAAACACTTAACGTATGTGAACAGCTTTTTAGTCAGATGAATTACATCAAATTGCAAATGAGAACACGAGTTATTGATGTTCATCTGGAAAACTCTTTGCGTGTAGCAACAACTTCAGTTGACATCAGCACTGAGTTACTTAGTTCAGTCAAACAGAGCCAGACATCCCACTAACATCGTATTTCATTAAATTGTACAATAAATGATCTTTCCTCAGGTTTGCTTTATTTTCTTTAAAAAATAATATTCCATGCTTGTTTTGCTTCACAAAACAAAAATTGTTAATGTCGTCTTCGAGAAAATTCCCCCTCAAAAATTTGGCTCGCCTGCTGAAAAGGTTGGCCATTCCCGAGATATAGTAAGGACGCAGTAGGTTAGGTGATGGACCCCAAATACATGTCGGAACCATTCGGGACACTTCATGCTTCCTGAGGCTTTCCGCAGATTGCTGCCAGTCTCACCATTCTAACTGTTCTGACAGTATTGTTCCGAGGCGAAGTGTTGTTTGTTTTACTCTATGTGCGAACGATTTTGATTAGTAATAGTACTGTTACTTATATTTAAATACACTATTGAATATGAGTTTCATAAATTATTTGAAGAACGGTTTTCTTCTACTCACTGCGGTTTATAACAACAGCCTTAATTAATTTAATATTCTTTGCTGCAAATAAGTACTGTACCATGTTTGATAATGATCATCTATGTAATGCGCATTCACGAATCCATTTTACTTAAGTGTCAAAATTTATACCATAGCAGCTGAACGGAAGGAGCTGCACAGGCCCGTGAGTTGTCAGTAGTGGAAGACAAACGATAAAGCAGTTCACCCCTCACATCATCCTTCAACCTTCCAGTGGCCACTTCCCACGCTATTTTTTAGGTAAGCGCCCCACTTTACACACTTAACGGCCGAATTCAACAACGTCAGTTAAAATTAAGCACATTTTTCTGTCTCCGTAGTTTTACTTCTGACTGAGCAGAAGAAAGATACTCTTACGAAACTTTAACGTTAGTTGAAGTCTTTGAGTTCGGCTGCTAGTTACTACTAGCATATTATCGTAACATACGGCTGAGAACCGCGGAATGGGCCAGTACTTGATTCGCGGCGCATGCGACACACTTGACACTTTGACGGTAACTGATTTAGATACATTAAATGTATTCGCTATTGCTAATATGGACAACCAGCAGCTGTTGAATGGAGTACGACAATGAATATTTGAGCCGCACGGGGACTCGACCCCGGATTTCCCGGCTTTCCGCGAGCGGTCGCCTTACCATTTGGCTATCCGTGGATGACTCACGGAACAGGCCGAAACTTCCATATGGCGGGACATTTTCACATTTTCAAAATGGTTCAAATGGCTCTGAGCATTATAGGACTTAACATCTGAGGTCATCAGTCCCCTACAACTTAGAACTACCTAAATCTAACTAACCTAAGGACATCACACACATCCATGCCCGCGGCAGGATTCGAACCTGCGATCGCAGCAATCGCGAGGTTCCGGACTGAAGCGCCTGGAACCGCTCGGCCACCACAGCCGGCTGAGACATTTTACTTGAAAGTCGTTTGCTCGGCATCGGCGGAAAAATACGATGTTGCAGTGGCTGTGTTATTCCGAATTGCGATGCAACGTTCCTTTCGACACTCCTGCATCTCCAAAGCAACAGGCACTGTGGAGACTATTGTTGTTGTTGTGGTCTTCAGTCCTGAGACTGGTTTGATGCAGCTCTCCATGCTACTCTATCCTGTGCAAGCTTCTTCATCTCCCAGTACGTACTGCAGCCTACATCCTTCTGAATCTGCTTAGTGTATTCATCTCTTGGTCTCCCTCTACGATTTTTACCCTCCACGCTGCCCTCCAATGGTAAATTTGTGATCCCTTGATGCTTCAGAACATGTCCTACCAACCGGTCCCTTCTTCTTCTCAAGCTGTGCCACAAACTCCCCCTCTCCCCAATTCTATTCAATACCTCCTCATAAGTTATGTGATCTACTCATCTAATCTTCAGCATTCTTCTGAAGCTTTCGAAAGCTTCCATTCTGTTCTTGTCCGAACTATTTATCGTGCATGTTTCACTTCCATACATCTATACTCGATGTTAACAAATTTCTCTTCTTCAGAAGCTCTTTCCTTGCCACTGACAGTCTACATTTTATATCTTTTCTACTTTGACCATCATCAGTTATTTTGCTCCCCAAATAGCAAAACTCCTTTACTACTCCTTAAGTGTCTCATTTCCTAATCTAATTCCCTCAGCATCACCCGACTTACTTCGACTACATTCCATTATCCTCGTTTTGCTTTTGCTGATGTTCATCTTATATCCTCCTTTCAAGACACTGTTCATTCCGTTCAACTGCTCTTCCAAGTCCTTTGCTGCCTCTGACAGAATTACAATGTCATCGGCCAACCTCAAAGTTTATATTTCTTCTCCATGGATTTTAATACCTACTCCGAATTTTTCTTTTGTTTCCTTTACTGCTTGCTCAATATACAGAGTGAATAACATCGGGGAGAGGCTAAAACCCTGTCTCACTCCCTTCCCAACCATTGCTTCCCTTTCATGCCTCTCGTCTCTTATACCTGCAATCTGGTTTCTGTACAAATTGATAATAGCCTTTCGCTCCCAGTATTTTACCTCTGCCACCTTTAGAATTTGATAGAGAGTATTCCAGTGAACATTGTCAAAAGTTTTCTCTAAGTCTACAAATTCTAGAAACTTAGGTTTGCCTTTCCTTAATCTTTCTTCTAAGATAAGTCGTAAGGTCAGTATTTCCTCTCGTGTTCCAATATTTCTACGGAATCCAAACTGATCTTCCCCGATGTCGGCTTCTACCAGTTTTTCCATAGGTCTGTAAAGAACTCGTGTTAGTATTTTGCAGCTGTGACTTATTAAACTGATAGTTCAGTAATTTTCACATCTGTCAACAACTGCTTTCTATGGGATTGGAATTATTATATTCTTCTTGAAGACTGAGGGTATTTCGCCTGTCTCATACATTCTGCTCACCAGATGGTAGAGTTTTATCAGGACTGGCTCTCCCAAGGCCGTCAGTAGTTCTAATAATATGTTGTCTACTCCCGGGGCCATGTTTAGACTCTCTCAGTGCTCTGTCAAACTCTTCACGCAGTATCGTATCGCCCATTTCATCTTCATCTACATCCTCTTCCATTTCCATAATATTGTCCTCAAGTACATCGCCGTTGTATAGACCCTCTATATACTCCTTCCACCTTCCTGCTTTCCCTTCTTTGCTTAGAACTGGGTTTCCATCTGAGCTCTTGATATTCATACAAGTGGTTCTCTTTTATCCAAAGGTCTCTTTAATTTTCCTGTAGGCAGTATCTATCTTACCCATATTGAGATAAGCCTCTACATCCTTAAATTTGTCCTCTAGCCATCCCTACTTAGCCATTTTGCACTTCCTGTCGATCTCATTTTTGAGACGTTTGTACTCCTTTTTGCGTGCTTCATTTACTGCATTTTTATATTTTCTCCTTTCATCAATTAAATTCAATATTTCTTCTTTTACCCAAGGATTTCTACTAGCCCTCTTTTACCTACTTGATCCTCTGCTGCCTTCACCGCTTCGTCCCTCAGAGCTACCCATTCTTCTTCTACTGTACTTCTTTCCCCCATTCCTGTCAACTATTCCCTTATGCTCTCCCTGAAACTCTGTACAACCTCTGGTTTAGTCAGTTTATCCAGGTTCCATCTCCTTAAATTCCCACCTTTTTGCAGTTTCTTCAGTTTTAATCTACAGTTCGTAACCAATAGATTGTGGTCAGAGTCCACATCTACTCCTGGAAATGTGTTACATTTTAAAACCTGGTTCCTAAATCTCTGTGTTACCATTATATAATCTATCTGATACCTTCTAGTATCTCCAGGATTCTTCCATGTATACAATCTTCTTTTATGATTCTTGAACCAAGTGTTAGCTATGATTAAGTTATGCTCTGTGCAAAATTCTACCAGACGGCTTTCTCTTTCATTTCTTACCCCCAATCCCATGACTATTAAATTTTCGTCTCCCTTCACTAACTGAATAATATCTTTTATCTCATCATACATTTCATCAATTTCTTCATCATCTGCAGATCTAGTTGGCATATAAACTTGTACTACTGTAGTAAGCGTGGGCTTCGTGTCTATCTTGGCCACAATAATGCGTTCACTATGATGTTTGTTGTAGCTTACCCGCAGTCCTATTTTTTTTATTCATTATTAAACCTACCCCTGCATTACCCCTATTTGATTTTATATTTATATCATTGTATTCACCTGGCTATACTAGACTATAGCCGTTATGAAATACATTTAATGTATTCGCAATTGCATGCATGTCCTAAGGAACTTTGCATCGTAATTCAGAATAGCACAGGCACTGCAATGTCATACTGATTTTGATGTTCATTTCTCCCCCATAGTCTGAAAGAGATTCTTTGCACCCACTGCCAAACACTTATAAGTGAATAGCAGAGTAGTTATGCAGATGTAAATGCAGATGTATATCCCGGCGTTTACCTAAAGTGGTTCAGGGTAAATGGTCATCCTCCTGATTGTGAATCCAGTGTGTTATCACGGAACTGCTTCGATCGATGGGAGAATGGTAAATACTGCCGTGAGGACAGTCAGTGTGACCACCCGATCATAGCTAGCCGCTTTGTTTCTGGACCAATTTTCGGCTGTGCTGCAGTCATACAACTGTCTCATTAGGTGTATCGCCCTCGTTTTGACTCGCGAGGAAAGGCTAAAATTGTCACTCACCCAACCCCACCGAAGTGTCCTGCAGCCTTCCATCTGTATTCAGAAAACTTGCGAGATCTGAGCACTGGGATGGGCAAAGTACATCGCTAGCAGCCAGTACTACTTTCCCATCTTGTTCTTTGCACATCACAGAAATCTCCACAAAAGCAATACAGAGCAGCATTCGGAGCTATGGAGGCAGTCACACACCAAAATTGAAACCCTTTAAACACATATACGAAAATAAATGCAGTTTTTTAGCGTTAATTAAACCCCACCATGTCCATCTTTTCCATAAAACACTACTGCAGGTAGCTAACAACTTCATGATGTGGTACAGGGCCCCAATCTACGAACCAGTCATGTGTACACTCACACAGCCACAATACTCGCCAGCTAAAATCGGAAAAAAACCATCAGAGTTCCACTCCCACGCGTGCGAATGCACTTGCAAATTCTCAGCTTCTTCCTAGCCGTTCGTGGAGCTATCTAGTGTTTAATTTGTAGATCCAAATTATGGTCCAACTTTAGGTAACAAGAACGCGATGCGCCAGAGGAAACCTTTAAGATACAGGTGTCTCAAATCTGTCACCCACCGAGCTAGCGGATATTATCTTCCAGTAGTGCCATCTTTAGGATACTCATAATTTCATGTTTTTTAGTCTCATACGTCGACGTCTCACTGCAAACACACTCTAGTACGCCAAACTCAAGTTCCACACACTTATTCTCAGTCCTTCATAAATAACAGAAGTTTGAAACTTCGTCCGCTTTATCTTTATGATAAAAGCATAATTCACCCACAGTTTTTACTATTGTGAAGTCAATATCTTCCCATCCATTGTTGTGAATGAATTCGGTGTTCCTTAGGTTATTTTTAATCAAAATTCACTGTCAGTCCAAGAGTTCATCCAATGAAAGAACTCTTCTGTAAGCTCATTGCTTTTAGCCACTTACGAAATACAACTTCCAAAATTTGTTTTAGCATCAATTCCCCAGACACTGATAATCTCGTTAGGAAAGTTACATTCGCTAGTTTCATCGACTCTCCAAAACAAAAAGAAAAAAAAGCAAGGAAAGCAATGAACTACAAACATGCCTTCATCTTTTGTAAGCTGACATTTTCACTTTTAGCTTCCCTTTACTTTCACTCCCGCATTTTTAAATCGTAAACGATTCTGTTGAGAAACAACTTCTGTTCCACTTTCGATGACGTTGTCTGCATTCACTGTTGCAATGATGGTATTTTGATCTCCTCAGTAAGTCTTTTGATTGTATTAAGAACAGGAGACAGTCTGTAACAATTCCGTGTGGAACTCCAGATTCCAAAAAAATGGCTCTGAGCACTATGGGACTCAACATCTAAGGTCATCAGTCCCCTAGAACTTAGAACTACTTAAACCTAACTAACCTAAGAACATCACTCACATCCATGCCCGAGGCAGGATTCGAACCTGCGACCGTAGCGGTCGCGAGGTTCCAGACTGTAGCGCCTAGAACCGCTCGGCCACACCGACCGGCTCATGCGAATAAAGAGCCTATTGTGTTTCACAAGAACAATATTTCCTGAATCTGTACTGGTGATGTGTCAATACATCGTTTTCTTCCAGATATTTCGTAATGATGGAACACAGATTATACGCTGAGAGAAATAAGGCGCCACACCAAAAAGTAATTCATGTAGAGTAAAGAAATTTCAGGAATACAGTTGTCTAGGTGACATATGTAATGATTAACATTGCAAGATCAGAGGTTAATGCAAGCGCGGGACAAACCATTGCAAATGTGAAATTCTGAAGCAACTGTGTATCTGCCAAAATTTTGAATGCAAGCGTGCAGATGTGCATGCATTGTGTCGTATATGTGGCGGAGGTCAGTTTGTGGGATGGAATTCCATGCCTGCTGTACTTGGTCGGTCAGTACAGGCATTGTGGGTTACTCTGGAGATGTCGTCCGATGATGTCCCACATGTGCTCGATTGGAGACAGACCTGGTGATCGAGCAGACCAAGGCAACATGTCGACACTCTGTAGAGCATGTTGGGATACAGCAGCGGTATGTGGACGAGCGTTATCCTGTGGGAAAACAATCCCTGAACACTGTTCATGAATGGCAGCACAACAGCTCGAATCACCTGACTGGCATACAAATTTTCCTTCAAGATGCGTCAGATAACCACCAGAGTGTTCCTCCCGTCACCGCACCCCACACCATGAGTCCAAGTGTAGGTCAAGTGTCTCTGGCATGCAGATAAATTGGTTGCAGGCACATAACTGCCCTTCTTCTAACCAACAAACGGCCATTGCCTGGCAACGACACGTATCTAGTTTTCATCAGAAAACACAATAGAACCCCACCCTGTCCTCAATGAACTTGAAAGGTCTCTGTTGGATTCCTTTCATGTTAATTTCTTAAATATGTTGTCATTTACGGCATAAATTCCTCTTCTAAATTTACTGTGGTGTTTCTGACTATCTGGGAGGAGACTGAGCAGTGAAACGTGTTACTTTTACACATAAACAAGAACGATCTGTCACACTGCTACACTTTAAAATACAGTTTATATGTAATTCATGTCACACAGTCTCATACGGAACCTACATCCGCTTTCTTTTATATACTGTATATGATAAGATACTGTCATCCCCCTTCTCTTCTGTGTGAGAGGATGAATGAGCAAATGTATTTCTAGTTGCATGCTTGATGGTAGCAGACAAGCCTGTCTGCTAGAGAACCGTAGGACCAACGTCGGAACAGGTAGCTACACTTTCTAAAAGCAGAGAAGTTTCTATTTTTAGTATGGTCCTGTCTGTCCCTTGTCATTTTGGTATAGGAAGCTGCCTCTCTGGTCACGTCCGTTTGTATCTGTTAAGCACGCTCGGTAGGGGCCCAGGTCAGTCTGTCCGCGGCGAGCGTCTGAAGTGGTAAGATCTCCGGCTAAGCGCGTGTCTGCTAAGTCTGTAGGACAATGGATTCCTTAAGTTCAGCCTAACTGAAAATTTAATCACCTTTATTTCAGGTTTAGCTCTAAAATATCTAATGTTATCTTAAATTGCAACTCAGTGTATTTCGAGTGTGACGTTCAGAATATCTTCCAGTAGTTGCTTTGTCACTACTTTGTGAGTAAAGTGGAACCACTTGTTGATCAGTAACTCTAACTAAGATCATCAATCTTAAATGCGAATGTGCGTGAGATTATAACGTCTCGTCTTGACAATATTTTTCAATATAGCAACTTTTCTTTATGCTCAACCCACGTGGGGTGTACTTTGTGAGAAGTACCACATGCTTATACAATTGTTTGACGCATCAGGTTAATAATAAGACGATAGTAACCAGTTCGAGGTTTTTCTTTAGTAAATTGCGTTTCGTTGGAATTTATTTTAATTATCAAAATTATTGTGGAGTTACACTCTTTGTGTAAACCAAGTTGACCACGTGAAGCATGTGGTGTAAGCATCAAAGTAGCCCCCAGCTATTCTTTTCGGGAAGATTTCACAGAGAGTTAGTATGAATTTAGTATACCAGTGTGTGGTAATTTCATGACGGATAGGACTGCGCTACGAACGTAACTTCTTTGGGTGAAAATTGAATCGGTTGGTTGTGGTTAATTTCCTCTTGCATATGTTTCAACTTTCTTTGTGTGTTATTTTATTGAATGCAGTGTTGTATGCAGTCTCCCAATCTTGGCTCCATATTTGATGTGTTCCGTAAGATTACAAACTGACATTTTCACAATCCTAAATAAGGCAGCAATTTAGTTATGAATCAAGTTTAGTATGTTGAAATTTCAATGATCAGTATTAAAATAAATCTCCAAATATAAACTGATTTATTTCTTTTTATTTAAATTCTCCTTTATATATATATATATCACCGGTTGTCGTATGACTATTAAAAGATTATAATTAATGTTAGTGTGGTTGGGAATTTGGTAAGCTAGACTGGATACCTGGTGAAACAGTTGCGCAGTAATGCAAGGTTAACTTCCCCAGACAGCTCACAGCTTTTAACCCGCTTTTATTGTCTATCAGCACCGCTTTCATAACAACGTTACAAACTGTCACTTGACACAACTGAAGCCGCCATTGACGATGGTTTGGAGTCAGTGGAATGCACGCTACAGGATGTCTTTCTCTGAACTGCCCTTGAAGTAACTGATTTATAACAGTTCGTTGTGTCACTGTGGAGCCAAATGCTGTTCAGGCTGCTGCTGCAGATGCAGAGCTCTACGCCGAACGGGTTGGTTCTCCCTCTCAGTTGTGCCAATGGCTTTTCGGAGTCCGGTCTTATTCTCGTGACCACCGCTGCCGACAGTCATGTACAGTGGTTACATTCCTGCCAAGTCTTTCTGCAGTATCGCAGAAGGAACTCCCAGCTTCTTGTAAACCTATTATACGACCTCTTTCAAACTGAGTGAGGTGTTGATAATGGCATTCTTGACTAACATCAACTCACCACGTCCAATCTCAAAGGTAACTAACGCTGAGGACCGTCACAGCGTGTCTTTAAAGCAAACTTGATTTGCATTCTCATAGTGGCGGTACTAGTGCCATTCTTACGCGACTGGCGCGAAATTTTAATAGACATCATGTTTGAGACGCACAAACACTCCTACCAACTTTCGTTCATGCCGCACAACTCCTTCTTGGCGCAGCAAAATTTTTTTTTGTCAATGTATTGCACACACTTACTAAAAATCGATATCAGTAATAAGTGGTTAAATTCAGCAGATTATTTCTTCCTTTGTGTGTATTGGTGTGATCTGCACAGCTATCTAGTCCTTAGGTATGGATCTATCGTCGAGCAAGCAGTTAAATGAAATTACTTCCGTAAGGAAGTGACAGTTTACTATGACTGGCCGGTCAAATAATTTCACTTCAAGGTGTCACAAATACTCGACACTATTTTGTAATATAATCTGCGAGTCTCTGTAAACAACAGTCCGAATGTTCTAACAACAGTACAATTCCTCGATGATAAAAATCCGCTCTTAGGTCGCGGAGCTATTTGAGAACTGCTATGTGAACTTCCGCGACTGGCCGTACAATGTTCTCTGTAGTTGACGTCGATGGCCGACGTTTCAGATCAACATCGCCACATCTGTGCAGCCTTGCTCAAGACGTTGACACCGTTTCACTACGACTGGACACAACACTGCATTTTCTCCACACACCGCCCAAATGTCAAGGTGAATCAGTGTACAATTTCGTCTTCTTAAGCACAAGAATCGTACTGTTCCGAGTACTTCAACTCTGGAGTACGTTTTCAGACGTCGCACCATTTCAGCCGTACGCTGTGGTGCACCTGTTATCTGTGCCGCAGCAGAACTCTTTCTACGGGAAATCCGGAAAATTCTTCTGACAATGCTCCCCTCTTGTTGTGCAATGCTCTTAATGTTGGGCAACATCTCTAACTTACTTTTTGAAGTACCCTCGTATACGACTGATAAAATGGACATACACTACGTGATAGAAATTATCCTGACACCTGGCTGAAAATGACTTACAAGTTCGTGGCGCCCTCCATCGGTAATGCTGGAACTCGATATGGTTTTGGCCCACCATTAGCCTTCATAACAGCTTCCACTCTCGCAGGATACGTTCAATCAGGTGCTGGAAAGTTTCTTGGGGAATGGCAGCCCAATCTTCACGGAGTGCTGCACTGAGGAGAGGTATCGATGTCGGTCGGTGAGGCCTGGCACGAAATCGGCTTTCCAAAACATCCCAAAGGTGTTCTATACGTTTCAGGTGAGGACTCTGTGCATGCCAGTCGATTACAGGGATGTTATTGTCGTGTAACCACTCCGCCACAGGCCGTGCATTAGGAACAAGTGCTCGATCGTGTTGAAAGATGCAGTCGCCATCCCCGAATTGCTCTTCAATGTGGGAAGCAAGAAGGTGCTTAAAACATCAATTTAGGCCTGTGCTGTGATAGTGTCACGCAAAACAACAAGGGACGCAAGCCCCCTCCATGAGAAACACGATCACACCATATCACCACTGCCTCCGAATTTTACTGTTGGCACTACACACGCCGGCCGGTGTGGACGAGCGGTTCTAGGCGCTTCAGTCTGGAACCGAGCGACCGCTATGGTCGCAGGTTCGAATCCTGCCTCGGGCTTGGATGTGTGTCACGTCCTTAGGTTAGTTAGGTCTAAGTAGTTCTAAGTTCTAGGGGACTGATGACCTCAGATGTTAAGTCCCATAGTGCTTACAAGGGAACCTCCCCATCGCACCCCCCTCAGATTTAGATATAAGTTGGCACACTGGATAGGCCTTGAAAAACTGAACACAGATCAATCGAGAAAACAGGAAGAAGTTGTGTGGAACTATGAAAAAATAAGCAAAATATACAAACTGAGTAGTCCATGCGTAAGATATGCAACTTCAAGGCGAACGTGAAATCTGGAGCGCTGTGGTCCCGTGGTTAGCGTGAGCAGATGCAGAGCGAGAGATCCTCGGTTCAATTCTTACCTCCATTGAAAATTTTAATTTCTTTATTTTCGCTAAGTTATGATCTGTCCGTTCGTTCATTAACGTCTCTGTTCACTGTAATAAGTTTAGTGTATGTGTTTTGCGACCGCACCGGTAAACCGTGCGATTAGTAGACGAAAGGACGTGCCTCTCCAATGGGAACCGAAAACATTTGATCGCAAGGTCATAGGTCAACCGATTCCTCCAAAGGAAAACGAGTCTGGTATATTCTATACGACACTGGTGACGGCATGTGCGTCACATGACAGGAATATGTTGTCGACCCACCTAACTTGTACACTTGGCGAATGGGTAAAATTGATTCTTCTACCTTACCCGATTTCGGTTTTCTTGTGGATGTGATAATCACTCCCAAAAAAGTGATGAAAACATAAGAGTTTGTCACATAAACTGAAAAAAAAAATTAAAGTTTTCACTGGAGGGTAGACTCGAACCAAGGACCTCTCGCTCGGCAGTTGCTCATGCTAACCACCGGACCACGGCGCTCCTGAGCTTACATCAGCCGTGATGTTGCCTATCTTGCACATGGACTACTCAGTTCGTATATTTTGCTTATTTTTTCGTAGTTCCACACAACTTCTTCCTGTTTTCTCGATTGATCTGTGTTCAGTTTTTCAAGGCCTATCCACTGTGCCAACGTATAACTAAATCTGAGGGGGGTGCGATGGGGAGGTTCCCTTGTTAGAGCCATTTGAACCATTTGAGCACTACACACGCTGGCAGATGACGTTCACCGGGCATTTGCCATACCCACAGCCTACCATTTCATACTGTGTACCGTGATTCGTCACTCCACATAACGTTTTTCCACTGTTCAATCGTCCAATGTTTACGCTCCTTACACCAAGCGAGGCGTCGTTTGGCATGTGTAGCTTATGAGCAGCCTCTCGAACTTCCGCAGTTTTGAATTCCTGAGTGGTGGTCTGGATAGATGTCTGCCTCTCTTCAACTGTCGGCGGTCTCTGTCAATCAACAGAAGAGGGCGGCGTGTACGTTTTTGTGCTGTATGTGTCTCTTCACGTTTCCACTTCACTATCATATCGGAAATAGTGGACCTAGGGATGTTTAGAAGTCCGGAAATCTCACGTACAGGTGGATGAGACAATTGACACCCAATCACCTGACCACGTTCGAAGTCCGTGAGTTCCGCGGAGCGCCCTATTCTGCTCTCTGACAATGCCTCATGATTACTGAGGTCGCTGATGCGGAGTACCTGGCAGTAGGTGGCAGCACAATGCACCTAATACGAAAAACGTATGTTTTTGGGGGTATCGAGATACTTTTGATCACATAGTGTATTTCATCAGCAGACACGACAGGAAGTTTATTCGGATGAATCTGAGACTGCCGTTTACATTTCCAATCAAAACTTCAGATTTGTCTCTAAAGATCTAATCGGTGGACGCAACGTTAAATCCTAATATTACTTCCTTTCTTTTTGCATTACATGTATGTCAATCTGGTGAGTTTCTACATCTACATCTCGACGACTACTCTTAAATTCGAAATTAAGTGCCTCGTAAGAGCCGACCCCGTGGAAGATCAGTTTGGAGTCCGGAGAAACGCAAGAACACGCGAGGCAATACTGGTCCTACGTTGAGGAAAGTCAAACCTATGGTTATAGCATTTATAGATTTGACAATGTTGAGCGGAACACTGTCTTTCAAATTCTAAAGGTGGTAGGGGTAAGAAAAAAGGGAGCAAAAGGCTATTTAGAATTTGTACAGAAAACAGAGGACAGTTATAAGAGTCGAGGGGCACGAAAGGGAAGCAGTGGTTGAGAAAGGAGTGAGACAGGGTTGTAGCCTATCGCGATGTCATTCGATCTGTATATTAAGCAAGCAGAACGGAAACAAGAAGAAAAATCTCGATTAGGAATTAAAGTCCAGGGAGAAGAAATAAAAATCTTTAGGTTTGGCGATGACATTGCAATTTTGGCAGAGACAGCAAAGGACTTGGATGAGCAGTTGATCAGAATGGACAGTATTTTCAAAGGAGCATATAAGATGAACATCGACGGAAGCAAAACGAGTATAATGAAATGTAGTCGAATTAAATCAGGTGATGCCGAGGGAATTAGATTGGGAAATGGAAGACGTAAGATAATGAAATTTCAAACAACTTGACGATGCACAGCAATCTGCGGAATGGCCCGAAAATTTGTAGATGGGTTTAAAAAACTTTACACTATCGTTGAGTATGGAATTTGTTTTCAACACTGGCCAACCGTAATTTGAAGAGGAAATGTGTATGAAAGGAACCCTGGAAATAAGAGGTAGAAAGATAGCTGTATCAAGATCATCTAACATCAATGCCTTAACGGAATCTTATCCAATTATGCCGACTGTTAATCGGACGGTAAATTGGCTGGAAAGTTGTTCATTGTGCTGCGAGAAGTTGGAGGTGTCCTGCCCCATACGATTCTTTCTCTTGTGCAAGATCTAGTAAGGGCAGTAGGGAATGCTTACGCCACAGCGAGCAAGAGTGAGAAAATGGGCGTAAGAGAACTGCTTTTGGGCAATGGAAATGGAAATGAAGTACCATGTTTCTTGACAGAGCGTATGGGAAGGATGCGGGAGACCTGCACAGCCGTACTAGGCAGGGTCCTAATGGAGGTAGTTTGCCGTTGCATTCCTGCGGCCGTAATGGGGAGGAATGACGATGATGAAGACGACACAACAACACCCAGTCATCTCAGGGCAGGTGAAAATCGCTGACCCCGCCGGAAATCGAACCCGGGACCATGTGCTCGGAAAGCGAGAACGCTACCGCGAGACCACGAGCGGCAGACTTTTGGGCAATAGCTGGTCAAAGTAACTTGCTTTTGCTTGGTTCCTGCTAAGCGTATAAAAATGTAGTCCTTTAGAGCAAAATATTCCTCCTGAAAAGTGTGTGACATTGCTGTTCATACCACCTGGCGCCACTGGACAAATTCATGATATGGAGATTTGTTTTTTTTCTGTGTCTATAAAATATATCATCGTACTATCTACAGCTACACCTTAAACCATAGACAGTTTGACTGTAAGGCCCATGACTGTCTCGCATTCGGTTGCATGCCATCACATTCCGTCAGCTCTCATTACCCGTTAGACCAACATAACTTTATATGCATTGTTAACATGTGGATACCTAGCTGACGGTCCTGCACGGTTTGTAGCTCGCAATGAGTTAGCCTTCGGTCCTGATGTCAAAAGTCTTCTAGAAATCCAGAAATATGGAATCAATTTGAGATCCCCTTTCGAAGCAGTCCCCTGTCCGTTGCATCACGAGCACTTCCCAGCAACACAAGACTGTGCACCATCATCAAAAGGCCCACACAGTACGAATCCCGTCAGATGTGGTCCCCCTCGGAAGTTTTCTGATGCTGCATTCGCAACCACATTCGACGAAAGAGCGCGGCGCAGTCCGCCAGCGGCAAACTGCTCGGTCACGGCCCCTGGCGCCACTGCGCTGGTGATGGGGCCAGCGGCGGTTCCCGCGACATCCGGAGACCTCCTACGGTGCGAACGGCGATGGCGCATGATGGATGGCGTCCGCGGGAGACGGATGGAGGCGCGCCATTAGCCATAGCGGCCGATAGCCGCGGCCGTGCCACACGCGCGCCTCCGCGCCTATCCATCTTGGCGGCCGCTATCGGCATTCCCGCCACTAATGGCCCGAGGGCGCCTGGCCGGGCAGGGCTGCCACCTCGCGTCGCCTTCCGGTCCCTCGCGCCCCGACTTCCCTGCACGAGTTTCAGGATGAAGCCTTACATGTATTCCTCGACATCTGCTATCATTAATGGGAGCCAGGCAACTTCCCGGACGACTGGTGCAGTTATGTAATTTTCCCCATACTCAACCCCGGCAAAGACGTAAGTCTGGGCAGCTAATACCGTCCCATCGCTCTTTCTTCTTGAGTTTTTAGAACGTTAGAAAGGTTCATGAAGTGCCGTCTGGAACTCCCTTCAGACCCCCTGTGAATACGGGTCTTGAAAAGGAAGAGGCACCATAGACAGCGAGGTCTCTTAACTTCCCACATAGAACGTATTTCTGCATCTAATGGTTACTTGACAGCGTTGTTTTTCGATTTTTTCGGTGCATATAGCAGTGTGGTCGTGAACGTGTTGATACAGAAACTGCAGCCAGTGAGTGTGGCAGACCCTTTTATCCGCAACCTTTACTCTCTTCTACGGCAACGAGTAGACAGCGTCTGGCCTACAGAAGATTGTCGCAAGTTCCGATCTTGAGTCCAATTCTTCATGCAATGTACTCGTCAGACCTTAGCCCTTCAGTAAAAATCCTAATGTACGCCGATGACATCTGCCTATACACGTTTCCTCTCAGCTTGAGGGTGACGGTAAGATGGTTGGGTCGAGCGGCATACTCGTGGACGTGCAGAACTGGACTAAAGCTGACAGATACCAAATCTTCGGCTGTTGTCTTTACACTGCAGAGATGGACGATAACAGCGTCCGAGCTACGATTGGGGTCTTTCTGTATTCCAGTAAGGAGCTCAGCCAGATGGCTTGGGCTCATTGTCGACTGTCGTGGCCAAGCCATGTGCAATATTTGATTTTCAAGACCGGTCATTCAATTTCCTACAATCGGAATCTCGCGTATGATGGGGAGCTGATTTTCAACTCACTCTACACCATGGAATGATCTGGTATATATTGGATTATGGATGCACGTTATATGGCAATGAATGCTTCGACATCTCTACTAATCAAGATCGATATTCTGTTGTACCGTTCCATACCCATCTGCTTGGACTGTGAATGCGCTTTTGGTGGAGGCAAGGTTTGTGTAAATATACCATTCCTCGTCACCAGTAATGACACAGGACGGGAATGGTCAGTGTTGTTCACAAGCGAAATGATGACGTGCAAGCAGAAGTACACATATGACTACCTGCCGATTTTTGTGATTTTGGCTTAGAGCACGCATTACCCATTCATCCGATTTCGAACTTTCCCCATTGCATGCAAATGTCGCACGATTGTGGGATGAGCACATTTCATCACACCTGCCAGTTCTCGAGTACACTGGCATGGATAATTGTGGATTAATGCGTTTAAACTACCTTCATCAAACCATGAAGGTCTTACTGAATGTGTAGAGTCACTAATGTCAAAATGATCCTCCTTAAAACAAGAAAACCATTTTCTTGCCTTACTCTGTCCAAAGGCATTAATCCCATACACGCCCTCCTCTGCTGTCACCCCTATGTTAAACTCAGACACAAGAGTATATCAGAAATCTTCTGATTTCTCCACTTGGCACTCCATTCTCTAGCTTCCGCAGTTCCGCTCACTATCTCCAGAAGATAACATATAAACTCAAACCAAAAAAATGAACTACCAATAAAAACTGGTAATCGATAAATAAACTCCTAGGAAACGGAATACCAACACACAAAACAAAGGTGCTACGAACTCAAACACCAACGTAATAAATGATTTGTATTTCACGGAGTATAAATTGTATATGAACAGTCTACATATCAAAGGAAGGGGGTGGTTTCAAAGTTGTAGTTCTTTTTCTTTTTTTAACACAGGTTTTAAATGTGCAATGTGTCCCCTCTTTCGCTGCAAGGCAAACTTGTCCCACACGAGAAGAAGCATGTCTAGTGTTAAGGGCTTCAGCGCAGCAGTGACATGGTTCCGTAGGTCAGCCAGAGTTGTTGATTGAGGTTGATCGTAAACAGCCTCCTTCACATAGGCCTACAAGAAAAAGACGGATGGGGCAGATCAGGCGACCTTGGTGGCCAGAAGTGCATGTCCCATGCAACCTATCCATCGCCGGGAAGGAGAATGATTTGAAATTCTTCGGACATGACGGTGCCAGTGGGACGGAGCTCCACCGTGTTGTAAAATGAAGTCTTGTAAATCTTTGACAAGTTGAGGAAAAAGCCGGTTTCCTGGTGTATTATTCCATTTAAAGTGCGTGTACAGCAAACGCCTTCTCAAAGCTCGACATAGAGTTGTTGGGGGTATTCCAAGTTCCATCCTAGTTGCATCGGTTGACTTACGTGGACTACGAACAAAATTGTCTTATATTCGTCTGCCATCATCCTCTGACACACACGATTCGCCGGGGATTTCTCTTTGCAGAGACATCGAGTTTGTTGATACTGCTTTCCTAGTTGGTGGTTCAATTCTGAACTGGAGACGAAATACCTCCTGCACTGTAAATGACAACTCACTTCTTTCAAACTCAAGAGCGCAGAAAATCTTCCGTTGCATAGTAGTCATCTTACCCACAACTGTCTACTGGCGCCAATACCCTAGCTGTCGTTTACGAAACTATAACCGCACTAGCACCCATTTACGCAATAAGTGGTTAACAAAACCTTCCTTTCCCCTTCGGTATGTGGACTCTTCACGTCCCATTCGTATGTCGTGAAATGCAAATTAATTACATTGGATCCATCTTTTTCAGTGACCCGGTGCAGTCGCAGTGCAGTAAGTGAAATTGTTCGTCCCGAGTTCACTACTATCAACACTGAATAAGATAGTTTAATCACAGTCTAACATATACAGTCACGTTACTCGCTGCTGGGAAAGTTGTTACCCTCTGACAGCTGGATCAAGACTAGTGCCCCTAACGGTGAGAAAGTCAGCCGTAACATTAATGTTTGTGTTTGTTGTAGTGTTCAGTTTGAAAACAGGTTTGATGAAGTTCTCAATGCTACTCTATCCTGTGCAAGTCTCTTCACCGTCGAATAACTTCTGCAACCTACATCCTTCTGAATCTGGTTATTGCATTCCTCTCTTGCTCTCCCGCTACGATTTTTACCCTCCATACTACCCCCCCCCCCCCCCCCCCAATACCAAGTTGGTGATAGCTTGATGTTTCAAAATGTGTCATTTCAACCGATCCCTACTTTTAGTCAAGTTGTGCCATATATTTCTTTTTTCATCAATTCTGTTCAGTACCTCCTCCTTAGTTATGTGATCTAGCCATCTAATCTTCAGTATTCTTCTGTAGCACCACACTTCAAAAGCTTCTATTCTCTCCCTGTTTAACATGTTTATCGTCCATGTTTGAGTTCCGTACATGGCTACACTCGAAACAATTCCTTTAGAAAAGCCATCCTAGCACTTAAGCCTATATTTGATGTTAACAAATACGTCTTCTTCAGAAACACTTTTCTTGCCATTGCCAGCATTCATTTTGTAGCCTCTCTACTTCGTACGTCATCAGTTATTTTGCTGCCCAAATAGCAAAACTCATCAACTACTTTCAGTGTCCCGTTTTCTAATCTAATTTCCGCACCATCACCCAAACTCATTCGACTACATTCCAATATTCTTGCTTTGCTTTTGCTTGTCTTCACCTTAACCCTCCTTCCAAGACGCAGTCCATTCCGTTCAGGTGCTCTTCCAAGTCCTTTGCTGTCTGTGACAGAATTACAATGTCATCGGCAAATCTCGCAGTTTTTGTTTCTTTTCCATGGCCTTTAATTTCTACATAATTCGAAAGAATGGAGTAGACGACAGTCCATCAAAATTATCTGGATTCTTGGGAGAGAAGCCACCTGGTGCTCAAGATGTGTGAGACAGGTAAAATACTTTCAGTTTTCAAGAAGAATGTAACGATTCCAGTTCCGTAGAAGGCATGTGCTAATAATTGAGAATATTATCAATTTAATAACTCACACTTGTAAAATATCGACACAAATTATTGAAAGTAAAATACATCAACTGACAGAAGTAAGTCTTAGGTAATATCTGTTCGGTTTTGGAGAAATGTGAGATTACAGCAGACAATACTGACTCTACAATTTATCTTAGAAGATAGCAGAAAGAAACTGAAACCTACGTTTATAGCATTGGTAGTCTTAGAGAAAGTTTCTGGAAATGTTGATTGGAATACACTCTTTGAAATTCGGAAAGCAGCAGGGATAAAATTCAGGGAAAGAAAATTTATGTGCAGCTTGTATAGAAACCAGACGGCGGTTATAAGAGTCGAGAGGCATGAAAAGGCAGCAGGGGTTGAGAAGTAGGTGAGACGGAGTTGTAGCCTATCCTCTATGATCCTCTATGTTATTCAATCTGTAAATTGAGTATGCAGTAAAGGAAACTAAAGAAGAGTTTGGTGCAAGAATTAAGGAGAGGAAATAAAACCATTGAGATTTGCCGATGACTTCCTTTTTCTGTCAGAGACGGAAAACGACTTGGAGGAACAGTTGAATGGATTACATAGCGTCTTGAAAAGAGGTCATAAGATTAACGTCAGCAAAAGTAAAATAAGGATAATTGAATGTAGTCCATTTGAAACAGGTGATGTGGGGGATTTACACTGAGTTGGAAAAATTCATGGTATACCTCTTAATATAGTGTAGTAACCACTTTTGCCCGGTGTAGTACAGCAACTCGACGTGGCGTGTCAACAAGTCGCTATAATTTCTCTGCAGAAATATTGAACCATCATCCCTCTATAGCCGTTCATAATTACGAAAGTGTTGCCGGTACACGATTTTGTGCACGTACTGGTCTCCAAATTATGTCCTATAAATGTTCGTTGGGATGATGTCAGGCGATCTGGATGGCCAAATCATTCGCTCGAATTGTCCAGAATCTTCTTCAAAGCAATCGCGACCAATTGTGGTCCGCTGACAAGGGTCGTTGTTATCCATAAAAATTCCATCGTTCTCTGGGAACATGAAGTCTACGAATGGCTGCAGATGGTCTCCAAGTAGCTGGACATCACCATTTCCAGACAATGTTCGGTTCAGTTGGAACAGAAGACACAGTCCATTCAATGTAAATACAGCCCACGCCGTTATGGAGTCACCACCAGCTTGCACAGTGCCTTGTTGACAACTTGGATCCGTGGCTTCGTGGAGTCTGCGCCACACACCATGCCTACCTTCAGCTCTTACCAACTGAAATCGGGACTCATCTGACCAAGCCATAGTTTTCCAGTCGTCTAGGATCCAGTCGACATGGTCACGAGCACATCAGAAGCGCTACAAGCGATGTCGTGCTCTTAGCAAAGGCACACACATCAGTCGTCATCTGCTACGGTCCATTAACGACAATTTTCGCCGCACTGTCGTCACGGATACGTTCGTCGGACGTCCCACATTGATTTCACGCATTGTTGCTTGTCTGTTAGCACTGACTGCTCTTCGTGAACGCCGCTGCTTTCGATCGTTACGTGAAGGCCAGCACACTCTTGACACTGTGAATCTTGGAATATTGAATTCCCTGACGATTTCCGAAATGGAATGTCCCATGCGTCTATCTCGAACTACTATCCCACTTTGAAAGTCTGTTAATTCCCATCGTGAGGCCATAGCCACGACGGAAACCTTCTCAGATGAATCACAAGAGTACGAATGACCGCTCCGCCAATGCACTGCGCTTTTTTTTACTTCGTATAGGCGATACTACCGCCATCTGTATATGTGCATATCGCTATTCCTAGACTTTCGCCACTTCTGTGTATGTTAAGATATG
Source organism: Schistocerca nitens (assembly GCF_023898315.1). NCBI lineage: Eukaryota > Metazoa > Arthropoda > Insecta > Orthoptera > Acrididae > Schistocerca > Schistocerca nitens. The sequence continues at coordinate 507,829,297 of NC_064618.1, read as the reverse complement.
AGACACGAAAAGAAGTAGATTAGTTTCGTTACTGGGACAGTGAAATAACTGATGAGGTAGGGTATAAAGGTATAAAACGCTGCAAGAATAGCATTCTGAAACAGAGGAAATCGTTAACAACTAATATAAATTCAAGTGTTGGGAAATCTTTTCTGAAAGTGTAACTTCTGAAATTTTCCCTCATATTTCTTCATCTAATAATTTTCGGGCGTGTACCTGAAGATGGCCGGACGTCTATGGGCCGAAATATCGTAGCAGAATATCGACGGGTTCTGCTCTTCTGAAGGTATTTGTCTGGAATGTAGCTTTGCATGGAAGTGAAACACCAACGATAGGCATCTGAAACAAGAAGAAGACGGAAGTTTTTGAAATGTGGTGCTACGGAAGTATGATGAAAATTAGTGGAATATCTAACGAGGTACTGAACCTGTTTGGGATAAAAAAGAGAATCATGGCACAACCTGACTAAAAGAAGGGTTCGATTGATAGGATACATTCTGAGACATCAAGTATTTGACAATGTGCTAATGGACGGAAGTGTGAGGGGTAAAAATTGTAGAGGGAGACCAAGCCTTGAACACAGTACTCGGGATATAGATTTTGGCTGCAGTAGCTAGGCAGACAAAGATATTTTCACAGGACATGCACAGGATATGAGCTGTGAGCGACAGAAGATACTGTAGGCAGCTACACACAGAGAAGGAGCCACATTGCCAGGCCAGTCTCCAGAAAGGCGCAGCAGAGTTAGGGTGAGATGCCATGGAGTGTGCACACAGTACGGGTTAGGTTATGCTTCCACCTTGTTCACGCTAACAGTCCTGCCCTTGAGAAATACAGGCCTCGCAACGCACTTGTGATATCACAATAGTAGCCTTGTTCGTCATACTTCACGAATGTTTGGCGCCGTACAGGGTCACGGAAAATAAATATGTCAGTGGAAGGTTCCCCACTATAGGTCTCAATTGTGTCGCGCACAATATAGAGCGCGCATGCATTTGAAATCGCAGTAACGAATTATTAAACTCGTGTGAAATAGTTGCTGCTAGCATTCGTAAGACCTAGAGTGTCAAGCGCTATGAAGTACGCGCCGTGGCCTGAATTTTTCGTGGTCCTCGATCATCCCGCAAGTGAACATGCACCGACCAAGCAAAGTAACGAGGGAGAGTGCGGCTCCATTGAGAGAGGGTGTGTGAACAGTTCGTTGGGCAGTATCAATCCCGTGCCTCAAAATAGCATCAGGATCCCTACAATCGCCTTCTAGAAATGACCAACTAGCCTTTCTACTTGTTGTGTTAGTCATCGTTCACTGGACTCAGGACTAGAACAGGGTTCAAGTGTGGAAGTAAAGTTTGGAGAACACTGCAACGCATCATCTTCACACTCAAGTTACGTAATGTATATTTTTCATTGCTAAATTATTGTCCATGTTTCCTAATCTTTGTTGCTATATATTTTTGTTTAGCTGCTGCCTAGCCCTATTTGGTCGTACGGTGTACAGTTGCTGCGTGCAAGCGAACCACCGCATAGGAGCAATTACTTTCGCTGGTAAGGGGGTTCTGTTGCTGCCAACTTATTATTTTTGGTGCCAAAGGTATTTGGTGAACCAACAATAGGCAGATGTTGAGAGATGCGTCAAAACGGTCTTCATACTGAAGCCCACGACAAGAAATCGGAATGCTGTGTACACAAGTCGCTGCTACGTCTGTGTCGTCGCTTTAGGCGTTTGTCGTAACCACACCATTAAGCCATTCTCTTATTGAACGTGTTTCTCATCGCGAAGCAAGTGTGTGGACGGTGCACGCCCCGAGATGACCTGCTACATATCGCTGAACTTGCTCCCCCTCCTCATGATGTGCGACCGCACCACTCTACAGCGAAAGTTGCCAGCTGCGTCTGGCGAGGAAATCACACAGCTTTCTGTGAAATTGGACTTGTGTAAAACAGTCGGCGATCGTCGAAGGAGGAAGCAATCAGCCGGTTACGTAGACCGCAGTGTTGTGGTTCGTTGAATCGTGTTCCCTGGCACATTCACAAAATCGAACAAACTTCCTCTTGAACGTACAGAGTTTTTATTTACAACAATTAATATCGAATATTGCGGACCATACTTCTATTAAATTAACAGAAAAGGTTGAGAATATATTAGGAAACATAAGGTTAAAAAAATGTAGATATCCCGACACGAATCTGCTACGTATCGCTCAACACTCCATCAACTGCGCTACATTTCTAACACGAAGAGTCTCTCTCTCTCTCTCTCTCTCTCTCTCTCTCTCATATATATATATATTACTTGATGTTTGAAAAAAAAAAGAGGAGGAGATCAGTGTTTACACGTCGCGGGAAGGTAATTGACCGTGCCCTTCCAAAAGAACCATCACGGCATTTCCGTGAAACTATTTAGGGAAATCACGGAGATCCCCATTTGGATGACTGGAGGCGGGTCTGAACCGTCGTCCTCCCAAATCCTAGTACAGTGTGCTAACTATAACAAATTGTACTAAAATGACGCGCTTTTAATAAGTTAATAACTTACCACAGCATTGAAATTGTATATGTCGATAGTAAGAAAGTTCTAATGCTGTCATTTTTAGAGTAGCATACATGTCGGTAAAAACGGAACACATATAGGATCGCTTTGTTGTCTGTCTCTCTGTGTAGATGTATCAAGATGAAATTTATGTCACATAATAAGGTTTACGGCCCCTTGGCGATGTAAAGAAATGTAAGCTTCTAAGTCTACCCCAATCAAAACATACGCCTATTTATGCTACACGTTTTGATACAAACTCAGCCATCAAAACATATAGGGTACTTCCTGTTGACGGAGAATCACGAAATTTGGGAAGAAGCTAGCTTTAACAGTACAGGTAAAGGCAAAAATACTGAATTTATTAAATTGTTATTATATAACATAAAAAATATCATTTTGCCCCTAAAACTTACAGTCATTCCTCACGTGCCAAAAGCATAACAGAAAATTATTATCGCGTGTAATCATAAAATGTAAGTTGCAGTCATGTTTTAGTAAGTAAATTATAATTATATTATTAAATTTCCTCTCTCTTCGGCCGGCCAGGGTGGCCGAGCGGCTCTAGACGCTACAGTCTGGAACCGCGCGACCGCTGCGGTCGCAGGTGCGAATCCTGCTTCGGGTATGGATGTGTGTGATGTCCTTAGGTTAATTAGGTTTAAGTAGTTCTAAGTTCTAGGGGACTGATGACCTCAGAAGTTAAGTCCCCTAGTGCTCAGAGCCATTTTAACCATTTTGAACCTCTCTCTGCGCATATAAACTGAGCTCCCCTGCACGCTTATTTTTATACACTGAATAGTCAAAGGAACTGGTACACCTGATTAATATCGCATAGGACCCTCGCGAGAGCAGAGAATTGCCAGAACACGTCGTGGCGTGGACTCGACTTATGTCTGAAGTAGTGCTAGAGGTAGTTGACACCATGAATCCTGCACGGCTGTCCAAAATTCCGTAAGTGCACAAGGCAGTGGGGATTTCTTCTGAACAGCACGTTGCAAGGCATCCCAGATATGCTCAATAACGTTTATGCCTGGAGAGTGGGTGGCCAGCTGAAGTGTCTAAACTAAGAAGAGTTTTCCTGGAGCCACTTTGTAGCAATTCTTGAAGTGTAGGGTGCTGCATTGTCTTGCTGGAATTGCCCAAGTCCGTCGGAATGTGCAATGGACATGAATGGATGCAGGTGATTAGACAGGATGCTTACGTAAGTGTAATCTGTCAGAGTCGTATCTAGACTTATCAGGGTCCCGTATCACTCCAACTTCACACGCCCCACATAATTGCAGCTTGAACAGTCCCCTGCTTACATGCAGGGTCATGGATTCATGAGGTTGTCTCCATACCGTACACTACCATCCGTTCAATACAATTTGAAACGAGACTCGTCCGACCAGGCAACATCAACAGTCCACTGTCGGTGTTGACCGGCCCAGCGAGGCGTAAAGCTTTGAGTCGTGCAGTCATCAGGGTACACAAGTAGGCCTTCGGCTCCGAAAGCCCATATCGATGATGTTTCGTTGATTGGTTCGCGCACTGGCACTTATTTATGTGCGCAGCATTGAAATGAATAACAATTTGAGTAAGGGTTGCACTTCTGTTACGTTGAACGATTCTCTTCAGTCGTAGTTGGTCCCGTTATTGCAGGATCTTTTCGGGCCGTAGCGATGTCGGAGATTTGATGTTTTACCGGATTCCTGTTATTCACGGCACTCTCGTGAAATGGTCGTACGGAAAATCCCCACTTTGTCGCTACCTCGAAGATGCTGTGTCCCATCGCTCGTGTGCCTACTATAGGACCACGTTCAAACTCACTTATACAGGGTGTTACAAAAAGGTACGGCCAAACTTTCAGGAAACATTCCTCACACACAAAGAAAGAAAATATGTTATGTGGACATGTGTCCGGAAACGCTTACTTTCCATGTTAGAGCTCATTTTATTACTTCTCTGCAAATCACATTAATCATGGAATGGAAACACACAGCAACAGAACGTACCAGCGTGACTTCAAACACTTTGTTACAGGAAATGTTCAAAATGTCCTCCGTTAGCGAGGATATATGCATCCACCCTCCGTCGCATGGAATCCCTGATGCGCTGATGCAGCCCTGGAGAATGGCGTATTGTATCACAGCCGTCCACAATACGAGCACGAAGAGTCTCTACATTTTGTACCGGAGTTGCGTAGACAAGAGCTTTCAAATGCCCCCATAAATGAAAGTCAAGAGGGTTGAGGTCAGGAGAGCGTGGAGGCCATGGAATTGGTCCGCCTCTACCAATCCATCGGTCACCGAATCTGTTGTTGAGACGCGTATGAACACTTCGACTGAAATGTAGTACTGTAGAGCAATGAGTCGCATGTCAACACAAGCACCGAAGTCAACATTACCTTCCTTCAATTGGGCCAACTGGCGGTGAATCGAGGAAGTACAGTACATACTGACGAAACTAAAATGAGCTCTAACATGGAAATTAAGCGTTTCCGGACACATGTCTACATAACATCTTTTCTTTATTTGTGTGTGAGGAATGTTTCCTGAAAGTTTGGCCGTACCTTTTTGTAACACCCTGTATATTGATAACCTGCCATTGTAGCAGCAATAACCGATCTAACAACTGCGCCAGACACTTGTGGTTTTATATAGGCGTTGCCGACCGCAGCGCCGTATTCTGCCTGTTTACATCTCTCTGTATTTGAATACCCATGCCCATATCAGTTTCTTTGGCGCTTCAGTGTACGTCCAGGCTGGCCTCAGGAACTATTCTGCTATGGGCTGGAATTCCTGGGACCGATATGTTTTCACTATAGGTATCGATAACAGGCAAAGATCGTCGATACTCTCGATCACACGATGGGTGAACTATCTGTGCACATAGTGAGTTTTGTACAAAACCCTCAGTGCGCGAGTCCTACTCGCACTTGACCAAATGTTTTTACATCAAATCATTCCAAAACCTAAGTATTTTCGAGAGGTCCTTTATGAGCCGGTAGTTTGAAACAGCTTATATTCATAGCTGGTTACAGCATAAAAACCACCAAGTACAGACTCCATATTACGTAATCCAATAGGGCGACGTTCCTCTGCAGGAGGTAGGGCTGTTGATAAAACTTTGGTGTATTGATATCTCGGTTTGCCTCAGAATTTTTCGATATATGTCGTCGAAATTTTTCCCCCCGTTACATCGATATATCGATCTCAAGGTGAAAATATAGAGTGCCTATATTTTTATTTTACATTATACTTTTTTACTTTCTTTTGAAACTGTAGTAGAACATAATTTTGCTTTCACTCTGTGAAGGAGTCTTACTACTTGTTGATCTTTCATCACGTCGAATGTTCCTCTTCGAATGTGTGAAGCGAGTATAGGTGGCACAAAAGAAGAAGTGCGATTGTACTGGGGGTGACGGTATGAAATAAAAATTTTTAACGCAACTAGTGTGCTATTTCTTCATGTCGGCATTCTTCAAAAACCGTTGCTGAAAAAATGAACAAAATTTTGAATGACAAGACTCGTCTTTGAGGTAGGTGGTAGCCGGCCGGGGTGGCCGAGTGGTTCTAGGCGCTACAGTCTGGAACCGCGCGACCGCTACGGTCGCACGTTCGAATCCTGCCTCTGGCACGGATGTGCGTGATGTCCTTAGGTTGGTTAGTCCAGGGGACTGATGACCTCAGAAGTTAAGTCCCATAGTGCTCAGAGCCATTTGAACCATTTTTTGAGGTAGGTGGAGGCGTGTGAGGGAAAATGGTGACGTAATCCGCACCCGGCGGTACCGACAGAAACTGCGTTTAGCTTCACAACGATATTTTTGTAGACCGGTCAGCCGGTAGTCTCTCCGACGAGATATCGATATGTTGATACTTCGTTTCGATATGTCGAGAGCCGATAATGATATATTTTTAGGTATAGATATGTTGGATTCCCGATATTTTTAAAAATATCAACAGGCCTAGCACGAGGCAATATTCGCCTACGCAGATCCTTGCTTTCACGCTTTGCAGCATAGTGGAACGCGAAGTTCGACACTGTGACGTCACGAAACTCGACCAGATTCTCGAACGCATTCCCGTCTCGTGGGAGGACCGGTGCTGACAGGCCAGCAGCTCCAGAGCACGACGTCGAGTGTCGCACGCGGGACGCGTCAGTACGGAGCGGAGCAGAAGGTCCCTGCGGCGTGGGAGGCCGGTGTCCCCGATAAGGGCCCGGCAGGGCCGCCCTGTGTATAATTGGTGTCTAATGTGCGGCCGAGATGGTATCTGGCCGGCGCCACGTGGGTGGTCCGCGCGCGACACACGCTGCGTGGCCGCGGCCGCGGCAGCTAGGCCGCGCTCTGCCCTGGCTGCGACAGCTGCGACTCCTTCCTGGCTCTTAAAGGCCCACCCGTCCGCCAGCCTGTCTGCCTCGCCGCCCCGGGACTCCAGTGCTGGAAGAAAGCAGGTTGGGACGTTGCGGTTTCGAGTCCCGTTTGTAGGCTATCTACACTGTCTCATCAAAAGTACTCTCAACCACTGATAAGGTCAGTGTCCACCATTCGCCTTTATGACAACATAAACTCTGCTCGGGACACTCAGTTAGGTGTCTTAGGGTTTGTGGAGGTTTAACAGCCAGTTCTTCCTCAAGAGCCGAAATCAGAGATGGTAGTGATGTTGGAGGCTGGTGTCTAAAGCGAAGCCCACGTTCCAACTCATCCCAAAGGTGTTTCATTGGGTACAGATCAGGAGTCAGGGCATACCAGTGCATTTAAGAAACTTTATTGAACGCAAACCATTTCCTCACAGATACTGCTTTATAACAGGCTGTCGCATTGTCATGCCAACATGAACAATCGTAACCTCTGAACTCTTCCTCTATTGTAGCCAGAACGCAGTGCTGTAAAATGTGTTCATCCTTTCGCATGTAGTTTTCTCGTAAGTGCAGTCAGGGTACACATCTTGACCACGAAAAACGCCCCCATACTATAACACCAGCTCCTTCACTGCCGCAGCAGTACAGACAATGGCACGTAACGTTCTCCAGGTATTCACCAAAACAAAACCTTTCCGTCGGGTTGCCACAGGGTACAGCGCGTGCTGTCCCAAAACTTTGCAGACGCCACCTTATTGCAATCAACAGAATGTGCGTTTCATCTTTATGTGTGGTTGTATTTCTGTAGGTACACTGTGTTTCTTACTGGGTTGTGTTGATTTGGGTCAGGAAACCAAACTGCAACGTCATCGGTCTCATCGGATTAGGGAAGGATGGTGAAGGAAATCGGCCGTGCCCTTTCAAAGGAACCATCCCGACATTTGTCCGAAGCGATTTAGGGAAATCACGGAAAACCTGAATCAGGATGGCCGGACGTGGGATTGAACCGTCGTCCTCCCGAATGCGAGGCGCTTCTTACTGGACTTACACTGAAGTGCCAAAGACACTGGCATAGGCATGCGTAGTCAAATACAGAGATATGTAAACAGCCAAAATACGGCGCTGTGATCGACAACGCCTATATAAGACAACGAGTGTCTGTGCAGTGGTTAGATCGGTTACTGCTGCTACAATGGTAGATTATCAAGATTTAAGTGGGTTTGAACGTAGTGTTATGCAGCAACTCCGGGTAGCAATGAAATGGGGATTTTCCCGTACGACCATTTCACGACTGTACTGTGAATATCAGGAATCCGGTAAACATCAAATCCCCGACATAGCTGCGGCCTGTGATGTCGTCAGTCATACGACCACAACGCCGTCTAAGAGATCGATCCGCCGGATGCGATTCTCTCGATAAACGGAACAAAAGAACGGCTGTGTTAGCCAAAGAGTACACAGCCAGTCGCAGTACTTATGTTCGCCGCGAGGCGCCGCTAGGCCACTTCATGTGCAGCAGGAGAGTAGTGCAGTTGTGCCAGTCTACAGTTCGTAGCCAGCGCCGATGTTAGTCATCGTCTGCAGCTCAGTCATTGCTGCCATCACGTCTTTGTAGCTCTGTTCCAAGTTAGTCTTCAAATTCACCGGATTCGACATTCAAGATTGCGAGAGATTAATTCGTCACTGTTAGATTTGTGTCATTCTACAGACGATTAGTGTAGTCGCGTCTTCTATAATTGACAACCAACTGATCATCGACTACAGCAGAGTTAAGTAATAAATACTTTCTTATTTTGCACTCCTGCTAATTAATTTTGTTTTCCTGTCGTAGCTACCAAACAGTCTTGGCATAGTAGAACCCACGTCTCCACCACCTTGGCTACCTCATATTTGCCGCCTCATGTTGATGGACTCGATTATGGTGGAAGATCGAGAGCTATCACGGCAGAAAAAAATTCTAAAAGGACGGGACCAACGACGACTGAAGAGAATCGTTCAAAGTGACAGAAGCGCAACCCTCCCGCAAATTACTGCAGATTTCAGTGCTGGACCATCAAGAAGTGTGAGCGTGCGAACCATTCAACGAAACATCATCGATATGGACTGTCGGAGCCGAAGGTCCACCCGTGTTCCCTTGATGACTGCAGGACACAAAGGTTTACGCCTCGCCTGGGACCGTCAACAATGACATTGGACTGTTGATGGCTGGAAACATGTTGCCTGATCGGACGAGTCCCGCTTCATATTGTATCGAGCAGATGGACGTACACGGGTCATGACAGCAGTACAGTTGGAGTGATGTGGGACTCCTGATATGTCTAGATGCGACTCTGACAGATGACACGTACTTACGCGTCCTGTCTGATCACCCTCATCCATTCATGTCCATTGTGCATTCCGACGAACTTGTGCAATTCCAGCAGGACAATGCGACACCCCTCACGTCCAGAATTGCTACAGAGTGGCTCCAGGAACATTCTTCTGAGTTTAAACACTTCCGATGCACACTAAACTCCCCAGACATGACATTACTGAGCATATCTGGAACGCCATAAGACGTGCTATTCAGAAGAGATCTCCACCCCCTCGTACTCTTACGTATTTAGGGACAGCCTTGCAGGATTCGTGGTGTCGGTTCCTTCCAGCACAACTTCACACATCAGTCGAGTCTATGGCACGTCGTGTTGCAGTACTTCTACGTGGTCGCGGGGGCCCTACACAATATTAGGCAGGTGTACCAGTTTCCTTGGCTCTTCAGTGTGTACACACACACACACACACACACACACACACACACACACACACATATATATATATATATATATATATATATATATATATATATATATATTATTTTGTTCAACATCCCATCGTTGAACTTCTGTAATTAGTGTACGATTAATTCGATACTGTAATGAAGTGTAATCTCTGTAATATGCACAATATGACCAAATGATCTTTTGTCTTCCTCATATAATCTCTTTGGTTATCTTTAAAATTAAATAATTTTATTTAAATAATTTTGTTTAGAACTACCTATATGTGCAAATGATATGTTTTGTTTCAAATGGTTGTTTGCTGTTGTGTAAACTGCTGACCTTCACTTAGGATTCTTAGTTATTTTGTATGTAAAAAGTAGTGTGGTTACCCTCGGGAACGGAACTTAGTAGCGCGCGCAAATTGTGGTTGATCAAGGTAGAAAAGGTGCAACAAAGAGTCAGTCGGGGACGAGCTACCAAACTGTGAACTGCCCATGTAAAAGTTATGTATTGTGCTGGTTCCGAGAGAGGCTTTTCCTGACGCTTTCCAATGCCTCGGATGGATGGATGAAGAGCTGGAATTTTCCTGAAATTGGTATCTATCATCGCCACCAAGAAATGACAGAGACCAGCAGTTCTACCTGCAAATTCACCTACTAGCATGCAATTGCCACCACATTGCGCAATCACTGTAACGGAACACTAAAATAATGTACAGTGAAGGATCAGCTTATTGGATGTGTTAGTGTGCTCAAATATAAGTTAATTTATAACTGAATTTATGCACCTACCTTGATTTTTTTCCCTTATCATAACACCTCTCAAGTTTTCTCTCCGTTTGAACTAAAGTGATATCGAGTGCCCTTACTGAAAGAACATTAAAGCCCAGTGTTTTGCTAATTAATGCTTCTTGAACATAGCAAAAAGAAACTTAAAGTTAATGTGGCAAGAGAGTGAGTTAAAGTAAATGATGCTTACTGAAAATAATTTTCCTATTAAAACTGCTTATTAATATGATGTTGCCAACTTCAAAGTTAAAAGTTCTTAAGACTGAGGCTTATAAAGTTTTGCTTTGTAAATGATCACATTGCTGCCTGTTGTAAATCGCAGAAGGTGAGTCAGTATCTTACAATTTTGTGTCTCACTGTAGTAAAAGTGGAAAACTGCAGTTGTGGAAAGTTATATATTCATGCTTGCTAAGCACTTGTTTCTTTTGGGTATTGAAAGTGTATCGATAGTGTAATAGGATCCACAGGTTATCCTTTATGCTCATGACAAATAACAATTAATAGAAAGACCACTATTTATGAAAACAATAATTTCTTTATTAAAAAAAACAGTGAGAAATAACCTGTTAGTGAATTCCATTTAACTTTCATTCTAAATAGAAAAGTATTTAGCTGAGAGAGACTTAACCTGTGGCCAGCTCATAATTTTGCAATGAACTACATTTACAATTTTATGTCAGCTAGGAAAATGTTTGAAAAGTAATACTGAACCTATGTCCAATTTATGATTCTACAGTGAATATTAATAGTAATGTTATAAAGACCATTCAGTTTGAATAATCCATGAAAGTAATAGTGTGTATTGTTATCTGCTATATTTATGCCAGTAGTTTGTTCTGATCTGTTAACTCCAACTTCAACCTGAACACACTGTATTCAGGTGCCAGAGTTCATTGCACTCGCGTGTGGCAAACTATAGGTTGTGTTTGTCCGTTAAAGTTACTCATACCTATTTTATTAAACAAGAATGTTAATCATTCTCTTGCCTAATTAGGCTGGCGACCGTTTTCTTTATTCTTTAAACAGTGTAGCTAGGTAAAACATTATTTGTTACTGTTTGAATGTTTACATAATTCTGACTTTCACTTCCGATAAGCCACCTCCGTTAGGTACAACACGGTCAATATATCAAAATTCCTCTCAGAGGGCAACACTGCTCTGCTTCTTCATACTATAATTACTTGAATAAGAATAATTTCACTATACGAACTGCCTTCAGCTTTGAGGTTATGGTATAGTAGTAGCAGACGGTAGTGTTATACGTGGCTTTTCCGTGACAGGACTACTTGTTCTGTTGGGGCATAGTACGTAATAAACCAAATTTGGTATTTGATTACATAAGCTACGTAAATCAAGTTGCAGTGTTATATATATTGTATCACACACTACAATATGCACACATTTTCACTTTTCAGCATAGTGGCCATGAACATTTAAACATTTGAAAGCCGTCGCATCAGCTTCTCGATCCCAGCATCAAAGAACTCTGCCCTCTGACCCTTAAAACGAGCTAGTGACAGTTTCTTTTCCAAGCGCTTTCCATCAAGAAATTCCTTCAGTTTTGGAAACAGATGAAAGTCTGATGGTGGTAAGTCTGGGACGTGTGATCCAGTAACTCCGAATGGAAGTTGCGCAGTTGCGTCTTTGTTCTTGTCGCATCGTGAGGTCGAACATTGTCGTGAGGCAGAACGACGCCGCTGGACAACAGTTCCCGCCGGCGATTTTGAATAGGGGGCTAAGCTTTAATAATGTTTCATAGTACCTCTCGGCATTTATTGTGATTCCCCTTGGAAAAGTTTAGCAAAATAATGTCTTTCCCGTCCCAAGAAACGGTGGCCATGATTTTTCGTGCTGAAGGTACTTATTTGAATTTTCGTGGTTTCATCGAGGAGTGTGAATGATGTCACTCCCTGGACTGACGTTTATTCTGTGGAGTGTAGTGCGCAATCCACGTTTCAGCACCGGTCACAATGTGACTCAAGAAGTCGTCGCCATTCATGTGATAACGCTCCAAAACGTACAAAGTATGTGCCATACGCTTTTTTTGTGCTCTTCTGTCAGCATTTTCGGTACCAATGTCGCACACAGTTTTTTTGTTGTGAAGTTTGTGTGAGAAACAACTGATCTTAAAACTTGTTGAAATTTCTGATGTAGCTCGACTACAGTGAAGCGCCTACTTCGGCGAACTGCCTCATCAACTTCTGTGTGAAGTCTCCATTCATGCAAGCAGGCCGTCCAGATCGTTCGTCATCATGAATATTTGTCCTTCCTTCATTAAACAGCCTATACCATTAACGCACATTTCCATCATTAATTACACCTGCACCATAAACTTCTACGAACTGGCAGTGAATGTCAGCACGACGAACTTTTTTTGCATTTAAGAACTGAATAACCGAGCGCATTCCACAATCGGCAGGATTACACTGATTGCCATGGCGGCAAATGAAGCGGTATAACCGTACAACCAACACCGGCACTGACGTGAAACGTAATGGCGGCGTAGTGAGAGACCGGCCAAGACTGGCCGACATGGATGGACGTCACGTGACAGGATGCGCTGACAAGATGCGGTATCGCTTCTTACTTTAAAAATGACCCTCGTATTTTCATGTTTCACGTCGAAGGATAATGCGGGCAGAGGGAGCGAGCGTGTATCTAGCCACCTACGTCTGTGTCTCGAAGGCCGTCGCTACTCCGAGAGGTGTCCGAGGTGTTCACAGAATTTACGAAAGCTCTAACTCATTGCAGTTTTGTTAATTGCTAGGGATGTATAATTTTGACAACCAAGTGGGCTGTTGGTGTGAAGGCCCTGTCACATTAACTGAAATGTGAGTAACAGTTGATGCTGAGCGAAATCTGGTGATACACGTTGATGTGAGATTAAATATTATCGGAAGGCAATAGACTGATCTATTAATGTTAAGAAAATAATTTTTATATATAGATACAATATTTTACAAGCTACGAAGTAAGAAGAAGTCTGCCGGCCGCGGTGGCCGAGCGGTTCTAGGCGCTTCAGTCCGGAACCGCGCGACTGCTACGGTCGCAGGTTCGAATCCTGCCTCGGGAATGGATATGTGTGATGTCCTTAGGTTAGTTAGGTTTAAGTAGTTCTAAGTTCTAGGGGATTGATGACCTCCGATGTTAAGTTCCATAGCACTCAGAGCCATTTGAACCATTTTAAGAGGAAGTCTACATAGAATATTATAGCGGGCGAGCAAAAAGTTTTCGTTATCGTCGTTGCTGCAGCTTATATGCAACCCAGCGCGACTCCGATGTGGGTCTATAAGCACCGATGTTTAGGCGAAGGTCTTTGAACGGAAACTTCGTCATCGCTCCTTATACTTCCACAGAGTGATGTTTTTATGACTTTGAGCATATTTTTACATGAAGGAAGAATCTGTTTACTGTAGTTTTAGGAGTTATATATAATCTCTGTGTCAAATTTGCACTTCTGTTGGTGGAGAAATCTGACGGCAAATTTTATCACAGAGATTTATTTCCTCTCCTGCCGCCCTCCCTGTAATTTCTGCCAACAGTTATCCTTTTTTTTACGTGCTGTAAACGTCGGACCTGCTCCAGGTTTAATTAACACAAGTCTGAGTATTGAGGAAATCACTCGTTTCCGGTCATCCATTGTCCACTACATCTACTGCTGCATGGATACTCTGCAAATCACATTTAAGTGCCTGGCAGAGGGTTCATCGAACCACCTTCACAATTCTCTATCATTCCAATCTCGTATAGCGCGCGGAAAGAATGAACACCTGTATCTTTCCGTAGGAGCTCTGATTTCCCTTATTTTATCTTGATGATCGTTCCTCCCTATGTAGGTGGTGTCAACAAAATATTTTCGCATTCGAAGGAGAAAGTTGGTGATTGGAATTTCGTGAGAAGATCCCCGTCGCAACGAAAAACGCCTTTCTTCTAATGATGTCCAGCCCAAATCCTGTATCATTTCTGTGACACTCTCTCCCACATTTCGCGATAATACAAAACGTGCTGCCTTTCTTTGAACTTTTTCGATGTACTCCGTCAGTCCTATCTGGTAAGGATCCCACACCGCGCAGCAGTATTCTAAAAGAGGCGTAGTGTAGGCAGTCTCCTTAGTAGGTCTGTTACATTTTCTAAGTGTCCTGCCAATAAAACGCAGTCTTTGGTTAACCTTCCCCACAACTTTTTCTGTGTGTTCCTTCCAATTTAAGTTGTTCGTTATTGTCATACCTAGGCATTTAGTTGAATTCACGGCTTTTAGATTAGACTGATTTATTGTGTAACTGGCGCCGCTCTTACACCACCTCAAGCGTCGCATTGACTATAAAAACGGGCGGCTTATGGGGAACTACTCACCCATTGCATGGCATTCTTTTTAACTCCCTATCTTTGTGGTAACTAGAACACACGAGAGATTCATTCCCCTGAATTTAAGCGACTTTCTTACAATCATTCTCCGCAATGCTCAACGGTCCTTGCCCGTCAGTGTAAGAGGTATTGGTTTAGCTGTGGATTCTCCTTTGCCCTTTCATTTCTCAATCACATCACGAACAGTCGCCTTGAAAACTTTAGAAGGACTGAAATGTTGTTGATGAAATCGTTACTTAGGAGACATCCACGTTCGAAGTCAGTGAGCTCCCGTCTCCGAAACGTTCTGCTGTTACCGCTCCTCTACTAGCAACACAACATTCGCCGCCTGCTTTCGTACTGGCGGGTCCGCCTCTTGTAGCATCAAATGGTCATTCCGCATTGCACAGGAGCGTCCATCACATCACCAGCAGTAGACATCGGCAGCTTTAGATGGGTTGAAATGTCGATGATGGATCTGTTACTCAGGTAACAACCGATGATTATCTACGTTCGATGTCACTGAGCTCTTCTGACCGACTCAGTCTGTTGTTACTGCTTCTCTACTAACAACACAGTACTCCCCATCTCTTTTTACACTGTCGGATCCGTCTGTCGTGGCGTATAGAGTAGTCCATTTCACATTACATAGGCGCCCGCATGCTTTTGATCAAATGGTGTACGAGGGTAAGTCAATTATTATCCGCAATTTAATTATATTTTCGTTTATTTTGGTAGTACTGTCGTTTTATGTTGATGACGCATGCTTTGTTTATTTGTTGTTATATCTTTGCAATTTTCAAGCTGCTAGGTCAGTTTCGTTACCGCTGCCGTGCTGTTCATCATGGCTGCTCTGCTGTCTATTTGCACCTAAGAAGAGCAACGTTCAGTGATCCGTTTGTTGTGATCGGAAGGCTTATCAGGGACCGAAATTCATTGAAGCCTTTCGGTACAGAACTGGAACAGTATTTTGCCACAACAGAGTGTCGCGCAATGGATTGAAAAATACCGAAATGGTCGCACAAGTGTTACGCTCGCACGATGAAGGAGCCGGACGACCGTTTACCGCCACAAATGAAGAAATGATTGAGCGTTCACGTGAAATGATTCTTTTAGACAGGCGATTAACTATTGACGAAGTGGCACATCGTCTGCAAATTAGTTACGGTTCTGCCTAGGAAACCATCCACAACAGACTTGGGTTTCATAAAGTTTGTGCAAGATGGGTCCCAAAACAACTCGCACAGTTGCGTAAACAAACGCGCTTGGACATCTGCAAAAAAACATTTGGATCGCTGTGTTAACGAAGGGGACAACTTCTTAGACAGGATCATTACTGGTGACGAAACATGGATCCATCATTACGAGCCAGAGAGTAAGCGGCAGAGAATGGAATGGAAACATCCAAATTCACCGTGCAAGAAAAAGTTCAAGACCCAACCGTCCGCAGGAAAACTGATGCTTACGGCTTTTTGGGACGCACAAGGTCCAGTACTGGAACATTATGGGGAAAGGGGCACAACAATAACCAGTGTACGTTACAGTGGGATGCTTACTGCCAGGCTAAAGCCTGCAATTCGAAACAAATTTCAAGGATTGCTGTCGTAAGGTGTTGCGTTGTTGCACGACAATGCCCCTCCGCATCCTGCTGCCCACACTGCTGAAACGCTACAGAATCTCAAATTTGAAGTACTGGATCATCCTCCATATAGTCCGGATCTTGCCCCTTCCGACTATCTCTTGTTTGGTCTACTCAAACAGGCATTAAGGGGCCGTCGATTTGCCTCGCTCGAAGCAGAGAAAGAAGCGGTGCATTCCTGGCTCGCGGCTAAACCGAGAACCTTCTTTTATGAGTGCGTCAGGAAGCTTGTAAAACTATGGACCAAGTGCGTTGAAACGCAATGTTCTTGTAAGTTTCCCATTTCATTACAGTAAAATTTTTAACTACTTTGCTGATAATAATTGACTTACCCTCGTATATCTATACGTCTACTACGGAAGTCACCTGAGCGTATGTGTGTGTGTGTGTGTGTGTGTGTGTGTGTGTGTGTGTGTGTGTGTGTGTGTGGGCGGATGGTTAGGTGGGAGGAAGGGAGAGTACTTTTAGGATCACTATCTGATCCCTTCTCCCCTGTTTCATTCGTGAATGGTGTGTAGGAAGAATAATTGACGGTAGATATCTGTATTAGATCTAATGTTTTTAATTTTATTGTTGTGGTTTTTCGTAAGACGTACGTGGGAGTAAGTAATATGTTGTCCGAGGCCGGCCGGTGTGGCCGAGCGGTTCTACGCGCTTCAGTCTGGAACCGCGTGACCGCTACGGTCGCAGGTTCGAATCCTGCCTCGGACATGGATGTGTGTGTTGTCCTTAGGTTAGTTAGGTTTAGGTAGTTCTAAGTTCTAGGGGACTGATGACCTCTGCAGTTAGGTCCCGTAGTGCTCAGAGCCATTTGAACCATTTTGTCCGACTCTTCGCTGAACGTACTCTCTCAGAATGTCAACAGTAGACTCCTCCGTGATGCACAACGCCTCGCATGTAGCGTCTGCCACTGGAGAATGCTGAGCATCTTCGTAACGCTTTCAAGTCGACTAAATGATCCCGTGACGAAACATCCCGCTCTTCGTTGTAACTTGTCTGTCTCTTCTACTAATCCAACGTGGTAAGCCCCGAGAGTAATGAACAGTATCCGAAAATCGGTCGATCAAATGTTTTGTAAGCCATTACTTTCGTTAATGAATTACATTTCCATAAGATTATTCCAATGAATGTTATTATGGCATCTCATTTTCCTACTATTTGTCTTAAATGACCATTCCACTTAAGGATGTACCGGATGGTCACTCCTAGGTGTTTTACTTAGCTTCTGCTTCCAGCAATTTGTCACCAACAGTGTAGTTGTACAGTAATGGATTTATTCTCTAATGTCTGCAGAATACATTACATTCATTTACGTTCAGTGCCAGCTGCCAGCCACCGCACCGTTCACCAATCACTTGCAGGTCTTCCTGCAGTTCGTTACAGCTATCTGATGCTGCTATCTTCTTACAGATAACCGAATCATCTGCAAACAGCGTCATGGAGCTCCCTACCTTATCTACAATATCATTTATATATGTAGTAGTCAGTAACAACATACCTTGGGGTACTCCTGAAATTGCGTTTACACCTGTCGATTTTATTCCGTTAAGGGCAACATTTTAATTTCAGTCTGCAAGAAAATCCTGACTTCATTCAAATACCTGGCCCCATATTCCATAAACTCATATTTTTTGCACTGTATCATATGCTTTCCAGAAGTCAAGAAATCCATCAACCTTAGCGTCGATGTCTGAAGCGCTGAGAATTTCTTGGAGGAACAGGGCGATACCTAGGTCCATTGACAAGAAGTACGAGATCGAATTCGACAAAATTGGGGAAACACATTGGCCGCTGCCTTGACCTATGTCTGAATCTATGTGATTACTCTGCTATTCACACTTAAGTGTTTGGCACAGGTTGCTTAGGCCCACTCCTAGATATTTTTTCCTCTACCGTTCCACTCTCGAATAGCACTTGGGGAAAATAACCGCTGTATCATTCCGTCCAAGTTCTGATTTATCTAGTTTTGTCACAATGATCATTTCCCCATTACTATGTGGGAGTCAATAAAATTTTCGGCATTCGGAGGAGAAAGTTCGTGACTGAAATTCCTTGAAATGATCTCGCCGCAACGAAAAAGCCTTTGTTTTAATTATTGCCATCTGAACTCTCTTATCATATATGTGAAATTCTGTCCCTTATTTTGTGATAATACAAAATGAGCTCTTGTTCTTTGAACTTTTTATACGTTCTCCGTAAATCCCGTGCGGTAAGAACCTCATACCACGCAGCAGTACTCCAGAGCAGCACGGACAAGCGTAGTGTAGGCAGTCGCTTTAGTAGATCTTTTCACAATGTTCCGCCAATAAAATGCAGTCTTTGGTTCGCCTTCCACACAACATTTTCTCTGTGTTCTTTCCAATTTAAGTTGTTCGTAACTGTAATTTCTAGGTATACAGTTGGATTTACGGCCTTTACATTTGACTGATTTGTCGTGTAAGGGATGTTTAACGGATTCATTTTAGCACGCACGCGGATGACCTCACATTTCTCATTATTTAGTCAAATGGCAATTTTAGCACCATACAGACATCTTTTATAAATCGTTTTACAATTGTTTTGATCTTCTGATGACTTTACTAGATGATAAACGACTGCATCATCTGCAAACAATCTAAGACGGTTGCTCTGATTGTCTTCTAAATCGGTTGTATAGATAAGGAACAGCGGAGGGCCTATGACAGTACCTTGGGGAACGCCAGAAATCATTACTGTTTTACTCGATGACTTTCTACATCTACATCTACATCTATGAGATTACTCTGTTATTCACAATAAAGTGCCTGGCAGAGGGTTCAATGAACCACCTTCAAGCTGTCTCTGTACCGTTCCACTCTCGAACGGCAAGCGGGAAAAACGAGAACTTAAATTTTTCTGTACGAGCCCTGATTTCTCTTATTTTATCATGATGATCATTTCTTCCTATGTAGGTAGATGCCAACAGAATGTTTTCGCAATTGGAGGAGAAAACTAGTAATTGAAATTTTATGAGAAGATCCCGTCGCAACGATAAACGCCTTTGTTTTAATGATTGACAGTCCAATGCACGCATCATGTCGGTGACACTATCTCCCCTGTGTCGTGATAATACAAAACGAGCTGCTCTTCTTTGTTCTTTTTCGATGTAATCCGTCAGTCCCACCTGATGCGGATCCCACACCGCACAGCAATACTCCAGTATAGGGCGGACAAGCCCACAAGCACAAGCAGTCTCTTTAGTAGACTTATTCCACCTTCTAAGTGTTCCGCCAATGAATCGCAGTCTTTGGTTTGCTCTACGCACAATATTATCTATGTGATCATTCCAATTTAGGTTATTTATAATTGTAATCCCTAAGTATTTAGCTGAATTTGCAGTCTTCAGATTTGTGTGACTTTTCGCGTAATCGAAATTTAGTTGATTTCTTTTAGTACTCATGTGAATAACTTCACACTTTTCTTTATTCAGGGTCAATTGCCACTTTTCGCACCATACAGATATCTTATCTAAATCATTTTGCAAGTCGTTTTGATCATCTGATGACTTTCCGTCAATTACTCGAACTGTGACCTCTCTGACAGGAAATCACGAATCCAGTCGCGTAACGGAGACGATATTCCACAAGCACGCAATTTGATTACAAGGCGCTTGTGAGTACAGTGTCAAAAGCCTTCTATAAATACGGAATCAGTTTAAAACCTCTTGTCCATAGCACTCAACACTCCGTGTGAGTAAAGAGTTAGTTGTGTTTCACAATAATGATGAGGCTCATTTTATTTTTATTGAATTCGTTGATCGATTTACAACAGTCCTCGTAAACCACGACTTCGTCGCAACTTGAGGTTGTAATGCTACATAATATCTACCTTTCGTGGTCGTGGTACGTTCCAAATCTTTTTCATTTACGTTTCCCATGGATATTGAGCTAAGTAGTCTGTGTAAGCCAATTTTAAACAGAGGACACTTCACTTCATATAGATGCAGGTTGTTACACTAAGACGTCAACTTCCTTGTCATAGCGGACGACTGCGCTAGAATGCCCCCACAGAAATGAACCATGTTTCCTGCGTCTTTACTGGGAACAGTTGGTTGCTTTATTCCATCTCCGGTGTTGAATATTTTTAAGGACACTCTGGGAGTCGATCAAAGAAGGGAATCGAAGATACAAGACTGAATGCTTGCAAAAATGCCATTGTTTCTGCCGTAAAAACTGACGCCCTGAAAGATAGATGAATGTTTTACTAACTTGTGTCAGAGTATGTAGAAAAGAACCATACAGTATACTCTTCTTGGTTTCGCTTGTTAATTTGTCCACAATCGGCTCAGAACTGTTTGCTTTTTGTGTATTCCATCCGATCTTTTAACAGATATAAGGTACGGAGATTACGCGCAGTGCGTCTACTACTCAGAGTCGCGCAACAACACAACCATGCTTTACTTCTTTATGACATCAAATATGATTTTGCATTTAGTAGTTATGAAGTAGTTGGCGAGTAAAAATGAGTTATTGTTCCTGTCATCGTATGTGATTCACGTCTTTCGGATTCTTCTACAAGTTCATACCTCTTCGAGAGGCATACCTCTTCGAGAGGTTGTCGCTTACACAGCTATAATAACAAGTGAAGAATCGTGGAAGATTTCAAGAAAGGTTTCTGCAACTGATAGTGATGACAAGCCCTTACATATTCGGTTTCGATGCGTATGTAAACTGAATGCCTATGATTATTTTATTACTTGACTTAAAGGTCATGGTGGTGTATCAAAATTCCGTATTGTTAGTGATTTAACATCCCTTTTTCGCATGTTTAAATAACTTCTTCTCATTCATGTGAACCAGAAACATTGTTCGGCAACGAAGCTAGAATTTTCATCCATACTACCTATAACTTCGAATTTAGTTTTGTAACACTTACGCCGCACGAGGTCCTGATTACGTTTCCAGCCAATAGACAGCGGCTGGCCGCTACCTTTTTTTAAATTATTAACTCTCTTATAATTGATGCTCATAGATCAACGTGTACACGCAGATTACCGTATTCTCAGATTGAACCAGTGTGCGATTTGCAGGGGGGGATGGGGGGGTTTTCCCCCCTCTGCATCAGACCATCCTCTCCTCTGGTTTTAGTTTATGCATCCCAACCTGGGATGTTTATTTCCCAAGCACTGGAGTAAAACTTTACATATCATTTAAATTTGTGGAGCCGAACACTGAAAGTTTTTAATACAGTCTTACCATTAATACTATTAATATGTTTGCTTATTAATTTTGAAAAAGTGTTATGTAGTAGGTAAGCATTTCAAAACATTTAGGACTAAATGACAAGACGACGCACGCCACATTTCCGTAGCATCCCACAATGTTGCAAGACGTCGCCACAGCGTAAACGAGGCTTTAGAACCAGGTCTGTATTGTATGGTGGATGTGATGTGTTGCGTACGAAACTAAAACCTACAACCGGATCCAAACGTCGTGGAAAACTGTGAAGAGGTGTCATCCTGCAGCAAGATAACGCTCGCCCACATTCTGCCAAACGGACAGCCGACGCAATAAAGGAGTTGAGATTCGAGGTGCTGGGACATCCACCATACAGTACAGACCTGGCTCCAAGTGATTTTCACATGTTTGGACCCTTAACGGAAGCACTACAGGGAAGAAGATTTGAAAGTGATGAAGACGCCATTGCTGCGGTGCAAAATTGGTTACAGATGCAACCGATAAACGTATTTTTTTCTGATGAAATAAAAAAAACTCGTAAAACGTCGGGAAAACTGTATTGAAGTCGAGGGATGTTACGTAGAAAAATAACGCATGTTTCAGTTTTCTATCATCAGAATAAGTACAGCTTTTCAAAATGTACCTTTACTTTTTGAATTCCCCTCGTATACCTGTATGTAGATGATTTTGTAAATAAGCTTTACCTATAATGTACTTTTAAAGATATAACAAGAAATGGCTTTTCTAATGGTGCATACGCATGAATAGTGAGTTTCGGCAATAACATCTATTTATAAATAACTGTTTAACCATGGGTAACGCCACGGTCTAAGCTAGTAACATATATAATTATACTAACCCACTAGGACATCCCCCCCACTGGTAAAACCACAAATTGCACACTGGATTGAACTGATGTTATAAAACAACGAAATGACACAACGTTTAATTTGTCGTATCTTAACGTGCTGCGAATTCTCGGTACAGTGTTCATTGACCTTGCGGATAGTTTGTTGTAAATGCTAGAGTGTTGTGTAGAGGGAGATGGGAGAGGAATCTCGTCGTCCTCGCCGATAACGATCGCGGTTCAGTGCCCTCCATCCATCATTGCGACGTCCTGCGTTTTGTGCACGTCAGTCACGTCCTCTACATGGCAGCTTGGTGGCGTCAGCGACCAAACGCAACAGGACTGCTATGTACCAGCCGTGCTCTTTATTAGTTAAAGAATAGGATGTAACGGATAAAGGAAAGAGACAGTGGCTAACACACTGACCGCAGGTAGAGAGGAGCAGTGCTGCGGTCCCAAGAGTCACGCGTTAAAGGCAGTGTTAGCAACGGGAAGGATGATATGCAGAGGCAATCGACGATGAAATGTATACATAATTAAAGAGACAAAGTAATAACCTGCATATTCGCATATATCGCTAAATCACAAACATTATCTTTCACCACAAACTGACCTTAAAAATACAAAGAACAAACTTTAACATCGTACTCTGAAGCGTTGTTTCATCACAGTGGCTGACAATTACTAACGCAGCTGTACTACAATGGTGTCCAAAATTATAGAAACAAACCGCAATTTCCCCGTCCTGTGTGTAACTCATGATATACGTATCGGTTGTGAATAAATAGTTGCCACTATTTAAGTTCCAACACTCGTAACCATGCAGACTATAACACAAATGTCCGTATGATCGTGTTCTGCACGGAAGATGGCATACCAGTCAGAGGACAACCACGCCAGCGTTGACGTCAGGGCACCTATCAAACGGAGTAGTGTTGCCAAAATCGCTGTAGACACAGTCACAGACGGTGTAGTATGGTACAGAGAAGGCGCCTACCAGACTCTCTGCGGTGGAGGAATATAGGAAGAAAGGAAGCAGGGCAGTTGCAAATTGATGTGGCCGGATGTCTTAACGCGAATCGATCTGTTGTTTCTCTGATGTGGCGACAGTTTATAGAGACCAAAACTGTATCCTGAAGACCGAAGCAGGGCAGACTACTCGTGGCATCAGAAAGGGAGGACCGTTACTTGCCTTTAAGGGCACGACGATACCGCCTTACTACTGCCCGGTAACTGGCATCTGACCTCGCAGCATCCACTGGACGTGTTGTACCGAGGCAAACGGTGTAAAGAAGGCTTCGGAAGAGTGGCCTTTGTTGTTGGAGACCTGCTGTATGTGTACCTCTGACGTGTCTCCACAGAAGGGAACATGTAGGTCGTCAACATGCCACTTCGACGGCCGAACTATGGGTCAATGTTCTTTTTACAGATGAGTCCCCATTTGGTCTGGAGAGTAATTCTTTACGGATTCGCATCTGGAGGAAATGTGGAACACTATATCGGAACTCAAACAATATGGTGTGAGCAGGGATTATATTGACCACTCGAACACCTCTTCATGAACTTGTACGGATGGATATGAAATTGTCAGGCACCGTGATGAGATCGTGGGACCTCAAGTGCGGTTGTTGCGAGTCGCTGTGGGCCCAAATTTCGTACTGATGGACGATAACGCTCGCCCTCTTAGAGCCAGTAGCTCCGTAGGAAGAATGAGTGTTATGGCCTGATGACGTCATTCACAGCATACCCCGAAGTTGTCAGCCCTGTATTGCTGCCAGAGATGGTCACAGCCCGTACTGTGCTCATTAACCAACTGTTGAAACGTATATGCAAATCAGTAAAGTTGAAAAAAACGAAGGACATTTTTGTCCAACTTTTATGCATATTGCAGTTGTTTACATTCTGTATTCTTCCATTGTTTCTACTTTACTATGCCCTGTTTGTACTGTATTGTTAGAAAATACACGTAACATTGCAAAATTTCCGTCTGTTGCTTTATTTTTGGACACCAGTATATCTACTAAAACTCTTTTTGTTTCTATCACATGACGACTAAAGAGGAGAGCAGCAGATGAAGGGTTACGGAGAGTACTGAAGGAGGCGTGCGTACAACGATGACCCAAAACATTATTACCACATGCTTAACACCATGTTGATTTCCATTTGGAACGTAATACAGCAGCAATTCTGCGTGGCATGGATTCGATAAATCCTCGGTAGGTACCTGGAGGTACGTGGCCCAAGGTGTCTATGCACAGGTCATGCAATTAATTACGTGCTGATGGCTTGTGGACTCGAAATGGCTCTCGACAGCCTACCGATGTGTTCCATCGGGCTCAGATCAGGCGAATTTGGTGCACAAGACGTCAACGTCGGTTCACTATCTCGTTTCTCAAACCATTGTAGCACAATTATGACCTTGTGGCAGAGACAGTTATCCTGTTGGAAGATGCCATCGCAATCATGGAAGACATCAGCATGATGAAATGTAGGTGGTCAACAACAACGTTCAAGCAGTCCACAGCTTTCCTGGTGAATGTTCCCTCTAGCATAATATTTCCGCCATCGATCTGAACCCGTAACGGAGTGCATGTTTCGTACAGCCAAACGTCTGGATGACGGTGTATCTGGATCCATCAATAGATCTGGTGTAACAAGAAACACATTCATCCCACCAACCGACAGGTTACTATTGACACAGGGTCAAATTTCGACGATCCCAGGTCCGCTGCAATTGTTATTTTCGAAGTCGTTGGGTCAATATGGGAACATGTAGGGGTCGTCTGCTGCTCGACGATGTGAAGTGTACGGTGTGCTCCTAACTCTTGATCCTGCACCTGCATTGTACTCTGTTGTCAGATCTGTCTACACTACAATACAGCGTGGTTAAACTTCCGACATCCATATTTTGTCATGAGACATGGGCGTCCGACCACTTGCCACCCACCCATGGTTTCACTTGACGTGTCACAATATACTTCGTCACCAGCAGCAAAGTGGCTGGACCTGCTGACCTGATAAGACGACCACAGTACATAACATGTCTTCTTTATAATGTATGACTACACATCAATATCATTAAATGCGTTCCGAAAATATAGAAAAATAAATTGTTAAAAGCGTCTATTGGACACGTGTTGCAGTAGCTATGATTACTATTGCGTATGTCAGTTAACGAACAGCCTGTTTTTCGCTTTAAAATTATAAAATATACGTTTCATCAACATTGTTGTGCACCAAGTTTGTTATATTTGGAACACTAATTTCTTTGCTAAATGTTTATGGTCAAATTGGTAATTTCTTATCTATATTCACAATATATAATAATTTTAATTGAGTTCAGTGAGTCGCTGGAATGTATGCATCTGGCAGAATACGAGTTGGATCCTTTTTTATTCATTCTCAATATTCCATCAGAGGCTTCTATGTGGTGCTGACAGGTAAATAATTGTATAACAGTCTGAAGGGCATCCTTGGAACAAAGCTGAGGACAAACTGTATATAAATATATGGCCCAAAATCATGAGCCGGTATTTCGAGATAACATAATTTCGGAAATGTAGGTCATGGCGCCAACATACACGCAGAAAATATTGTCAAGAAGCGTTTATACAACTACCATGACGAAATTTGAGGCTTATTGACAGTTTCTGAGGCAAAAGTACACTTTCAGTTTGAACACAGATAACGTGAAGCGTGATGGCACGTTATACAAATTAAGACATTGCTGGAGTAGCCTTACGTGGACCGACGTAATTCGAGACTCATCAGTCCTGGGAGGTTTATTTTATGTCACGACCGCTCAATTGCGCCGATTGCGGGCCCATTCCCGCGATTTTGCCTCCTGTCGCGTGGTATGTAGAGGTACTCGTACGGAGGGGTGATCTTCACCTGCTAATATGAAATCGACTGAGTATGCTTTAGACCAGTTGAAACGCGAAGAATTACTCATTTACGAATAAATTTATGAGTGTTTTCTGGCTGACAGTGTAACGAAATTTCTCCAAAGGCCGCGCGGGATTAGCAGAGCGGTCTGTGCGCTGCAGTCATGGACTGTGCGGCTGGTCCCGGCGGAGGTTCGAGTCCTCCCTCGGGCATGGGTTGTGTGTTTGTCCTTAGGATAATTTAGGTTAAGTAGTGTGTAAGCTTAGGGACTGATGACCTTAGCAGTAAAGTCATATAAGATACCACACATATGAACACATATGATATGACCTTCAGATCACATATCGAGGAGTGGTCCTGAATGGCGCGGCATGCTGATCAGGTGGTGTTGGCCGGCACTGAATTAGCGAGCGATCTGCTGCGCTGTGATCCACTTATCTGCTGTTACATTCCACGACAATCTTTAGAGAACAACCCTGTCATCGTCACGTTATTGATCGGAGAGTTAACTCTCGCGACGATGATAAGTACTCGCGGAATATCCTTAAGGCCGTCTCTTAGAAATATCTTTCCTATTATATATCACTGTGTGAGCTGCGAGTCACTTGCATGATACAAAAACTACGTTGCCACGATTTTGTGTGCTAGCATAGTGTCAGCTTTCGTTATGTAGTGTATCTGCAAGCAATACGTTTTGGGGGACAGAGCCTTGTCTACCAATCACGTCGTTAGACCATTTGAGTTCGCTTGGCCCGCGTGGATGCGGATAAAGCACATTTTCACTCTTTCTTTCTTCCTCTCCACACTCGGAAGTGGAGACACTGTTTACATAACGCATCACACCGATGGCTCACCAACAATTCAGACATGTTGTCTTGTGAATCATTTGCGGTGAGCATTACTCAGCTGCAGCTTCCAGGAATTTTGGATAGAATGTTTCATACTTTCGCTGCACTGGCGTGATTGCATTTTAGTTATTTTTTGAGGTACAGTTGTAGATCCATGTGTGTAAGTTTAGGTTCCCTTGTTTTGATCGAGGGTTTGTCCAAATAGGCAAGGATCATCAAGCAATCCAGGGATATAGATCGAATTTTACGTTACTTTCCCACTCATTTGATAGTATTACTGGATTCTGGAAGGACACAGTGTATCAAAATGAATCATCTGATTTTAAAAAATCATAACTACACTACTGGCCATTAAAATTTCTACACCACGAAGATGACGTGCTACGGACGCGAAATTTAACCAACGGCAAGAGGTGGTTGTTCTGGGTACTGATTTCTCAGGATGTATGCACCCAAATTGCGTGAAAATGCAATCACATGTCAGTTCTAGTATAATACATTTGTCCATTGAATACCCGTTTATCATCTGCATTTCTTTTTGGTGTATCAATTTTAATGGCCAGTAGTGTATTATGTTATTTAAGTAGGTGCGTGAACAACGTAGTGTTGGAAAGAGCACACTCTCGAATTTTACATGGTACATCAAAACGAATCATCCGATTTAAAAAAAATCATAACTATTACGTTATTTGAGATAAGTTATGGTCTATTTTTCTTCGCCGAGAACAGTGTTACAGAAAGCCCGTATCTCGATATGCATGAGAACCTTCTTTTCCCACAGTTGGAGACTTATTGGCCACCTAGCATCTGAAAGTGCGGGATTTTTTAAATGAAAAGTTTACTGAATTATGCATCAGTCCTACAAAACCAAATGATTCAGCCTTACAATATTACTAGCCTCCAAGGTCACCGGACCTGACTGTATGTGATTATTTCTTTTGGCGGTTTATAAAAGACTATTTATGTGCCTCCGTAAGCAACAACAATGAATGAACTGAGACATGCTCACTGCGATGTGGGAACAATTTGAATACCACATTGACATATGCCGTGCACATCAAGGGGGCTTATTAAACGCCTATGAAAAAGAATGAAAAACTTTTTCGATTTTCGCGTTCATCAAAAAACAAAATTAATTGTATATATTTATTAGTTTCAGAAATACAGACGTTCCAAATCGGATGATTCTTTTTGATGCAACCTGTATATTGGGTCCTTTTCTCCTATTGTGAATGAGTGGTATTTGTACAACCACGTGGTCCGATTCAGGACATTTCCATCTCTAGTTTAGGAATTTTCATGTTTATTTCGAAAAATAATTGAAATTAACCTAAATTCTGTTTCGTTTTCTTTTCTCTTGAAGTCACTGTTTAAGGATGTGAACTACTGGAGTCAGTTCTGAGATAATACCAGCCTGCCTGCAGCAAAATCCATGCAACTATAAACTGGTTTCAGCAGATGAAATATTTACTAATTTATAGCCGATTTCCAGCCCTACTGCGCTCGCAAATTGCAGGGAACTTCGAGGTGCTTGTTGTAGCCATGAAGGTTTTGAGACATTAGATTTCACCATTTCATTCTTTTATTATTAGATAATAGGTGATGCCATACAAAAAGCATCCTGCATTTCACTGCACGCGTCTATTTTATCAGGAAGAACGCATTCACACGTATAAGTTGTATTACGACGGTTGAAAAACTTGCCTACAATTTTTGTATTAGTTCAATACATGTCAAAGGACCCTTTACAGACTCCATTCTGCCATGGAAGTTCGGTCACTCCCACATACTTCATTAACAGCAATCATGTCGCGTTGTCTGTTCGTCATGGGTCAAGTTATAAAGGGTTTCGGGAAAAAGGTATCAATATTCACACAGGACGCAGCATGCATCAAGGGAAGAAAAAAGTTCCTGTAAACAATGGTCGTAAACCTCATATACACATATCGAGCCGTGTACCTCCTTACCGGTGGAATGACTGGAACTGATCGGCTGTCGGACCCCCTCCATATACTAGGCGCTGCTCATGCATGATTGTTTACATTTTTGGGCGGGTTTAGTGACATCTCTGAACGGTCACAGGGACTGTGACTGTGATATAATATCCACAGTCAACGTCTATCTTCAGGAGTTCTGGGAACTAGGGTGATGCAAAACTTTTTTGATGTGTGTATTTCGATTTATTGGCCTGCATGTGTCCGAGGAGCATATCTTACACACCGAGAACTATGATACGAGGCAAATTAGGAAATTGCGTACGTAATAGACGTTTATGCAGTACAAAGTGTGTGCATTGATATCATACATGCACCCAACTTAACAACACGTACAGTATTCCTGACATAGCGTATCTATCAGGTATTTTATTTTTATCTGTTGTATGCAGCGTGTTCATGTTGTCGTGATCTTCAGTCTGAAGACTGGTTTGCTGCAGCTGTCCATGCTACTTTATCCTGTACGAGTCACTTCATCTTCGAATAACTACTGCAACCTACATCCTTCTGAATCTACCTGTACTTACTATAATCTCTTGGCCTCCCTATATGATTTTTACCCTCCACATTTCCCTCCATTGATGTCTCAGAAAGTGCCCTATCAACTGTTCCCTTCTTTAGGTCAAGTTGTGCCACAAATCTTTTGTTTCCCTAATTCTATTCAGTACCTACTCACTAATTTCGTGATCTATCCATCTAATCTTCAACATTCTACTGTAGCACCACATTTCAAAAGCTTCTGTTCCTTTTCATCTAAACTACACTCCTGGAAATTGAAATAAGAACACCGTGAATTCATTGTCCCAGGAAGGGGAAACTTTATTGACACATTCCTGGGGTCAGATACATCACATGATCACACTGACAGAACCACACGCACATAGACACAGGCAACAGAGCATGCACAATGTCGGCACTAGTACAGTGTATATCCACCTTTCGCAGCAATGCAGGCTGCTATTCTCCCATGGAGACGATCGTAGAGATGCTGGATGTAGTCCTGTGGAACGGCTTGCCATGCCGTTTCCACCTGGCGCCTCAGTTGGACCAGCGTTCGTGCTGGACGTGCAGACCGCGTGAGACGACGCTTCATCCAGTCCCAAACATGCTCAATGGGGGACAGATCCGGAGATCTTGCTGGCCAGGGTAGTTGACTTACACCTTCTAGAGCACGTTGGGTGGCACGGGATACATGCGGACGTGCGTTGTCCTGTTGGAACAGCAAGTTCCCTTGCCGGTCTAGGAATGGTAGAACGATGGGTTCGATGACGGTTTGGATGTACCGTGCACTATTCAGTGTCCCCTCGACGATCACCAGTGGTGTACGGCCAGTGTAGGAGATCGCTCCCCACACCATGATGCCGGGTGTTGGCCCTGTGTGCCTCGGTCGTATGCAGTCCTGATTGTGGCGCTCACCTGCACGGCGCCAAACACGCATACGACCATCATTGGCACCAAGGCAGAAGCGACTCTCATCGCTGAAGACGACACGTCTCCATTCGTCCCTCCATTCACGCCTGTCGCGACACCACTGGAGGCGGGCTGCACGATGTTGGAGCGTGAGCGGAAGACGGCCTAACGGTGTGCGGGACCGTAGCCCAGCTTCATGGAGACGGTTGCGAATGGTCCTCGCCGATACCCCAGGAGCAACAGTGTCCCTAATTTGCTGGGAAGTGGCGGTGCGGTCCCCTACGGCACTGCGTAGGATCCTACGGTCTTGGCGTGCATCCGTGCGTCGCTGCGGTCCGGTCCCAGGGCGACGGGCACGTGCACCTTCCGCCGACCACTGGCGACAACATCGATGTACTGTGGAGACCTCACGCCCCACGTGTTGAGCAATTCGGCGGTACGTCCACCCGGCCTCCCGCATGCCCACTATACGCCCTCGCTCAAAGTCCGTCAACTGCACATACGGTTCACGTCCACGCTGTCGCGGCATGCTACCAGTGTTAAAGACTGCGATGGAGCTCCGTATGCCACGGGAAACTGGCTGACACTGACGGCGGCGGTGCACAAATGCTGCGCAGCTAGCGCCATTCGACGGCCAACACCGCGGTTCCTGGTGTGTCCGCTGTGCCGTGCGTGTGATCATTGCTTGTACAGCCCTCTCGCAGTGTCCGGAGCAAGTATGGTGGGTCTGACACACCGGTGTCAATGTGTTCTTTTTTCCATTTCCAGGAGTGTATTAATCATCCATGTTTCACTTCCATACATGGCAACACTCCAGACAAATTCTTTCGGAAAATACTTTGTAACACTCAAATCTGTATTTTATGTTAACAAATTTCTCTTCTTTAAGAATACTTCTCTTGCCATTTTCAGCCTACATTTTGAATCCTCTCTGCTTCTGCAATCATCGGTTATTTTTCTGCCCAAATAGCAAAACTCATCTATTACTTTTAGTGTCTCGTCTGCTAATTTAATTCCGTTAGCATCATCTGATTTCATTCGACTACATACCATTAGCCCTGTTTTACTCTTGTTGACATCTTGTATCCCCCCTTTGAAAACACTGTCCGTTCCATTCAACTGCCCTTCCAAGTCCTTTGATGTCTATGACAGAATTACAGTATGATCGGCAAACCTCAAAATTTTTATTTCTTCTCCCTGAACTTCAATTCCTACTCCAAATTTTTCTTTGGATTCTTTTACTGCTTGTTGAAATCACAGATTGAATAACAATGGGGGTAGGCTACAGCCCCGTCTCACTCCCTTTTCAGGCACTGCTTTTCTTTCATGCCCCTCGACTCTTATAACTGCCATCTGGTTCCTGTACAAGTTGTAAACAGCGTTTAGCTTCCTGTATTTTACCCCTGCTGGCTTCAGAATTTCAAAGAGAGCATTCCAGTCAACATTTTCAAGTGCTTTCTCTGTTCAAAAATGCTATAAACGTGCGTTTTCCTTTTCTTAACCCATCTTGTAAGATAAGTCGTAGGATTAGTATTGCCTCGCGTGTTCCTACATTCCTCGGTATCCAAACTGCTCTTTAGCGAGATCGGCTTCTACCAGATTTTCCATTCTTCTGTAAAGAATTCGTTTTAATATTTCGCAAACATCGCTTATGAAACTGATAGTTCAGTAATTTTCACGCCTGTCAGCCACTGCTTTCTTTGGAAATGGAATTTTTACATTCTTCTTGACGTCTGAAGTAATTTCGGCTGTTCCATGCATCTGACCCACCAGATAGAAGAGTTTTGTGATGGATGGCGCATTACTTGTTGTGATATAGCACTACATTACTGTAATCTGTTTTCGTATCCATCACTGGACGTGCAGCTGCTCCCAGTTCAACGCAGGAGATCCCAGATATGGTCTTCTGCTACAGACAAGCAGACGGAAGTAGAGAATACATGTTCAATGCATGCAACGCAATCCGCCAACAACCTGCGGTATCCCTACGAATTCGTGATTCCATGACATGTAGCTCGGAAGGCTGCATGCAATTGTAGGCAGTCACATGAAGCATATATTATGAAGAGTGGCGCAGAGACATAATGGTCATTGATAGCAGTGGTAGTAGACTCTAACTCCGAAAATACGAGATTTACAACCAATCGTAAAAAAAAATTTCTTCCCTTGTTCATACTTCATCCTCTTCTAAATATTGGACCCTTTTTTCCGAACATCCTGTATAGAAAGGGAGATATTTTCGGAGCAATAATACCGGCTTCATAAGTTAAACTAAGTAACTAAAACCGAAGCTTTCAATTCTTACCAGAGTGACGACTGAAGAACCTGTACCTGCAGGGCCCCGAACTTGCTGTCCCCCTTAGGTTGCGTTCACAGTGGCACCGACAACGCTCGTCAGACACCGTCGCGAGAGATCGTCCGATAACTTCGGCCGACAGGTTAGGTTACGTTAGGTTAGACCCTATTCTATGTATGAAGTAGGTTACATTTTAACCTGTTATGGTGGGGTGGATACCACGACGCCTCTGTGTTTGGATACGAGTGCTTCGATGCGGCTTCTGCTATTAAAGAGACGCCGAATGCACGTGAATGAGCATTCTCCTCTCGTCAAGAACTTGGCGAGTGCTATACACTCCGTCCTCAGTTGTCGGAAGAGTTTTATGAATATATGAGATGATGGGAGATTAGTTCTTTTACATATTCGATATAATTCGTGGCAGCTTTGAAAAGGAAGTTATAAATACTCTGTTTCGCTGTATTCATTTAAGGATGTGCTGACTTACGCCAATTAACATTCAGTGACTGACATTTACCAAACGAGTGAAAGGCAAGCATAAATTGTAGTGTAAGATAGTCTGAAAACATAAAGCACTTAAAACTGGAAATACATGGCGCACATCACATTTGCAAACCACTTCACATTAAGAGTGTCACTACCCTACTGGCATAAAACGCCAATAAGCAGTAATAATAATTTGTAGACAACTAATGACAACCTGCCACAAGTACAGTAGCTATAAGCATATAAGGTACACCATCCTCTTCACTTGAACAAATTAATTTTTGAGGTTATAATCTACGCCTAAACTTTCC
Source organism: Schistocerca nitens (assembly GCF_023898315.1). Taxonomy (NCBI): domain Eukaryota; kingdom Metazoa; phylum Arthropoda; class Insecta; order Orthoptera; family Acrididae; genus Schistocerca; species Schistocerca nitens. The sequence continues at coordinate 507,795,621 of NC_064618.1, read as the reverse complement.
AATAAAGATTTTGCCCATTTGAGTTTTCGAATAGATCTACGATTTCAATCCATAGATTCCGAACTATATCCCGGCTATGATATTTTCATCCTCAGTATGCCACACACTCACTCTTTCTTGGACTAAACTTACCAGTTACTCACACTCTTTCGTGTGCTAGAACTTCGGTCGATTTGACCGAAGAGAGCAAAATGATCTGAATTTCACCGATTGTCGTCCGAAGTCAGTACGTTCGGGAGATGGGACGGATTGTAATATGACCGCGTACGTAGTGGCGTACCGATTTGAAAAGATCGGCCGTCGCCTGCCGATGTCGGTCGTCGGCGGAATCTACCGGTGTCGGAGCCACTGTGACCGCAGCCTTAGGCCTAGTTTCGAAGGCCAGCACACGCTGAAGCAATCCGTTTGTCGTGGCGACAGCGGCGCCCTCTCTCCTGCACAGTGGCAGTTGTTCGTGAGAGCGAACATCCTGTGTCGCTTCATAAGCGTACAAGTGCAGACCGGGAAGGGGAGCAGGTAACACCCTGGTGAGCTGCTGAGTGAGAGCATCCACTCATTACTGGCAGCAGACGAGGAGGAGCTGCTCTGGGTTCTTCGTAATGAAGCCGCAGTTAAAGTAACGGTCGGAGAATGAGCCCCGCGGCTACACGTCTGCATCCGGACCACAGACGTTGCCGGCGCTGCACTACATTCCAGGTGGGGGCAGTAACAGCGCTTCCTGTACTGGGTAGAGGTAGAGCGGCTTGATCGGCAGGGCAACGACCAGACTAGAGGCCAGCTTACGTACGAGTACCATCCCATGCGCCAGTCCACTACCTCGTTGGTATCGTCCTGCGGCCTTTCTCTAACATAGATTGGAGTGCCAGTTATTACTGAAAAACTCTTTTCAAAGTGATGGCAGCCTCTCCAACAGCGGCTCAAAATTCGTATGTACAAGAGGATACCCAAAAGAAACAACAATTTTTTTGGTGCGCAGAGCTTTTGTAGTACCGCGTTTTGCTGCTAGAAGCGCGGAGGACGAATATTCCAGTTTCATTAAGAAGAGTGCCGTCGCTGAAGGAGGTCAGAACTAGTTTTGGCAAAGTTTGTGGTGACAACTGTTTTGTGTGATTGTCGCTCATCAATGTTTTCGCGAACAACGTGCAGCCGTGAAATTCTGCTTTTTGCTCGGAAGAAGTGGGACAGAAATTCTTGAAATGTTAAAAACGGCGTACAAGGGCGATGCTATGGGGAAAACACAGGTGTTTGAGTGGTTTTCCCATTTCAAAATGGTGAAATGTAAATTGATGACAGACTTTGTTCTGGTCGACCTTCCATGGCCAGAACACATGAAAATATTGGAAACATTCGTCCAGTCATCAACGAAGATCGATAACGGACCACTAAAGAAATTGTGGAGCTATCGGAGGTGATAGATTTCGGAATGAAAAGGGTGACTGCCAAATTCGTGCCACGATTGCAGACTGCCGAACGAAAACAACGTCGCCTGGAAGCATGCTGTGCTTTGAAAGAAGAGTCCATCAATGATAAAAAAAAAATTCAAAAATTATCACAAGTGCAGAAACTTGGTGTTATGATTACGATCCTGAAGCAAAGTAACAATTAAGCCTCTCCCATGAAAGCTCGTCAGGTAAAATCAAACATTAAAATATTGTTGACTTTTTTTTCGATGTGAGGAGAGTCATCCATCCAGAGTTTTTTCTGCAGTTAGGTGACTGGTTTTCCATCATAACGATGTCCCTGTTCACACGGACCTGTGTGCCACAGTTCTTGATCATTATGGTATGCCCCCTGTTCCTCAACCCTCCACCCTCCCATATTTGAAATTGTATTTAGAGACGCATTCAACTGGATTTGGTAACTCCTGAAGCAGCCAGTGCTCAAAGACAAGGGGAGGCAATGGTATTTCCCACAAAACTATGCGAAATGCCTCTGGGGAGTTTCACAATCGTGCCACAATCTTTTTCTAGAGTCCCTGTTCAAGTGTGGTGGTGGTGGTGGTGGTATTCCTCAGAATAAAACGTGTACTTACATTGAAAATTGTTTAAATATTCTTGCGTCATCGGCAAAGATCTTGCTCTTTGTGCAGTGGTGTATTTAGCTCCTGTGACATCTTCAAGACATCTTTGTGACAATATTTCCCACATTGCTTAGACACCAGATGTATTATCTCCTAAGACAGTTCATGTTCAACGAGAAGGATCATCGTGCGCCACAAAGGAGGCAGACGTATTCCAGCGCATGGTCAGAGTGGGGTGCGAAGACTGTGCCAGGGAGCGTGCGTGCCAGAGTGGGTGAACGTCTTGCTTCTCACGCTTTGAAACACTGTCTATATTTTTATCGAATGATCTTGCATTAATCAGCATTAGTTGCAAAATGTAATTTAGCCCCGTACTGCTGCATGTTCATTATCTGATGTAGCATATTCATTTTCTTCATACATACAACAAATAACATTGCTTCCCAAGCATCTCATCCATTGAACACACAGTACACAGTAAACAATTACGTTAATCCTCCTGGGAAGCTTGGCATAGATTGAGCGAATTCCCTGCCATTTTTGCCCGGACCCCCATCTTGGATTACGTCATGGGAGAGGAGGGGGAGGGGAGGGGGAAGGGCAAGCAACACCCTCTGGTGGTGATGTGAGCTAGGTCAGTTGGACCCTGAAGACAATGGATGCAGCTATTTTCTATGACAACTCAAACTGTGTAAATAAAGAATATACCACAATTCCTACTAAATAAAGCCTTACATCCATCTTGTTCAGCAGCCCATCACAGACCGAGTTCTTTTCCTGCCCATTTCCAGATAAGGGAGGGGATGGGATAGAAGGGTAGGGGAGAAAGGAGGGAGAAGAGAGGGGCGGTGGAGTTAGGTTGGTGGAAGATGCCCAGTTGACCTATTTTCCCGCCAAACTTAAAATTACCTACCATGACGTCAGTGCGATGTTGCCACACGTATGTTCGTCATCTTGGATCGCCCACTTTGAATAAATTTGGCAACAGCACAGACTGGGGTGACGCCGCCGTCGTCCTATTACTTCTGCCCTCCCCAGTGAGACGTCGCTTGAAACCACTGAAGTCGTAAACGGCAGTGGTTTGGGATCAGTAGAATGCACGCTACAGGGCGTCTGGCTCGGAGCGTCCATGAAGTAACTAACTGTATCAGTTCGTTGTGTCACTGTGTTTCCAGCTGCTGCTCGATTTTCCCGCTGCAGACGCAGTACCATGCGCTAGAGCCATACATAGAACACGATGGTCTTACCTCTCGGTAATGCCGCGTCTGCGTCCGGCGCACGGTCTTTTTGCGACCGTGCATTCTCTTGACAACCGCTACTAGCATTCATATACAGTGGCTACATTTCTGCCAAGTCTTTCTGCGATATTGGAGAAGGAACATCCAGCTTCTAGTAGCCCTGTTACATGATCTCATGTAGTCTTTATCACCTTAAAGACGTTCTTTACTAACATCAACTCACCATGTCCAATCTCAAAGGTAACTCATCACTTTTATATCAGGTATTTAAAGCAAGTCCGCCGCTCGTAGCCTCGCGGTAGAGTTCCTGCTTCCCGAGTAGGGAGTCCCGAGTTCGATTCCCGGAGGAGTCTGGTATTTTCCCCTACCCTGAGAGGACTGGGTGTTGATGGGTCGTCTTCATCACCATCATTCATCCCCATTACGGTCGGAGGAAGGCAACGGCAAACCACCTCCATTAGGACATTGCCTAGTACGGCGGTGCGGGTCTCACGCATCGTTCCCCTATGCTCTGCTAAAAAGCAGGGGGCTCCATTATATTTTTTTTTAAGCAAACTTGACGTGCATCCTCATAGTTGTGCTACTAGCACCACTCTTACGCGACTGGCGCGTAATCTGAATAGACATTCTCTTTCAGATGTAGAAACGCGCCTACCAACTTTCGTTTAAGTCGCACACTCCTTCTAGATGCTGAGATTTTCTTTTCCGTCAGTATATTTATACCCCTACCTTCATGACATAACTTTTGGTAGATGAAACACGTAGATATTATAGTTACTCAGTTACTCAGATACCTCAATACTGCCCAACCAAACATACACTTCACATTTGAAATCGAAAAGATAAGAACTTACACTTCCTACACATTACAATACAAGACAAAAACCGCCAACGCCTGTTCTCGACACGCAGAAAATCCAGAAAAACCCTTAAAATAATACACATCAGAGTGAACAATTCCACAGCAGATAAACAAACCGGCCTTATTGATCTAATGTAATTACATTTTGCTGGAGAGATACTAAGTCTCAACTTTATCTTTGATAAGGATAGAAGCTGAAATAGCGAATTAAAATTCTGCCACGGCTGGGACTTGAATGTCGGTCTCCTGCAGTCCTCCTCTATGCTTATCGAAGAAATAGCTAAACTTATATAGCAACTACACAGACTAAAGAGAATTGCAATGGATAGAGAAGTACAATCAAGAGCTAAACATAATCAAACAGACTGCCACAGAAAATAGTAGATGAATTGAACTAAAAAATAAAAACCCTACTTTCACTGAACACACACAACATTATTAAAGTACAACAGACTAGTAAGGATTATACAGCAGAGGTCACACAAATGAAGATACCGAAAACAACAGGAAAACCTGGAGCATATTAACAGTTCACACCAAAATAACGCACAGAATAGGAAACATTATGAAAAGACAAGGAAATGAAGACATTGACGTTCGGCGAAGACATTGTAATTCTGTCAGAGACAGCAAAGGACCTAGAAGAGCAGCTGAACGGAATGAACAGTGTCATGGAAGGAGGATATAAGATGAACATCAACAAAAGCAAAACGAGGATAATGGAATACAGTCGAATTAGATCGGGTGATGCTGAGGAAATTAGATTAGGAAATGAGACGCTTAAAGTAATAAATGAGTTTTGCTATTTGGGGAGCAAAATAACTGATGATGGTCGAAGTAGAGAGGATATCAAATGTAGACTGGCAATGGCAAGGAAAGCGTTTCTGAAGAAGAGAAATTTGTTAACATCGAATATAGATTTAAGTGTCAGGTAGTCATTTCTGAAAGTATTTGTATGGAGTGTGGCCATGTACGGAAGCGAAACATGGACGATAAATAGTTTGGACAAGAAGAGAATAGAAGCTTTCGAAATGTGGTGCTACAGAAGAATGCTGAAGATTAGATGGGTAGATCACATAACTAATGTGGAGGTATTGAATAGAGTTAGGGAGAAGAGAAATTTGCGGCACACCTTGACTAGAAGAAGGCATCGGTTTGTAGGACATGTTCTGAGGCATGAAGGGATCACCAATTCAGTATTGGAGGGCAGCTTGGAGGGTAAAAATCGTAGAGGTAGACCAAGGGATAAATACACTAAGCAGATTCAGAAGGATGTAGGTTGCAGTAGGTACTGGGAGATGAAGAAGCTTGCACAGGATAGAGTAGCATGGAGAGCTGCATCAAACCAGTCTCTGGACTGAAGACCACAACAACAACATGTAGTATACACAGCAAACTATATACTACAGAAAAAAATAAAAATTTTCAGAATTACAGTAGATAAATTCAGCGATGCAGTTATACATCAGTTAAGCTGCAAATATTTCGGAATAAGGTACTCGTAACATTTAATAGCATTGATAAACGGCATCACACACACACACTCCACTTTTGCAGATCACATCACTAAAAATAAGTACTATCCTAATGGAATAGAAACGGACACCCACATCTTAAAACACAGTAGTCATCTGTACCACTTGTTAAAAATAAAATAAAATAATCATATCCAAAAAGCTACCGTATAACGCAAAAAGGTCTTCATTGCTCAAACAACATTGTACAACAGAACGTTTTTCAACACTCTAAACGAAATATCAAGTAACACATAATAATCCGTCTCTGCCTCTCTCTCTCTCTTTCTCTGTCACTCACACAACACACGCACACATGCAAACAAAATGGAAACATGTCTGAACAAATTCTGCATTAGTGGCCACCAATCGAAAACAGAACAGTAAACAAACGACTGTCAATACCATTTCTGAAATGTGAATGTGCAGTAAAAATGCGTGCATACTGCAGCAATATAGTAACATCCAGAATTGGTCAATGAGCGAGAGAAAACGTAAGTAAACGATTTTATAACACCATGACATGATTTATAAATCGCAAACTATACAGAATAGTTATACAGACCAAAACTTCACGAAATTTTACCGATGCTCAAAGTTCACTTTAAAGACAACATCAATAACAACAGTGCCTTTAGCAGGCAAAAATTAAGCAAGTACCCAGAGGACAGATCAAAAAGAGGTATATGCCAGAATTATTACAGCATACATAGAAGGCGACCTCGGGGGAGAGCAGTTTGAATTCCGTAGAAATGTTGGACTTACCTTAGAAGATAGGTTGAGGAAAGGCAAACCAACGTTTCTAGCATTTATAGATTTAGTGACAGCTTTGGACAGTGCTGACTGGAACACCCTCTTCCAAATTCTGATGGTGGGGTGGTAAAATACAGGAAGCGAAAGGCTATTTACAATTTGTACAGAAACCAGATGGCAGTTATAAGGGTCAAGAGGCATGAAAGGGAAGCAGGGGTTGAGAAGGGAGTGAGACAGGGTTGTAGCCTATCCCCGATGTTATTCAATCTCTATATTGAGCAAGCAGAAAAGGAAACAAAAGAAAAATTTGGAGTAGGAAGTAAAAAGTTTCTGGTTTGCAACAACACTGTTATTCTGTCAGATACAGCAAAAGACTTGGAAGAGCAGCTGAACAGAATAGAAAGTGTCTTGAAAGTAGGATGTAAGATGAATATCAACAAAAGCAAAAGGAGGATAATGGAATGTAGTCGAATTAAATCAGGTGATGCTGAGCGGGATTAGATTAGGAAATGAGACACTTAAAGTAGCAAATGAGTTTCGCTATTTTGGGAGCAAAATAACTGAGGATGGTCGAAGTGGAGGTTATAAAATGTAGACTGGCTATGGCAAGGAAAGCGCTTCTGAAGAAGAGAAATTTGTTAACATTGAGTATAGATTTAAGTGTCAGGAAGTCGTTTCTGGAACTATTTGTATGGAGTGTGGCCATGTACGGAAGCGAAACATGGACGATAAATAGTTTGGACAAGAAGAGAATAGAAGCTTTCGAAATGTGGTGCTACAGAAGAATGCTGAAGATTAGATGGGTAGATCACATAACTGATGAGGAGGCACTGAATACGACTGAGGAGAAGAGGAATTTCCGGCACAACTTGACAAGAAGAAGCGATCGTTTGGTAGGACACATTCTGAGGCATCAAGGGTTCACAAATTTAGTATTGGAAGGAAACATGTAGGGTAAAAATCGTAGAGGGAGACCAAGAGATTAATACACTATGCAAATTCAGAGGGATGTAGGTTGTAGTAGTTATTCGGAGATGAAGAAGCTTGCACGGGATAGAGTAGCATGGAGAGCTGGATCAAACCAGTCTCTGGACTGAAGACCACAACAACAGAATAGTTTAGAGATTATATTCAAACAAAAATCAATTCATATGTTGCCTTTAACATAACTATACTGCGGATGACATGCTATATTAATACAGACTTGCGGCTGATTTCTGTGGTAGCTACATGACGGATATAATGCAAAAAAAAAAAAGCTGAAGTGTACATGTAATCTAAACAATAACAAAATCTGATGTCGACATATTCCTAACCTCGATAAAATTTGTATTTATATATTTCAGAAACAATAAAAGAAGAAGCCCACTGAAGATACGAATGTGATGAATCGTGTTTGGGGATCAAACGAAAAATTGCGTTCTTGTAAGAAGGCGGATCCCCTTTAATTCATTAGCATTTTCAAACCTGCTGAAAGCAATGAACAGCATATAGAATTATTCACTGTACACTCATATGCCTGTCACAAGAAACGTGGTCACCTAATGGTTCAGCTAACAAAAAACTACCCTCCCAGTGGCGTAGCGTTTCCATTATTACGTCTTCTCTCTGGAGCGTCCTCTTCTCTTTCTCTTTCACATCGCTCTGGACTGAGGAGAACCGCACTGGAGGCCCCTGCGCTTAACGCCCAGTTTACAGACAATTCGGCTGCGCAGCATCCAGAGCCGCTATCGTAAATCACCTTGTTTTACGACGCCACCCCGGGGCCGTCATTGTAAACGCCGCTGTTATAACTGCCCCGTTTTCCAGGGAGCTGGGCCACCGGCTCTGCGCCAGAGTGTTCCGATCCTTCGTGGGGCGAGAAAACGCGCCAGTCTTGCTTGTGACGCGCGACTTAAAACTGGGTCGTGTTGGACACTGTGATCTTCAGTCCAAGGACTCGTTTCCTGCAACTGTCCCGAGCTATTTTGGCCTGTAGAAGCCTCTTTACCTATGCATAACTATGGTAACCTACATTTACTGCATTAAAGCCTCAGTTCCCTCCCCCAGCCCCCCTCAGCCTTCCCTCCATCCCCAAATTCACGCCGGCTGTTGTGGCCGAGCGGTTCTAGGAGCTTCAGTCTGGAACCGTGCGACCGCTACGGTCGCAGGTTCTAATCCTGCCTCGGGCATGGATGTGTGTGATGTCCTTAGGTTAGTTATGTTTAAGTAGTTCTAAGTTCTAGGGGACTGATGACCTCAGATGTTAAGTCCCATAGTTCTCAGAGCCATTTTGCACCCAAATTCACGATTCCTTGTTGCCTCTTATTGTGCCTTTTCACCCGATCCATTCGTTTAGTCAAGTTCTGCCAGGAAGCTATTTCTTCCTCGCCTCGTTTCAGTATCTCCTCATTAGTTATTCTGCGCACATGTTGAACAGCACTGGCTTCGTAAACTTTTACTCAGTCTATAAAACAAGGGGAATCTTTTTTTTTTAACTAGTTGTTGGTTTTACGTAATTGCTATCCCACAGCAGTAACAGAAAGCCATGCTTGGAAGTTATTACTAGCTGAAAAGGATCCACTCTTTTTAGTCTTTCTACCAGTTGTTTTCTGAACTGGAAAAATATTAATTGAATGATTTCATTTGTATAGCATCTAATTCATTCAAGGTTTATTCTTACAAACGAATTTTGTTGTTTTGCTTCTGAGTGCAAAGATGTACTAGTTTTCTGCTTGTCAAACACACGGACACGCTTTGCACATACGATCATGTCACGATGCTTTCAGATTTAATCAGTGGTATTGGATTGTTTGCCGTATGTGCTTTATTGATAACTAGCGAACTCAGAAATGCGTCGAAACTGCTAAATATCTATGGGAATTGGATATACATCTTAATTTCGTTCTCCCCCTCCCTCTGTCCATCACTTCCTGTCTTTCCACCATCACTATTTCTCCATTTCCTTCTTCCTCCTCTCAATGTCCATTTCCCCCCTCACCCCCTCTCTGTCTATCTCCTTCTCCTATCGTTTCTGACAATGAGCCTTGTTTATTGTTATCCCAAACAAAGCCTTGATTGAGAACTGAGGTCTTTTAAAATGAATGGGGACACCAGCTGGTATCATTGGAATATAGGGTATGAAAGAGACTCCTCCAGCTGCTAGATCTGTGGGGATAGTAACTGCAATTACATTATTTCGCATAATTTTAATCTTCGAACGGACAGAATTCTAAGCGTAAGCTTACAAGCAATTAACAGAACTTTACTGTTTTATTTAAAGCTGACTTTGAGGAAGAAATAAAAATAGCACATTGTTGTGTACCCAAATTTCTGTTAAATACATATAAGGATATACATGGAAGAAATAATATCTTTAATGGTTTAAATTTCCTGCTATCGTAGTTAAAACTGACTGCTAGAAAGAAAACGAATCTGCTCGTTTTCGTAACGAAGCATTTTCTTTCTCGCAGTCGGTTTTAACAGAAAACCTAAACAGCATCACTTTAAAAAAATGTAATTATACAACACATAGCTATCTAAACGTTTATTAGAGTATCATGTAAAATCTGAAGTAAATCGGTCAAGAATTTTGCGAGATTTTCGGTAATAGCGCTTCCCTTTTATACATTATTACCCATATTTATATACCACATGTATTAAAAAAGTATATAGCCTAAGTCCGTCCGAACGTTTATCGTGTAAAAATTTGAAATAGATCTACCAAGAAGTTTTGCGATTTTTGTCAGTAATACTTCCCCTTTATGTATTGCATATATAGGGTGTTCAATAAAAGTGTCCAGGACTTTGAGAGGTGGCAGTACTCATTGAAACAAGGAAAATAAGTCCAATGAACATGGATCCGAATACGCATATTTTCCGAGATAAACATGTTTACAGGTAGGGCTGCGCCACGCTTGGTTACGGATATTAGCACATTATTTGCAATGACGCTCCGTCAAATGTGTCGGCAGGGTATTATGATGTCTTACTCACAGTACTCTACCAACCATTAGGGCTCTGCAAGCAGCTGTGCGGTTCGATCAATGTTGCAGGCTACGTTAGTTTTCGTCCTGTTTGTGTGTCTTATTGTACGGTACTATCAACCCTGGGTACATATCATGGTGTTCCACCTTCTTCCAAACGCGGATTCACTTATGTGTTTACTGTTATTGCGCTGTTCGTATGTGCAAATGGTGTAGTACATTTATATTTTCTTTCTTCCATCATTTGCTAGCAACGGAAGCCGACTACTCGACAAGTGAAATGTCGGATTTAATATTCTGCTATGGTTTAGCTATGGTTCCTCAGACCACAATCCCCTAGACTTTTGGTTATGGAGACACTTGAAGGAGTTGTTCTACGCCATGCCAATCAATGTGCAGACACTATAGGGTCGCGTCTTCAGTGCGTGTCAGGAGGTAAAACAAGAACTGGGTATACTTCAAAGGACAGAGGGGTGGGTTGTCATGAATGGATGCCACGTTGAACACCTCCTGTAAACACTCTTATCGCAGAAAGTATGCATTTCCGGACCCATCTTTATTGGACTTACCTCAGAAAGTAGGCATTTCCTCACCCACGTGGTAACGTAGCTACAACAAATATCCTTATGTTCGTCTGTGAAAATGGACTCGATAAGCAACCTGAGCTATTAGTAAACGGAATCTAACCCGCATAGCACTGTGTGCGTGTTGTATGAGTCAGTTTCTCTATCATTTAAGACCTCAACAGATCGTTGCATGTAAAACTTAAAACTAACATTTGGATAAGCTATCTGACTGCGTATTTGAATATGAAAAGCTACAGAAAGAAATGAACCTGTAACAATGAATACCTAAGCTATCTGACTGCGTTTTTGAACAAGAATTTACAAGTGACACACAATATGGCTTGTGCAACGGAATTTACTGGATTAAGGTACATGACATGTTGTGATGTGTCAGTGTCTCTGTTTTGGCCCTAAGTTTTGCACTCACCTCTTTAGATGACTGTCTTTTTCCATATGGTTTACAGCAATTCGCAGCAGCATGCAGCAGCAACGGTCCAAGCTTACTGTTACTAAGGACGAACTTAATGAAAAGGAGTTTGCTTGGGTCTTGTTAACTACTAAATAACGTGTAAGAAGGAATTTCATAGGTCAAGTCTATTTAAAAACTTCAGAATCATCATAACCCACAACCAATAATAGATAATGACAATTACAATGACATAGGTATCAATAATGGGTGAGTGCCAGATTAACAAGTTATTTCAATTTCAAAGTTACATTACCATTTAATTACCACAGCATATTTATTAATTAGATGTGGAGAATAATAATTGTTATTTGGAGGGTACGGAGGTATCTTTAACTGACAAACAAAATATGGGATTATTGCAAACTCGAACTAACAATCACGAGCCTAACCCTGCAATGGCTTTTGCGCTATGCTTGCGAATTTTACATCTTGAAGCGTAGTAGCCATCAAAATCTCTCCTGGCTATATAAATGAAATCAGCGCTTGAGGGTGATAAGATCTGTCACCACCGACGTGAGGGCAGAGTGACACGTCTTCTGTCTCCGAGCTTCTGACTGCCACTCTTGTAGACAGACCTCGTTTCACAACAATGCTTAGAATCGCGCACCCATGTTTCGCCCTCAGATATCTGAGTGCTTACACAATGCAAAGAATAGCGTTAAGTTGGCTTAATTTCTTTCAATGTAAATGAGAGTTCTGACACACTCCTTACAACGTTCATTGGACTTATTTTTCTCGTTTCGGTGAGCACTACCACCTCTCAAAGTATTCGACACTTCTTTGAATACCCTGTATATATTATACATACTAAAAATATATAGCATATGTTCTTCAGAATGCTATTAGAACAAAATGTAAAAACTTGAACGGAATCGGTAAAGAACTTTTCAAGATTTTTGGTAACAATGTTAAATATCGCCTTGTCCTTCATATACACTGATGGGAAAAAGTCGTAACATCAAGAAGGAGTTGTACGGCATAAACGATAGTTAGATCGCGTCTTTCTACATCTGAAACATGACGTCTATTCAGATTTCGCTGCAGTCGCGTAAGAATGGCGCTAATAGCCTCATTATGAGATTGCAAATCAGTTTAGCTTTAAATACACGCTGTAACGGTTGTGACCGTTAGTTACCGTTGAGACTGGATGTGATGAGTTGATGCTGGTCAAGAATGCCTATAAGGCAAGACAAAACCTTGATGAAGGATATGGTTCAGCTGTCGCAGACCAGGGTGATTGGTTGATGATGGGGCATTCCTTTGTAACTGACTCTTGGGGTGTGAGAGTATGGCATGGGAAATATGTCTGCAGACTAGGTCTGGAGGTTAGTGCTTGTCTATGCCTTTGTTAGATCTTCAGCATACTGAGCAAGATATGCAGGTACTGTCGACGGTTAGTGCGTTTAATGACAGTACCTGCATTTCAACAGCTGTCATCCCTTCCACACCAAAAAATCCCTCTTATACCTGTGGGCGACATATCTACAGTGTAGCGAGCTTCATTGCTCAGTATGCTGAAGGTCCCATCAAGTCTTTCATAGATAGGCACTACCTCCAAACCTAACTCACGAACAGATTTCCTGTGCCTTATTCCGAAACATCCCAAAGCCCCACCACCCTGAAGAATCACTACTAAAGAGCACCCCTGTCATCATCCAGTATCACCTTAGACTGGAGCAACTGAACCACATCCTTCGTCAGGGCTTTTATTATCTATCATGAAGTCATGAAATGAAGGACATCCTACCCAAGATTCTTCCCATCCCTTCTAATCTGGTGTTCCATCGCCATCCAACCTACACAACATCCTAGTCCATCTCTGTGCCACTTACACTCCCAACCCCTTGCCACACGGATCATTTCCCTGTGGAAGATTCACGTGCAAGACTTAACCAATCCATCCTCCCAACACTTCCTACTCCAGTCTTGTCACAACTTTATCCTGTCCCATCAGTGACTGGGCCATCTGTAGAAGCAGCCGTGTCATATACCAACTCTGCTGCAAACACTTCACAGCCTTTTATGTTGGTATGACACCCTGTATACATTTGCAGGAAAGTTCTGCTGGAATGTAAATACTGAGAGAGTAAAGGATACAGAATGCAGAAGCATTGAGTCAAAGACAGGCGCACACAAAAGAGAAGAAAACTAACTGCTTGTCAGCTGTTCATCAGGGTGAACGACCATTCAATGGAAACTTCACAACCCAGCCCATTTTGATCCTTCCCTCCGCCACCAGCTTTTCCTGAATTATACAGATAGGAGTTTTCTTGCAACACTTCCTTCATTCCTGTAACATGCCTGATCTGGATCCCCAGTAACCCACTGTCTCCATATCCTCCACCCTACAGTTTACCCTTCTCCCATCCTATCATCCTTCCAAATTCATGTCCCCAAGTCGCCTTCAGTATGCATAACTCCCCACTGGCTCCAACACCAGAGCATGGCATGCCTAGCCCATGCACCTGCTACCACTCCATCCTGCATTCCTAGTTGGGAAACCAGCTGCCTGCCTCTGAGCTGCCAGCCACCCAACCTAGCTCTCTTCCTGCTTCCCATCTCTCTGCCCCTCTCTTTTCTCTCTCTCTCTCTCTTTGTGTTTGTGTTTGTGTGTGCGTGTGTGTGTGCGTATTATAGCAGTATAGCTCAAGAAAGGAGTACTCCTATGGCAAACAAGTTTTCTTTCTTTTTTGTGTTTGCCTGGCAATGACTCAATGCTTCTTCTTTTTGTATCCTTTACTCTCTAAGTGTTTACATTCCATTAGAACTTTCCTGCAAATGTATACAGCTTGTAATGGGTAAATTTCAGATCTACTGGTGACTGAGGATGGTATATTAAACAACATAATATCAGCATTACAACATGTGCCTGCTAATAACTGCGGCTATTATAAGTCTATATCATACATTAGCGAGTACCTCCAAATATGTGTGACAAGAGCAAGCCATTAATGCTTATTTTCGCCTGGGAAACAAGTCAGGTATTGAAGTGTGGATGTGTGGACACAAAACGGTTAGTCTATACTGACAGGTGTACTACACTGCACTTACAAGTATGCAGAAAGCATCATGTGGTAAATTATGTGACGTGTTTGCGGGAAGACAGTGCGATGCAGAGAAAAAACAAACAACACACTGATGTGTGTTCATATTAATGCCCCACATATAAAAATATCTGCATGTTGCGAGCTTTCAAATAACTATGCACCCTCCAACTGAGAGTTTCAATATTAAATGTTTTGGCTGGTTTCTTTGTCTAGGGGCTGGGATACATAGCTGCCGTATTACAGGCCAAATACCGCTGAGTCTACAGTATACGATGAGAATACACACATGAAGGGATGGTCAAAGGTTTCTATCACTCGGCAATTGCGAATTATGAAAGTAACATATAAATCTGTAAATGAAAGATTGCAATTAAATAAAATCTGCAGGTATGATAGATAGTAGAAGCACTTTTGAGAATGCGGTTCAAAAATGGTTCAAATGGCTCTGAGTACTATGGGACTTAACTGTTGAGGTCATCAGTCCCCTAGAACTTAGAACTACTTAAACCTAACTAACCTAAGGACATCACATAGTTCCATGCCCGAGGCAGGATTCGAACCTGCGACCGTAGCGGTCGCGCGGTTCCAGACTGTAGCGCCTAGAACCGCTCGGCCACCCCAGCCGGCTGAGAATGCGGTATATTTCTGCAAAACACTTATTGGTGTCGATGGTCCAGCAAATAAATAAAATATAAGGTGAATAATATGGAAACAATAGATTTCTACTTTACATAATTAGTTATGAAAAACAACATAGCTCGCGAGATATTCACTTCTAAACGCACACTACGTCTTCACTGCAGCAACCACGGAAATCTCACAAAATCACAAGTCCGCACTCCGAAGTATCGGGTGATCAAAAAGTCAGTACAAATTTGAAAACTGAATAAATCACGGAATAATGTAGATAGAGAGGTACAAATTGACACACATGCTTGGAATGACATGGGGTTTTATTAGAACCAAAAAAAAATACAAAAGTTCAAAAAATGTCCGACAGAATAGCTATAATTAGCATAACAAAGTAAGACAAAGCGAAGATGATGTTCTTTAGAGGAAATGCTCAATATGTCCACCATCATTCCTCAACAATAGCTGTAGTCGAGGAATAATGCTGTGAACAGCACTGTAAAGCATGTCCGGAGTTATGGTGATTCATTGGCGTCGGATGTTGTCTTTCAGCATCCCTAGAGATGTCGGTCGATCACGATACACTTGCGACTTCAGGTAACCCCAAAGACAATAATCGCACGGACGGAGGTCTGAGGACCTGGGAGGGCAAGCATGACGAAAGTGACAGCTGAACATACGATCATCACCAAACGACGCGCGCAAGAGATCTTTCACGCGTCTAGCAATATGGGGTGTTTTTTTTTTTGGTTCTAATAAAATCCCATGTCATTCCAAGCATGTGTGTCAATTTTTACCTCTCTATCTACATTATTCCGTAGCTTATTAAGTTTTCAAATTTATACTGACTTTTTGATCACCCGGTATTTCTGTCTCTCGCGACCACGCGCAAATCGCTCCACACTCGAAGTCTTTCCATGCGGCCGTCGCGTCCAGAACTTCCCGTGCGTGTCCTGTCCCGTACGCCGCAGCACTCTTCACCCGAACTCGCTTCAATCCAGTCTCCCCATTCACGAGATTGTGATTGGCTAGAGCGCTCGCGCCATGTCTTCATGCCAACGCACCCACACAAACATAATGAAACACATTCTAAGTACTGGATTTATATTTACATAAGTTGAAATTAAATAAATATGCATACGGCTGGACCATAAACACACTCTAACACACATAAGTAAATACATAAACAAATTAAATAGACACATATCAAAGGACTAACATGCAAAACTAGGACAGTAGCTTAACGTCTCTGTGCTTTCTAAACACAGTAAATAATTGACCAATTTCTTCATGAATTGCATATATCAGATATAAACAAAGACATAGATGAATAGATATATTTATAAGCATGCTGCTACCGTTTTTTTCGTGTAACTGTGGAGTACTTATGGCCTGACGCGATCGATAGTAATCGCCCACTTTGACCTCCAATAACTCATGTACTATTCAAGTTACATGCCTGTAATTTATATCAATTTAAGTTTACACTAATAGCTTTCTAAAGACCTGTCGATCGAAGAAATCGAATCAAGCGTTTAAATTTTGGAAATTCGTTGCTGGGTGTTACTTGTATAACCGTCAGATACTAAACTTTAAAGTAATAAAGATGTTGATAATATGATTATACGTTCAGAATTGTCGTGCAAATAATAGTATCATACATGTTTCTTTTTGAGGTATCATGATTCATCTGGGTACTATTAATTTCTATACGAACTGTGAAATGTCTGCCATCTTTGGCACTCCTGGTGTGTCACCTTAATCAATATGGCGTCACCATGGAATTCTCAGCCACGCGGCTCGACCCCTCTTGCTTCGACCAGCGTCTGGCACCACGTGGTCGGCTTGCCGAGCGGCCCGTGCGGCCACTGCTTCCTCCGAACTTAGAACATTTTCACGGCACCACAACTCGCCCGTTACCTCACAGTGTATAACAGTTACAGCCTTTATATATATTACTAACCCCTGGGCAACTTTGAATAATGTAAAGTTACCAACCTGACATACAGAAACTGATTATATGACTAATGGGTGGAATCTGAAGTTAGTCAGATCCCAAATTCCTGAAGACAGATATGAAATGGAATGATTAAATAGGGTCATCATAAGGAAAGTGCCTTCAGTTTATAATGACTAATGGGAAACTACAAAACATATTGCTTAGAGCCCACTTGTATATCCTGTGCAGCAGTCGCGTATAAGCATCAGGCTGGACTATCGTATAAAGAAAGAATTATTAATTTTAACGTCATGTTGCCGACTAGATCGAAATGGAATACGATGTTGAACTGGCGAAGAGTAAGAAGGAGGCAGGCGTTGCCATCTTCAAAGCAGCCATCTTGATATTTTTCTTCACAGGTTAGGGAAATATAAATCTGAGTAACCGAATGGGAATTGCAACCGCCATTCCTCTGAATGCGAGTCCAGTATTACAATTACTGCACCACCTCGTGCATCAGTATAGTGCATACAATCACAAATATTATGAAAAATCGAAGGAGCAGAAACTCAAAGACGTCTAATATCGTGCCAAAATCTGCATAGAAGCTTGAAATAATAAGCCATTAGAATAAAAAATTTATGACTATTCATCGGCTCCCTCCATATCATCCCTGCGTATGCCATCGTTATAACTGGCACGGTGATAAAGGCAATCGGTTAGTATTCGAGAAAGTGGGATTTACAACTAATCACTCAGCTTTAGATTTTCTATGGCATCCATAGCTAATCATACAGTCATCAATGGTGCGTTAAGACTTAATCTTCTCAATAGAAACCAGTGAAAATAAGATTCGACTATCAACAACTCACCCACGCGATGCATGTAATCGTTCAGCCTACGCTCCAATCCTAAACGGAAAGTGAAGAATTCTTAATTCAAGACTTGATGAAAAGTAACATTTGTCACATCTTCCATAGTGTTTTACAGATTATAGAGCGTAAATCCACTTCGGAGAAACTTCATGGAACATCCACTGAGACTAAAGAAGGCAGTGGATCAACCAAGACGTCGTTATACAACCTAAAGAAAGCAGGTCATGGAACTGTACGTGCACGTGGAGTTGGGCCAGTTCTGTGACATCAGAATGTGAGATTTCATGTTGCCTAGCATTCCCATGCGTGAAAGACAGAATCTGAGGACTCAGCTTTTTCAGTGTGGAGACGAACGTAGCCAATGAGGCGCTCAATCGCTTCCTATGTCACAAGTAGAAATTAAGAGATGCCATACTGGATTTCATCTTTTGCTGTTGATCCCATATTTGATAGTTTTGATATCAAAGTTTATGTATGAGTGTATGCTACATGAAAGCACCAGTACATTGAGGCGCGACTTGCTACAATAAAACGACGTGAAACGATATATCGGCAATTAAAGTGTTTTCGTGTTGTACCTTGCTTGCCATAAAATTATGTCGTTCAAAATTTTGTCACATCGATGACAACGGTATATCAAGAACACCATGTTTATGATAGGATTTGTTATAATAAATTTTCTGATAGTCACATATTGGCTATTAAAGCTTTTAAGACGTCCTAACATGAAAGACAGATTTAAATACCATCTGTTAACCGCATTGCGTTGAATAGAGATGGAAACTGTATTCTGAAGGGTTGCTAGTTGCTGTCCTGCTTTCTACAAACCTCATCTCCTTTTTTTCCAGCTCAATGTTTTCTAAACGTTTTTCGCATATTTTTATTAATTTAACAGATGTCAGCTCTGATATATTCGACGTTTCGCATGAATATGGGCATCGTCTGTTTAGGAGTGAGTTTGTTCGATTGTTTGAATGTGCAATGGAACATGGATGAATTAACCGCAAGACTTCTGTATTTGTCGCCGGCTTTTTACACTGAAGTATCAAAAAAATTGGTACATACATGTGT
Organism: Schistocerca nitens; assembly: GCF_023898315.1. Lineage (NCBI taxonomy): Eukaryota > Metazoa > Arthropoda > Insecta > Orthoptera > Acrididae > Schistocerca > Schistocerca nitens. Next base: position 507,776,672 of record NC_064618.1, on the reverse strand, counting down.
ACTCAAATACAGAGATATGTAAACATGCAGAATACGGCGGTGCGGTCGGCAACGCCTGTATAAGACAAATAGTGTCTGGCGCATTTGTTACATTGGTTACTGCTGCTACAATGGCAAGTTATCAAGATTTAAGTGAGTTTGCCCCCCCCCCCCCCCCACCCATGAACCACGGACCTTGCCGTTGGTGGGGAGGCTTGCGTGCCTCAGCAATACAGATAGCCGTACCGTAGGTGCAACCACAACGGAGGGGTATCTGTTGAGAGGCCAGACAAACGTGTGGTTCCTGAAGAGGGGCAGCAGCCTTTTCAGTAGTTGCAGGGGCAACAGTCTAGATGATTGACTGAATTTGGTCTTGTAACGCTAACCAAAACGGCCTTGCTGTGCTGGTACTGCGAACGGCTGAAAGCAAGGGGAAACTACAGCCGTAATTTTTCCCGAGGACATGCAGCTTTACTGTATGATTAAATGATGATGGCGTCCTCTTGGGTAAAATATTCCGGAGGTAAAATAGTCCCTCATTCGGATCTCCGGGCGGGGACTACTCAGGAGGACGTCGTTATCAGGAGAAAGAAAACTGGCATTCTACGGATCGGAGCGTGGAATGTCAGATCCCTTAATCGGGCAGGTAGGTTAGAAAATTTAAAAAGGGAAATGGATAGGTTGAAGTTAGATATATTGGGAATTAGTGAAGTTCGGTGGCAGGATGAACAAGACTTCTGGTCAGGTGAATACAGGGTTATAAATACAAACCCAAATAGAAGTAATGCAGGAGTAGATTTAACAATGAACAAAAAAGTAGGAATGCGGGTAAGCTACTACAAACAGCATAGTGAACGCATTATTGTGGCCAAAATAGATACGAAGCCCATGCCTACCACAGTAGTACAAGTTTATATGCCAACTAGCTCCGCAGCTGATGAAGAGATTGATGAAATGTATGATGAGATAAAAGAAGTTATTCAGATACTGTAGGGAAACGAAAATTTAATACTCATGGGTGACTGGAATTCGATAGTGGGAAAAGGAAGAGAAGGAAACGTAGTACGTGAATATGGACTAGGGTTAAGGAATAAAAGAGGAAGCCGCCTGGTAGAATATTGCACAGAGCATAACTTAATCATAGCTAACACTTGGTTCAAGAATCATAAAAGAAGGTTTTATAAATGAAAGAAACCTGGAGATACTGTCAGATAGATTATATAATGGTAAGACAGAGATTTAGGAACCAGGTTTTAAATTTCTAGAGGCAGATGTTGACTCTGATCAGAATCTATTGCTTATGAACTGTAGATTAAAACTGAAGTAAAAAGGTGAGAATTTAAAGAGATGGGACCTGGATAAACTGACTAAACCAGATGTTGTAAAGAGTTTCAGGGAGAGTATTAGGGAACGATTGACAAGAATGGGGGAAATAAATACAGTAGAAGAAGAATGGGTAGCTTTGAGATATGAAATAGTGAAAGCAGCAGAGGATCAAGTAGGTAAAAAGACGAGGGCTAGTAGAAGTCCTTGAGTAACAGAAGAGATATTGAATTTAACTGATGAAAGGAGAAATTACAACAATGCAGTAAATGAAGCAGGCAAAAAGGAATACAAACGTCTCAACAATGAGTTCGACAGGAAGTGCAAAATGGCTGAGCAGGGTTGGCTAGAGGACAAATTTGGAAGCATGTATCACTACAAGATAGATACTGCCTACAGGAAAATTAAAGAGACCTTTGGAGAAAAAAGAACCACTTGCATGAATATCAAGAGTTCAGATGGAAACCAAGTTCTAAGCAAAGAAGGGAAAGCAGAAAGATGGAAGGAGTATATAGAGGGTCTATGCAAGGATGATGTTATTGAGGACAATATTATGGAAATGGGAGGTAGAAGAAGATGATATGGGAGATATGATAATGCGTGAAGAGTTTGACAGAGCACTGAAAGATCTAAGTCGAAACAAGGCCGCGGGAGTAGACAACATTCCGTTAGAACTACTGACAGCCTTGGGAGAGCCAGCCATGGTAAAACTCTACCTTCTGGTGAACAAGATGTATGAGACAGGCGAAATACCCTCAGACTTCAAGAAGAATATAATAATTCCAATCCCAAAGAAAGCAGGTGCTGACAGATGTGAAAATTACCGAACTATCAGTTTAATAAGTCACGGCTGCAAAATACTAACACGAATTCTCAACACACGAATGGAAAAACTGGTTGAAGCAGCCGACCTTGGGGAAGATCAGTTTCGATTCCGTAGAAATGTTGGAACACGTGAGGCAATACTGACCCTACGACGTATCTTAGAAGAAAGATTAAGGAAAGGCAAACTTACGTTTCTAGCATTTGTAAATTTAGAGAAAGCTTTTGACAATGTTGACTGGAATACTCTCTTTCAAATCCTGAAGGTGGCAGGGGTAAAATACAGGGAGCGAAAGGCTATTTACAATTTGTATAGAAAGCAGATGGCAGTTATAAGAGTCGAGGTACATGAAAGGGAAGCAGTGATTGGGAAGGGAGTGAGACAGGGTTGTAGTTTATCCCCGATGTTATTCAATCTGTATATTGAGCAAGCAGTAAAGGAAATAAAAGGAAAGTTAGTAGTAGGCATTAAAATCCATGGAGAAGAAATAAAAACTTTAAGGTTCACCGATGACATTGTAATTCTGTCAGAGACAGCAAAGGACTTGGAAGAGCAGTTGAACGGAATGGACAGTGTCTTGAAAGGAGGCTGTAAGATGAAAATCAACAAAAGCAAAACGAGGATAACGGATTGTAGTCGAATTGAATCAGGTGTTGCTGAGGGAATTAGATTAGGAAAGGAGACACTTACAGTAGTAAATGAGTTTTGCTATTTGGGGAGCAAAATAACTGATGAAGGTCGAAGTAGAGAGGATATAAAAAGGTAGACTGCCAATGGCAAAGAATGCGTTTCTGAAGAAGAGAAATTTGTTAACATCGAGTATGGATTTAAGCGTCAGGAAGTCGTTTCTGAAAGTATTTGTACGGAGTGTAGCCATGTATGGAAGTGAAACACGGACGATAAATAGTTTGGACAGGAAGAGAATAGAAGCTTTCGAAATGTGGTGCTATAGAAGAATGTTGAAGATTAGATGGGTAGATCACATAACTAAAGAGGAGGTATTGAACAGAATTGGTGAGTAGAGAAATTTGTGGCACAACTAGACTAGAAGAAGGGATCGGTTGGTAGGACATATTCTGAGGCATCAAGGGATCACCAATTTAATATTGGAGGACAATGTGGGGGGTAAAAATCGTAGATGGAGACCAAGAGATGAATACACTAAACAGATTCAGAAGGATGTAGGTTGCGGTAGGTACTGGGAGATGAAGAAGCTTGCACAGGATAGAGTTGCACAGAGAGCTGCATCAAACCAGTCTCTGGATTGAAGACCACAACAACAACAAGTGAGTTTGTACGTGGTGTCATTGTCGGCGCACGAGCGATGGAACGCATCGTCTCCGAGGTAGAGATGTAATGGGGGTTTTCCCGATAAATTCGTGTGACGCGTTCACGGAGGTGTTGGGCAGAATTTTGGTGACATTTGGTGCCGATGCGACATCATTAACCCACATTACACCTCGCATGAATTTTTGAGCTCTGACCTTTTTTATAAGGCTCACGATTTCGCCCAATTACAGAGGAAGATTGTAGGCCCCTTTGTGCCAAATTTCAAACTTCTGCATCCCAACGGGAGTAAATTGCGGGGTTTAAAAAAGTGAGCCTTTAATGGTTTCAAAATTCGCTTTCTGCAAAACAGTAATTTTTCGGGAAACGCAATAGGTTGTTTAGAGATATGTACACTGATAATCCAAACCAATATGACTGTTACCCACCGCGAGGTGGATGTCGTCTGGCAGCGTTGTCGGCACGTGACACAGGAACAAAAGTGTTTAAGCGGGGCAGACACGGCCGGGGATCTCCCTAGCGACGGTGTGGACTGAAAATGGGGAAATCCATTGAGATACGCGACTTTGACAAAAGGAGGATTACAGGTATCACGAAAACGGCGAAGCTGGTCGAATGTGCACGCACTACTGTCTTGAGCATCTACAGAAAGAGACAGAAGGACAGTGACACTACCTCTAGGCGCTAAATGGTTGGACGTCCACGACTCTTCGAAGAACGTGGGGTTCAGAGGCTTGTCTGCTCTGTGAAGTAGGATAGATGGTGATCTGTCGCATCTCTGCCGAAAGAGCACAATTCTGGTGCACGCAAAATTTTTTCGGAGCACACCGTTCATCGTACATTGTTGAACACGGAATCCTGCAGCAGATATTCCTACGTGTTCACACGTTGAACCAACGACATTTTCAATTATTATTGCAATGGTTACGGATCATCGGGATTCGACCGTCGATCAATGGAAACGTGTCTGCTCTCTGGGTGAATCACATTTTTCTACACTTGCTCGGTTGTCGTCTCCACAAACGCCGTCATCGAGGTGAACGGTGGCTCGAAACGTGCAGCGCACCATGGACGCAGGCTGGTGGGACCAGTGTTAAGCTGTAGGAGACACACTCCTGCGCTATCATGGGACCTGTGGTAGTAACCGAAGAGACGCTGACAGCTGCGGACCACGTGCATTCCTTCCTGCTTGATGTCTTCCCTGGCGGCTATGTCATCTTTCAGCGGTATAACTGCCCGTGTCTCGGAACCACAACTGTGCTACAGTGCTTTGACGAGGATTATAGCGAACTCGCGCGGATGTCACGGGGACCAAACTGACCTGATGTAGATCCTATGGAACACATCTGGGTCGCAATCGGACGCCATTTCCGTATACGCAAACCAGCGGCCCGTCATTTACGCGAATTGCATGACTTGTGCGCAGACAAATGGTGCAAATGGCTCTGAGCACTATGGGACTTAATATCTGTGGTCATCAGTCCCCTAGAACTTAGAACTACTTAAACCTAACTAACCTAAGGACATCAAACACATCCATGCCCGAGGCAGGATTCGAACCTGCGACCGTAGCAGTCGCGCGGTTCCACACTGAGCACCTAGGACCGCTCGGCCACCGCGGCCGGCTGTGCGTAGACATCTAGTACCACATATTTCCAGAAACCTCCCAACAAACTGTCGGATCCCTGACATGCATAATGAGTAACGTATTTCGTTCCAAACAAGGACAAACAAGCTATTAAGCTGGTGATCAAATGTTTTGGCTTATCAGTGTCCGTGAACGGAAATATTGCAGATTTTACATGTAATGTATTAATTCCTAAACAGCGATTGATACATCCATAAAGCAAAGAATAATCTCTACATACACTTTTAAAAACGATATGGGGGTATCAAATTATTTTAAACCTTGCTTTCTGAATAACATACTGATGTACTACTTTCTTTCTTATTATCCGTTTACCAAGAAAACACAATAGGCAAGTAATTACTTGCAACATATTTAAATATTACTGATGTATAATGCAGAAATTACATAAAAATATTTATATATATTAAGTCAGTCCAATTAACATGTTTGTATTCCAGTGTCTCACACACTTGCCAAAACAACTACATTTTCCATCACAACATTTATATTTGCGCTATCCACTAAATTTTTCCACTTCAACAGATTTTTTATAGAATTGCAAACCGTCATTTGATATTTCTATGAACTTAATCTAAATTACCATATCTCGACTCTTTTAAATGATAAATTGTTTTCATCCTTTGGACTTGGTCCACAGGACTGAACGATTTTTGTCCTTTCTTGAGGAACCATAGTACAGTTGACTCCCCACAATATGTAGAGTTAACAGGAGTCTAGACCTTGAAGTGGCAATGCTTATGTACTGAGTAACTCAGGCTTTGGCAGTTCTGAAGAGCAGTTTGGACTTTAATATTCTGTTGGACTTCTATTTCAGGTTATACTAACTCCAGTCATCTTACAATACTTCGACGTCACCGTGGTGTCTGAAAAGTCATGATAGCGCTTCGGTGATGTAGTTTCTTCTTTCTTTCTGCATTTTTCTTCCACATTGCCGAATATCCGATCAGGAGGCATATAGTTGTGCCCCCTTACTTGAAAGTAATGGTCAATTTCCTTGAAAACTTTAGACTTCTACAGGAATCTTGATAAAGTTGTTCTTTTATTTAACACTCTTCTTATTCTCTTCCTTCTTCTTTCAAATTCTATTGCCGGTTCAGAGTATTCTTCTATCATTTTATTTAAAAACGCACACTAAGAATACATACAACATATTTGTCGTCTCAGGGAGGCCGTTTTGAAACTGTAAATGACTTCGCAATAATGCAAATGAACAGAAAGAAAATACTACGAGGCCGTATTGTTACTTCCCCAAAAGTTAAAAGCACTAACATTGAAAATAGCATTAGAAAATTCAAAAGACTACTCACCCTAAAAAATTAGCTGCAGAAAGCAATTTTTGCTATATCAGTTCCGTGGCAGAAAGCTAGTTTTGGAATAACGGGGGATATTTGATAGTTTCTAAACATGGAAGTAACTGAGTTTTGAAAAAAGTGTTTTCTAAATAAGAAAGATGAATATCTTCATACTATATGCCATAAAGAACACAATTTAGCCATTTTTGCGTAAATCTAGTTTTGGAACATTGTGTTACATCTACATCTACCTCTACATGATTACCCTGCAATTCACATTTAAGTGCTTGGCAGAGGGTTCATCGAACCACAATCATACTATCTCTCTACCATTCCACTTCCGAAAAGCGCGGGGAAAACGAACACCTAAACCTTTCTGTTCGAGCTCTGATTTATTTTATTTTGATGATCATTCCTACCTATGTAGGTTGGGCTCAACAAAATATTTTCGCATTCGGAAGAGAAAGTTGGTGACTGAAATTTCGTAAATAGATCTCGCCGCGACAAAAAACGTCTTTGCTTTAATGACTTCCATCCCAACTCGCGCATCATGTCTGCCACACTCTCTCCCCTATTACGTGATAATACAAAAGGAGCTGCCCTTTTTTGCGCCCTTTCGATGTCCTCCGTCAATCCCACCTGGTAAGGATCCCACACCGCGCAGCAATATTCTAACAGAGGACGAACGAGTGTATGTAAGCTGTCTCTTTTGTGGACTTGTTGCATCTTCTAAGTGTCCTGCCAATGAAACGCAACCTTTGGCTCGTCTTCCCCACAATATTATCTATGTGGTCTTTCCAACTGAAGTTGTTCGTAATTTTAACACCCAGGTACTTAGGTGAATTGACAGCCTTGAGAATTGTCCTATTTATTGAGTAATCGGATTCCAACGGGTTTCTTGTGGAACTCATGTGGATCACCGCACACTTTTCGTTATTTAGCGTCAACTTCCACCTGCCACACCATACAGCAATCTTTTCTAAATCGCTTTGCAACTGATACTGGTCTTCGGATGACCTTACTAGACGGTAAATTACAGCATCATCTGCGAACAACCTAAGAGAACTGCTCAGATTGTCATCCAGGTCATTTATATAGATCAGGAACAGCAGAGGTCCCAGGACGCTTCCCTGGGGAACACCTGATATCACTTCAGTTTTACTCGATGATTTGCCGTCTATTACTGCGAACTGCGACCTTCCTGACAGGAAATCACGAATCCAGTCGCACAACTGAGACGATACCCCATAGGCCCGCAGCTTCATTAGAAGTCACTTGTGAGGAACGGTGTCCAAAGCTTTCCGGAAATCTAGAAATACGGAATCAACTTGAGATCCCCTGTCGATAGCGGCCATTACTTCGTGCGAATAAAGAGCTAGCTGTGTTGCACAAGAACAATGTTTTCTGAAACCATGCTGATTACGTATCAATAGATCGTTCCCGTCGAGGTGATTCATAATGTTTGAATACAGTATATGCTCCAAAACGCTACTGCAACCGACGTCAATGATACAGGTCTGTAGTTCGATGGATTACTCCTACTACCCTTCTTAAACACTGGTGCGACCTGCGCAATTTTCCAATCTGTAGGTACAGATCTATCGGTGAGCGAGCTGTTGTACATGGCTATTACAAATGATTGAAGCGATTTCATAAATTCACTGTAGCTCCATTCATTGACATATGGTCACGACACACTACAGATACGTAGAAAAACCCATAAAGTTTTGTTCGGCTGAAGCCGCACTTCAGGCTTCTGCCGCCAGAGCGCTCGAGAGCGCAGTGAGACTAAATGGCGACAGGAGCCGAGAAAGCGTATGTCGTGCTTGAAATGCACTCACATCAGTCAGTCATAACAGTGCAACGACACTTCAGGACGAAGTTCAACAAAGATCCATCAACTGCTAACTCCATTCGGCGATGGTATCCGCAGTTTAAAGCTTCTGGATGCCTCTGTAAGGGGAAATCAACGGGTCGGCCTGCAGTGAGCAAAGAAACGGTTGAACGCGTGCGGGCAAGTTTCACGCGTAGCCCGCGGAAGTCGACGAATAAAGCAAGCAGGAAGCTAAACGTACCACAGCCGACGGTTTGGAAAATCTTACGGAAAAGGCTAAAGCAGAAGTCTTACCGTTTACAATTGCTACAAGCCCTGACACCCGATGACAAAGTCAAACGCTTTGAATTTTCGGCGCGGTTGGAACAACTCATGGAAGAGGTTGCGTTCAGTGCGAAACTTGTTTTCAGTGATGAAGCAACATTTTTTCTTAATGGTGAAGTGAACAGACACAATGTGCGAATCTGGGCGGTAGAGAATCCTCACGCATTCGTGCAGCAAATTCGCAATTCACCAAAAGTTAACGTGTTTTGTGCAATCTCACGGTTTAAAGTTTACGGCCCCTTTTTCTTCTGCGAAAAAAACGTTACAGGACACGTGTATCTGGACATGCTGGAAAATTGGCTCATGCCACAAATGGACACCGACAGCACCGACTTCATCTTTCAACAGGATGGTGCTCCACCGCACTTCCATCATGATGTTCGGCATTTCTTAAACAGGAGATTGGAAAACCGATGGATCGGTCGTGGTGGAGATCACGATCAGCAATTCATGTCATGGCCTCCACGCTCTCCCGACTTAACCCCATGCGATTTCTTTCTGTGGGGTTATGTGAAAGATTCAGTGTTTAAACCTCCTCTACCAAGAAACGTGCCAGAACTGCGAGCTCGCATCAACGATGCTTTCGAACTCATTGATGGGGACATGCTACGCCGAGTGTGGGAGGAACTTGATTATCGGCTTGATGTCTGCCGAATCACTAAAGGGGCACATATCGAACATTTGTGAACGCCTAAAAAAACTTTTTGAGTTTTTGTATGTGTGTGCAAAGCATTGTGAAAATATCTCAAATAATAAAGTTATTGTAGAGCTGTGAAATCGCTTCAATCATTTGTAATAACCCTGTATATGTTACGCAGTGTAGTAAATGAATCTGTATGACGGCCAGATATTTCCATTATTCCGAGAACACTTGTTATAATGACTGTGAAACCGGACGCTCCTCCACAGTGAGACAGCGCCTGGCGCCGACGCCTGTTGCTTCACGCGGCGCCGTCCCGCGGGACGCCGGTGGCTGCCTCCGTATCTGCGGCTGCTACTTGCTGCCAGCCTCCAGCGGTCCAGCCGCCGGCGGAAGGAGGAAGGAGGCCGCTTGATTTATGGCCAGCACCAACAGGTATCGGAGCTCCGCCGGTTGAGATTTATTGCAGCTGTCCCGCAAAGCGGAAGACGAGCAACTGGTTCCTCTGTCTGCTTCGGCGTCCACGGTTAGTATTCGAGAGGACGCCCCATTGCGGTTTCCAGTCCCGGTAATTCGGCATAAATCTTTTATGGCCTACTTGCTTGTCTTATGTGGTCCTCACGTGGAACGTATTTCTCGTCGTGAAGTGCGCCGAACGTGGTTTCCGCTGTGGTTGGTGGACGCTCTGAAATGAGCTGACACACTCCCAAAAATGAGGTGATGCACCACATGGGACGTGCTCCCTTTCGTGATCTGCTACCACTTTATTCTCCAGAGGCAGTTGTCGGCTCTGTCTGGCGTGCATACCACACTTTTTACGAAAATCAAAGCACGTAAAGTAGCTGCGTTGGCTCTAGTGAAACGCACAATTGCTACCTTTGAACCGTGAATTTACTTTCAAAACTTTTCCTTAAAAATTTACTTTACTTACTAGCGATTCATCAAAACCATTAACAGATTTAATCACACTATGTGAGCGTAAAAGTAGTTGCCAGAGGGTAACTGATGAAAACAAATCAAATTTCTTTCAACAAATGGAAATTTTATTCCTAAGAGCCTTTTTCTTTTTCTTTTTTTTGGAAAAAATTTAAAATTCTAATCAGAAAACACCCTCTAAATATCAAGTTACAATTTATTCAGAGGCAGAAAGAACAAATTTTTGACAGTATGAGCTTTCGGGCTGAGAACCTTGCTGCTCCCTTTTGACACGGCCGTAGCAGCGACCGTTCACAACGACCTCTCAAAGACTACACTGGTGCAAATCTGCAACACACCAGATTACTTTAAACTAAAAATTTTTACAACTCACACAAGCACATAAACTATGCACCCCGTAGGAGGGATGGAAATGGTACAAACACTAACATTAAAAGATTAACTTGCCACCGAAGGTGCAACTGAAAAAAAAAGAAACTCTTACGGTGGAAGGGTGGCAACTTTATATACTAAAATGACCATTTAAATAAAAACCCATGAAATGCAGTCTTACATAAAATATACAAGTTTGACCAAACATGCTCTGCATTACACATATACCGCCTCTCAAGATGATAGGCAAGATAAAAACATTTTTCAGAAATTCGGCCGTTACACTTCAAGCAATAAATTCGTTAACACCGAATCCGACAAACATGACACAGGCAGCTATTAACGTACGGCAGACCGACAGACAGACACTACCTGCCTAACAAATGCGGACGAGAGACAGACGAGCAAGCTGGGGACAAGAGACTGACCAAGAAAACAAGTAGAATTTAACAAATAAATGAAGCAACATATAACGAATCACTTAACTTCTAATAAAGTGCGATGTCTGGCGAAGACCTGGCGCAGCACCCCGAAAACGCTCTCTCGAACCGTCCGCTGCCAGCCGCTTCAACGGACACAGGAAGGTGCGCCGATCTCCCGTCTCACGGCGTCGCAGCTCGTACCGGCCAGACCGATGTCGTGGGTTGACTCCTGTTGCTCTCGTGTCGGCCGCGAAGCCACTACCCCTCGCTATACGGCGCGGCCCACTGGAATGACGTGGCGACCTCACATGCGCCGACGCTCAAGACGGACAAGTCATCTTGTGTGTCAGTGCGCGACCGACCAACCGATCGATGCAACCGCCAATGACCATTGCCGGAACAAACTCGAGCAGACTGGCGGCCTAACACATACTAGCACTCCGCACGACAGACACTGACTGCCCCACACAGACCTGGCTAACCAACTGTCTAGACTCTACGCCTACCGAGTTCATAGCGCCCATTAAATGCACGTGAACAGGCTACCTTTTCCCTTTCCCACCAGAGGGAGACACCAAAGCTGCGATTGCCACAGCGGCTCCACCGCCAGAAACAGAGGGCGACTGCTTCACACAACGCGCTGCGGCGCGCTTTTCAAAATAGCAAATTTACCACGGCTCAACCTTGCCCATACACTAGCCCTGAGCTTTACCTGTAGTATACACTAGTGATCTGCAAGGAGATCAGCCATTAACCTAGACAGCAGTGTTGCAGTTAATTGGTTTATGTTTTCTGGCATGTTCAAAATGTTGAAGAGACTCACCCCTCAATGGAGATGGTTGTTTTATCTGGCTGAGAAGCCAGGGGTTACCAAAGCATTTATTTACTCCAGTCTTCTATTAGTCTATTTTCTCCTCCCTCCTCTCTCTGTCCATTTCCTCCTGCTGCTTCTCTCTGTCCTTCTCCCCATCCCCCTCCATCTCCTCCTCCCTCTATGACCATCTCCTTTGCCTCTCTCCTCACACCTCCTTCCCTCCTTCTCCCTCTCTATCCACCCCCCCCCCCCCGTATGTCTCCATCCATCTCCTCCTTACCTCTATCTGTCAACTTTCTTCTCCTCCACCACTTTTCTCTCCCTCCATCTCCTCGTCCCCTCTCTCAATATCCATGTCCTCTTCCTTATTCCCCCCTCTCTGTACAACTGTGTGGCTGTCTGCTTGTATACTACCTGCAATGCATTCCAATACTACCTGCTAATTCTGCATGAAATCCAACTGGACAGTCAGTTCTCTGCATACTTCTCAGTAAGGAAGAACTATTTTTTCGCTTCCTCCTCCATCACAATGGGAGGCAGGTGTTCTGATCCCCACAGCACTTCCTTCCAGACAGTATGTGATATATGTACCATGTTTGGTTGAAGTCGTACCAATGGCCTTGCTACAGTGGTAACAGCGGTTCCCGTCAAATCACCAAAGTTAGGCGCTATCGGGCTGGGCTAGCACTTGGATGGGTGACCATCCGGTCTGCCAAGCACTGTTGGCAAGCGGGATGCACTCAGCCCTTGTGAGGCAAACTGAGGAGCTACTTGATTGAGAAGTAGCAGCTCCGGTCTCGTAAACTGACATATGGCTGGGAGACTGGTGTGCTGACCACATATCCCTCCATATCCGCATCCAGTGACGCCTGTGGGCTCAGGATGACACGGCGGCCGGTCGGTACCGTTGGTCCTTAAAAAGGCCTGTTCGGACGGAGTTTAGTTTAGTTCTAGTTGAAGTCGATCCAGTGGTTTAGGAGCAGAGGTGGAACGTAAATATGTACTTACATTTTTATTATATACAGAGATTCAGTATTCTTAAACATATTTATTTTAAATTAATAGCAAATCTACAGAATGTTTCAAGTGAACAAAAAATTTCTTTTGCAGAAATTGACGTGAGGCAGCAAACACTCATTTCACAGGTTACGTCTCTAATCGTCAACTGCAGTTCAGATATGTTATCTGTTTAAGTCTCTGATCTTACGATGTCTTCCAGGCTCCAACCGCTGGTAAGTCACTACCAGGAGTTTAATTATAAAGCATCGTACCTAAAACGAAGCGGTTTCGATAAATCTTTAATGCACTAGTGCTTTGAAACAGCAAGCTGTCAAGAGAAAACTCAAATTTGAAAAATATTTGACCATCAACATGCCGTCTCCTATCATTTTATTACGGCAAATTATATCAAAGTCAAGGTGGCTTCTAGAGATCTACATTATGCCGATGCTTTGAAAAGAGGGTACATTCACAGCACGTAAGTTCCAACTTATTAACCACCAAATGTGGTCTTCAACTGAAAACGACATAATTCCAAAATGTGCCTCCCAGTTTCTACTTGTGGTGCAGAAAGCGATTTTGCATATCATCGACAAAGAAAAAATCTGACATATCTGATTACGGCTTTCACGTATGGAAATGCTCTGCAACGTGAAATATTATGTTGTGATCTCATAAAACTCGGTAAGCCCCATTTCTACACATCCACGTTCGCTCTCACGTCCCTTGTGAGGACGATTTTAAAGTACTGAAATCATCATCAGCCATTTGCCACTGCTCGATAAATCACTACTCTGTACTATCGTTATTACGGTCTTTAGCAATACGCTTCCATGATGCAGCTGCATCTCTTCAAATGTCATTTCCTCCCCTTCCATTGCATCGTCATCTCAAGTTTTTGTTGTATGTAGTAAACAAGCAAAGAATTTCCCACGTGTATTAACAATCCACACAACTGTCCCGCCCACTTCCATTTCATTTTCATTTTGGTCATTTCTGTGCCTTCCTTTCCAGTCTGTTCCCTGATTCAATTCTCCGTATTCCTGTCTTTCTCACTTATTTCCAAAACCCATCTCTCCATTTTTTGCTGAGCAAGACAGAGTACTTGAATGATTTTCTAATAGAAGTCAATGTCTTACTGCCTTCAGTCAAAATTGATATCATATCCCTTAGCTCCCCTTAATTTTTAATACCCTGTTTAGTTTACGCAAGCACTTCAGACCATTTTCACTTTTTTTCTTTTGTTATCAAACATGATGTGTCGGTAGTTGAGGTGACCGCGAATGAGAATCGGTCATATACAAAAAGGAACACATTAATAAGATTATTTACAATACTTACACTTAATACCTGATTCACATAACTTTCAAATGGTTCAAATGGCTCTGAGCACTATGGGACTTAACATCTGTGGTCATCAGTCCCCTAGAACTTAGAACTACTTAAACCTAACTAACCTAAGGACATCACACACATCCATGCCCGAGGCAGGATTCAAACACATAACTTTGAAGGGTTGTAAGTTCTTCTATAGTGCTCAGTTATGTACAGGGGCAGTAATGTTCTTGATACAAAAAACTGAAATTTAATTATAAAGCATCGTACCTAAAACAAAGCAAAAACAATCAGATTAACTCACTGACAAGTAGTAATACTTTGTAGAACCATGGTACAGAAATGTATTTTCTCGCTGCAGTTTGCTTTACTAAGGACGAAGCCATTTTCCTCCCAAGATGATTTCCCATATGTTTCATGAATCACCTGCAGGAGGTTCGACCTATATCTATGATACCGCCATAGTCACCGGAACAGAAGGTCTTCAGGTGAGGTATCATTTTTCTGGGAATCTGTAGCAATTAGGGCAGCAAGTTTAATTAATTCGACATTTAATTTGGTTATCGCTTTGAAGGCAAAACATTGAAACTTGATAATCTTCATTAAATATTCATTTTTATAAGGAATTTATAACGAACATCTCGAGTTTTGCTTCTCAGTAACAGGAACGTAATAGCCACAAAGTATACTGTGACAAGAAATTGCAATCTTGGACAGAACCCAACATTAAAAATATTACGTACTTATAGTCCACACAGAATACCATAGCCCGCAGATGTTTCCAGCAGGGCTCGCATGGGTAGAGTGGTAGTGGGGGTGGGGGGTGGGGTTGTGATCAGGAGCTGTAGGGGAAAGGCCGAGCGCTGGAGGGGAACAGCTGTTCTTAACAGAAACCTAGGCTGACATTTTTTGTAGGTATTACGTGGGCCCCTTCATGCCCATACTTGCAAGGTAGCCATTCAAAAAGATCTCTCACTTTTGCTTTAGTTAGTATCTAAAAAGAATTCCACCGAAAATGCAGCGATATATTTTCGCCTGGATTGTTAACCATTTGCAATATTCAGAGAAACCTACGTATTTCTCTGGTTGCCATGCTAAAATTTGCTTCTTTTGCAGAGCACAGAGGAGTTTACAGAGTCTCACTTCACTGACATGTTGTGCAGATGCAGTTGCGAGAGAATTCTTGACACTGTGGCTTATTAAGTTTATTAAGTGATGAACTGAAGAAAAGTAAGTTCACTAGCTTATAAAAAGCACATCCCCGGTACAAAATGAACGGGTAATGTCTTCACTTATGTTGTTCCAAAACCCATAACATTTCTCGGTTCACCAGCTATGGATGGTCTTAAAAATTACATTCTCTCATCGAAAAAGTTCGCAGTTAGTGGATTATCACAGTAGATAATGAACTTTTACATGATAACTATATGGTAAAACACTCTCCTCTTTGCATGTTATCATTTTCCATAATCTCTTTTTGATATTTTAAATCGTTTATAAAATGTGAGGAATGTTGGTTGTATTCCACTTCGGCTTTATCACTGGCGTGGCGCGATGGCAAATGTGCTACGTCAGATCAATTTTCTCGAGACTGGTGAAGTCTAAAGCAAAATTCAATATTTTAGTTAAACTTCATAAGCAACAACATGTTATGTAGTATGCACCAAACGCAAAATAATAGCGACCTCTATTTTGAATTGATAACTTATTCGTGTTTCGTGTAGTGTCTTACATCTACATAAATATTACAATAACTTTGACCGTTAACGAAATGATGGGCACATCATCATGAACCTGACATATAAAGCTATAAGTAAAGCAGAAATGATTTTTTTACCAAATAGTTTCTATAAAAATGCTTGAGAAAGAATGCAGGGTGTGCACCTCGATTCTGTCATCGCAGACCGGTCGAAAGGTGGCTGACTCTGTCGGCCTCCCCTTCCAAATAAACGAATGAACTCGCCAGCGCTTTGGACGAAAATTGGTCACTGTGCATTAGCCACCATATTCTGCACGAACTCTACCACAACGTTTATCAATGCCTGCTTCACTTTTTCTTGACTCTTTTATTTTCACTTACTTCTGATGGTAAACTTTGTTTGAGAGCCTTATATTCTTCCACAATACACCTAATTTCACCACACCATTCTCCTCCAATAACCAGTCGTTCGTTTCGTCATTGTGGTACCTCATTGTATTCGTAGCAATAGTCAGTATGTCCAATATCTCAAAGACACTTGTGCTGATCGTATATGGATATTCATTTCCTCAGAGTTACACTTGGTTGTCATCTCATTATCTCCTTTCTTTTTTTTCTCTCTCTCTCTCTCCTCTGACTGACAACTGAGCCAGAACTACGAGCTGCACGACATTCACATAATCAAAAGCAACAGGTGAGCTGCAAAGTAATTGAATTCTTACATCTTACATGTAACTACTGTATCTAGCGAGGGTATTTACCTTGAGTAGATTCATGGTTCATTACCGTTTTCAGCTCATAAACTATCTCTGTGCCATCGGACGGCTGGTGATCAACACGCTACTCTCCCGGTTCCAAGCCAGAGACGCTACGTCTCTTTCAGGTATTGCGTCAGCTTTCCTAACAGAGCTCAATGTAATTATTCCCAATCCTCCCAGAAGGAGAAAAAACCTCTTCAGGGTCCTTCGAGATGCGGCCGAATGAGCCGATCGCTTACCCAAAATTACGCATTCTGTTGATAATTCAACAAAACTGTTATTCTTTGACATACTTCTAAAATAATTTGAGCAATTAAACACTAGTTTACGTTTTGTTGAAATTGCCAGGAAGAGAAAATGCAAAAAAAAAAAGTACATTGTGAGGCACATGGTACTGAAAAATTAAACTTCACTATGTTTATCTAGAAAGTGTGTGAAATTCCTGCAACTCTCTTCTCTCGCCCCCATAGCTCACGTCGAGTCCTCCCGGGAAGTTTGTCTACGAAACAGTCCGTTAAGCGAATCCAAACTTGTGTTGTGCAGAGTGTTACTAACACTGTAACGTCTTTTATTAGTTCTCAACAAATCTCTGATCGTTGTTTCACACAAACCAAGTGACCAATGTAGGTGTCACAGTGTCTACTGCTGTGGCTGGCAAGTCTAAAAAGCTGAAAGTCATTATCAGAGAAACTTGTAAGCAAGGTATTCCAAGAAATATTACCATGCAGTCGATTCGAAATAGGCGAACGGCCAATAAATAAGGACACAGCAAACAACACGTAATAGAGGTCCTCCTAAACGCAGAAAAAGCAGTTAAAAAATGGCTCTGAGCACTATGGGACTCAACTGCTGTGGTTATCAGTCCCCTAGAACTTAGAACTACTTAAACCTAACTAACCTAAGGACATCACACACATCCATGCCCGAGGCAGGATTCGAACCTGCGACCGTAGCAGTCCCACGGTTCCGGACTGCGCGCCTAGAACCGCGAGACCACCGCGGCCGGCAAAAGGAGTTAAACCACAAAGTTTGACGTCCATCTTTCAGACAGTGGAAAAGAGCATTAAAAACGTGTGACGAATTCTGAATAGAGTTAACAAGAGATTAAGATACAATAAAAAAAAATAAAAAAACAGGATGAATTTGGTAGTGATGCATGTGGTAGAAGAAATAAAAAGTACAAACTGCTTTTTAAGGCTGTCACCTTTCCCTTCATTTTTCTCATACTTCACAATAATTTTACTAAACTCTTCATCACTTACAGCTGTTTTTATATGTGGAATCTTACAGCGCTGTTGAAACGCTGAAATGTGCATGAGTGGTAAGTGTGTGGGAGAAAATGAGCGAGTTAAGCATTTAATGATCATAATTATTCCAGTGACTTAATTATGGTGAATAGTTTATCGGATTACCCAATGACGAAGGTGTCAATCTCAGTTTCAGTCCAAGTAACAATATCTTTTCTATTTTCTCGTGTTCTATTCTATTCCCTTTGTTCAAAATGTGCCTTAGTAACATCAGTACCATGATGTCTCTTATTATACGGAATGTGTGAAACATAACCCCTGAAACTACGTACTTATGATGGTTGTAGTACACATAAACGATGTGTATTTCAAACTAGTAAGTTGAACACGTATGTATTCTACTGGGAATAGTCCTACCGTTGGTGGGCTAATATCACTTCCTCCGCAAACAAAACTGGATGATTCAATCAATTACGGATGGAGGAGAACTGAAGTTGATTAGTCTTGACTTCAGACCACCCTACGTACTGACATTTTTCACGTTCGGGAAATATTGCCTGGGGTCGAAGCCTCGTTAAGGGCCAGAAAAAAGTAAAAAAGACCGGCGACCGCACTAAGAAACCGAGGCTTGCTAATAGTAGGCTGGCATTACTTCTCCTAGCCTCTCATCTACCTCTAACGAAGCAATTACCACGAAATTAAAATTGTATGGAGTCACCATCAGTGGCTATGAAAAGTGATTTATGCCGTGGCACCAGGTCAAAGGCGGGTAGACGTTTGTCCACGGTATTGCCTGAATGGCCTTTTCTGTGTCAGTTCTCAGTTCGTTAGGGACTGCATTCGACATTTACAGACCATGGACTAAAGGACAATATTTCATACTTTTTCCATCACCGATATACCCATGCGGAAGAAAATACTGTAGCACAGAAGGTTTGCCACTCGGTCGAACATTTCTCGGCAGTGAAATCCACCGATACTTCGCTCTGTTGTATATGGAAGGCGAGGATGTATCAGCAGATTATCAGATCAATAGCTTTCGTGGACGAACTTATCTTTTGGTCGATGGTTTGTACAGTGTTGCAGGTCCGTTGCGTCATATTATGTCTGAGGTGCTTTCAAATTTACAAATAACAAGAAAACTTTTTGTTAGTTTCTTCTGTTATCATTTAACACAATAAAGGTATTGTGCCGCCTCAATATGGTGTTGACTTGTTGACTTACGTTGCCACCACACTATTTACTAGAACAGCATCATCTGAAGGTATTGTTCCTGTCACCCTGTTAGTAACTGGCCTAACTCACTCAAAGGCTATTTTCATTATCATTCAGTGTATCAAAAATGCATTCAGGGACCGTCAAAGACTGCTGCGTTTGCTTGCATTTAACTCATGTTTACGATACACTGATTCAACTCGATTTACGCTATGTTAGAAACGATAGGAACAGGGTCTTTATTTGACCGTAGTAAGTAGAAACGAAGGAGGTGAGCAGTGGAGTATAAAACAAGCAAATAATCCTAATAAACGTAGGTCCAATAGGAAGTATTACGACTGACTACATGTACACCTTATAACAGTGTTCCGAAGGATTCAATCTGCGGGTATGTACTTGTGGACAAACATACTAAAACAAGCGTTCCACACGGTCATCGATCATATGAATGTAGCCTTCAATATGTCCTCTCATCGATGCCCACACGCCTCCAAAGATACCACGCTTGTTCCGTTTACATTGACAGTCATCGACAATACTTTCCTGCAGTTCACTGACACTGTCAATAGGGCTGGAATACTCCAAAGTTTTTAAATATCTCCATACACAAAAATCCAACAGGTTCAAGAATGTGGACCTTAGAGGCCATTGTACTGGCGAGCCACGACCGATACACTTGTCGAAACGCTATTTACCAGTTCTTTAGTTATCCAGAATGATGATTAAATGACGCGAAGGCAGTACATCACTTTGTAATTTACGCCCCACTCGCAGTGTTTCGAAATAAACGTAGCCTTAGACATTAACAGTGTTGTTCACAGACATGACTGCATTTGTGCATGCGTCGTATCGGAGAAACCATTATTTCAGGACCTATGTTTATTAGGATTATTTTCTTGTTTCATTGTCTTCTATTCGCCCCTCCCCTTTCGAGTGGAACAATAACAGGTAGACACCCGTGTATGAAAAAAATTATATTTTATCCATAGATTACTACTGTGGACTTGCATTTTTCCGAGTGGGAATATCTCGTAAATTATCGACGCTTTTGTAATGATATTTTAATTAATTAGTATATTCTCATTTTCATGAAACAAATTACCTGCATCGACCTTGTACATTAAGTGTGACACTTCAGTTACTTCAGAATGCTTTTCACAGATAGTATGGAAAAGTAGGATGAGCAATGTTCTCGTATCAGACGTCACAGGGTTAACTGACAGAACCCGTCATCCACAAAACCTATTATGTTACTGCTAAGAAGAGGTGCTTCTCACTTCCAAGAAATGTTTAATAATTATGGGGATAATTTCTAAAATTAAACAAAATTCGAAATATTGAATCTCGTGTAGAGACCGGAAAATTTTTTGTACATAATGTTTAGGTTATGACGAAGAACCGATCTTCCTTCTAAAGCAAACGATCAGGAATAATTCGAGTGTACGCCTTCTATCTTTAATTTACGACAAGAGTGGAAAATTCAATGGAAGCGCATCACGTTTCACGACAGACAGGGTGCTGTATGTTGTCGTGGACGGAGAACCGTTGTCCACTAAACTGTGGCCAGTGAAAACTGCACCCGGAAAAGGTGTGCTATTCCTCACGTCCGAACTCAGCAAGATGTCTGGTAGGTAGAAGATGCATGGGCTTTTGCAAGGTGTTTTATTTTCTTTTTACTGCTGAGTATGCTCGAACAAGAAATGTAATGCCAAAATTTTTACAGTATGATGTGAACTTTATTTTATTTTCTGTCGGACGTCATCATTAAATTTTTACCTATAACAGGACCTTCATAAACTACAATGGACAACGTAAAAGCGAGAATACGAACACGGACTTTAAATTCACATCTCTTCTTTTTGACAAAGCACACTTTCAGATAAATTTAAAATAAAATATGGCCCATATCCATGCATCATTATATGCTGTATAACAATACTGTCATGTTGCTGTTCTATATCAATTTATTTTTCAACCAATGTTTAGCAGTTACGTTTTTTGGGCACCGGAAAACTTTACTCCGAGAGGAAGCTTTCACCCTCCCAGCAGTGCAGATGGACACCAATATGCTTTCAGGTCTTCTTTGTTACTGAGGGTAGTCTGTGAATCGCATTAGCTCAAGCAAATGTCTCTGAGGTGTTGAGCAACTTTCGCAGAAGTCAGGGTGTGACGTAGTTCGCTGCCATTCTGTGAATATGACCAGCACCGGTCTGCTTGCCCCACTTTCTTGGTGAGTGAGTGCACTGTTTCATATTAGTTATTGTTAATGAGTTTCCACTTCCATATTCATCCTTTTCTTGTTGGGCTAGTGTTCACCCAGCCTAGGGTGATTTTCCTTGATACAATTCGATACTTTTTCTTTTCTCATCCATGTGAATGTGTGTGTGTGTGTGTGTGTGTGTGTGAATACGAGTGTTTGAAACTTGCTCCATAGCAGACAGAGAATGTCCTGTGTAAGTAGGCTGTTTAGGTTTTCTTATTGGTAACGCCACGTAGCGCTCTATATGAAAATCACTGGCTGTGCTGTGGGCAGTCTGTGGCTAGTTTGCATTGTTGTCTGCCATTGTATTGTTGGGCAGCTGGATGTTAACAGCGCGTAGCGTGGCGCAGTTGGAGGTGAGCCGCCAGCAGTGGTGGATGTGGGGAGAGAGATGGCGGAGTTTTGAAATTTGTAAGACTGGATGTAAGGAACTGCTATGTATATTATGACTTTTCAACACTATTAAGGTAAATACATTGTTTGTTCTCCATCAAAATCTTTCATTTGCTAACTATGCCTATCAGTAGTTAGTGCCTTCCATAGTTTGAATCTTTTATTTAGCTGGCAGTAGTGGCGCTCGCTGTATTGCAGTAGTTCGAGTAACGAAGATTTTTGGTGAGGTAAGTGATTTGTGAAACGTATAGGTTAATGTTAGTCAGGGCCATTCTTTTGTAGGGATTTTTGAAAGTCAGATTGCGTTGCGCTAAAAAATATTGTGTGTTAGTTTAAGCACAGTCGTATATAATTTTTTAAAACGGGACGTTTCACCTGGTGTTCTTGAGTGGCAGTACCAATGTAACTATTCAACTTTCCTTGGGAGGGATCAAAAACATAACCAAAGTAGGAAGTGCATGCTCCAGGCTGGTGTAGAACGCAGATATCGGCAACAGATCCGACTTCCTGCTTTCTTCCCTCCACAGAGTGGAGTCAGTTGGGAAACAAAGCATGGTCCAAAAATCTTCTGTGGTGCCTGGTAAAGCGATGGAGACGCTGGTTTGCTCGGCACCATGATTGAGAACAAGGTGTTTTGCAGTATGGCCCTTTCGATCTAAACTGAAGCAGGTAGGCATATTATTCACAAATCGAGATGATTCCGAAATTTTGTGTAAATTTCAGGTGATTTTAGATATTTTGTAACACCCCACCTGTCACTTTTTGCGTGTGTTCACCCCAGATAATTGACTAACAGATCAACAGAGAGTGCAAAACTGCCACAATATCGGATAACGCAAAGAAGGTACTAAGGCGTGTGACTCCTGATTGAACTGCGGTGGCAGTGTTGACATTGATTCAGAATTGATCCCTTTTAAATCAAAAGGGGTGCACATTGATGTTATATTCAGCTATTTAACATCAGATGCAAATGTTGAACATAAAATTAATTAAGAAAGTGATTTGGGATTTCAACTACTTGATTGAAAACAGATGCAGTCGATTAGCACAAATTTATTTATACTCACGACCTTCAATCATCACATTACATGACTCTCCTAACAGGCAGTGGGAATAAATTGCGTTTACGTGGAGTAAAACGCGATAAATCAAAATTAATTCCTATCGACTGACCCAGGCGTAATGCGAAGTGCGAGAAGAATTCTACAATACATGGCCCATGAAACCCTCGTGGAAACTTTGCCGGCGTGATCCAATAACTTGATCAGTGGCCTAACTCAAGCCGGAACGGGCGCAGTATCACCGAATTCAGTATGCCGGGGTGGCATCATTGTGCGGATGTCAGCCGGCCTCGTGGTGCTGCAAGGCTGCACTCGTCTATTCACTCCTAGCTATCTTGCTCAGTACATAGCTGAACGAAAATTTTCTATATCCAAGCTCAATAGTTCCGTTTGCTAACTCCTAAACTGCAGAGATGCTCACTCTCTCTCAGGCAAGTTGAGTAAAGAACGCCACGTCCGCACTCTAGACAAGCTGGGAACGGAAGACCTCTACGGAGACTTCTGCCAGTCTGCTCTTTGCCTCGGTTCCCCCTCCAGTAAAATCACTTATGCCAATTGCAGTGCAAGTCGCGTTAATTATGTGTCGCTTCCCAGTGCCGACCAATGCCTGATCTGGGAAATGAACATATTCCCACAAAATTTCCCTTCCTCTCAACTTCTGCTATTTAGCTACTCCCAGGCCACCCATCAAGGTTAGCATCTGCATAAAACTCAAATTTTTCCGAAATTCTGAGTCCCAGGAGAGTACTTCAAATTCCTTGGTCCTACATTCCCATCGGAGGCCAGCTAATTTCATTCTGTCGCTCTTCGCCTGATTTACTTCAGACTCTGCGGACCGTGAATGCAGCGTGAAGTTGCTATAGTCACGAACACGCATATTTTGGCCTCTGTTGACCGCTCCACCATAGCTTTGCGCGGCTTTCTCGCATGTTTCACTGAAAACGGGACGACGGACATTTATCAACAGGCGTACAAGTTCTCCATCTGCTTCCCAGTACACCAGCATGGGTTCAACCACCCCCTCACTGTCACTCATCTTAAGGCAGGCGGAGGCCACGCCCCGTTACCACTTTCTCAGAGCTTGAGCTGCCCTAAGCTGCCTATTGTCGCTTCCCTTCGTCGCTCCCCAGCCAGCCACGTTCAACTCTGAATACTTCTCTGGGATAAACTAGCCTCCAATAAATCGACGCGTTTCCACAAAGTTTTCATGTCGTGTGAATTGCTTTACATCACCCAACATTAATTATTCCAATACATCCACACTATGCCCTCTACAAGATGCATTGTGCCTTGTCAGTCATTTTTGTTCACCCCTGCTGTTCACTCAACATGGGTTTGGTGATCTTTAATGACTTCATGTAAGGGGTGTAGTTCTTGCCATCTTACAATTTAGCTTATCACGCTTTGTCTGCGTAGAAAACCGTTTGTATCTGGGTCTACTAAGAAGTTATATGATTATCTTAACCATTCTAAGTATTCAGGTTCTCATTTCTGAACTAGATAAGCGATCGTGTGTTAAGTCGGAATTAAAGTGAAACCCTGTGTAACTTTTCTTTTGACAGTGACAGGGTCATCGGTCATCACGAGATGCTACACTAAATACTGCAATGCTGCTTCATTTCATAAATGGTAAGTACACGGATCCTACAATGCTAAGTGAGATGAACTCACCGTGCGTTAACGTAAGTTGGAATTAAAATTACACTATGTGTAATTTTCATTACTCTGATAATCACTGGGGCCCTCAGCCATCACGTGTTGCTAATCTAAATATTGGTTCATGTCAATGATGATGCTGACCACACAGATTCTGAACTGATAAATTAAATGAACCAACCGTGTGGTGATTTAAATTTTCTTTTGGTGCAGTTACAGCGAATTTAGGTAACTGAATGGTATATTTTTGTATTTTATCCAACTTCAGCAGCTGTACTGGTATTATTTAAAATAAGCAGCAACCAGCCGCACAAAAGAAATTTTATTTGTTTAAACAGTCCTGGGAACCAGGCGCCCTCCTTCAGAAGGCTTTACAGAAAAATACAACAAATAAGTAGAAGTCAGACAAGAACGATAAGTTCAAAAATTTTTAAGATGAGAAATGGTACATAATTCTATCGCACTATCTGCGAATGTCAGAAAAAGAAGCGAAACAATAAAAACATAAGATGCTGTGATCTTAAGAAAAATACAAGAATAATATGTAACACGATAATGGATCTATTGACACTAAAAGAGCTCGTAAATGCTCACAAGTGGTTAATAGTGCGTATATAAAAATTGTATAAGGAAACTAAACAACAAGCGCAGAACCGGAGCTAATCAGTTAATAACATACTTATCTTGAGGTTGATCTTTGAATGGATGTAAAAGTACGATAGAGTAATAAAACCTTACACAACTATACTTGTAAGGTATAAACGAAAATGTAAGTGTGCATAAACAGCATAATAAATAATATGTAAAAAAACTAATAATAAGTAAAATAAGTTAATTCTAATGACAAGCGGCGCTATGGATGGGAAATTTGGAAACTAATCTCCACGCAGGTGTAGTGAGGTCAGTAGCATGCTAGCAGGGAACCTGCCAGCAGAAACAAAATGCGAAGCGCATCATGGGGCTGGAAATTGTAACTGGAGTAAGTGGAGAGACAACTCTCACTCACTGGCTAACACACTGCCAGCAGAAAAAATTAGTACACACTTTTAGAGTTTCCCAACTCACTCGTGATTTATTTGTTGCAACAGTGCATATGGAGTACACGAAATGATTACATTTACAGGTCAGTAGCACAAGCGTCTCTGAGGTACCAGGTATCGGCCGTTGCTAAAATATCCATCTTAGTACGAGATGTAGCCTCCAGGGCTGACAGGCATCCATTCTATCGTACAAATACTGTCCTGGGATACATTATTCCTCGCCTGCTACATGTACATCTACATCTACATCATACTCCGCAAACCATCTAATGGTGTGCGGCGGAGGGTACTCTTCGCACCACCACCTGATCCCTTCAACCCTGTTCCATTCGCGAATAGTGCGTGGGAAGAATGATTGTCGGTGAGCCTCTGTATTAGCTCTAATTTCTCGGATTTTCTGCTCGTGGGCAATACGCGAGATGTATGTGGGGGGGGGGGGGGGGGGGGGGGGGAGTAATCTTTGCCCTACTCCTCCTGAAAAGTGGTATTCCGAAATTTCAATAGTAAATCTCTCAAATGTTCAAATGTGTGTGTGAAATCTTATGGGCCTTAACTGCTAAGGTCATCAGTCCCTAAGCTTACACACTACTTAACCTAAATTAACCTAAGGACAAACAGACACACACCGAGCGAGGTGGCGCAGTGGTTAGCACACTGGACTCGCATTCGGGAGGACGACGGTTCAATCCCGTCTCCGGCCATCCTGATTTAGGTTTTCCGTGATTTCCCTAAATCGTTTCAGATAAATGCCGGGATGGTTCCTTTGAAAGGGCACGGCCGATTTCCTTCCCAATCCTTCCCTAACCCGAGCTTGCGCTCCGTCTCTAATGACCTCGTTGTCGACGGGACGTTAAACACTAACCACCACCACCACAAACAGACACACCTATGCCCGAGAGAGGACTCGAACCTCCGCCGGGATCAGCCGCACAGTCCATGGCTGCAGTGTCTTAGTAAATCTCTCTATGATGCACAACGCCACTCTTGCAACGTCTGCCGGTGGTGTTTGTTTAGCAAACGCTCTCTCGCCAGCTAAACGATCGCGTGAGGAAACGCGCCGCTCTTCGTTGGATCTTCTCTATCTCCTCTATCAGTCATACCTGACAGGGATCCCAGACAGATGAACAATACTCATCTGTTCACGTAGTTCTGTAAGAGTTTTGGTTGACGAGTTGCACAAGTCACTTCACGTCCCACCATATCCCACATGTGTTCGATTGGAGACAAGTCGGAGATCGTGCTGGCCAGGGAAGTTGCTGCACGTCTTGCAGAGGGCGCTGAGTTTCACAGGCAGCGTTTGGGCGAGCATTATCCTGTTGAATAACACATCACCTACCTGTCTAACATTCTGCACGTAACTAGCGTTGGTTAGCATGTCCTCCAGAAACACCAAAGGTGAACGAGAGTTGTAGCTTGTCACACCCCTGGCCATAAGGCATGCAAAGGAGTAGTGTGCTTCAGACGAACGCCCTCTACGAGACAGCGCTGGCCAGGTCTACGCTGTACGCACAAACGACCATCACTTGCAGGCAGAATCTGTTTTCACCGCTGAAGACCACGGTGCGCCATGCCATCTTGCAGGGGATCCTCTGACGACACCAGTCAAACTGTGCACTTCGACGGTCTGGCGTGAGTTCAAATGAGTCTGAGCACTATGGGACTTAACATCTCAGGTCATCAGTCCCCTAGAACTTAGAACTATTTAAACCTAACTAACCTAAGGACATCACACACATCCATGCCCGAGGCAGGATTCGAACCTGCGACCGTAGCGGTCGCGCAGTTCCAGACTGAAGCGCCTAGAACCGCTCGGCCCTGGCGTGAGTGAAAGACGGACTAGAGGTGTGCATGCTCAGAGTCCCACTGCTAATAGCTGGTTCGCAACAGTTCGTGTTGACACGTCTGATTCCACAAGACCTCTTATCTGTACTGTGGTAGCTGTACGATCTGCCACTGGTGCCCTTACAATACGACGATACTGGGGGGAGTGTGCTGCGTGCTGGGTGGACTTCCAGAACCTCGTCTACGGGTGCGAGAATGTTCACGCGACCAGTGAGACCAGTCCAACTCGTGTGGAAGTTCTTCGAAAGGACCATCCCTCAACTCGGAAGGCCACAACTTGACCCCTTTCACACTCGCTCAGTTGGCTGCCACGAGTGCTTCTCCGTGACATGGTTGTATGGTTGCTTCACTCGTTTACACCTTGCTGAGCCTTGTAGCTGTGAGCATTCCCTACTAAAAGGTAAACACAGATGGCGCTCTGGTAGCTATGCCACTGCGCTATCTGTTGGCGGACGATGTTGAAACTATTATCAGTACATCTACTAACCTCCAGATGGCCGTCATCGGATCAAAATCGACGTCATCTTTCCAAGTGTACTAATTTTTTTCCGACAGTGTATTAAATGTCGGAAAGTGACTATAGAGGAAAGGAAGCGTGAGCACAATTGTATACTTCTGTTGAATGGGAGTTTGGTTAGCTGCCATTTTACTCCATTTTTGCATGTGAGTTTTAATATCACAGTTACTGTTGAATCAAATGATATTTCCTCTGTATGGTCGATTCTTGGCTGCAAATGGAGTTTACATTATTTGTTTCAACCATTGTATATTGATGTTGTATTGTATTGCATATTAACTGGGGGCCTAGAAACGACAGAGAGGCTCCGTCCTCTCTGCAGCCGCAGTGGTCCACAACCACACGACGACTACCTCAGTCCACTTCATCCTTCCGCCGCCCCACACCGAACCACTCTTTCAGGATTACTGTGCGGTTCGGCCCCCGGTGGAACTCCCCAGGGAACGACTCACACCAAATGAGTGTAACCCCTATGTTTGCGTGGTAGAGAAATGGTAGTGTCCGCGTACGTGGAGAACTTGTTTGCACAGCGGTAGCTGACATTGTGTAGCTGAGGCGGAATAAGGGGAACCAGTCCGCATTCGCCGAGGCAGATGAAAACCGGCTAAAAACCATCCACAGACCTCGACACAAGTCCGCCGGGCAGATTCGTGCCGTGGACCAGGCATTCCTTCCCAATACGGCTAACTGTGTGGGCGTATATTGATGTTACTAATTCACAGAGCGCGCCAAAGCATCTTTTGTTCCGTAATGCCACACGACGGAAAGAGAGAGAGGAGAGAGAGAGATTAACTCTCCTTTAAATTATTCTCTTTACCTAAGCGTCCAGTCCATCGCTAATAGCATAACGCCCTTTCAGAAAGAACAGTACTGATTTGAACTCTAAATATACGGAAGTGTGCCCACTCTCTCTAGGAACATTTTTCAGTTCTCACAACGTTCTCTTCTAAGTGAGTCACTATGCCTGTCGTGATTTCTGTTCTGATTTAAGCCTGTACCCGTTTAGACCTGGGAAAGTGATGTTTAAACATTTTTTATGCCTGATGTGTGTCAACTAATGTATCTATATATTAGGTATACAAGCTCCCGAAGAACTCGTTTGTGAGTCATATTAAAATGTACTGACACGTCATATTAAAGCAAGTTCCCCTTATATTAATGTCTCATGGGACAAGCAAGAGTTCACAGAGAGCGGGAGTCCCTCACAGTGAATGCGGTGCTCCCTTTGTCACATCCTGAAGATAATGTGAACACAATATTTTTGATTTTCTCTCGCTAACTTCAAAGGCTCAAACATCACCGTGGCACATGGCTAGCATGAAAGTGTTGGTTCTATTTCACTCCAAAAATTTACTTTGTCCTATGAAATTGCGTTATGTCACCGAGTGCATGGCACACACAGGCCGACCTATTAAGGTAACATTACTTCAGTCCAGTGCCAGCCTTGTAATGGTAAAAGTAGAATCTCGTACCCAAAAAATGAGAAGTTTTCTCTGTATTACCCGATTTTTCGTAAATTTTGTCACATTCCGCTTCCGTCACATTGGCAATAGCTTGGAGTCATCACTATCACGTTCGATTTTTGAAATATTGGAAACCGGGCAGGGGGAAGGAATTCTTTGGGCATTCGGGGACGAATGAGAGACGAGTTGGGAATGATTCGCGGGGGAAGCGTCGGAGGAGACGCGGGTTGACGGCAATCTGAGGGCTGCTTGGAACAGTTTGCTCGTCTTGAGGAGATGTAAGTTTTCGCTGTCCGGAGTAGCACTATCCATAACCTTAGCAGCTCGATTCTTTATGCCTATCATTCACGAATTGAGTTGCTCATGTAACTCAAATCTGAATTTTGTTTATATAAACTCGTATCCGTGAGCCGTACAGAGAAAGATATCTTGGTGCTTCATTCTCCGTGCAGCCTCTATTTCATTTGGTACCTTCCACAATGTTATTTTGATAACCTAATTCGTAATTCAATCACTCTGGTTTCTTTGAAAACATTTGATTAACTTTTGGGGAGGCTGAGAGTAAATAACATTATGTTAACGACAGACTTGCTTTCCATTCCTAGAGCCTGAAATTGTTCTACATCTTTGCTGGTTAGGCGACTAATTAAAAACAAACATAACTGGGTATACTACCAAGTTGTGCTTACTGTGTCGGCACTGTCCTTGCATACAGTAGCAAAGTACAAGGATAATAAACGCAAAAGCATATTTATTAAAAAGAATCAGATATAAATTCTCCTGACACCTTCCATAAAGACACTCTCCACTTCTTCCAGTATGAATTTTTTTGGCGTAAAACCGATGTGGTTTAAATTCAAAACGTAGTTTCGACGGCAGTTGAGAGATACACAGCAAATAAGTTAGTAAAAGATAGTACTGATCCCCAATGTACACAAAAAGCGTGCCAAATTTAATACAATACAAAATGTTCAGGATTGGGAAAGTTTTACAGAAGTTCGATATTTAGCGCGATCTCTAATGCGATATGCCGTTAATAGTTGCCGCAACGAAAATCTGTCTCTAAATCTGGCAGAATATCCAAATTTACAAGAAGATTGTCAGTATGCGCCAACTTATTAGGATGTGTTGCAACCCCGCGGGCCTAGATGTGTTGAAAGGTGGCTACACTGAGCCACAGCGCCAGAGATCGCGCTAGAGAGTATCGTTCCGCCGCCTCCACTGGCAGTGATTATTGAAATGTCGTAGTGGGCAGTGCTTTGGGAGAACTCGTGGTAGTCAGTGCTGAGATGTCGTAGTGAGGAGTGTTTGTTGGGATGAGCTAGTAGGCAGTGCTTGCTGAGATGTGATACTGAAAAGTTCTTGTTGAGATGTGATAGTAGCGAGTCGGTGTGGAGAGATTGTAATGTCTAGAGTGCTTTTCATCAATATAAATTAAGGTAACAAACTACTTTTCTTTTCTTTCTCATTATTTCAATGTCCTGAATAATGCGTCATTACAGGTTCAGTCAACAAAGCATCTGGCTTGTGTTCTTGTATTAGAGTGTAATTCTGGTTTTCTTGAGTAATTATGGTATTTCTATTTTCTTTAATTAATTCAGTATAAATGATATTTAAAATTTCTTGTGTTGTTGAAGAAGAACCGTGCCAGATGCGTACGTTGAGTCATACTTCCACACACAGAACAGTTACACTTGTGCTTTGGTTTCGTAGGTTTTATAGTTGCTGGGGACTTAATTAATTAATTGTGTTAATGAAAATTTCCATTTCATTCTTTGTTGTTGTTCTATGCAGTCAGATTGCGTAATAATACTAGTCAGGGCCAACCGTTTACGAGACTTCGTAATCGAACATACAGCTACTAAATCAAAAAAAATTAAAATTATTTGCATTCTATATATTAATTAAGCCCCATGCACGTGGCGACCCTGCCAGGATCGTCCCTTGGAATTCTTCTGATTGTAAAAATATTAGACAGTAGTATTGTTGTAGTAATTTGTAGTTTAGTAATTGTAGTCTATATTGCATGTGTAGATTTGGTAATTGGCATTCTTCTAGTGGTATTTTGCAAAATTTATTTTTTTTTGGTTGTCTTGTCTACAGGTTTGATAATTTAGTGCAATTATTTCAATTGTTCGATTAATCGTGTTTGAGGGAAACATTTCGTGTGAATGGTATTGTTGGAGATAAAGCGTCATTGTGTGTAATTTTCATATAGTGACGAGTTTTGTATATTTTGTAAATGATTACGCGATCAATGAAAAAGGCAATAATGATGGATAGTCAGAATGACGAAATTGTTGACATGGCGAACTCGCCAACACAGGACAACAGTATGGTGAATAATGAAGTTGAAAACAATTTAATAAGCAGGGAAAATAGTCCGGAAACAGTTCAAAATTTTTCACAATCGAAAAATTCTCAGATTGCGTGGTTAACGACAGAAGAAATGGAGCAGTTGATGAGTGCTATATTAAATTTGGGATCATAAATGGAAGCAATGACAACACGGTTAAGCTCAAAAATAGGAACAATTGAAACAGAAATGAAAGCAGTGGGATCACAGTTACGATCTGGGTTAGAAACTGATAGGGGAACAATGGAAACACAGTTAGGCTCACGAACAGGGACATGTTTCAAAAACACGAAAGATGAATCAAAGAAAGAAATTAGAGAAGTACAACCGGTTTTGAATGCTCACAATAATAGTTTAATTTCAACTGGAATTAGACAAGAGGAACAGGACAGGGAACAGGAAGAAAAAGATCGCGTGATAGTACAAAATTTTTCAGAGTTAAATTTACAACGTGCACACGATAAGGAGGAAATATTTGAGAGAATCGAGGAATCCGTATCAAATGACAGCATAAATGACTTAACGCAACAGTGTGAACAGTCAACTACTAAATGTGACAATACCGAAACCCGAGTCGCGACACTTACGGAAGACGTAAGTAAACAGAAAGAAAAAATAGGTGACTTATCGGA
Source organism: Schistocerca nitens (assembly GCF_023898315.1). Taxonomy (NCBI): domain Eukaryota; kingdom Metazoa; phylum Arthropoda; class Insecta; order Orthoptera; family Acrididae; genus Schistocerca; species Schistocerca nitens. Next base: position 507,744,502 of record NC_064618.1, on the reverse strand, counting down.
AAGAGTTGAGGAGATTTCAGATAAACTGACAAGTTGCCTATTGGCTTCTGTCTCGGGTTCTTCGGCCGACGTTCATCTAATGATTTTCCTGACGTCTCGCCAGCACGAGTGGCTGGCATTGTCAAAGCTTCACCCTCCATTGCCGGTGGTGAACTGGAGCCGAGCTCGCGGGCGCAGACTATATGTACCTGGCGCGCCAACGTCCGAGGGCTTCTCCGCGGTCATTTCCGGTGCGGTTCTCCTCTTGCTACCTGCGACGGTCGTTCGCTGCAGTACGGGAAGCCAGGATCCGTTGACCTTAAGGCTTTCCTCTTTCTTGTTCAAACTGTTCGCGTGTTTTTGTATTTCTACAGCTTCTCTGAACAAGCGCGTGTGATAGTGGTTCTCTACAGCCAGAACTTCCGTGTCGGCGAAAGTTCTGGCTGTAGAGAACCACTATCACACGCGCTTGTTCAGAGAAGCTGTAGAAATACAAAAACACGCGAACAGTTTGAACAAGAAAGAGGAAAGCCTTAAGGTCAACGGATCCTGGCTTCCCGTACTGCAGCGAACGACCGTCGCAGGTAGCAAGAGGAGAACCGCACCGGAAATGACCGCGCGCCAGGTACATATAGTCTGCGCCCGCGAGCTCGGCTCCAGTTCACCACCGGCAATGGAGGGTGAAGCTTTGACAATGCCAGCCACTCGTGCTGGCGAAACGTCAGAAAAATCATTAGATGAACGTCGGCCGAAGAACCCGAGACAGAAGCCAATAGGCAGTTTGTCAACAAGTGGCCACGAAAGCCTCAACAATTTTGTAAACTGACAAGTCTTAGTTTAAATGGGGACACAGATTCGGATGATACAGCTCCATTGCCATTTTCAGAAACCGAAGAGTACCAGAACACAAATAAGCATGTTGAAAATCAGGAAAAAATTAATGAACGCGTTAAAAGGGAAGTTGAGGCATTACGAAAGCAAGTCAAACAAATTGAAGGTGAAATCGTAGGAAAGGACAGCAAAAGAAAATTAGAATCACAGATACCAGAGGGGTTTGAAGAAAATAATTTGTTTCATTTACGGGATGCAACAAGGGAGCGCCAGGCGCGCGAACTTGACAATAATCAACATTGGGACTGGGACAGACGCGGTAGGTCTTTGTCGCCACGAGGCGAAAACTTTGACTATAAACACTTTTTGACTGTTCGGAAATTTAAGATCTTCCGCAATTCTAAGAATGACATACATCCATGTGCATGGTTAGATCAATTTACGTACGCACTTCCGCCAGATGTGTCACAAAGTCACAAACTGAAATTTATGTGCAGCTATTAAAGTCCTCAGGGGATTCACTACACTAAGTGAATATGTGCCGTAGCGCTCACAGGGCCCCGAGCTGTAGTGGTGCTATTTCCCTTTTAGTTTTCTGCACCGCTGCCTACTCTTTCACTATTCTTTGCATCTATAAAAAACAACTCTTCGACTATCCATCTATCTAGACAGTAGGTAAAGATTAACCGGATATGACGATTTTACCCAAAAGTGACTTTGGAAATTACCGTTTGGACTTACTATATTTTCTGCAGCATTCATTCGTAGTTTAAATGAAATTTTACCTGTTTATCTTCGTGACAATATTACTTATATGTTGACGATATTCTTATTGCTAAACGTTCCTGGAGTGAGCATAACAAAATTTTGGATTCATTATTACGTATTTTTGCAAGAGTTGGCATTACAGAGAACTTGGAAAAATCTGAATTTGGTCGTTGTCAGGTGAAATTTCTCGGTCACATTATTTCTACAGAAGGTATTCTTCCTGATCCAGAGAAACTAGACGCTATTCGTAATTATGCTGTTCCTACCACAAAACGTGATGTTCGTAGTTTTCTTGGTGTCTGTAATTTTCTTAGACGCCTTGTTAGATTGGATGATTTGGCCACACCTCGTTTACACATTTCAGTTATGCGTACTTTGGTCACAGAAAATGCTTTCATAAATTGCGAGAAAATTGCTACTTCAGTAATATGGAAAAACGTATTCGATCTGTTCTTGCCAAATGCAAATTATGTCAACAGGCTAAGCCGCCAACTGTTTCTCACAGAGCACCGTTGTTTCCTATCATTCCAGCGAAATTAAAGGACATGGCTGCAGTCGATTTGTTCGGTCCAGTGGTTCGTTCTACTAATGGTTTTGCGTACATTTTAGTAGCAGTGGAATTGACATCAAAATATGTGTGTTTTACACCTTTACGCAAGGCAACAGCTCGTTCAGTATCTAATGCTTTCATCAAACATTTTCTTAAAGAAGTTGGTCATGTTGATAAGGTTATATCAGATAATGGATCACAGTTTCGTTCTAAAATTTGGCTTCGTACTCTACGGCATCGTAAGATTAAACCAATTTTTATTTCACTTTTTCACCCTCAATCTTCAGAGAGATGGATGAAGGAAATCAATAAATTGTGCCGTCTTTATTGTCATCAGAATCACAGAACTTGGGATCAGTATCTTCATATTTTTCAAAACATTCTGAATGAACTTCCAAATGACTCAACTTCTTTACCGCCTCTATTGATATTAAAAAATAAAGTACCAACAAATCGCATTTCTGAAATCGTTCCTTTTCCGCCTTCACGGAAACTGCGGCATTCTGAAGTTGTCAACCTGGCTCTACGAAATATTGCGTCTGCGGCTGCAAGAAGAGGGAAATCAGCTAAACGTCCTGGTCGTTTAAAAATCTTGTCAGTTGGTCAAAAGGTATTAATTAAGTCCCACCGTTTGTCTCACAAAGGAAAAGGCTTGTGTCGCAAATTTTTTCTCCTTTATAACGGTCCATATAGGATTCGCAAAATTATACATGATAATACTGTTGAAGTAGAAACTCTTAAATCTCGGCGCTCTAAGGGAATACGTCATATATCGAACGTAAAAATTTTTGTGGAATGACATACTTTAGAGAAACTAACAGCTACATGTAAACATGCAGAGAATACAAGGATACCGCGCTGTGTTGTGGCGGCGGCACATACTCAAAGCAACAGTCAGTCTGCGCGCCGCACAAGGCAGTCGTTGACCGCAAACAATCACTTTCTACGTCACGCGTCTACAGCTGATCGAGCGCTCAGTGCGAATGCACTGACAGACGTAAACAAATACACAGTCTAATTTCTCCGATTAAATTCAGTATAAAGCTATAGTGACTTGATGAATTATGTTATTAACGTTCAGTATTTTTCAGGATATGGTTGTATAAAGTATTTAAGACCTTCAGGTAAATTCTGTGTGTGTCCGACGTTAAGACGACTTGCTATGGAGAAAATTTCAGGAAGAATGTAATTTCAAAAAAAAGAAGTAAAAAACCAAAAAGGTAACGATTAATTGAGTTTATTTTTCAGGTAACATATTTCCACTTAGGTACGTACTTTAGATGTAATTTGCTGCTCGCGATTACGTGACTCATACTTTGTGCTAAATTTCATGTTCTATGAATTTACTTGTGAAGCGACGTGCTTGCGTACATTAACTGATTTTGACAATGTTTTATTAGTGAACAGTGTTATTACTTGCGTATATTATGCATCGCTTGGCTGCTATGCCTTTTCACTGATGTCATATCTTTTTATTATGTGCCTGCTGTGCTTATTTATTTAAATTGTAATTGTCAACTGATTAATTGTGCTGACTATGGTTATCTGTGTAAGTTATACTTTGTGATTTATCTGCTTGCGCCTTCATGTTTACTTATTAAGATTACATATGAACATTTATTTGCTTATGCTGATATGATGCTAATGACTTGTTTATTACGTAAGATATATGTTTGCTGCTTTGCGTATGGAGTGCATATTTACACATTTCTGTTTGTTGTCATAACTATTCTTTAATTTGCTATATATAGAAATGCTGATATGAGGTGTACGTACATGGAGTTTAGGCCACACTATGGTATTAATTATAGATTGTTCGCTTGGCAGAGCCTTGTTGTAGGAATTGTGCTGCATCCACTTGTTGACATTCTGTTCTCTACTGGTATATTTACACGCTATTGCTTGTTTTGCTTATGCTCAGTGCCTTATATTTTTAAGATAAGAAAAGGAACTGCAGTAATTAGACGAACGACATTGGTACAAGAAACTGCATAGAAGTCACATGAGCTGGAGGTTTTATGGAAGCTGTATAAATTTATGCTAATAGGAAGGAAGCTAACGACATGACACACCAACACTAGGTTAGACCATTGACAGTTATTACACTGCATTCTTCGTGAGCAATTGAAATAGGAAGTGACACTTGACACAAGAAATACTCCACATGTTTGCTTCTGTTTGCCATAATTCTTGAAGTGGTGTACACACTGAAAAATCATGATCATTAACACTTCGTAATCGTACTTAATTACTGAAAGTTCTTCGAACTAAAGGCTGTTAGAGGTCATGTATGCATTTCTCTTATTTAAAGATGGACAAGGAACCAAAATGTATCTTATAATTTATAATGAGTAGAAAATTTGGGTCAGATGGATTACACGAGAGGTTGTGTGTTGACATTGTGTCTTCGGATTGTATGAGATGATGAATTGAGGTTTGCATTAGGATTTTGTCTGCACTTGTTCGAGGAGACTGACTAGAGGAAAGAGTTGTTATGGAAGTGAAATTATATTGGCAATGAGGTTATATATATCGACGTATTGAAGAGGTATGATTGAGGTATTGAGATTATGTGAAGTTGATGATTATTGGAGTTTTCGTGGAGAAGAGGTAAGGGAAATGATATTGATGATCGACGTATTGAAGAGGTATTATTGAAGTATTGAGATTATGTGATGCTGATGATTATTGGAGTTTTGGTGGATAAGAGGTGAAGTAAGTGAGGAGCATATTTTTTTTGTTGGTCTATACGGAACAAGGAGGATAAAGATGGCCGACTAGAACACTAAAGTAGCAGGAAGATTGTCTACACACACACTTTGTTAAATCACTAAGCAGTATATACGTTTTTTTTGGAGAGAGGAAGTAATTGCATATCTTGGCTCACTGACAGTTGTTCAGCAACCGTACATTTTGATCTGGCTTGGCAAACATTGGTCTTGACATGATGACTATGACGTTGACTAACTATTATTGACTGTTATACATTGCTGCCACTACTAATTGATACACATGATGAACATAAAATTTTGACAGAATTGCATTTACACAGTTAACACTATTCAATTACACAGTAGCACTAATGTGGATGAAAGATGAGTGAGTGTGTTTTGTGTGTTTTCCTTTTATAATCCCAGAGAAGTGATCCCAACCTATCTCCTAAATATTATTTTACTTGTTTGTTGTGGCTTGCACTGACACCCATAAATATTATAGGTTTACTGGTATTTGTGTATTGTAATAGTTAATAGGACAATTATCTGATATCATTTGTGTGTTTGTTATGATTTGTATGTTTAGTGTAAAAGCATTGTATGTGTATTCAAACTATTGTTCATGCCTGAACTGTCTGATTAGTGATGGTGCTGCACTTTTCAACATGATGTGTGACATTTAGTCATGTTTAATTTCTGCTGATGAACAGTGTGATTAGTGAAAGTGAATATTATGGACTGCGGTCTGCACCTGTTCAACATTGCTGGGTGCCACTGATGGACTGCTTCTACTGAAAAGATGTCACCTGTTGATATCTGCACCTGTTCAACATTGCTGGTGCCACTAATGGAACTGCTTATACTGAAATGGTGTTACTTGTTGGTGTCTGCACCTATTCAACATTACTGGGTGCCACTGATGGACTGCTTCTACCGAAATGATGTCACTTGTTGGTGTCGGCACCTGCTCAACATTGCTGGGTGCCACTGGTGGACTGCTTCTACTGAAAAGATGTCACCTGTTGATGTCTGCACCTGTTCAACATTGCTGGTGCCACTAATGGAACTGCTTCTGCTGAATGATGTCACTTGATGGTGTCTGCACCTGCTCAACATTGCTGGGTGCCACTGATGGACTGCTTCTACTGAGATAATGGCACTTGTTGGTGTCTGCACCTATTCAACATTGCTGGTGCCACTAATGGAACTGCTTATACTGAAATGGTGTTACTTGTGGGTGTCTGCACCTGTTCAACATTACTGGGTGCCACTGATGGACTGTTTCTACTGAAAAGATGTTACTTGTTGGTGTCTGCACCTGTTCAACATTGCTGGGTGCCACTGATGGACTGCTTCTATTGAAATAATGTTACTTGTTGGTATTTGCACCTGTTGACCATTGCTGGGTGCTACTGCTGGAACTGTCAACTACTTGTTTCTTGGGCTATGGAAAGAGTTTATGTGAATATTTGTATAAACTGATTTTTTGTGTATTACTGTTTGTGAAAAGCTATGAGACTCTTACGTGCACATATTCGTCATTGCTGACGCTATTGATTGAATTGTTTAACCACATAATACTTGTGTAAACTATTATGTAAAGTCACATGTATGAAAGAATTTGTATTGCTTACTGTATTCTATATAATAGGTTATTGAAAGGTCAGTGCAAAGCCAAAATTTTATCTAGTTATATGATATTTACGCATTAATATTATCTTTTATTTTTGTCTGTATTTTTTTGACGAATTTGGTGGTATTTTCACCACCAATGCTGGCAAAAATACCATCAAATTCTAGCCTGTGGAGGAAGGGCATATGAAAGGTGGCTACACTGAGCCACAGCGCCAGAGATCGCGCTAGAGAGTATCGTTCCGCCGCCTCCACTGGCAGTGATTATTGAAATGTCGTAGTGGGCAGTGCTTTGGGAGAACTCGTGGTAGTCAATGCTGAGATGTCGTAGTGAGGAGTGTTTGTTGAGATGAGCTAGTAGGCAGTGCTTGCTGAGATGTGATACTGAAAAGTTCTTGTTGAGATGTGATAGTAGCGAGTCGGTGTGGAGAGATTGTAATGTCTAGAGTGCTTTTCATCAATATAAATTAAGGTAACAAACTACTTTTCTTTTCTTTCTCATTATTTCAATGTCCTGAATAATGCGTCGTTACAGGTTCAGTCAACAAAGCATCTGGCTTGTGTTCTTGTATTAGAGTGTAATTCTGGTTTTCTTGAGTAATTATGGTATTTCTATTTTCTTTAATTAATTCAGTATAAATGATATTTAAAATTTCTTGTGTTGTTGAAGAAGAACCGTGCCAGATGCGTACGTTGAGTCATACTTCCACACACAGAACAGTTACACTTGTGCTTTGGTTTCGTAGGTTTTATAGTTGCTGGGGACTTAATTAATTAATTGTGTTAATGAAAATTTCCATTTCATTCTTTGTTGTTGTTCTATGCAGTCAGATTGCGTAATAATACTAGTCAGGGCCAACCGTTTACGAGACTTCGTAATCGAACATACAGCTACTAAATAAAAAAAAATTAAAATTATTTGCATTCTATATATTAATTAAGCCCCATGCAGTGTGCATTGACTCAGTTGGGAAGGCTTTCTTTCATAAAGACGTCGTATCCTCTCCCGAAGCAAGCTGATGCACAGCTATTCTGAAAGGTTCTTCATATTCTCCAAACTGGCACTGGGGCGGAGTTGACGTCAGAACTGGTCCTACATGTCGTAGCGACTGGAGAATTGTTAACCATTTGCACGTAACGGGGTATTTCTGCGATCAAGGCAATCTACGCGTCTGCGGCGATTGAGATTAAAGATTGTTAGAGGACCTCACACCTTCTCCTTATCAGACGGAGAGGTAGTCACTCACTTGTCGATCTTCTGTCCTTTGACTGTATAGGCATCCGAATTCTTCGTTAGTTGTATAAATGTTGACCAAATTAATAAAAAGAAGACTGGAGAAACTACATTCAGTGAAAGGCCTACTGATACGTTAATTTGAAAATATGTTATAACCAAAGGAGAGCATCTACTGAGGTAGCCCTGTTGCAGAGGTTGATATGACCCAGTCACAAATATTGGCATAAATGGCGAGCTTCCGTCCTGCTGTAGCTCAGGTAATATTCAAGATAAACACTTCAGAATTTAAATGAAGCAATGAAATCGAAAACTAATTCCCAGAGAGAGAGATCTACTTCGAACATAGTACAGGCAAACTACAGGAGTTGACGTGCAAAATTAGAAAAATGGGCGGTGCGTTGTAGCTTACTACATCACTGCTGATGGACTCGCGGTACCAGACACGTACGTGAGCAACTGCCGTAGTTGCTGCTAGCTCCCGATCGGTATTCGTGATACTTGGCAACAATTGGAGGTTACACGAGACTGCTTCCAAACTGATGAAAAGTCAGCCTTGAACTAAGACGCTGGCGACTTCTGATTCATGGTTACTCACGAAGCGACACGTTCTAGCATCTTCACCAACTTTGTATGACTGGGGCTGGGAGATGGCCTCCCAGGACTTTCTTAAAAATTCTCCTGAGCGCGATAGTGAAAAGGCGTCTGTAGCGAACATAAATGGAGGGGTTCAGCTTCCTCTGCCCGATGGTCCACCTTGCAGGCATAACGTCAGCGTGATTTGTTGGTCAGAGAATATTATGAGGGTGATTCAAATGAAAATCATAAAGCTTCCACAAAATTTTGAAAACTTTTGTGATAGAGTTGATGGGTGGCAGTAGTATTCCCTGAGGTTCAAAAAGTTACTGACAGATGGCAGTGTGTTGCTACGACGTAGAAGGCAGCAGCGTCCATAACAAGATGGCCACCCACTGTCAACATGCACTGTGATTGAGCAGCGATCTGTGATGCGTTTTTTGTGTCGAAATTGGTCTCAGAATGACAGCGCAGTACGATAATTCGTGTTTGTCGTTGTAGCAAGTGTATGAGTAGTGTAGGGAATTTAAAAGCGGTGTAACTTCTGTGGAAGTTGCCCAAAGACCAGGGCAGAGTCACAGCATATTGACAGACGATAACATTGCGTTAGTGGAGAAGCTTATAAACGAGAACAGACACGTAACTCTGAACAAAATTTCCACAGGTTTCAAGATTAGTATTAGTTCAGTCCAGAACATTCTCCGCAATGTACTGCACTTCAGTAAGGTGTCTGCACGATGGGTGCCACGTCATTGAAGGAATTGAAAGAGCATTGCGTCGATGCCTGTGAAGAGCTTTTTTATCATTTCCATGTCGAAGGTGATACATTTCGGTGAAAAATTGTTACATGCGATGAGACTTGGGTTCACTCTCACCAGCCAGAAAAGAAAAGATCAAGCAAGGAATGGCGTCAGAGCTCATCCCCGAAACCAAAAAAATTCCACAGTCAACCATCTGCTGGAAAAGGCATTCTCATTCTCTTCCGTAATGCAAATGGAGTAATTTTGGAGCACTACATGGATAGGGAAGTGACGGTTACCAGTACTTCTCGTTCGGACATGCTGAAAAATCAGTTTCGCCCTTCAGTCAGGAGTAAACCACGCGTACTTCTGACTTCAGGAGTATTGCTACTGTATGACAACGGCCGACCGCATATAGCCTGTAAGACAGTTGACACTATTCAGGAATTTAAATATGAATATCTGGTACATCCTCCTTTTTCACGAGACCTCGCTCCTAGTGACTTTCATCTGTTCGGTGCACTCAACGAAGCAATGAGAGGCAGTCATTTCAGAAATGATAAAGAGGTGAAAACTATGGTGCATGACACGCTATGCACACGACCAAAGTATTCTTTTATCGTGGTAACCATGCACTTCCGAAGCAGTGGAATATGTGCATTCGACGTCAAGGAGACTATGTCGAAAAATGAGATGTAAGTTTCTTGTTCATCGTTAGAATTAAAAAACATTACAGCACTTTTAAAGTTTTCATTTGAATCACTCTCGTAGTTTTTATACTCAAACTGAGTGATTTAATTAAGGAAGTTTCCCATCCATTACTCAGTTCATAGGTCCATGCTCGGTATCAGTCAATTCATCATCTAGTCGGCAATGTGAATCTGTAATCGGATTTTCTGAACTAATTATATATATATATATATATTCTTCCGGCATTGGAAAGATCATTCTTACTGGCTTTGTTACGTGGTATATCTGCCCACGAGAAGTCTATGGGTTACATGTTTTAAAGGAGACATAACTGGAGATCTTTCTGGCCACAAGGGTACCTCACCATTGCACAGACAGTTCACAGAGAAACATGCTATGCACAGACGAGCATTGTCCTGTTGAAAAATGGCAACACATGACTGTCCAATGAGAGGTAACACATGTTGACGCATAATGTTCGACACGTGCAGTGTGCCGTCAGAGTTCCCTCTGTCACTACTGGCTGTGACCTGAACTCATACAAATGACTCCCCACATCATGACGCCAGAAGTACCTGTCCAAAAAACGGGAAAAACAGGACCCCTCTGCAGGTCTCTGCTATACTCGTCTATCATGATCATCCGATGTACTGATGAACAGCAATTCATCGTTAAACACAATGTGACGCCATTCATCAACAGTTCACGCTTCCCAGTTGCAGCACCACTCCAAACGCAGCCGTTTGTAGTTTGTTGTTAACGGCAGCCCATGCACGGTGAATGATTCTTACTCAGTTTCCACCTACCACATCCTACTCAATTTCTAAATTTTCAAGATGAAAGAGAGGTTGGTGCACGTTTATTCTGAGGAAGTCTCAAACAAATTTTTGTAAGTTGATGAATAATCTGTTCAATTAAAATTAAAATGAACTGTTGGAAAACTATCTCTCTGAGTACTGTTTAATTAAAATCAGAACAGAAATTCTTGTATTAAGTGCATAAAATAAAAAATTAAAAAAGAACTATTTGGAGGTGCTGATAAACGAACGACTTCGAAAAAGCCCAGTCTAGAAAACTGGGTGGACTGCAGTTAATAGCATTAGCGTCGAAATATAGAAACACCTGAACCTTTATTTTCTGCTTAAATTACACAAAAGATATCAAATGAAAATGATAATCTCAGGGGAAGATTGGTGCATGCATTCATACTAACAATCCACGCAGCTAGAAGTATAGAATTTATAAAAATACTTTTGTACACCAAACTTGAACGTATTGAGCCATAGAGTAACTAATTTTACCGGTCAAACGCCTGTTCAATAACTCAGAAATTTCGTACTTCAGAAAAACGATAAGTACAGAGACGTCCAGAACAAAATTTAGATTGAATAACAAACTTGAATAAATGATTATGTTGGATTGAGAGCTCATCACGTGTCGAAGAAAAAGCTTGTTGTCTAGCACAGGCAACAAACACAATGCAGAACACAGATATTCGTATTACATTGATTGATTGTAGAATTCTTGGTAGAATATTTTGTACATTGTGAATGAAACACACGACACTGGTGTAATGTACAATATTTATTATTTGTTACACAAACAGGTTTTCCGCTGTTACGCCATCATCAGATACAAAGGTGGTGCAGTTAAATTTAGGTGGTGCAGTTAAATTTTGTTGGATCAAAGGTTTCAAACTAGTGCGTGTACAGAGTATCTCCGTTCCCAGAGGGGAAAATGTTAATGATAGAACAGTAATAAAACAAGCGAGGTTATCTCAATGTAAATGACATATAAGATTATTTAACTAGTATAAAATATGTGAGATATTAACTAATGAACTATAGACAAATAACAACAGTTGTACATATAAGAACATAATTGGACAGTAAGCTTAGGAGACATATTCCAAAGATGTAGCTGAAAAAAATAATCTTGTCTTTAGCAGATCATAAATTACAGACAGATAATGTATAGAAGTGATACTAAGTAGGTGAGTGATGCAGCTATATTACACAAAGTAAAACTTTTTTAACACAACAAGGGAAATTATAGTAACTGAAATAAAGGAAATGGAGCATGTGAGTAAAAAGAGTAATTTAAAACATGGCCTGGATGAAATTATGAGCAGTATTTGCAGTTAGAAGTGTGAGTAAAAACTGTGCCTGGTCACTCAGTATTAGGCTTGGATTGATGGACATGTGCGTAGTAATTTCCATAAATTCAAGACAGTTCACCTTCCTGCCTTTATGGGTGTGATGTAATACCTCACATTTCACCTTGTAACTATGGTCTTCTTTAAGCTGGTGGTCTGCAAAAGTAGAGTCTCCTTCTCTAAGTTTCCAACATCCGTGGTGTTTCTTCAAGCGATACACACTGAAGAGCCAAAGAAACTGGATCACCTGCCTAATGTCGTGTAGGGACTCCGCCAGCACGCAGAAGTGTCTCAACACGAAGTGGAATGGAGTCGACTAATGTCTGAAGTAGTGCTGGAGGGAACTGACATCTTGAATCCTGCAGGGCTGTCCATAAATCCGTAAGAGTATGAGGGGGTGGAGATCTCTTCTGAACAGCACGTTACAAGGCATCCCAGATATGCCCAGTAATGTTCAGGTCTGTGGAGTTTGGTGGCCAGCGTTTAGTTCTTAAACTCAGAAGAGTGTTTCTGGAGTCACTCTGTAGCAATTGACTGGCTGAAATCGCCCAAGTCCTTCGGAATGCAAAATGGACATGAATGAGTTCAGATGATCAGACAGGATGCTTACGTACGTGTCACCTGTCAGAGTCGTATCTAGACGTATCAGTGGCCCCGTGTCACTCTAACTGCACACAATCCACACCATTACAGAGCCTCCACCAGCTTGAACAGTCTCCTGCTGATATGCAGGATCCGTGGACTCATGAGCTAGTCTCTATACCCGTGCATGTCCATCCGCTCAATACAATTTAAAACGAGACTCGCCTGACCAGGAAACATGTTTCCAGTCATAGAGTCCAATGTCGACGTTAACGGGCCCAGGCGAGGCGTATATCTTTGTGTCGTGCAGTTATCAAGGGTAAACGAATGGGCCTTCGGCTCCGAAAGCCCATATCGATGGTGGTTCATTGAATGGTTCGCACGCTGACACTTGTTGATGGCCCAGCACTGAAATCTGCAGCAATCTGCGGAACGGTTGCACTTTTTCACGTTGAACGATTCTCTTCAGTCGCAGTAGGTCCCGTTCTTGCGGGATCTTTTTCCGGCAGCAGCGTTGTCGGAGGGTTTGAGAGGTGGCATGAGCCCCCTCTCATATTTCTATCTTACGATTCTCCTCTCTAGTTGCAAGCGGTGGAGGGTTGCTATTCCTTCACACGCGGACTTCCCATGCAGCGTCTCACGCCACCCGGGTGGTCCAGTGACAGGCGGGCTCTTCTGACTTTGAAAGGGTAGGCCGACAGGTGTGGGGGGTCGAGTGAATGCTTTCCGGACGCCGACATTGTCAGGAGACGCGCCCGCGGGAGCCGGAAGTGGCGGCTGGGCTGGAGGTTCCGTTGCTTCGCAGAAGCTTAGCGAAAACACTTTCGGGCGGGCTACCAGCGAGGCGTGGGAATGACTTATGTACCCAGGCAGCTGTGGCGGGAAAATTCCCGCGCTTTCTGCAAAATAGTAACTGTGATTGGCTTGCTCAGGGCATAGCTCCGTGACGTAGCAAAATCAGCACAGAAATTGGCGCCAAGAATCTCCATTGGTGGAATGGTAGTGCTCCGGCAATGGAGTGGAATTTCCGCCGGTTTTCGGGTTGCTGTTTGGAACGTAACCACGGCCACTGTCGTGGGGGCGGGAATGTTGTGTGTTCGGCCTGTACGGGTGCTCTAGGTAGTGAGTAGTCGCCTTTCGGTCGAGGACGTAGAAGCAACCAGCCAACGGCTCCGGTACGCCAGATCGTGTTCTGGCAGTCAAGAAGACAGTTTTGGTAACGTATGTCCGCAGCACCGGCAGATAGGGATTTTCCTAGGTGATAATCAGAGCTCAGCAGAGCGCGCCTGTTCGTCTTTTTCTAACTTTGTTCTGTCTTGAGTAGCAGCAATTACTGTTGGGTTAGCGGTGTGTCTCTCTTGAGATTTGAGTAGCAAAGAATTGGCTCCACATACCACTTTGTCTTAAACCTCACGATCTAGTTTAGGGACAACTTCACCTTTACAGTGTTTGTATGAATCTCCAATTTGAGCCAATTTGATGTATTATAAATATTTCCTGTGTGTCTTTTGCTATTTTGTGTTTAGTCTTAATAAATCATATGGTTATTTTGGACAGAACTTTCATTCTGTTAATCGATAGAGCAACCCTATCATTCCTCACTATGCTAATGAAACCTTTGTTTATTTAACTTATTTATCAAATTAAATTATTGCAGGTGCCAAACTCTCTTCTACTCCACTGGCAGGGTTGATTAGAGTCAGTTAGCGTATTTTTTTTATCCTTGTGCAACAGCAAAAGTCGGAGTTAGAATAGGGGGGGGGGGGGGGGGCTCAGAGCATGATTTACATGTGTGGATTCTAGTAGAATTTAGTGATAAATACACTGCTAGCCCCGGCACCTCGCAGGTTGATGTTTCACCAAATTCCTGATATTCACGGCACGCTCGTGAAACGGTCGTGAAGGAAAATCCCCGCTTCATCGCTATCTCGGAAATGCTGTGTCCCATCGCTCGTGCACCGAGCAATGTTCAAACTGACCTAAATCTTGATAACTTGCCATCGTAGCAGCAGTAACCGATCTAACAACTGTGCCAGACACTTCTCTTTTATAGGCGTTGCCTCCCGCAATGTAGTCTTCTGTTTCTTTACATAAATCTCTATTTGAATACGCCTGATTGTACAAGTTTCTTTGGGGCTTCAGTGTATATTGCCCTGGCAGAAAGGCCTATAAGGAATTTGCCGAAGTTAGAAGTAATTTTATATACTCCACTTTTTTTCTAAGCTGGAGTACTGTCTTTCCCATTCGGCAAAAAGTGTCCAACAGTGTTGTGCACATAAAATGATGTTTTTACATTCCTGGATTCGTATTAAATAAACTGACACGCACACGGAAAATTATTAAAAAGGCTACAGTTAGAGAAGATAAATTAGCAGAGCTGAAGTCTCGGTACACCACATGGGAAGCACGTGGATTCGATCTCAGTCTCACATACTACAAGAAACACGATATTTGTGAAATAGAACAACAGAAAACAAATTCTAGCAAAAATATATGGAGAACACACGACACATTCACTCATGTGGGACACAAAGTAACTGAATTCCGGCAAAGGTCGGCGAAAACACTTTGTTAGCGCTAAATTGTGGTAGGACGAAGACTGAAACTAAAGAAACGTACGATGTGACGTAATTTGCAGTGGTTACAAATGGAGGAACGCACTGGTTTCTCAAACTAAACTGAGTCTTTCACATGCCAACTTCCTAACTTACATTTCTAGATATGTCTTGAAAGGACATCCTCACTTACCGAAACCTCAGAGTACATTGCCGTTCCACGTTACTGGACCGGACTCCACAGGTAGCAGCGGAAACATTAAGAGACGATACGACGAAGCTGTCTTCATGAATCTACACTACAACTGCTGACCAGTGGCCGCTAGTGTCTCCTTGACCCAGCGTAACTCTACTTAAGCTCTACGTAAAAGCCGGCTAAATGCCACTCCCATCCAAAGAAGCCCATCTCCCTGAACGAAGGCATTTTCAAGCATCATACACAGATACTCATGCACTCTCTCTAGCCGACGAGATAAGAAGTAACCGCGCGGACATATTCTAAGTGTTCTTCCAATAAAACGCCTTCCCCACAACATTTCCTATGAGTTCTTTCCAATTTAAGTTGTTCGTTTTCTTCATTCTCAACTCTCGTGCATTCTAGAAAACAAAACTGTAGATGAGTGATTATAGCCTTCTAGCAGAATTCATACATTACTTTCTCCGGCCGAGTCATCTCTTGTGTTGGCCAGTTGACGATCGATAACAATGCATGAGATAAGCATTTCCGCACAGCACTGCCTTACACTTGTTTCCGTAACGGAGAGTAGTAGCCGTGCCTAAGTAGTACAGAATATGGTTATGGGTGAAAACATTACGGTTACAACCCACTGCGGGATTCAATGCCGCCTGGTGGCATTGCGGGCAAGTGACGCATTAACCAAAGTGCAAGAGCATAGCGTAGAGAATTTGGGGAATGAATGAAGCGACGATACTGGCGGCAAATGGGGCAAGACACTGACATAAGCAGTTTCGAGAGAGCGTACATTATTATGGCGTGGCACCTAGGAACAAGCGTCTCAGAAATGAGGAAGCTGTTCGGCTTTTTGCATGCTCCTGTTGTGAGTATTTGTGGATAACAGGTAAAGGATGGCGAAAGCGTAACTAGGCGACAAGAAGTTGGTCGCCCATGCCTTATCACAGAGCTCGAAACCCTGCCCACTCTATAAAACAGGATATGTTCCGATCTGTGGCAGATCTGACGACAGAATACAATACTGGAGCAGGCACAAGGGTTTCGGGACATATACTTAAGCGCAGATTCTTCAGCATGAAGCTCTGTAGCAGACGACTCCAATTTTTATGCAACGGCATCGTCAATGACGATTGCAGTGGGCAAGATTAATCGAAATCGAGTCGAAAATCAATAGTAACGTGTTGCCTGGTCAGATAAATTACGCATGTGGTAACACTAGGTCAAGGGCCGCGTCGCTGGCCGGAGTGGCCGAGCGGTTCTAGGCGCTACAGGGTGGAACCGCGCGACCACTACGGTCGCAGGTTCGAATCCTGCCTCGGGCATGACTGTGTGTGATTTCAGGTTTAAGTAGTCCTAAGTCTAGGGGACTGATGACCTCAGATGTTAAGTCCCATAGTGCTCAGAGCCATTCGAGCCAAGGGCCGTGTCCCAATACCCGGTCATCCAGGCTAACGGCTGCTCGAAACATGCCGCGGATGCCGACAGATGGGGTCAGTACTATCCATTGGGAGACAGTTCATGGGCTTCCGTGGGATCTGCTGTGTAATCGCAGGCATCATGACAGCTGTGATCTACATCAACATTGTCCACCCCAATATCTGAACAGTCAGCGCGTTGGATTGCCACGCACGGGAGCCCGGGTTCGATTCCGCGCTGGGCAGGGGATTTTCTCCCTTCAGGGACTGGGTTTTGTGCAGTCCTCCTCATCATTTCATTCCCATTGTCGACACGCAAGTCGCCCGATGTGGTGTCGCACTCAGTAAGACTTGCACTTGCAGGCCGAAATTCCCGCCTGGTTAACTCCCGGCCACTGACGCCATACGATCATTTCCATTTTTACGTGAACATTTTGCGAACGACTTGCATGCCTTCATGATTGATGTCTTCTCCAACCTTAACGGCATCTTCCAGCTTTATAACTGTGTGGGTACATAGCACGGATTCAGAAAACATCGTTCTTCTGAGATACAGCTAGGTGTTTATTTACACGAAGAAAAGAGTTATATCGACTGTGGATCTCCAATTCATTCCATATTTCTAGATTTCCAGGAGACTTTTGACACCATTCTTCAGAAGAGCCTTCTAATCAAATGCGTGCATATTGCTGTACCATCTGGTTTGTGCAACTAGATTCGTGACTTCTTGCCAAAAGGGTCGTAAATCGTAGTAATCGACGGAAAGTCACAGATTAAAACAGAAGTAATATCTGGCATTCAGTGAAGTGGTATACGTCCTCTACTGTTCCTAACCTATATAAAAGCCGGCAAGTGTGGCCGTGCGGTTCTAGGCGCTTCAGTCTGGAACCACGTGACCGCTACGGTCGCAGGTTCGAATCCTGCCTCGGGCATGGATGTGTGTGATGTCCTTAGGTTAGTTAGGTTTAAGTAGTTCTAAGTTCTAGGGGACTGATGACCACAGATGTTAAGTCCCATAGTGCTCAGAGCCATTTGAACCATTTCACCTATATAAACACTTTAGGAGACAATCTGAGCAGCCCCCTTAGATTGTTTGCAGGTGATGCTGTAACCTACCGTCTCGTAAAGTCATGAGAAGGTCAAAAGCAATTTCAGCATGACTTAGACAGGATATATGTACAGTGCGAAAAGCGGAAATCGACTCTAAATAAAGTAAAGTGCGAGATCATCCATATGAGTACATACTAAAAGGAATCCGTTAAATATTGGTTACATAATAAACTACTCAAATCAACTAAATAGTTATATATTACAGATACGACTCACTTAGATTTCAAACGATCACATAGATAATGTTGTGAGACTACGTTTTATTGACAAAACACTTAGAAGAAGCAACATATCTACCAAAGAGACTCCGAACACAGCGTTCAGTACGCTTCTGCAGTATGCTGCGCATTATGGGATCGTTATCAGATAGGATCGACGGAGGTGATAGAAAAAGTTTAAGCAAGGGCAGCTCGTTTTGTATTATCGCAAAATAGGGGAGAGAGAATCGCGGACATGTAAGCGATTTGCAGTGGCAATCATTAGAACTAGACTTTTTCGTTACGGCGAGATCTTGTCAAGAAATTTCAATCACCAACTTTCTCCTGTGAATGCAAAATCTTTTATGGACGCCAACCTACACAGGAAGAAATGATCATCATAAAGAAATAAGAGAAATCATAGCTCGTACGGAGATGTTTAAGTGTTCATTTTTCCCACGCGCTCTTCGAGACTGGAATGGGAGGGAAATAGTCTGAAGTTGCTTCGATGAACCCTCTGCCAGGCACTTGAGTGGCAATTGCAGAATAATCATTTATATATTATGCATACAAAGTCAGGATCGTGCTACAATGGTTTGAGGTTCGTGATAGTGAACTCACGTTGATGTCTTGGCCACCAAATTCACCTGATCTGAATCCGACGAAACACATCTGGTACGCTATTGGGCACCAGCTGACATCTACTAACCACCGGCCAGTAATTTATGGGAGTGGTGAACCAGCAGGCTATTAAGTAGATGTTCATATGGTTTGGCCTATCAGTGTGTATTCTGAAGAGTGTTGCAAAATAATGCGTTCAATTTCGAACTAATGGGTGAGCAAGTGCCTCCACTGTAGAGAATCAGAGTGTTGTAAAGCATTATTGGCGACTATCACGTGTGAAACCTGACAGGTACCTCCGCCTTCCGCACGTGCAAACGGCTCGTTGCTAAAACCTGCACCGTTTGGCCACGAAAGGATGTGCCGGCCTCAAGGGAATCGGTGTAGCGCGAGGTTGCGGAGGGGTTCCCACGGCGACCGGGCGGCCAGATAACCCCGGGGCATGTAAGCCGTAAAAAGGGTAGTTTCCGGAGCGGACGCGGGAAAACAGGCGTCGGCCGTGGAGGCAGAGCTGCGGCGGCGGCAGAGGCAGAGGCAGGGGCTGAGGTGGAGGTGGAGGCGCCACGCGACCGCCAGCGGCCGCGGCCGGAGGACCACACACGTCGCGGGCCGCCGGAGCGATGCTCCGCGCTTTGTCGACATTGTTCTCGCTGTAGACTGCCGCACAGTGTCTAATGAAATGCCGCACAATGGTTTAAACCGCACGTCTCAGACAAAGGGTGTCATTAGAAAAGAGCCCTGTATTAAACTGACAGTCGGCATCCAACTGGTAATTAATTATATTCGGTGCCCCACTAGGTTCCATCTTACTTTTTACTGCGTATACTAATGACCTTACGTAATTTTGTCAGATATGGCAAAGGACTATCTCTAACGTCGATCAGTTGTAGAATTTTGGAACACGTATTATGTTCGAGTATAATGACTTTTCTGGAGACTAGAAATGTACTCTGTAGGAATCAGCATGGGTTTCGAAAAAGACGATCGAGTGAAACCCAGCTCGCGCTATTCGTCCACGAGACTCAGAGGGCCATAGACACGGGTTCCCAGGTAGATGTGTTTCTTGACTTCGGCAAGGCGTTTGATACAGTTCCCCACAGTCGTTTAATGAACAAAGTAAAAGCATATGGGCTATCAGACCAATTGTGTGATTGGATTGAAGAGTTCCTAGATAACAGAACGCAGCATGTCATTCTCAATGGAGAGAAGTCTTCCGAAGTAAGAGTGATTTCAGGTTGCCGCAAGGAGAGTGTCGTAGGACCGTTTCTATTCACAATATACATAAATGACCTTGCGGATAACACCGGAAGTTCACTGAGGCTTTATGCGGATGATGTTGTAGTATATCCACAGGTTGTAACAATGGAAAATTATACTGAAATGCAGGAGGATCTGCAGCGAATTGACGCATGGTGCAGGGAATGGCAATTGAATCTCAATGTAGACAAGTGTAATATGCTGTGAATACATAGAAAGATAGATCCCTTATCATTTAGCTACAAAATAGCAGGTCAGCAACTGGAAGCAGTTAATTCCATAAATTATCTGGGAGTAGGCATTAGGAGTAATTTAAAATGGATTGATCATATAAAGCTGATCGTCGGTAAAGCAGATGCCAGACTGAGATTCATTGGAAGAATCCTAAGGAAATGCAATCCGAAAACAAAGGAAGTAGGTTACAGTACACTTGTTCGCCCACTGCTTGAGTACTGCTCACTGGTGTGGGATCCGTACCAGATAGGGTTGATACAGGATCTTGAAAAAATACTACAAAATGAATCTCAACAGAAGTTAAATGGAATCCGGCCGAATTTGGTACAGCTATGGCGAGGAAATAAGTTTAGAAAATCAGAAACTAAAAGTACTAAACACTTTTTCTTATTTGGGCAGCGAAATAACTGAAGATGGCCGAAACAGAGAGGATTACAAATGCAGACTGTTAGTAGCATGAAAAGGGAAGTATAAATTTAAGTGTTAGGAAGTCTTTTATGAAGGTATTTGTCTGGAGTAGAGCCTCGTTCGCAAGTGAAATGCGTGTTTTATGACTGGCAGTGTAACGAAATCTTCAAAAGCTTCAAATTTACTGTAATATAAAAGGGCTAATTGATGTCAGGTTATAATTCGCTACACGGTAACATCACAGACAGGTAGTGCCGTTGCTAATTGATAACAACTACATAGTTTTGACAAGAACAAAATAGAAGATTTTGAAATGTGCCACAAAAAATAGTAAAAATTAAGTAGGTAGATACGATAACACATGGAGAGGTGGTGAACCAAATTGGGGAGGAAATACATTTATGCTACAGTTTGACTAATATAATGATATAAATTTTCAAATACTTTCAGTCGTATATGTGAATACTGCCCGCAAAATGTGTTGTGAATAGATTTAGTAGTAAAGAACTAATAAATTAGAACGTAATGCCTGCTGCAGCAGTGTTCCTGCACGAACAGCGAAAATGTGATATAACTTTCTTCATTTCGCCACTTTGTGGGGGTATCAGTAAGAAAAGATTCCTAAACGCTTGAAATTATGTGTGAAGTTTGTTAAAAGTGTTCTCACTCTGAACTACTAGATGAATGTAGTACTCGTATTTTTGCCCGCAGTGAGTTATTCACCTTCAAGACATATACAAACTATCTAACTGTAATGTGGCTCCGTAAACTTTCCCGGCGAAATAATTCATTGTAATCATACCGAGTCTCCAGCCGGAACATCTCGTCGTCTGGATACAATATTTCGGCGGTCCACCTGGCCGCCATCTTCAGGTGAGTAGGCCGTCGCACTATCTCGCCGGAACTGAAGTCAAAGCTGTCTTCAAGCAGAATGGTTATATTGACAATCAGATCCGTCGTGCTCTGCAGTTTGGATATTAAAAGTGTATTCCGTCCACCAGCTAAGACCAGAGCCCTGCTGGGCTCAGTAAAGGATGATTTAGGTTTGAGAAAGCCCGGAGTCTCCACGATTCCCTGCCACTGCGGGAAAGTCTATATTGGACAAACAATTCGTACGGTCCACGATCGTCGATTGGCGCATCATCGCCACACGCGTTTATTCCAGCGGGAAAAATTTGCGGTGGTGGAACATTGTCTTACAAAAGGACATAAGATGCTTTACGATGAGACACAAGAGGTTGCCCTTGCGTCGCGGTATTGGAACTCTGTAGTGAAAGAAGCCATTGAAATCCGGCTATCTGACAATATTATAAATAGAGATAAGGGGTGTCCTTTAAGTGAGAGTTGGAACCCAATTCTATTTGACCATAAGAAACAAGGGTCCTTGTCTCGGTCTTCAAAACTGTCAATTAGTGTTTGATATCCATTTATCGTTTTCACGAGCTTTCACCGCCGGTGCGCTGTTGTGCCTGTTGCTAGAGGGCGGTTGTCTTCGCGCACGCGAGGTAGTCCAACGGTTGGTATGTAAAGGAGCCCCGCGGCGTGTTTGACTTCAGTTCCGGCGAGATAGTGCGACGGCCTATTCATCTGAAGTTGGCTGCCAGGTGGACCGCCGAAATACTGTGTTCAGATGTTCCGGCTGGAGACCCGATATGAATACTATCTAACTGTAATACTTGTCTTACTGTGTCAAATGTTTGACGTATGATTGTGCCACTTAATGAGTAGAGTATGAGAGCATTTTAATTTTTCAACTCAGTCAATAATTATATGAAATATTGGAAGTTAAAATTTGTTGTAACTGGAAGATTTTATCTTGGCATCTTGCAAGTGGGACTGTGCAGCGTGAACCATGAACCACGAAACGGGTTAGCCCTTTAGTAATATAGGTAGACTGACACCATTTACACAATTCAGCAGGAATAGTGCCGAAACAGTCACAGAAATATATGACTTAATGTTGTGGTACCATGAGGCGAAAACGAATACTCTTTATACAGATGTTATTAAATATCACCGTCACTACCAGTATGTGGTGTCAGTGCAACACGAATTATAAACCGACATCAATTAGCCCTTGGATACTAGAGTAAATTTAAAGCTTTTGAGAAATGTTCAGTTCTAATGTGTGTGAAACCTTATGGGACTTAACTGCTAAGATCATCAGTCCCTAAGCTTACACATTATTTAACCTAAATTATCCTAAGGACAAACACACACACCCATGCCCGAGGGAGGACTCGAACCTCCGCCGGGACCAGCCGCACAGTCCATGACTGCAGCTCCTGAGACCGCTCGGCTAATCCCGCGCGGCCTTTGGGGAAATTTCGTTACACTGTCAGTCAGAAAACACTCATAAATTTATCCGTAAATATGTAATTCTTCGCGTTTCAACTGGTCTAAAGCATACTTAGTCGATTTCATATTAGCAGGTAATTCCATTTTGTCCATTACTACCTCTCGAGTAAAATATCCACGAGACGGGCGTATAATAAAGGATGGGGCCCCTCCACGCCCACACCAACGTGGTGACCAAACCAAAAGTTCTACTGTCACCTCCGTGTAACATGTTAGTTTTTGAATCAGGAGTCACAGGATGCGGGCTGTGATGTTATTCATGCGTCTGGGTAAGATTACTCATTAACGTGGTCCATCAGGAGATAGAGAGTGGGCGAAAGCGATCCAAGGGTAGCGGTTTTAAGGGCAGAGGAAAAAAAGTGCCAAGGCAAGAGCCAAGGGAAAAAACCTCTGCGACAGTAGGACGGGTAGTAAGGGCAGTAGCGGCTTGCTATCTGCGACAGTGCATGCAAGGTGTGGTTATGTTAGTTCGATACCTCGAACTAACATAACCACACCTTGCATGCACTGTCGCAGATAGCAAGCCGACGGGCGTAGTGTGGTCGAGTATCACCAACTTGAAAGACGACCCCGTCGCCGAAATGTTGACTCTATAGCTGAACAAAGGCTTGGTGGACCATATCCCCATACTCCCAACCCACAAACTGTTCTTTATAGCTATGACAGGCATCCGACATCCGCTCGTGACACCATCTTTAAACAAGAGTGACGCACCTCCCTGGTGAACCCGTGGAACTACATATCTATGATCTGTAGTGGTGCCCCATAGCTTACCCTCTGTCATACGGCGATCACCAGGGGTCAGATAAATTATTCTGCTCGTCGGGGAAGAGAACCATACGTCATTGATCCAAGTTCTGTTCCAAGTATTATGTTGCCCACACACTTCGCGCACCAAGGCGTTGGTGATTGTACTATTTTTCATAGCCAAATAGATCGCGTGTACACAGTTGCGTGCTGTCTGGGTAGACACATCCATTCCAGAGGCTTTCCAAAGGATAGCGTACAAGTGTGTAGCCATAACTGATAAGCAGGCGTCATCAGCTGCTGATACTGATCACGTGCGAACTCTTTGATGCAGATGTTTAGATCGCATACTCCTTGATTTCCGGAAAGTGTTGGTCTCAGTGTCGCACTGGAGACTGTTAATGAAGGACCGACCATACGGAATATGTTGCCAGATATGTGAGTGACTTGAAGACTTCTTAAGTGATAGAATTTAGTACGTTGTCCTCTATCGTGAATGTTCTTCACAGACGAAGGTATCGTCAGGAGTGCCCCAAGTAAATGTGATAACTCCGCACGTCTTCTCTATACACATATAGAAGATGTCAATGATGGGATGAGCGGCAGTCTGCTACTATTTCTGATGGCGTTGTGGTGTATGGCAAAGTGTCGTCATTGAGTGACTTTAGCAAGATACAAAGTTACTTCTATTTGGTGTGATGAACGATCGCTTGCTCTGCACGTGGAAAAAATGCAAGTTAATGCAGATGAGTAGTAAAAATTATTATGTAATGTTCAGATGAAGTATTAGTAATGTCCTGCTTGCCACAGTCAGGTCGATTAAATATTTATGTGTAACGTTGCAGAGGGGTATGAGGTGGAATGAGCATTTAAGGTCGGTAGTAGGGTATGCGAGTGACTGACTTCAGTCTATTGGCAGAATTTTAGGAAAATGTGTTTCGTCTGTAAAGGAGACGGCGGTGACTACATCAGTTCGAATTCTTCTCGAGTATAGTTGGATTATTTGGGATTCCCTGCAGGGCGTATTAAAGGAAGACGTCGAATCATTTCAAAGGCGTGCTGCTACGTTTGCTACAGGTAGGTTCGATCAGCACGCGAATGATGCGCAGATACTTCGTTAGCTCTGGAGACAAGACGAAGTTGTTTTCACTAAACAGAATTGCGATGATATTGCTGCGGTGTACGCCAATCTGGTGGGCAACTTCTCGTACTGATCACCTTTTTTCCTATAAAGTGCCAATATTCGGACAGCCTAACCTTGAAATGATCCAGTGAGGCATGCTGACAGAGTGAACACTGTGTACAAACCGCATTGTCCCGTTCAAGGTTCGACACGCAGCGCCATCTTACCTAACTACGCTGGATCACACGGGCATAGCCCGCACACGATACGGTGGCCGACGTGCAGTGACCAATTTTCGTCCAAAGCTGTGGGCGAGGTCATTCGTTTGTTCAGAATGGGAGGCCGTTAAGTGTTTTCCACCTTTCGGCCGCTCAGCGATGACAGAATCGAGGTGCGCACGCTGAAATCTTTCTCAAACGATTTTACAGAAACTATTCCATAAAATAATTTTATTTTTGCTTTATTTATAGCTTTATAAGTGAGCTTCATGATGGTATGCCCTTCATTTCGTTAATGGCCATAGTTATTGTGATATTTACGCGAAAGTAAGATACTGCGCGAAATTCGTAAAAGTGTACAGTGAAAAATAGAGGTCGTTATGATTTTACGATTGGTGCATACTACGTAATGTGGTGTCACCGTCAAGACACCACACTTGCTAGGTGGTAGCCTTTAAATCGGCCGCGGTCCATTAGTATACGCCGGACCCGCGTGTCGCCACTGTCAGTAATTGCAGACCGAGCGCCACCACACGGCAGGTCTAGAGAGACGTCCTGGCACTCGCCCCAGTTGTACAGCCGACTTTGCAAGGAAAGGTTCACTGACAACTACGCTCTCATTTGCCGAGACGATAGTTAGCATAGCCATCAGCTACATTTGCTACGACCTAGCAAGGCGCCGCATTCAATTGATAATTAATATTATGAAGCATGTACCGTAACGAGAGATGTTCTACAATTGTGGATTAAAGTTAAGTATTACATCATTTACGTACTTTATTTGCAATTCTCAAGATATTGTCCTGTTCCAGACCTCACGCCAGTCAGCGTGTAATTAAACGCGTGCATTTCGGCCTCCTCTAGAAACACAGTGTTGGCTCTTCTGCCAACACTACACGTAATATGTTGTTTCATGTGAAATTTAGCTAAAATATTGAATTTTTCTCTAGACTTTGGTAGAGGTGTCTGTCTGTCTCTAATTTCGAGGAAATCGATCTCACGTAGCGCACTCATTTGCGATCGCGCCACGCCAGCGATAAAGCCAGAGTGAAATATCCACAACATTCTCCATATTTCGCAAACTGTTTCAGATGTCAAAATGAAATTTTGGCAAATGATAACCTTAACGATATGATGCAAAACTATATTACCGACCACGTTAGTCCTCTAACTACAGGCTTTTCGATGAAAGAATGAATTTTTAGGGCCCATCGATAGGTGGTGAAACGAGAAAAGCTATGGATTTTGGAACAACATAAGTAAAGAAATTACACGTTATTTTGTACCGAAGATGTGCTTTTTCATAAGCTACTGACTTCATTTTTCCTCAGTTCTTCACTTAATAAACTTAATAAACCACTGATTCAGAATTGTCTCGCAATTGTGTCTGGACAGCATGTTAGTGACGTGAGACTGTGCAATCTTCGCTGTGTTTTGGCAAAAAGAACAGATTTTAATATGGCAACCAGTGAAATCTGTACGGTTTACTTAAAATTTGCCACTCATGACGGTTCTCCGAAAGTTACAAATGGTTAACAAGCCAGTCATACAGGGTGTTTCAAAAATGACCGGTATATTTCAAACGGCAATAAAAACTAAACGAGCAGCGATAGAAATACACCGTTTGTTGCAATATGCTTGGGACAACAGTACATTTTCAGGCGGACAAACTTTCGAAATTACAGTAGTTACAATTTTCAACAACAGATGGCGCTGCAAGTGATGTGAAGGATATAGAAGACAACGCAGTCTGTGGGTGCGCCATTCTGTACGTCGTCTTTCTGCTGTAAGCGTGTGCTGTTCACAACGTGCAAGTGTGCTGTAGACAACATGGTTTATTCCTTAGAACAGAGGATTTTTCTGGTGTTGGAATTCCACCGCCTAGAACATAGTGTTGTTGCAACAAGACGAAGTTTTCAACGGAGGTTTAATGTAGCCAAAGGACCGAAAAGCGATACAATAAAGGATCTGTTTGAAAAATTTCAACGGACTGGGAACGTGACGGATGAACGTGCTGGAAAGGTAGGGCGACCGCGTACGGCAACCACAGAGGGCAACGCGCAGCTAGTGCAGCAGGTGATCCAACAGCGGCCTCGGGTTTCCGTTCGCCGTGTTGCAGCTGCGGCCCAAATGACGCCAACGTCCACGTATCGTCTCATGCGCCAGAGTTTACACCTCTATCCATACAAAATTCAAACGCGGCAACCCCTCAGCGCCGCTACCATTGCTGCACCAGAGACATTCGCTAACGATATAGTGCACAGGATTGATGACGGCGATATGCATGTGGGCAGCATTTGGTTTACTGACGAAGCTTATTTTTACCTGGACGGCTTCGTCAATAAACAGAACTGGCGCATATGGGGAACCGAAAAGCCCCATGTTGCAGTCCCATCGTCCCTGCATCCTCGAAAAGTACTGGTCTGGGCCGCCATTTCTTCCAAAGGAATCATTGGCCCATTTTTCAGATCCGAAACGATTACTGCATCACGCTATCTGGACATTCTTCGTGAATTTGTGGCGGTACAAACTGCCTTAGACGACACTGCGAACACCTTGTGGTTTATGCAAGATGGTGCCCGGCCACATCGCACGGCCGACGTCTTTAATTTCCTGAATGAATATTTCGATGATCGTGTGATTGCTTTGGGCTATCCGAAACATACAGGAGGCGGCGTGGATTGGCCTCCCTATTCGCCAGACATGAACCCCTGTGACTTCTTTCTGTGGGGACACTTGAAAGACCAGGAATACCGCCAGAATCCAGAAACAATTGAACAGCTGAAGCAGTACATCTCATCTGCATGTGAAGCCATTCCGCCAGACACGTTGTCAAAGGTTTCGGGTAATTTCATTCAGAGACTACGCCATATTATTGCTACGCATGGTGGATGTGTGGAAAATATCGTACTATAGAGTTGCCCAGACTGCAGCGCCATCTGTTGTTGAAAATTGTAACTACTGTAATTTCGAAAGTTTGTCTGCCTGAAAATATACTGTTGTCCCAAGCATATTGCAACAAACGGTGTATTTCTATCGCTGCTCGTTTAGTTTTTATTGCCGTTTCAAATATACCGGTCATTTTTGAAACACCCTGTAAATAGATTGCTACATTTTCGGCATAATTCTTTTTAGATGCTAACGAAAGCAGAGGTGACAGAAGATCTTTTTGAATGGCCACCATGCAAGTGTGGGTGTGGAGAGGCCCTACGTAATATTTACAAAAAATGTGGGTGTAGGCTTCACCCTAGGACAGCACTCTCCGTCCAGCGCGCGGCATTTTACGTACAGAGCTCTGAGTGATTCCCCACCACTGCCGCTCCCCCACACTTCCCCAGCCGAATACACGCCTAGCGGACATGGCGTTTTACGGATAATATAGTTGTGTGCGGTGATTTCTGCTCTCAAGAGACTATTGGACATTATGTTTCTAATAAAAAATCTAAGCAGGTCATGAAAGCGGTCTAAAATTTTGTTGAGCAGTTTACAACGATCACCAAATTCCCTGGTATCGTACTCAAATAGAATTAGAAAAGAGTAAATGAATCGGGTACTATGTTGTCAAGAAATGCACGTCGTCAGCCATAGTCTAAAGGCTATGGTGAATGGTTCACTACTGGTTCGGTTCCAGGCTCCTGCAGCTATTTGTGATTTAACATTTCTGTAAGATTCTGAGACCTATTTATTGAATATTGTAATTCGTTATAACTTTCTACGTTTATACAAATTGAAGCACTCTTCTAAAACAGGAACTTCAGCTGCGTCTGTAGTTTCGTGGGACCTTGATAAACGAACTGACAGATCTCATTTATCATTCCACTCTCGTAACTGGTACTTCGTTCCGGATTCTACGTAACAATACGTAACCATGTAACCCCCGCTCCCCCCATCACTTCTCCTCCCATCATACCGTGGCTTGCGGAATTTGGATGCAGATATACACTGAAGCAGCAAAGAAACTGGTGTAGATGATAATGACAAGTTATCAAGAGTTAAGTGATTTTGAACGTGCTGTTAGAGGCGGCGCACGAGCAATGGGACATAGCATCTCTGAGGTTGCGATGAAGTCGGGATTTTCCCGTACGACCATTTCACTAGTGTACCGTGAATATCAGGAATCCAGTAAAACATCAAATCTCCGACATCGCTGCGGTCGGAAAAAGATCGTGGTAGAACGGGACCAACGACGATTGAAAATCTTTCAACGTGACAGAAGTGCAACCCATCCGCAAATTGCTGCAGATTTCAATGCTGGGCCATCAACAAGTGTCAGCGTGCGAACCATTCAATGAAACACTGTCGATGTGGGCTTTTGGAGCCGATGGCCACTAGTGTACCCTTGATAATTGCACGACACAAAGTCTTACGCATCACCTGGGCCTTCAACACCAACGTTGGACTGTTGATGACTGAAAATATGTTGCCTGGTCGGACGAGTCTCGTTTGATATTGTATAGAGCGGATGGACGTGTACGGGTATGGAGATAACCTCACGAATCCATGGAACCTGCATGTCAGCAGGGGACTTTCAAGCTGGTGGAGGCTCTGTAATTGTGTGGGCCGTGTGCAGTTGGAGTGATATGGGACCCCTGATAAGTCTAGATACGACTCTGACAGGTGACACTTGCGTAAGCTTCCTGTCAGATGAACTGCATTCTATATATGACGGTAGTATCTGTTCCCGAAAGAACAGTTACCGTGGATGACCGTGCAGCTTTGCTAGAAATGAAATGATAATTAAATGGACACCCTAGCTGCAAACAGGCGTTGATGTATTTCATTGGGGACATGTTGAAAATGTCCCGGTCGGGGCACACATTTTCAACATCTCCCCAATGAAATACATCAACGCCTGTTTGCAGCTAGGGTGTCCATTTAATTATCATTTCATGAACTGCATTCATTCATGTCCATCGTGCATTCCGATGAACTTGGGAGATTCCAGCAGGACAATGCGACATCTCACACGTCCAAAATTGCTACAGAGTGACTCCAGGGACACTCTTCTGAGTTTAAACACTTCCGCTGGCCACCAAATTCCCCAGACATAAAAATTATTGAGCATATCTGGGATGCCTTGCACCGTGCTGTTCGGAAGAGTTCTCCACCCCGTCGTACTCTAGCCCTGCAGGATTCATGGTGTCAATTTCTTCCAGTACTATTTCAGACGTCCATGCCACGTCGTGTTTCGGCACTTATACGTGCTCGCGAGGGCCCTAACGATATCAGGCAGGTGTACCAGTTTATTTGGTGCTTGAGTGTATATATTTATGGGACGTGTGTCCAGTGCAATGACGTTTATGCGTGGGAGTAGCGTTAATTCTCGCATTATGCACTATGGTGTTTTGGTCGAGTTTGGTGGAAGTGGGTGGCAAAAATAGTCATACTAACGTAATTACGACTAGGCGCTGCCAACACAAATTGCGTGATGTAACGTCTGCCTAGCGCGTATCAATATTATTTATAATAATCCCAGGAAAAAAATTACAAAGGAAAATGTGCTCATGAAAGTTGTGTTTCAGATGGAGAGGGAGCGGGAGGAGATGGTGAGACGGGGGTGGTGGGAGGGGGGGGGGGCAGAGGAAGATGGACAGGGAAAGGGGCAGTAGGTGATGGACTAAGAAATGTGGGTAGAGAGGGGGAGGAGGAGGTGGAGAGAGAGAATGAGGAGGAGAGGGACTAAGAAAGGA
Organism: Schistocerca nitens; assembly: GCF_023898315.1. NCBI lineage: Eukaryota > Metazoa > Arthropoda > Insecta > Orthoptera > Acrididae > Schistocerca > Schistocerca nitens. The sequence goes on along the minus strand of NC_064618.1, from coordinate 507,713,925 downwards.
TGAGTCGTAGATGGACAGAGACAGGGGACAGAAGGAGATTAGGACTTGTATCTAATTCACATACATATTAGGAACATGTGACTTCTCTTTTCTTTCGTTTCCATTTAAGCACAGGAAAGCGTGACTGGGCAAATAGTATGAAATAAATCTGACCGATAGTGAAAATCGTTACGACAGGGAGGATGTCAAGGTTGACTTTTGTTGAAAATTTGTAGTATAGATTTTTTTTTTTTTTGCCTATCCGGCTGCACCTGTATAGTACAGTATATGGCTATGTGATCATTCCACAATTCCTTGTACAGTAAGCAATCATCTAGATAGATGTAGGCTTCATATTTCACGAACATATTTCAAAAAAGAGGTTCCTCACAATTAATCAATTAAGTTGCCACATCTTTTAACTTCAGCTAAAGCAAAGAGATAGAAGACATCTCTAACGATTACAATGAATCTAAGTGGCTAAATCTATCGACTTCAGCTATGGTAACAGACCGATGACGTCTCTAACGATTACAAAGTGTCGTTCTGATTAATTAATGTACCACATGTATTAACTTTACTTAAGATATGAGAGCAGAACTTTCTCTAAATATTATAGGTAACCATTCTGTTTCGGAACTTAAGAGCTCCTTCACAGATTCTCAAATTCTTCATTAAAATATATTTTTATGCTCGAAAAAATGGCGATTCATTGTTCGTCACGAGCCATTTAATATTGAACACAAAAACGTTAAACGCTGTGTGATGACAAAGTCGATGTAGGTGGCGGCCCGGTTTTTGCAGACATCTCAAGCTTACCTGAATGATTTTGCACGTTTCTCGCTTCAGTGACATTTTTAGAAGACAAAACTCATAGTCATCCTTCCTTTCTTTTGAGAATCAATTACCACAGAAAGCAACGTGGGTGGCAAACGGCTCCGAAGCTGATGGAAAATCGCTTGCAAAGTAGCAGCGAAAGCCCACGCAAGAAATGAATTAGAATTACTAGCTATAGTGATTTTGTCATCCCTATGCATCTCCAGGCGCGTGTAGAGCACCTCGTCACCGCTGCTTTTTTGTTCCGTCACAAGTATTTCGGCAAATAACATAGGTGTCAGTTTAGCCGTTGTTACCATATACACTGACGGAAAAAAGTCGCAGTACCAAGAAAGAGTTGTGAGACATAAACGAAACTTGGTTGCGTGCTTCTACAAATTAAAGATGGTGTCTATTCATATTTTGCACCAGTTGCATAAGAGTGGCGCTACTAGCATCCTATGATGCTACACATCAGGTTAAATACACGCTGTAACGGGCGTGAGCGTTGGTTACCCCTTGTGATTGAACACGGTGGGTTGATGTTAGTCAACAATGCCTTTAAGGCGACAAAGACGCCATTATCAACACCTCAAAGAGTTTGAACGAGCTCGTGTAATAGGGATGGGGGAAGCTGGACGTTCTTTTTGCGGTATTGCAGAAAGACTCCGCAGGAATGTAGCTACTGTACATGACTGCTGGCAGCGATGGTCACGAAAATGTACGGTCGCAATATGAGTGAGATCCGGACGGCCACGTGGCATTACGAAGAGGAAGACCATCGTGTTCAGCGTACGGTTCTGGCGCATCGTACTGCATCTGCAGTAGCAATCTGAGCAGCAGTTTGCATCACTCTGACACAACTAATTTTTACATATCGGTTACTCAAAGAAGAGCCCCGAGCCAGAAACCCTATGGTGCGCATTCCAGTGACCCCAAACCAACGGCCTCTGCAACTTCACTGTTGTCAAGCGAGAGATCAATGGAGTGCAGAGTGGAGATCTGTTGTGTTCTATGACGAAAGCTGGTTCTGCCTCGGCGCCAGTGTGTTGGTTAGGAGGAGGGCAATTAAGGGCCTGAAAACCAACCAGCCTGCTTGTTAGACACACTGGAGCTACACTTGGAGCTATCGTCCGTAATGAGATTTCGTACGATAGCATGACTCTCGTGGTTATACCAACCAGTCAGTCTGGTGATTCGACCTGTCGCATTGCCATTCACGAACAGTATTCCAGGGCGTGTTTTGCAACAGGATAAAGCTCACCCACATACCATTGTTGTAACCCAACATGCTCTACGGAGTCTCGGTCTGTTGCCTTGGACTCCTCGGTTACCAGATCTGTCTCCAATCGAGCACATATGGGACATAATCGGACGGCAACTCCAGCGTCATCCATAAATAGCATTAACCGTCCCTGTACTTACCTATCAAGTGCAACAGGTGTGGAACTCCATCCATCAAACGGGCATCCGGCACCTGTATAACACAGTGCTTGCGCGTTTGCATGCTTGCATTTAACATTCTGATAGTTACAACGGTTATTAGTCTACCAGTATTTCACACTTGCAAAAGGCTTATCTCGCGCTAACGTTAACCTGTGATCTTGCAGTGTTAATCACTTAAATATGTTACGTAGACAAACGTATTCTCGAAATTTCATTACTCTACAAAAACTATCTTTTTTTTTTTGTGCTGAGATTTTTTTTATTTATCGTCGGTGTGGTACCCAACTGGAAAGTGGCGCGAGTATATTCTGGTAATTTTATGTTTCCTGTAGTTGCTTCTGCATTTATGAAGGTGTATTCTGTCTGTACAATTAAATGAAAGACAGTTTTTTTCGTGCCATGCGCGTTTCACTACTTTTATTTATGAAGCAGCTTCAGCGGAATGTATATTCTCTTGCACGAGTGCGTTCTTGTTGATGACTATTGACATAAACTCGATTGCTGCTTTAGCTTCTTACTTGTGCTACTCAATAACTAAAACAGTCACTCCAAAGATAAGTACTGTATCGAATATGTAGTGAGGATTGGTAATTTTAGCCAGGCTGGGACTCGAATCCAGATTTCCTGTTTGTAGCGTAAAGTCGTCCTAAGCAGTGGACTATCTGAGTACGTCTCCTAGGCTGACTCAGAGAGTTATTGTCACCGAGGTTTCCACCTGTGGTATCCTAACACTAATACCAGTGGTTATCTTAAACGGCATGTGGGGATAGAACAGGGCCAATGTGGGAGCGGTGTCTGTTGAGGACCGCACCAGAAACGATGTGTATGTATGGAAGTACGGTTCTACCACGAACAAATACAAATTCTTCTTGTTAAAACCCAAACTTGGTTTGCTAAAGTTTCACCATCGTTAGTGACTTCATTTATTTTCTATCTTATAATATGTAATGAAATTTTTTGATGATGTATACAGCTTTGAGGATACGGTATATACTGATATCTATAACATTATTAACAGAAAAAATATATACCTAAGCATCATATACTGATGTTTATGTGGCTATCTTTTCAGTACAGTTGATATTTTGCTCCAGTTTTTCATCTGCAATTTTTCGATATTATGTTATGTATACTTACCAAAATATACACCTAAAATGAAATTATTGTTTTTTTCCGCTTGGCTAGTGTTAGATTCCAGTACTGTCATTATCTTACATTTTGCTGTCAACATTCATACATTTTTATCATTCTTTAAGTACCGTTTCGAATGAAAAACAGCCCACAGTTGCACTAATTATGTTTGTACTAAATCTTGACCATGGTTTCAACTGTAATAATATAACCTTCTTCAGAAGTCCTAAAAAGTGATCAAAATTACATGTAGACCAGTAATACAATCTATACATAAACTTCTAGAATTACGTATGTGATAACATATTACTTACATAAGCTTTTAAACATGAAAAACGTCTCAGCCCAGCGGCTGCGTCACGATCAATAAAATAAAATAACTTCAACAAACATAAGCCTGTTTCGATCATAAGTAAAACTGCATATGGCACCGTATGTCCACAACTGCATTTGTTATACTAGGCGCACGTTCGTCAAATGTGCTACATCCCGCGCGCCATAGATAGCGCTTCACACATTGAGCTACAAAGCACCGTTTATCAGGAAACTAGTCGACATCTACGTTAAAATATTAACCAAAAGCCTACAAATGCAACTGAAGGATCATATACTTATTAATACGACTGTCCAACAATTAAAATGCTGTTGCATGCGATCATTGAAGTGGTCAAACATTAACAAATTCATATAACAAAGTTTGCATCACTATCTACCAGCCGACCTTAATCGTTGTAGATAGGCACACAACTAATGAATGAACATAGTTCTACGAATAGCACAGTCTAGTGCGTAAGTGTGGTAACATGGCCCAAGACAATGAAAGGCACATTAACAAAACTGTCTCAACACAAACTACTATTAACATAACAGCTCATGCCTCTTTACGACAGTTTCCTACTGGAGCATTGCCCTAAAACAGTAGTTTATCTCAAATCATCCTATAACAATATGGCACAATCGAGTCACCGCTAGTGCCTAACTGCTATGCCCAATACGGGCTGGAAAGCTTCAAGGAAGCTGGAACTTTTCAAATAACACTGATCATACAGTAAATTCCTATTGTCACACATTTTGTGCTTACATATCTGCACCTCCTCCAGTAAATCTAATTTCATACCGTTGGCTTCTTTACACAATAGCTCGGTGTCATTAACAGGTTTTTCATTCGAAACAATTTCGTAACGGTTTCTGGTGTTGCTGCCATGATGAAAATAACAAAAAAAAATCTTTAAGTATCGTTTGTTTTTTTTACTTAACTCCTCCGATCAGTAATATTTCACAGAAACACAACATCAGACGGGGTTCTAGGTCAACAAAGAAAATATATCAGGTCCTCAGATCTGAAAAGGACAAACGCTCTCATCTGTCGGCATATCCATGTATCATACATGTTGTGAGACTTACGTTGGAAATATAAAGAGAAGGGTAAACACGCGTCTATAGCAATACAAATGTCTTCGGGAATAGGGAAAGTAGAGAAACGAGCTGTAGCAGAGCAAGCTTCTCAGTGAGCAAACCATGAAGTGAAGTTTTCCGAAAAAAAAAAAGAAAAATCATCTACAAGACCTTAATGTTGTGCACAGTTACATAAGAAAACCATTGACATGCATAAACATAGGGACAATTCTAAAAGAAAAGAAGAAACCATGAAACTTGGTGATAGACAAGTACGAACAGTAGATCTACAAAATTGATAGATACGTTTTGTCTTTGTTGGACGGCACGCGATATTTAAGTTTTATCTCTGACAAGAGTTACCTCTGCCGATCACGCACCCTTTTAATGCTGTCTGTGTCGCTCTACTATATACGACACGATGATGCAGGAATCAGCGGACACAGTAGTTACACTGAGGATACCGAACGTAGCTCTGGATGAAACGTTAGGAAGTAAAAGAATTTAATGAATCACGATCATACAACCAGCAAGATTCACCGGTAACCAGGACAACAGGTAACTAAGCCTTCATTGTATGAAAGTAGCAGGTAATTAGCTATGTCTAACATGGTGACAGAATGGTGAAATGTTTAAAGGAAACACACAATAGGGAAAACACAAACGCTGCAACATAGGAATTATTTCTTAATTTTGTCTTTAGCTGTTCACCTTACGAGGCGACGCACTGGTTATGTTACTGCACTCCCATGGGGAATAAGCGTGAATAAAATCTCCGTCTAGCTATCCCCATTCATGTTTCCCGTTTCACTGGCTTGTTCAAGTAGATTGGTGGGATGTTTCCTTTGACAAGCACTTGACCTATTTATTTCAACATCCTACTTTGGTCTGAGCTTGTACGCCATCATTAATGATTTTTTTCTTCGACGGAGCGTTAAACCACAATATTGCTTTCTTTCTTTAGTTCTAGTCCACCCCGATAGCTGAGTGGTCAGCGCGGCGGTCTGTCACGTCAAGAAGCCCGTGTTCGATTCCCGGCTGGGTCGGAGATTTTCTCCGCTCAGGAACTGGGTGTTGTGTTGTCCTCATTATCATTTCATCATCACCAGTGGAAGGCAACGGGAAACCACCACTGGAATTAGACGCTCGTGCGGTGGACCTCTCTGACGAGGCTTCCCACACGACAAGACCTGCCGTAAGGCAGAACACAAAAGTTGTGTTCTTTAGTTCGACACTTCTCAAGTCAGAATTGAGAGAAGCTTGAAATCATTAAGCAGATCGGTATATACACAGATGTCCAAAATCAAAGCAGCAGATAGAAAATTTCCAAAAGTTGCTTTTATTTTGCCACAAAACTATGAATGGATGATACTGAAATAGAAACAATGTAAAGGGTACACTACGTAATCAACGGCCACGTGCGTAAATCTAGACAAATATGTTCTTCGTTTCTTCCAACTTAACGGATTTAGACACACATTCCGGCAAATGGTTAATGTGCTCAGTATGGGTTGTGACCTCAGTACAGACCTGACAATGATAGGGTATGCTGTAAATGATGTCATCAATCTCATGTTGAGGCAATAACGCCCATTCTTGCTACAGAACTGCTCGCAGATCTCGGAAAGTGGTTGATGGATGCTAACGTGATGCGACCCGTGTCCCTAGTACATCCAAGATTTGCTCTATGCGATTCATATCGGGAGAGCAAGCAGGCCACGCCATGCGTGCAGATTCTTCCGTTTCCAAGAAATTATCAACCACCCATGCTCTATTAAGTCGGCCATTATCGTCCATCACTACGAAGTCTGAGTACACAGTGAAAGGGTACAGTACCGCCCGACATTGAAAATAGGTACAACATACTTCATTATTTTTGTCAGAACAACACATTTTTTTCTAATAATAACTCAATTTCAATTAATACAGCGAAGCCGGGTACCAATGTGGGAAAGAATGACAATTTATTTATTTAATTGATCACATGTGCACTCCCACAAAATAAATCCCTACATCCAGTTTGGTGAGATCTGTGAAATGAATGAATGTATGGTCGTCTGCTAACTGCAGATAGTGAATGTGAATATATGATCATCTTTGAGACGATCCTTTGGTGGGACCAAATAGATGAAATTTACCTGAGCTTTGAGCGCCTGAAATGTGGCTGACCAATACGGTAGCAAGGTGCTCCCCCACTTCGGCAGAGGTGCGAGAGGACCTGAAGAACGGCCATGTTTCGGCACTCTGCTGCTGGATCTTGTGCTGTTAAGACCTGTCTTAGGTGTGCTCCGTAATGACAAAAGAGTGGAGACATGGTATGCATGTGGAATATTTAAGAGTAGTTTTAAATAATTATTTTCACTGTTTCAGGAACTGTTGTGTGGAGAATTAAACGTGAGGCAGGTAATATTAATGGGATTGTAGTAATCTTCGGAAGTGACCAACGGTCACAATGAAACCACGTGTAGCAATAAGTTGAAATACTTCCGTGTGCTTAAGTTAAGCTGAATTACTAGCGTGTGTACTATAAGTTGAAATATTTAAGGAATGGCGTGTGCAGGACTAGAAATTAGAGACGAGTACTTCCACGTGGTGAGTACTGTGTGAGTCTCAATCTGTGTATGAGACAAAGGATAAAGAGAAGTACTCGTCCATGGTATCAGTTGAGGACTCGTGTGTGTGATGAATATGTTCTTAATATTACTTTGCGTGATATGTTTCCGTGTGACGCTTGATTCAAACTATAATACTCTGAGAGAGAAACAAGGTGAGTCAGCCGTCTATCCAGCAACGCCACTTGGCTTGCATTGCACAGGATGACGTGCATATATCTCCAGAGTTCATAGTAGGAAAGTAGAATTACGAAGTGGGGCAGTGTCGTGTGAAACTGGGATAAATATTAATTGAAGCGGGAAAGCTGAAAGTGATAATGTTGTGACTCTTCCATGTGTTGTATTTCATGTTGTAGTGTGGTGTATGTCATGTAATTTGAGTATGTGTGGTTTGCAGGGGAGAGTAGCAAGGTAGTTTCAGAGGTAGTGGGTTATGCGTGTTCCTTTTATACTGCTCGGTCTGGAGGAAAGTTTCGTGATGATGATTGTGAGAGTCGAAGTGTGAGAAATAATAAAAGATCCACCATCCTATCCAGAAAGTGCACTGTAGCGTTAAACAATTACGAGACCATAAGATAGAGAATCACCAATGTAAAGCCATGCCCACTGGGCGGAATTTCTCATGTGTTATTGTTGTAGGTTATAGAATTTGTGTGTTTAGGTTAGAGAATTTATCGGAATAAATAAGATAGTGAAAAGAATAAGATTGGTGGCCTTTTCCTTCGAATTGTATGTTGTCATGATATCCAGAATTTATAATGTGTGCGCCATTCATATTCAGTGCGATGGCCACGTGTTGATAAAAGCCGTTAAATAAAAAAAAGAAAATGTGGTATTGCCAGTGCGTAGTGAACAGTCAGAGTTCTGTAAATTACTGATAGTCAGATGTGCGTTTCCGTTGCGTATTCAAAATGGTTCAAATGGCTCTGAGCACTATGGGACTCAACTGCTGAGGTCATTAGTCCCCTAGAACTTAGAACTAGTTAAACCTAACTAACCTAAGGACATCACAAACATCCATGCCCGAGGCAGGATTCGAACCTGCGACCGTAGCGGTCTTGCGGTTCCAGACTGCAGCGCCTTTAACCGCACGGCCACTTCGGCCGGCCGTTGCGTATTATTCTACAGGAGGATAATTTGTAACTTAATTGTGAGTACGAGAGTTCATGTTACTCGATAAATAAGAATGAATCCACTCGCTTGGCAGACCACTCATCTTGCAGGCCTGACTGCTTGATGCCACAGTATGAGCAAGGCATGTGGGTGCCTCTCAACAGCACCTCACAAAAACCCACATGAGGTCCCAAGATCTTGTTACGATACATGACTGCACTTAAACATTGCTGATTCAACCGTATAAGTTCATGAAGATGTGTTCTAGTGGTCAACATAATCCCTGCTCACTTCATAAGGGATCCGTTTCGATATTGGTCTCTTTCCACAATGTTGGGCTCCGGAGATCGTGTTCCACGTCCCCTCCAGATGCGAAACCGTGAATCCGTCGACAATCACTCTCTAGATCAAATTGGGACTCACCTGTGAAAAGAACATTGGCCCACTGTTCGACCGTCCAGGTGGCGTGTTGATGACTCCACTCTTGACGTTCCCTTCTATGAAGACGCGTCAGAGGTACACATGATGTGAGCAGGGATTATGTTGACCACTAGAACACATCTTCATGAACTTATACGGTTGAATCAGCAATGTTTAAGTGCTGTCATGTATCGTAACAAGATCTTGGGACCTCATGTGGGTTTTTGTGAGGTGCTGTGTCGGGCAATAAAGGCCACTCTGCAGAAGTCTTCTGTATACGGTTTGCCTCGACACAACACGTCCAGTTGGTGCTGCGAAGTCAGATGCCAGCTGCCTTGGAGTCTAGGACGGTACCGATGTTCCCTTACAGCCAAATAACGGTCCTCCCTTTCTGATGTCACACGTGGTCGGCCCTGCTCTGGTCTTCGGGATACAGTTTCTATGGGATCCGTGATCCCACGAACATAGATGCTAGTACCTGATGCCCAGGTCGATAGTAGACAGGAGTCGATTGTCGAGTGCTGCAGTAGGCAGTGAGACGAGTGCCGAGTGCGGAGTAGTACTGGAGTGAGTCGAGTGAGCGGTGGTGCTGGAGAGACGGGAAAGAATGGTGGTCGAGTAAATTTACAGACAGACAGATGAGCGCGTCCCCATAATCGTCGTGGGGTGGACCCTCATCGATACCGATTCGCGAGAGATATGACACCAGAAGTGACAAGTGCCGAATTTCGTGTTTCGTCGCGAAAGTGCCGCGTCGGCCAGCAACAACCATGGATTGCAGTGAGGATTGTTGTGGATGTTAACCATCATCATTGCGTGTGACGAAATACCTAAAATCAGCAACCAATAAGAGATATAACCGTAATTAGATGTGTAAGGCGAAGGTAACAACTGCCTCAGAATTTGTGTGTTAGTAGGAAATATATATCAGTTTGTACATCGCTACCTTTGTGGTCCTTAATAATAGACAAACTTTCAATCATTCCACTATTCAGTCGCAAAACAACCTCACTCGGTTGAAATACCCCTGAAACCACAGCAGAAAAAACGATAGCCTTTCATCCATTAAGCACACAGTCATATAATCATAATAATTAACTGTTTGGCGGCTTCGATAAATCACGCAAAATCCAGTAAGTGATACAATCGGGGGCGTTTCAAGTTCCATTCTCTATAAACTGTTGCCACATCCGTAAAACAACAGAACGATTTACTTTAATCCATCGTGCCACATCCGTTTGCGACTGTCCTGCTTCCGTTTTTCCTACGTTCCTCCACTGAAGAGAGTCTGGTAGGTGTCTTCACAGTGCCATTCGGCACAATCTATGACTGTGTACACAGCGATTGTGGATTTGGACTACCTGGCAAATAACACACAGCTTGATAGGTCATCGTTGGCGTGGTTGCTCGTTGACCGAAATGCTACAAGGGTTGTTTTTTAAGTAAGGGCCGTTTTTATTTTTTTAAAAAAAGATACAAATACTTTTGTAAAAAAACTTTTATTTTCTGATTCTACACACTTTTACCTATTTTTCTACATAGTTGCCTTGTTTATTTAAGCACTTGTCATACCGTACAACGAAGTTTTTAATTCCCTCTTCAAAGAATTCGGCCGCCTGCTCCGACAGCCAAGAGTTCACGGCCGCTTTCACTTCATCGTCGTCATTGAAGCGCTGCCCGCCAAGATGGTGTTTCAGGTACCGGAAAAGGTGAAAATTGCTAGGAGCAAGGTCGGGGCTGTATGGTGCATGGTCCAAAACTTCCCAGCCAAAAGAATCAATCAAATCCCGAGTCTTTTGAGAGGTGTGAGGCCTAGCGTTATCGTGCAGGATAAAAACTCCTTTTGTCAGCATGCCGTGCCTTTTGTTTTGAATTGCTCTGCGGAGCTTCTTTAGAGTTGCACAGTAGGCATCTGAGTTGATTGTCGTTCCTCGTGGCATAAAGTCCACTAGCAAAACACCGCGCCGGTTCCAGAACACAGTTGCCATAATCTTGCGCTTTGACAGCGTCTGTTTGGCTTTGACCTTGACGGGTGAGGTTGAAAGGTCTCTGTTGGATTCCTTTCATGTTTAATTTCTCAAATTTGTTGTCTTTTATGGAATAAATTCCTCTTCTAAATTTACTATGGCGTTTCTGACTATCTGGGAGGAGACTGAGTAGTGGAACGTGTTACTTTTACACGTAAACAAGAACGATCTGTCACACTACTACACTTTAAAACACAGTATATATGTAATTCATGTCACACAGTCTCATACGGAACCTACATCCGCTTTCTGTTATGTACTGTATATGATAAGATACTGTCATCCCCCTTCCCTTCTGTGTGAGAGGATGAATGATCAAATGTGTTTGTAGTTGCATGCTTGAGGGTAGCAGACAAGGCTGTCTGCTAGAGAACAGTAGGACCAACGTCGGAACAGGTAGCTACGGTTCCTAAAAGCAAAGAGGTTTCTATTCTTAGTATGGTCCGGTCCGTCCCTTGTCATGTTGGTATAGGAAGCTGCCCCTCTGGCCTCTTCCGTTTTGTCTTTGTGAGCCACGCTCAGGAAGCACGCTGGGTAGTAGGCAGTGGCAGTCTGGTAGTAGCAGAGTTGCAGTCTGGCGGTAGGCAGTTGCAGTCCAGTAGTAGGCAGTTGCAGTCTGACGGTGGCGAGCGTCTGTAGTGGTAAGATCTCCGGCTAAGCGCGTGTCTGCTAAGTCCATAGGACAATGGATTTCTTAACTTCAGCCTAACTCAAAATTTAATCATCTTTATTTCGGGTTAGCTCTAAAATATCTAAGGTTATCTTAAATTGCAGCGTAGTGTAATTCTCGTGTGAAGTTCATATTATTTTCCGGTAGTTGCTTTGTCACTACTTTATGAGTAAAGTGGAACCACGTGTTGCTCAGTAACTCTAACTAAGATCAATCTTAAATGCGAATGCTTGTGTGATTATAATGTCTCGTCTTGAGAATATTTTTCAATATAGCAATTTTTCTTTATGCTTTTCTTTATGTTCAACCCACGTGGGGTGTACTTTGTGAGACCAGTACCACGTGCTTATATAACTGTTTGACCCGTCAGGTTAACAATAAGACATTAGTAACCAATTCGAGGTTTTTCTTTTGTAATTTGCTTTTCGATCTAATTTATTTTTATTATCTAAATTATTGTGGAGTTATACGCTTTCTGTAAACCAAGTTGACCACGTGAAGCATGTGGTGTAATCATCAAAGTAGACCTCAGCTATTCTTCTTGGGAAGATTTGACAAAGAGTTAATATGAATTTAGTATACCAGTGTGTGGTAATTACATGACGGACAGGATTGTGGTACGAACGTAATTTCTTTGACTGAAAATTTGAATCTGTTGGTTGTGGTTAACTTTCTCTTGCATGTGTTTCAATGTTCTTTGTGTGTTGTTTTATGAATGCAGTGTTGTATCCAGTCTCCCAATCTTGGCTCCATATTTTATGTGTTCCGTAAGATTCTAATCTCACATTTTCACAATCGTAAATAAGGCACCAGCTCAGTATAACTCACGTATAATATGCTGAAATTTCGATGATCAATCTTAAAAATAAATTTCCAAATATAAACTGATTTCTTTCGTTTTATTTAAATTCTCCTTATATATATATATATATATATATATATATATATATATATATATATATATATATATATATATATTACCGGTTGTTGTATGACTGTAAAAGATTATAATCAATGTTAGTCTGATTGGAAATGTGGTAAACCTAGACTAGTTACCCAGTCGTGAAACAGTTGCTTAGTAATGCAAGATTAACTTCCCCAGACAGCTCACGGCTTTCAACCCGCTTTCATTGGCTATTAGCACCGACCTCAGCATAGCAAATTCAAGCAGAAATATTACAAGGTTGTGTGTCGCCATTCCATCGATTGTCGCTTGCTTTCGGGAGTGATATGGGATACCCATGTTTCATCTCCAGTGACAATTTGACTCAACATGTTATCCCCTTCTTCCTCGTAACGAAGCAAAAAGTCCAATGAAGTGGCAAATCTCTTCCCTTTGTGGTCCTCTGTGAGGAGTCTGGGTACCCACCGAGAACACAGTTTCTTAAAGTTTAGGTTTTCAGACACAATTTTGTACAAAACCGATCTTGAAACTTGTGGAAATTCCAAAGAAAGAGTGGAAATTGTGAATCTTCTGTCCTCACGAACTTTGTTTCAACTGCAGCCACCAAATCATCAGTGATCACAGAGGGCCGGCCTGAGCGTTCTTCGTCATGGACGTTTTGACGGCCATTTTTAAACTCTCTAACCCATTGACGCACTTTACCTTCACTCATTGCATTCAAGCCATAAACTTCTGTTAACTGACGATGAATTTCTGCAGCTGATAGGCTTCTCGCGGTCAAAAAACGTATCACTGACCGTATCTCACATGCGGCGGGCGATTCAATAATCGTAAACATTATAAAGTAGCACAGCGATGCGTACACGTCAGCTACAGAGCTGCAACTTGCATCAGTGTGAACGGCAAGGATGCCGGCTATTGGCGCGGTGGCTTGTTGCGGCGTCCGCGCGAACTACGGGACTATACGCGCGAACGGCCCTTACTTAAAAAACAACCCTCGTATATTCCGTGCAGAACACCTTCGTACGGTTATCTGTTAGCAGTTTGTATGATTATATTGTTAGACACAGGTCGGAGAAACTTTGGCCGGCCGGTCTGGCCGAGCGGTTCTAGGCGCTTCAGTCTGGAACCGTGCGACCGCTACGGTCGCAGGTTCGAATCCTGCCTTGGGCATGGATGTGTGTGATGTCCTTAGGTTAGCTAGGTTTAAGCAGTTCTAAGTTCTAGGGGACTGATGACCTCAGATGTTAAGTCCCATAGTGCTCAGAGCCATTTGAACCATTTTTTTGAGAAACTTTGTTGCTTTAATTTTGGATACTAGTGCGCTTTTCGTGTTTAGCCAATCTTCGCGAAGAAACACTGGTAATGCAGAGGCAAACGTGGCCCTAATATTGTTAGTTTCTCGTTTCATTTGAGCTTTCTGATACTGAAGAAAAGCGCTTTCAGCTAAAATAGGATATTTAAACGTTTGTTACCTCTGCAACGCAGTTTGAAGTCGACAACTGTGCCAAGCGATGAACAAACAGAACACAGTTGTCCTTGCAGAGGCCAGACTGACAGCGTTGCAAGCAGTGTGTGTCGCCTTCTTAGTATGCACCTGTCTTCTGCCTGTAGAAGCCTTTGCATGGCGAAAAAGTTATTGCCTCCGCTTTCCATATTTCTTCATGATGGGTCAGAAACGCACATCAACATACACTTCAACTTGTTTGCTATAGTTAAACATTAGTCTCTCTCCACAAATTTAATCGCACCATCCCCCAAAATTACTTCCCTCAGTCACCCATCCCTTGGTGCATCAGGAGGTTTCGTATCAATTAATCTCTTATTTTAGTTGTGCGGTAAGCTCTTTTTTTCCCAATTCTGTTTATCTACGTTATTTATTCATTTAATTTTCAAAATTCTTCAGTAAGCCCACTTATCAAAATCTCCTATTCTCTTCTTGCGCATACCTGTGTCGTCCAAGGTCGGCTTTCATACAACACACAATCCTACCAGATAGTTTCAGTAAATAATTTGTAATACTAAAGTTTATATTTACATTTATTCTTTTTCAATAAAGTTTTACTTGCCATTGTCAGTCGGCGTTTTATATACTCTTTATTCGGCAACTGTAAGCCATGTTGCTGCGCAAATAGTGAAATTGTCTACTATTTTTAGTGCCTCATTCCTTAATATAATGACCTTAGCACTGACTGTTATGATTCGACTACATTCTATTATCCTTGCTTTATTTTAATTGTTGGTAATTTATAACCTATATTGACGACGATATCCATTTTACAAGTACTTAGCTGTCTCCAAAGGAATCACAAAGTCAGCGGCAAAGCTTAAAGTTTTTGTTTCTTTCCTAAACTTCTCTTCATTTCTCACTGGAGTGACAAAAGTTGTGGGAAAGCGATATGCACTTATACAGATGAAAAAAAATGTTAATACGAACTTTAGTATTACAAATTCTTTCTTGAAACTATGTGGTAGGACTGTGCGTTGTATGAAAGCTGATCTTGGACGACACAGGTATGCACAAGAAGAAAATAGGAGTTTTTCATTAGTGGGCTTACAGAAGCATTTTGAAAATTAAATGAATAAATAACGCAGACAAATTGAATTGGGGAAAGAAGAGCTTACCGCACAAGTAAAATAAGAGATTAATTGATACGATACATCCTGATGTACCAAGGGATAGATGACTGAGGGAACTAATTTTGGGGAATGGTGGGATTAAAATTGTGGAGAGAACTAATGGTGGTAGTATTGTGTGCACAAGGGATAAAACGGCAGTGCATTGACGGGGAGTCATTTGTACTCAGGTGATTCATGTGAAAAGATTTCCCACGTGATTATGGCCGCACGACAGGAATTAACAGACGTTGAACGAGGAGTGTTATCTGTAACTAGACACATGGGACATTCCAGTTAGGAAATCGTTAGCGAATTCGATGTTACGAGTTCCACAGTGTGAAGAGTGTGCCGAGAATAACAAATTCCAGGCATTACCTCTCGCCACGGGCTATGCAGTGGGCGACAGCCTTCACTTAACGTCCGAGAACAGTGGGATTCGCGTTGAGTTTACAGTGCTAACAGACAAACAACACTGCGCGAAATAACAGTAAATTTCACTGTGGGACATATGACGAACGTATCCGTCAGGAGAGTGCGGTGAAATTTGGCTTTAATGATCTATGGCAGCAGGCGACCGACGTGGCTGCCTTTGCTAACAGCACGGCATTGCCTACAGCGCCTCTCTTGGGCTCGTGACCGTATCTGTTGGACTCTAGACCACCCGAAAGACGCGGCCTGCTCAAATGAGTCCAAATTTCAGTTGGAAAGAGCTGATGGTGTGATTCGAGTGTGATGCAGACCCCGGGTAAAGCCATGAACCCAAGCTGTTAACGAGACACTGTGCAAAAAATGGCTCAAATGGCTCTGAGCACTATGGGACTTAAAATCTGAGGTCATCAGTCCCCTAGACTTAGAACTACTTAAACCTAACCAACCTAAGGACATCACACACACATCTATGCCCAAGGCAGGATTCGAATCTGCGACCGTAGCAGCAACGCGGATCCGGACTGAAGCACCTAGAACCGCTCAATCACAAAGACCGGCGGCATTGTGCCAGCTGGTTGTGGCTACATGAGGGTGTCGGCCGTGTTTATATAAAATGGACCAGGATCTCTGGTCCATCTGAACCATTCATTGACTGTAAAGGCTATCCAGAATGAGATTTTCACTCTGCAGCGGAGTGTGCGCTGATATGAAACTTCCTGGCAGATTAACACTGTGTGCCCGACCGAGACTCGAACTCGGGACCTTTGCCTTTCGCGGGCAAGTGCTCTACCAACTGAGCTACCGAATCACGACTCACGCCCGGTACTCACAGCTTTACTTCTGCCGAGTTCGAGTCTCGGTCGGGCACACAGTTTTAATCTGCCAGGAAGTTTCATATCAGCGCACACTCCGCTGCAGAGTGAAAATCTCATTCTGGAAACATCCCCCAGGCTGTGGCTAAGCCATGTCTCCGCAATATCCTTTCTTTCAGGAGTGCTAGTTCTGCAAGGTTCGCAGGAGAGCTTCTGTAAAGTTTGGAAGGTAGGAGACGAGGTACTGGCAGAAGTAAAGCTGTGAGTACCGGCCGTGAGTCGTGCTTCGGTAGCTCAGTTGGTAGAGCACTTGCCCGCGAAAGGCAAAGGTCCCGAGTTCGAGTCTCGGTCGGGCACACAGTTTTAATCTGCCAGGAAGTTTTGTAAAGGCTATGTTCGGCTACTTGGAAACCATTTGCAGGTAACAACGATGGAATTGTTGTGGATGACAGTGCGCCGTGTCTCCAGGCCACAATTGTTCGCAATTGGTTTGAAGAACATTCTGGACAGTTCGAGCGAATGATTTGGCCACCCAGATTTCCCAGCAAGAGCCCCACCGAACATTTATGAGACATAATGCAAATGTCACATCGTGCCCGAACTCCTGCTTAGGCAACACTTTCGCAGTTGTGGACGGCTATAGAGTCAATATGGCTCAATATTTCTGCAGGGGACTTCCAACGACTTGTTTAGTCTTTGCCACGTCGAGTTGCTGCACTACGCCAGCTAAAGGAGATCGGACAAAATATTAGGAGGTATCCCATGACTTTTGACGGCTCAGTGTATGTACAGATTGAAAAACATGGGGTGTAGACTCCAGCGCTGTCTCACATCCTTCTTATAACTGTAGGCCTGGTCTGTTTTTGAGCAAGTGATGGATAACCTTCCACTCCCTACATTTAATTTAAAGAATGTATTCCAGTCAGTACTGTTGAAAGCTTATTCTAAATCTACCAAACCCGGTGACAGAGTGTGGTTCTTTGGTAGAATACTATGGAAATGTAGTCAGTCTACAAAAGGAGTGTGCATACAAACGCTCGTGCGACCGATCCTGGAATATTGCTGTAGTGCGTGGGACCCGTAACATATAGGATTAACAGGGGATACTGAACGTGTACAAAGAATCGTAGCACGAACTGTCACAGGGTTGTTTCACGCATGGGAGAACGTCACGGAGATGCTAAAAGAACCACACAGGCAGACGTGTGAAGGCAGACGCGAATTATCTCGAGAGAGACTACATAGAACGTTTCTAGAACCTACTTCAAGTGATGAATCTAGGAATACACTACAATAACTTACGTATCGGTCTCATAGGAATCGAGAAAAGATGAGAAGATTAGACTAATTACTAACCGCACAGAGGTGTTTAAACAATCATTCTTCTCGCTCTGCATACTTGAATGGCACGAGGGAAACGCCCTAACAACTGATACAATGGGTAGTACCCTCTGCCATGCACTTCACAGCGGTTTCCGAAGTGTATATACAGGGTGTCCCAAGAAAACACCGACAAACTTTAGGGTCAGGTTCTCATACAGAAATAGTAAAAAATATAAACATGGGCTCTACCTTAAGGGATATGATCACTTGTTCAACTTCGATGCTGTGAAACAGATCTCTTCTATTGCAAGGTCTTTGCTTTCAATATTTTGGGAGAGCAAATATTGGTCAAAACCAGAAGAAAATGTCTGGTAAATATGGGCTGTTAAATGCATACCTTTATTGCTATGAGCACTTGTTCATCTACGCTAATGTGTAACATGAGCACTTGTTCATCTACGCTATTGTGAAATACGGCTCTTCTACTGAACAAGTGTTCATAGCTCTTAAGGTAAGCATTTTAGAGCCCATGTTAACTAGACACTTTTTTATTTGTTTTGGTCCATACTACCTCCTCCTAAAATATGAGGAACAAAGAGCTTACAGTGGAAAAGATAGGTTTCATAGTATCGTAGATTAAGAGATGCTCATATCTCTAAAGGTTTGTGGTTTAGAGCCCTTATTTGCTAGAGTTTTTTTTGTTGTTGTTTTGGTGTAAGAAATCTGTCCATAAAGTTAATCGGTGTTTTTTGGGACACCCTGTGTAAGCTAACCCGACAAAAAATTAGTCACCCCTAGAGTAACGATTATAAGCATCATTTAATACCGTTCATTTCCGCCCCTGGATTTGATAACTGTCTGGGAAGGGAGTCCACAAGGCTGTGCAGGTACGTGGCATACATGTTAAGCCACTCGCTGAGCTTTCGATCGTGCGATTCCACCGAATTGTGGGGATGCTGACGGCGTTTGACTCGCTGTTCCAAAATGGCCTACAGATTTTCTATGGGGTTCAAGTCAGGTGATTTTGCAGGCCAGTTGAGATGTAATAAGGTGGAGGGGTGTTCAGAAAAACAGACACATATTCTTACAGCCCGATGAACTCTGCTGTTGTCTTCTTTAACTGACTATGTGAGCAATGTCCTCCTGTGAGGTGACCGATTCCAAACGTTGAATGAATACAGTTCCCATAGCAACGTTTATTCTCTAACATGTTGGGATGGACGTTCATTCACTAACTGCGGCAATTCCTGTCTGTTTTGAAAGCGATTTTGATTCACAACCTGTGAAGCACTTCTCCAGTCCCTGTCAACCAGGATCCTTCTCCGACCACAATTCTGACGTCGTCACTCGTGACCACGTGTGTTGCACCACTGCTTCTATACACGTTGAACACTTTGTCGCGAAATAGTAACAAATCGTGTAACTTCATCCAACGTATGGCCATGGTTACCGCCAAACACGATTGCCCCTTTTTGCCACTCTGTCCCGTCCTTACATTTACCAATGTTTAGGTAAAATGTCCGCTTGAAACATAACTGCTCACTGATCACGACTTCCTTATGCTGACGTAGAGGCATTGCACAAGCAGTTGAGGTCCATTGAATTTACAATTCCAAACTTAGATTTAAATTTTGTCTTGGTTTTGATACAGAAATATAATTCTTCGGTAATTTTGTAGTTTGGTGCGGTGTAGGTTGGCACAAGAGGTCGTAAAGGTTGGCCTTCCTTGTGTAGTTTACGACCTCGTTACCAGAATTAATGACCTCTCTATTCTACATAGTTCAAAACTAATATAATTTCATGTAGCAGTTTGTCTACAAACATACCATTCAAAGAATGCCTAGGTATTTTGACAGAACTACTATACCGAGTAGGTATCTACAAGCAGAAGACATAAAACTGGGCGCACAGACATGGTAATAACAACATTATTTTCAGTTTGAAAGTACTCTACACAAACTAATCGATGGCTTGGCAGTGGGGTTTCCTCTCAGTCCTCTTTCAGCAGAAGTCTTCATGGACCATTTCGAAAAACAGTTCCCACATAATGAACCTCTCAGTGACAATATCGAATGTTGGTAAAGATATGTAGATGATGTACTGTGTCTGTAGACTGGAGCCGAAAAACTATTTAACAAATTCCTAGAACATCTAAACTCACAACACAAAAAGATACAGTTCATCATGGAAATTGGCGAAAAATCCAACTTCTTAGATCTCAACACAGATATCACTGCAAACACACATAACTGATCGAAAACCAACCGAGAAGTAGAGCGCAGAGAGTATGTTTTGTGACTAGTGCCTAGTCTCAATGTGGTTATCTAGCTTTCTTTCTGAGAAGTAGTTATAGGTAGCAGTCGCGACACACTGAAGATTACTTCATCATTCTGTATAAAAAAAGCTAGGTTAGGTTTCAGCAGTACCAATTGTGGGATGTAGGTTCCACCTTTTTTGAAAAAAAAACTATTTTTTCTTGTTACCCAAAAGTGTTTCAGCACCTCTGTGCCATCATCAGTGTTTTTTTTTTATATCAGACAACCGTAAAAGTCAACATATATTAGGCTGTGACTTATCTAACAAAATGAGGCCTAAAGACAGTTTTTGTTCGCTTCTGTTCTTACCTCGATTTTATATTACATGGTTTTGCAGGACCATCAGTATGTGCAGGACACCATACAAATGGTTCTGCAAAATCCTATAATGTAAAATCAAGATAAATACCGAAACGAACAAAAACTGTCTTTAGGCCTCATTTTGTTAGATAAGTTACAACCTATAATATGTTAACTTTTACGGTTCTCCAGTAACCAAAATCCACTGATGATGGCACAGAGGTGCTAAAACATGTGTGGGTAACAAGAAAAAAGGCGGAACCTGTGTCTCATAATTTAACTGCAAACACGGAAGAAATACAAGAGCTGCAAACCCAAAAGATGAATACATAGTACCAATTGTCCTATTGATTCATTAGTTTCTTGCTTAATAAAACATCTAAAAAAGCGAAATATCATTTATCTCTCGTCGTTTTAAAAATAAAAGTATTCAAAGAAAATTCTTTTTCATTTTAAAGTTTAAATGATGATGGGAGGAAAGGGACGGCAGTGGTACCAGCTAATATCTGCTTGTATTCAAGTGTAATGGCCTTAGAAAGGTTGGGAATTACTGCTCTGGACAGTACGTGTCCGTAACACATGTATAGCTCATCCTCGTAAGACACTGGTATGTTATTATCAATCTTTCTGAGTGGAGCCATACGTTAATTAATTCACCGGTCAGTAACATACACCGTCAATGACGTAAAACAGCAGGCGGCTGAGAACGGAAAACCGCACTGTTGAATCATCGTTACGTTCCGTTGCTACGCGACGATCCATGGCAAGCTCTTGGGTTAGACTGGTCTACGTCTACTCAGAGAACTGAATCGCTCGTCGCATCTGGAATTGCGCAACCGTCCGCGGACGCAAGTTTATCCAGGTAGGCAAAATATCTCCGACAAGCCATTCGTATGTACAATGACTAAATAAGATAAGTGCACAAGCTTGTTCTTTATTAAATTGTTCACATATTTTCGTTCTTCTATTCAGATAAAATACTATAAACTTCGTTAGTCGCTGGAACTGTGCTTCATAAACAAATACTTCTCACCTTTCGGTAAATCTGAAAAAGAAATAAAACATACAAAGTCACAAGAAAATTAAATTTATTTTGTCCAGCGTGGACTTCATTGACCTCTAGATAGTGATGTTAATTAGCAATGATACCAACAGAAACCAGAACTGCGTTATTTAAAAAAAAAAGATAATGTTTCTTCCTTCATTATATAATGTTCAGGCTTCGGCATACAAAGTCACAAGAAAATTAAATTTATTTTGTCCAGCGTGGACTTCATTGACCTCTAGATAGTGATGTTAATTAGCAATGATACCAACAGAAACCAGAACTGCGTTATTTAAAAAAAAAAGATAATGTTTCTTCCTTCATCATATAATGTTCAGGCTTCGGCAGGCGACATTTACAGGAGATTACGTGCTAAACAATGAGCAGATGATGGTGACAGTTCTAGATAAGTGACAAACATAACACTAAGATAATCATAATGTGATAATGAACGGAGATATCAGTTGAGATGTGACTTAAAGTATTCCATCATTTGTAGTTAATTATTAGACTCCAGAGAAAGAGCTATTGATCTATTTGCATGATTAAACGATAAACTAACGCAGTTTACTCAGGCTGTGATATGATCTTTAATATTAAAGATATTAGAATCTGAGAGTAAATACCTTTAAATGATTTTACAGTTGTAAAGGGACTAACGCTATGGCTACACGAGTGAAAAATTTAACACAAAGATTTAAAGGTGTAATATGTAATATATCTCACAAATCTTTGACTCGTTAGGTTTGTATTATGAAACACGTGCTGTGAACTACTTTGATAAAGTCTATCATAATTTAAATTATGAAATAAGACAGAATCTCGTTTTTTTTATTCAGAAAGTTTAGTTTATATCTTCTAAAAGAAATACGAGACTTGTGTAGGTATAAAAAATCTATGTAATAAATGCGTGGGCTGTCCAGAAAGTAAGATCCAACTGCTCGCAAAATTAACACCATAGTAAAAACCCAATGAAGCTTTGCACATACGTGTTAGGTAGTGTCTCTAGTATGACTATCGATCGCATCAAGACATTCCTTTCAGTTGTGAGCGGACTGTGAGCGAGTAAAGGTGCCTAGAACAACAATGTCTCCCGCCAAGCAGGAGGGCCCGTTGAGAGGCTTCGCGTTGATGAATGCAGCCCACCTAACACAACTGCCATGCACTTCCTTCTTCATGGCAATTCTCACCCACACTCTGCAGGGGCAGTGAAGACGTTCCTGCAGCCTTTTTTATGGGAAACGTTCGATCACCCACAACACAGCCCTAATTGGCTTCTCCTGATTATCATCTCTGTTCACATGAAACGCTGGATACGAAGACAACACTTGAGCACAGGCTACGCGCTAAAGACCAGTGTAGAGAATTATCGGAAAACACAGGCGCTGCTTCTACGACGATGGTGTTGGAAATTTGGTATAACGCTCCGACAAATGTCTAAGTCGGAGCAGCGACTGTCTAGAGAAGTATCTGGAAGGTGTAGCTAACTCTAACAAATAAAATGTTTCTGATTTTCACTGTGGTTTCCATTTAGCGACCGATCGGAACATACTTTCTGGATAACCCTCATAACTTGCTAATATTTGCTCAATTATAAGAATAGTCAATGTTACGTGTTCTTTCTGACACAAATTTGGTAACTTTATAATAGTAATTAAGTGTTGAAATGTTCTTCCAACAGTCACAGTTATTTTTAGAAACGCTTTTAATCAAGCAGTTTTTATCTCGAAGCTTGTTTATCCATATTTTATAACTTAAATGAATGCAACCATGGGTACGCCATCTCTGAACAAATATTTGCTCAACTACAAGAATAGTCCATGTTGGTAAATCATTTCAACATGGTCACAGTTACAAAATTCGCAACAATGAAGATCATTTGAAACTTCACAAATGTTTTTAAAACAGAAATCAACGAATTTATGGACAGAAAAACAAAATACAGGTCTGATACTAATGTGATTTGTGAAAATGATGCATAAAAGCATGAAAAGATTATGAAAATATTCGAAACCGGATTGATATGTATCAAGCTGTTAACTGGTTGTGTTTTGTCCACTTATTTCGTTTTAACTACGAGCAACACAACAGTTTTTCTACGATATAAGATGCTGCTTGTATGCTGTGCTCAATATTCGCTGGTTACAGCTGTTTTCACTGTTCTTAAAGTCTTTTTAACTCACTCCATTCCGACATTCATAAATTGAAACTTCATCTTAATTCTAAGAACTTCATGTAATATAAAGTGTCAGATGCCTTACCCTGACACGATGCAACACTAAACCTAAACAAACTACTTCTCAGTTTATTAAATTATCCGTGGCAAAAGCTCTTCATAAGGAAGCCAGCAACTGAATTTCATTCGTTAGTATGATCTAACATTTCTATACTACTTTCATTACATAGGCATATTAAAACTGCCTTTAAACTTCTCGAAATACTAAAATCCGTGCACTTTTTTTTTTCAGTGTAACTTGGGACAGCATATTATATAACTCACGATGCGCAACAGTTTATGGAATGGCGCTACAACCATTCACTATCAAAGAAAACGTATTCTTAATTCAACGTCACACAGGGATCTCATGGTTAGACGCCTACATAGATCTGGATAACCATTTACCAGTCCACAGTAATATTGACTTTATGGTCAAAAGCCTGTGTCAATGTTGATATCTGCGGTAATACTGACTTTGCAGATAAAAGCCCGCACTGATGCGGATATCCACAGCAATAGGGATTTTCTGGAGAAATGTATTTTCCGATGTGGATACCCACAGTAATACTGACTTTATGGTCAAAAGCCTATCCCTCTAGGGATCTCTGCAACAATATTGAATTTACGGATGAAAGCTTGTGCCTATGTGGGTATCTGCAAGGAAATAGATTTTCTGGATTAAAGCTTGTGCGATGGGGATACCCATGAGTGTGTGTGTAGATACTCACACTAATGTATACTTTATGATTTTATGTTAAGGACAGTGGCTACATTCCGATTTTTCTCTATTTGAATAAGATGAACGTAAGCGTTTGGTATAAAATCAGTGAAGCATCAACTTTTTCGTAAATATATTTACAATTTAAGAGTACACAGTGTTTATTACATGAGAAGTGTAGAACGCTAAAATGATTTAATGTTATGGAGCATTACCGATGATTTGATTAATGCACTACAAGACTAGTATTTAATAGTGCGCAAGATGCAACTTCGACTTTTAGTACAACGTCATTTGATTTCACAACTACACAGCATACGCAGATCTATCGAGATCACTTCCAGAAAGCCATTTGCTTCAGAAATTGTGGAGTCACGTGAGCAGAATCAGAACACGGCACGCTAGAACAAGAGCTATTATGGTCCGTAAGTGGGAAATGGATGAAAATCTTGAATGCCACTCCGACGCTCCAGAACAAACAGTACAGCAAATAGTAACGGAGTGTCTATATAGGAAATTCCAAGGGGCCTGGATGACCTGCTAGCAGAAACAACTGAAGCAACTGATAGCTGAAATAACTAGACATGGCGCTGTAGCAGACACACACTGAAAAAATTAAGCAGCATATAAAATCTACATTTCAGTTAGTATTTATATATTGTAATCACCGCTGAACATTATTTTTTGTATTTTATTTATAATACATGTCTTTTTCGCCAATGGTGTATAATTCTCAGTATGCAGGTTTATGCTTATTACTATTTAAAAAACCACAAAGAAATGTAGATGACGCTGAGAGAAGTAATTCAATGTAAGACACGTTGTCGTTGTTGTTGTAGTGGACTTCAGTCAAGAGCCCGGTTTGATGCAGCTCTCTATGCTACTCTATCCTGAGCAAGCTTCTTCATCTCCCAGTATCTACTTCAACCTAAACCCTTCTGAATCTGCTTAGTGTATTCATCTCTTGGTCTCCCTCTACGATTTTGACCCTCCACACTGCCCTCCAATACTAAATTGGTGATCCCTTGATGCCTCAGAACATGTCCTACCAACAGATCCCTTCTTCAAGTCAAGTTGTGCCTCAAATTTCTCTTCTCCCCAATTCTATTCAATACCTCCTCATTAGTTATGCGATCTACCCATGTAAACTTCAGCATTCTTCTGTAGCACCACATCTCGAAAGCTTCTATTCTCTTCTTGTCCCATACTATTTATCGTCCACGTTTCACTTCCATACATGGCTACACTTCATACAAATACTTTAAGAATCGACTTTCTGACACTTAAATCTATACTCGACGTTAATAAATTTCTCTTCTTCAGAAACTCTTTCGTTGCCATTGCCAGTCTACATTTTATATCCTCTCTACTTCGACTATCATCAGTTATTTCGCTCCCCCAATAGCAAAACTCATTTACTACTTTAAGTGTCTCATTCCCTAATCTAATTCCCACAAGATCACCTGATTTAATTTGGCTACATTCCATTATCCTCGTTCTGATTTTGTTGATGTTCATCTTATATCCTCCTTTCAACAACATGTCCATTCCGTTCAACTGCTCTTCCAGGTCCTTTGCTGTCTCAGACAGAATTGCAATGTCGTCGGCAAACCTCAAAGCTTTTATTTCTTCTCCGTGGATTTCAATTCCTACCCCAAATTTTTCTTTTGTTTCCTTTACCGCTTGCTCAGTATACAGATTGGAAAACATCGGGGATAGGCTATAGCCCTGTGTCACTCCCTTCTCAATCACTGCTTTCCTTTCACGCCCCCCGACTCGTACAAATTATAAATAGCCTTTCGCTCCCTGTATTTTACACCTGCTACCTTCAGAATTCCAGTCAACGTGGACGAAAAATAGTTTGGACAAGAAGAGAATAGAAGCTTTCGAAATGTGGTGCTACAGAAGAATGCTGAAGATTACACTCCTGGAAATGGAAAAAAGAACACATTGACACCGGTGTGTCAGACCCACCATACTTGCTCCGGACACTGCGAGAGGGCTGTACAAGCAATGATCACACGCACGGCACAGCGGACACACCAGGAACCGCGGTGTTGGCCGTCGAATGGCGCTAGCTGCGCAGCATTTGTGCACCGCCGCCGTCAGTGTCAGCCAGTTTGCCGTGGCATACGGAGCTCCATCGCAGTCTTTAACACTGGTAGCATGCCGCGACAGCGTGGACGTGAACCGTATGTGCAGCTGACGGACTTTGAGCGAGGGCGTATAGTGGGCATGCGGGAGGCCGGGTGGACGTACCGCCGAATTGCTCAACACGTAGGGCGTGAGGTCTCCACAGTACATCGATGTTGTCGCCAGTGGTCGGCGGAAGGTGCACGTGCCCGTCGACCTGGGACCGGACCGCAGCGACGCACGGATGCACGCCAAGACCGTAGGATCCTACGCAGTGCCGTAGGGGACCGCACCGCCACTTCCCAGCAAATTAGGGACACTGTTGCTCCTGGGGTATCGGCGAGGACCATTCGCAACCGTCTCCATGAAGCTGGGCTACGGTCCCGCACACCGTTAGGCCGTCTTCCGCTCACGCCCCAACATCGTGCAGCCCGCCTCCAGTGGTGTCGCGACAGGCGTGAATGGAGAGACGAATGGAGACGTGTCGTCTTCAGCGATGAGAGTCGCTTCTGCCTTGGTGCCAATGATGGTCGTATGCGTGTTTGGCGCCGTGCAGGTGAGCGCCACAATCAGGACTTCATACGACCGAGGCACACAGGGCCAACACCCGGCATCATGGTGTGGGGAGCGATCTCCTACACTGGCCGTACACCACTGGTGATCGTCGAGGGGACACTGAATAGTGCACGGTACATCCAAACCGTCATCGAACCCATCGTTCTACCATTCCTAGACCGGCAAGGGAACTTGCTGTTCCAACAGGACAATGCACGTCCGCATGTATCCCGTGCCACCCAACGGGCTCTAGAAGGTGTAAGTCAACTACCCTGGCCAGCAAGATCTCCGGATCTGTCCCCCATTGAGCATGTTTGGGACTGGATGAAGCGTCGTCTCACGCGGTCTGCACGTCCAGCACGAACGCTGGTCCAACTGAGGCGCCAGGTGGAAATGGCATAGCAAGCCGTTCCACAGGACTACATCCAGCATCTCTACGATCGTCTCCATGGGAGAATAGCAGCCTGCATTGCTGCGAAAGGTGGATATACACTGTACTAGTGCCGACATTGTGCATGCTCTGTTGCCTGTGTCTATGTGCCTGTGGTTCTGTCAGTGTGATCATGTGATGTATCTGACCCCAGGAATGTGTCAATAAAGTTTCCCCTTCCTGGGACAATGAATTCACGGTGTTCTTATTTCAATTTCCAGGAGTGTAGATGGATAGATCACGTAACTAATGAGGAGGTATTGAATAGAATTAGGGAGAAGAGAAACTTGTGGCACAACTTGACTAGAAGGAGGAATCGGTTGGTAGGACATGTTCTGAGGCATCAAGGGATCACCAATTTAGTATTGGAAGGCAGCGTGGAGGGTAAAAATCGTAGCGGGAGACCAAGAGATGAATACACTAAGCAGATTCAGAAGGATGTAGGTTGCAGTAGGTACTGGGAAGTGGAGAAGTTGCACAGGATAGAGTAGCATGGAGAGCTGCATCAAACCGGTCTCTGGACTGAAGATCACAACAACATTCTAGTCAACTCTGTCAAAAGCTTTTTCAAAGTCTACAAGTGCTAGAAACGTAGGTTGGCCTTTCCTTAACCTGTCTTCTAGGATAAGTCGTAGAGTCAGTATTGCCTCGCGTCTTCCAGTACTTCTACAAAATCCAAACTGGACTTGCCGAAGGTTGGCTTCTACCAGTTTTTCCATTCGTTTGTAAAGAATTCGTGTAAATATTTTGCAACCATGACTTGTTAAACTGATAGTTCGGTGATTTTCTCACCTGTCAACACCTGCTTTCTTTGGGTTTAGAATTATTATATAATTCTCGAAGTCTCAAGATATTTCGCCTGTCTCATACATATTGATCACAATATGGAAGAGTTTTGACATGGCTGGCTCTCCCAAGGCTATCAGTAGTTCTAATGAAATGTTGACTACGCCCAGAGCCTTGTTTCGACTTAGGTCTTTCAGTGTTCTGTCAGACTGTTAACGCAGTACCTTATCTCCCGTTTCATCTTCATCTATGTTTTCTTCCATTTCCATAATATTGCCCTCAAGTACATCGCCCTTGTATAGACCCCCTATACTCTCCTTCCACCGCCGGCCGTTGTGGCAGAGCGGTTCTAGGCGCTTCAGTCTGGAACCGCGCGACCGCTACGGTCGCAGGTTCGAATCCTACCTCGGGCATGGATGTGTGTGATTTCCTTAGGTTAGTTAAGTTTAAGTAGTTCTAAGTTCTAGGGGACTGATGACCTCAGATGTTAAGTCTCATAGTGCTCAGAGCCATTTGAACCATTTGAACCACTGCTTCCACCATCCTGCTTTTCCTTCTTTGCTTAGGACTGGTTTTCCATCTGAGCTCTTGATATTCATACAGGTGGTTCTCTTTCCTCCAAAGATCTCTTTATTTTTCCTGTAGATTGTATCTGTCTTACCCCTAGTGATATATGCTTCTACATGCTTACATTTGTCCGCTAGCGATTTTGCACTTCCTGTCGATCTCAATTTTGAGACGTTTGTACTCCTTCTCGCCTGCTTCCTTTACTGCATTTTTATATTTTCTTCTTCTATCAATTAAATTCAATATTTCTACTAGCCCTCGTCTTCTTACCTACTTGTTCCTCTGCTGCCCTCATTATTTCATCTCTCAAAGCTATCCATTCTTCTTCTACTGTATTTATTTCCCCTGTTCTTGTCAACCGTTCCATAATACTCTCTCTGAAACTCCCTACAACCTCATGTTTTTTCAATTTATCCAGGCCCCATCTCCTTAAATTCCTACCTTTCTGCAGTTTCTTCAGTTTTAATCTACAGTTCATAACCAATAAATTGTGGTCAGGGTCCACATCCGACCCTGGAAATGTCTTATAATATAAAAACTGGTTCCTAAATCTCTGTTTTACCATTATATAATCTATCTGAAACCTTCCAGTGTCTCCAGGTCTCTTCTACGAATACAACCTTCTTTGATGATTCTTAAATAATGTGTTAGCTATGATTAAGTTATGTTCTGTGCAAAATTCTACCAGGCGGCTTACTCCAGTGAATATTCACCTACTACTTTCTCTTTTGTGTTAGCAGAAGAACCAACACCATGTTACGAGTGGAGGCCGAAATGCACGCGTTTTAGCTCACGCAGGCTGGCGTGAGGAGGGAAGAACTATACCGATGTGAGGTCTGGAACCTGACAAGGAATGAGAATTCAGAAAGCGGACATAATTAGTTTGACACTTAACTTTAATCCATTAATGATGAACGTCGCTCTTGACGGTACATGATTCACAATTTTATCTGTTCAGAATACATTCTTGAAGAATATGACGCCTTGCTAGGTCGTAGCAAATGACGTAGCTGAAGGCAATGCTAAACTGTCGTCTCTGCAAATGAGAGCGTATGTAGACAGTGACCCATCGCTAGCAAAGTAGGCTGTACAACTGGGGCGAGTACTAGGGAGTCTCTCTAGACTAGACCTGCCGTGTGGCGGCGCTCGGTCTGCAATCACTGATAGTGGCGACACGCGGATCCGACGTATACTAACGGACCGCGGCCGATTTAAAGGTTACCACCTAGCAAGTGTGGTGTCTGGCGGTGACACCACATTCCCTTCTCTTTCTTTTCCTAAAATGGAATTCCAATCCCTCACGACCACTAAATTTTCGTCTCCTTTAGCTATCTAAATAATTTATTTTATCGCATCATACATTTCATCAATCTCTTGATCATCTGCGGAGCTAGTTGGCATATACACTTGTACTACTGTGGCAGGCGTGGGCTTCGTGTCTATCTTGGGTTCACTATGCTGGTCGTAGTAGCTTATCCGCGTTCCTATTTTTTATTCATTATTAAACCTACTCCTGCCTTACCGCTATTTGATTCTGTATTTATAATCCTGCATTCACCTGACCAGAAGTCTTGTTCCTCCTGCTACCGAACTTCACTAATACCCACTATATCTCAATTGAACATGTCCATTCACCTTTTTAAATTTTATAACACACCTGCCCGATTAAGGGATCTTACATTCCACGCTCCAATCCGTAGAACGCCAGTTTGGTTCTCCTGATAACGACATCCTCCTGAGTAGTCCGGAGATCCGAATGGGGAACTATTTTACCTCTGGAATATTTTACCCAAGAGAACGCCGTCATCATTAAACCATGCAGTATAGATACATACCCTCGGGAAAAATTACGGCTATAGTTTCCTCTTGCTTTCAGCCGTTCGCAGTACCAACACAGGAAGGCCGTTTTGGTTAGTGTTACAAGGCCAGATCAGTCAATCATCCAGACTGTTCCCCCTGCAACTACTGAAAAGGCTGCTGGCCCTCTTCAGGAACCACACGTTTGTCTGGTCTCTCAACGGATACCCTTCGTTGTGGCTGCAACAATGGTACGGCTATCTGCATCGCTGAGGCATGCAAGCCTCCCCACCAACGCCAGGTCCATGGTTCATGGGGGGATATAAGACACGTGCGGCTGCAAATGTCGGGAATTACCCGAAAAGTGGGTGAGAAATGTTGAGCATGTGATGTTAGCAGCACTTGCAGCGGTTGAGCTAGGGCGTGAAGGAATAATTGAGCGATGCAATACTTGCATTCGGACAACCAGTGCAAATTTCGAACACCTTTTGTAATTGTGATCTGTTGTAAAAATAGAAGTAACAAATTACCGTTTCGACTAACGAGAGGAAAGCTGTTTTTATTTTGTGTTTCTTTCCTTTTGTCCTTTCTTTTTCTGTTTAGTTAGGTTATTTAGTGAAGAAAACATAGGTCAGTTGCTGATAACAACGCAGTTTGGAAGCTTATACTCATTTACGTGTGAATACGGTAGGGTTTTGTTGTACTGCACTTTACAATAAAGCAACAGAGATCGCGAGACCGGTAAATAAAATAATAAATATTACCTAACTCTAAACGAGTAACTGTCTAACCCAATGAAAAAAAAAAAAACTGCCTGCCAGACGCAAGACTCGAACCCAGAGCCCCACGCCCTGAATTAGCACATATGGGTGCGGAGACACATCGAAATGAATGATTAAGTTGGGTTGGGATGATCAGGAACGACAGCCCAATAGGCTCAACTGCGGCACGTGCGGCGATGTACGTCATCTACTGACGTCACATGTTCAACATTCTACTTTCGTGGTATTTCCTGTAATCTGCGGCCCCATGTGTTTTATATTAAATTACTATCTCGGTGTCTTCTACGTGGCTTCAGAGATTTATAAACGTTAGTAAGAATCACCCAGTGTTAGTGTTTTACATTTGAATATAACAAGTTGATTACATCTTTAGATGCCACATGATAAATGAATAGAAAGCCATGTGGGAAGAAACTCAACAATCAACCTGCATCTTGTACTGAATATCATTCCGCTTTACTAGGGTGCTATGCCCTTGTGATACACAGTGAAACACCAGAACCCAGATAACTGTTGAAGAGGGCTATGTAGGACGACCAGAGAAGGGTTAGTTTGGTCGTCCTACAGTTTTTCAATTTCAATCAGAGCCACGTGGTAATTTAATGCACGTCACATATCGAAAGCACAGAGTGACAATCGTGTTAAGTGCCAGAAAGAATCCTCGGACAGACCAGTATCTAATCTACATTTACACCTATATCCACAACTACTGCGAAGTAGATGGCAGGGGGTACTTCCCATTGTACCAGTAACTAGGGTTACTTCCCGATTCATTCGCGTAATGGAGTGCGGGAACAATGTCCGTTGAAATGAATCTACGTACGTTGTATTTAACCTAATCATGTCTTCATGATCACTGCAGGAGCAACACGTAGGAATTTGTCGTATAACTGTACAGTCATCGTTTAAACCAGGCATTTGACCCTGAATAAAGAAAAGTGTGAAGTTATTCACATGAGTACTAAAATAAATCCGCTAAATTCCGATTACGCGATAAGTCACACAAATCTGAAGGCTGTAAATTCAACTAAATACTTAGGGATTACAGGTACAAATAACCTAAATTGGAATGATCACGTACATAATGTTGTGGGTAGAGCAAACCAAAGACTGCGATTCATTGGCAGAACACTTAGAAATTGCAACAGATCTACTAAAGAGACTGCTTATACCTCACTTGTCCGCCCTTCTGGAGTATTGCTGTATGGTGTCGGATCCGCATCAGATGGGACTGACGAATCACATCGAAAAAGTACAAAGAAGAGCAGGTTGTTTTCTATTACAGCGAAGTAGGGGAGATAGTGCCACAGACATTATACGTGAATTTAAGTGGCAATCATTAAAAAAAAGGCGTTTTCCGTTGCGACGGGATCTTCTCATGAAATTTCAATCACCATTCTTCTCCTCCGACTGCGAAAACATTCTGTTGGCACCCACCTACATAGGGAGAAATGATCATCGCGATAAAATAAGAGAAATCAGGGCTCGCACCGAAAAATTTAAGTGCTCGTTTTTCCCGCGCACCGTTCGAGAGTAGAACGGTAGAGACACAGCTTGAAGGTGGTCCATTGAACCCTCTGCCAGGCATTTAATTGTGAATAGCAGAGTAATCACGTTAGATGTAGATGTACATTTGGCTCATGAAACTCTGTTAGTAGGCTTTGTCGACATAGTTTGCCTCTCTCTTCGAGTCTGCCAGTTCAGCTTCTTCAGCAACCCTGCGACGCTCTCCCAGGGGGTCGCACAAAACAGTAACCGTTCGTGCAGCCATTCTCTGAATGCCGGAAGTGGACGCCCTCTCCAGATCGGACGTGACGGTAATCTCGCGACAAGGCGGTGTGGAATGCGGTAGCGCGTGCGGTCAGTCCGCTGGGTGTGACCCCGCCTCGCGACGTCACGTAATTTACGAGATGGCGCGCCCCGGCCGCAGTAAATCTGAGTCCCGCTCCGCTCCACTTGCCGGCTGTCGCAGCGCCGGCACATCAAAGGCGCCGCCTCCGCGCGACGGCCCCATCACGATACCTCGCATTTATTATCGCTCCTCACGACGTGAGTGAAAGCTTTTTAATCAGTTTCATGCACAGACTCGAGATCGGCGTCTACTCCGAACAACTTCGTTTTTTAGAGTCAACAAGTTTTGCCCAAACCACGAGCGTACTACTTCCTATCAACTGCAGTCACTACACACCCCACACCAGGGCCCCCACCCTCCCAGTTCATCTTTCTGTACTTTTCTCGTCGCCAGGATACTGTCGTATCCCTAGGACATATCCATTTCAGAACGTCGTACACCATGGATGAGACTGTCGGTGTCGCTGTAGACCAATATTATAGTCGATTCGTCTCCCTAGTTCGAGTCAACGAGTTTAAATTTCGTAGAGTGGCTATACGTCTGACATGTCTGAAACAAAGTGAATAACCCCCCCCCCCCGCCATTTTATATATAATCAAGGGCGTCGTCTGTTGTGTCACCCAAGTTGAAACTGACTGACTGACTTCAAATAGCTCATACTAGCTTTATTTTTTCTCAAAAAACAGTAAAGAGAGGAATTTCTGCGTGTCCTGGCAGCACCAATGAAAGTTTTAGCCGAAATATGGATAAAATTTTCGATGCAGATAAAACTGCAAGACGACTCAAAGCATTTTTGTTCACCCACGATAACTTCTTGTTGCTCGCAAGCTGAACGTAAATGAATGCAATGAGCCAATACCACCTGAAGATTATGGAGTATACTTCGAAATGCGTTACGGTTAGCTAATTGAAACGATATTGTTGATTGTATGAAAATGTGTAACAGTTATTAAATTACGGTCTTCTTATGTGCTACTGATGACTCATTAACAATATTATTCACCAAACTGACGAAAGTTCGCTTTTTGGACATTGGTTGGGCGATTTAATCTTTTTTTGTGTCGAAAATAAAGGACCCTTGGAACTGCATTGGGTATAAGGCGCATGTGACCATTTGAGGAGCACATGTATTTCTCTTCAAAATGATTTGAGGAGATTTAGCTCGTTACAGTTCGAAACAGTTTGTTCCGCTTCATGTTTGCTGTCCATCTCTCCGTTAGCTTATGTCATTTCGATTCGTTGAACTGAATGCTAAACACATTTTAGGTACATTTAATTCATATTTGCGAAGAAAAACTAAACGATTCACGAAATAGAGCAGTTCACTTTTGACACAGACAAACGATAGACAGTATGACGGCCAAGATAACGTTGGTTGCGCAAGGAGCACTGCGCGTTAGCCTCTCTATAAAATTTAAATTCCTTGGTTCGAGTCCCCTTTCATTTGCATAAATACAAAATGTAAAAGTTGAAATCGCTATTTGTTTTCGTTCTAACAGATGCGAACTGTTTCGGTTGCAATAGACACCATCATGCAGTATTCCAGACAATATGAGTTATGTAATACCGTAAGGTATCCAACTGCAGTTAGTGGTAGAGAATATTCGTCTGATGATGGCTATTATCACGGAAACTCATTATCTTCAGTAAAACGAAAATTAATTTAGATTTGAACTCTTACTTCTTTTATAATAATGTCAAGCACTGCTACTGAATCTACCGCGCGTGGACAAAAAAATCCGTATTGGAAGGAATAATAATAGAGAAAGAATTAAGAGCCACAGAACGTCCATATTGAAAAGTGTAATCAATGAAATGAAGTGCAGCAACTACAACGAAATGGTACAGATGGCGAGGGACAGAGAAGAGTGACTCATCAGCAGCACCTTCCATAAGTGTTATAGTAATAAGTATCCGTGGCGTACAGAAACAACTGACAGAGTTGAAAGCAAATAAGTCCCCAGGTACAAAAAGTACTCCGCAGCATTGGTCTCTTACTTAGTTTGCATTTATCGCGAATATCTCATTCAGCGCCAAGTCCCAATCGGCCAGACGAAAGTGCACATGAGTCCTATATATAAGAAGGGTCAAGTACGGACCCACAAAATTACAGATTAATATTCTTAACATGGGTTTGCTGCAGAATCCTTGAACATATACCCAGTTCTAATATAATAAACTCCTTTGAGAGGGAAAGGCTTCTGTCCACAAATCAGAAGGTTTCAGAAATGTTGCTTGCCTCTTCTCGTATAATATCGTGCGAACAATGAGTGAAGGGCAACAGACGTATTCCATATTCTCAGATTTGAGTAAAGCATTTGACATGGTGCCACACCGCTTACTGTTAACGAAAGTGCTAGCATACGGAATAGGTTCCCAGGTATGTGAGTGGCTCGAAGACTTGTTAAGTGATAGAACTCAGTGTGTTATCCTCGATGGGGAGTGTGCATGAAAGACAAGAGTATCGTCGGCAGTGCCCCATGGAAGCGTGATAGGACGTCGTTATGATAAGGTTGACAGGGAAAGCAGCAGTCTGCGACTGTTTTCTGATGATGCTGAGATGTACGGGAAGATGCCGTCGTTGAGTGACTGTAGAAGGATACAAGGTGACTCAGACAAAATTTCTACTTGGTGTGATGAATGGAAGATAGCTCTAAATGCAGAAAAACGTAAGTTAATGCTGATGGGCAGAAAAAACACACCCCTAAAGTTCAAATACGGGATTGGGAGTGTGGGTTGGGTTGTTTTGGGGGAGGAGACCAGCCCGCGACGTCATCGGTCTCATCGGGTTAGGGAAGGACGGGAAAGGAAGTCGGCCGTGCCCTTTCAAAGGAACCATCCCGGCATTTATCTGGAGCAATTCAGGAAATCACGGAAAACCTAAATCACGATGGCCGGACTTGGGATTGAACCGTCGTCCTCCCGAATGCGAGTCCAGCGTGCCTGCCACTGCGCCACCCCGCTCGGTTTGACAGTGTGTTGCTTGATAGTCACGTAGAGTGAATATTTAGGAATAGCGCTTCAAAGCAATCTGACATGAAATGAGCATGTAAGGACTGTAGTGGGTAAGGCGAATGGTCGGTTTCGGTTTATTCAGAGACTTTTAGGAAAGTGTGGTTCATCTGCAAAGGTGACCGCATATAGGACACTAGTGCGACCCATTCTTAAGTACTGTTCGACATCGTGGGATCCGTACCAGGTCGACTTAAACTATGGAAGCGATTCAGAGGGGGGTTGCTAGATTTGTTACCGACAGGTTCGAAAAACACACAAGTATTATAGAGATGATTCGGGAACACAAACGGAAATCGTTGGAGAGAAGGCGACATTCTTTTCAACGAGTATTACTGAGAAAATTTAGAGAAGCGGCATTTGAGGCTGACTGTTGAACGATTCTACTGCCGCCAACGCACATTTCGCGTAAAGGCCACGAAGATAAGATTAGAGAGATCAGGGCTCGTACAGAGGCATTTAGTTGATCGTTTTCACCTCGTTCTATTTGCGACTGGAACAAGAAAAGAAACGATTAGTAGTGGTACAGGGTGCCCTCCGCTACGCACCATTCGGCGGACTATGTATGTAGATGCAGATGTGCATGATGATAATATTGGTTTTTGTCGAACGACATTGTTCCTCTTCTTCAAAAAAATGGTTCAAATGGCTCTGAGCACTATGGGACTCAACTGCTGAGGTCATTAGTCCCCTAGAACTTAGAACTAGTTAAACCTAACTAACCTAAGGACATCACAAACATCCATGCCCGAGGCAGGATTCGAACCTGCGACCGTAGCGGTCTCGCGGTTCCAGACTGCAGCGCCTTTAACGGCACGGCCACTTCGGCCGGCGTTCCTCTTCTTCCTTTAGTTCCTTTTCATAGTGTCAAGTCCTAGACTGGATCAAAAACTAAGGAAATGAATGCTTTGCGAGAACAGGTTTATTCAGAAAATCAAGAGGTTACTAGCGCACTGGTACTTATTACTTTCCCACAAGGTCACCAGAGTTGTCTGCCTTTGTTTTACAAAAATTAATCTGTCGAAACACGCTTAAAATAAATCAAGATCCAAGTCTAGCAGCATTTAACTGTGTTATGCACAATATACATTACTCTGACTATGGAGAAACTGAGTGTGTGTGCAATCTGCCTCGTCTGAAGCGACGGTCGGCTTGAACCAACCCTCGACATGGCACAAGTAGTCGTGTGAGATGGCCACCTTGATTTTTGCTTATTTCGCGCATCTCTGCTGTCTCTTCAAATTTGTGACACCATAACTATACGCCTATTATCGTGACATTACACTCGCTTCATAATCGTTTATGATAGTGATGTGCACGAGGAAGCCGGGTGCTGGAGCGATTCGCAGCGGCAAGAATGACTGTACAACGTGACGCTGCACTCTATAGCGCCGTCTATAGTGTGCGCTTAGGAGTGCGTGGAGAACATTTAGAGTTGATTTTTATATTAGTTTTGATATGGTGAAGGTACTTAGCCGCTGTAGTGTTCATATGGGTTACATACAGTAAACACGCCAAGAATTGCGTTAAGAAACGAAACCACAGTTTTCAGAGCACGTACGAGAAGCTTAAACGAAAGCCAACTATACCGCTCGCACTCGCAATGAGTTACCACAGGAGGCAACAGCTGGAGCTTGTGGCACAAGTATTCTCCACCCCTCACAGTGCAGAATGCATGACGAAACCGCCTTCTTAGATGCACACCAGTGTAGTTTGCAATGAATCGCAGATGGAAGAGTTTCCCTTACATGCAGAAAACTTAATACACTTTTCACAAAATTGTCGACCACGTATCCTATAACTTTACCAGACGTTTGACAATTTTATAGACTGTTTATTTGTTTGATCTATTGCTTGCTGTCATACGGCCTACTGATTCTGCAAGAGACTATTCTAGACAGCTTACTATTGGTGTACGCATTTTAGTGTAATAAAGAGTGTCAATTATTCAAAAACAGTCTTAATCGCATTTATTATTATTATACCGCCAGCCGGTTTCAACCCGACGTAGGGGTCATCTTCTGGGCGTTTACACCATTGGTCGACTGCTGGTGGTGTCACTCCTGTCTACATAACGGCAGGAAACTATCAAACTGCTGGTGGTGTCACTCCTGTCTACATAACAGCAGGAAACTATGCCGTTATGTACACAGGAGTGAAACCACCAGCAGTCGACCAATGGTATAAACGCCCAGAAGATGACCCCTACATCGGGTTGAAACCGGTTGGCGGTATAATAATAATAATAATTGCGATTAAGACTGTTTTTGAATAATTGAGTAATCATACTAATCGCTGCTTCATCTCCACAACTATGTTGTCCAAAAATCTAATAAAGAGTCTTCCTGTGAGACATGTGTCCTCACAGTCTGCTACTGCCACTATTTAAGATAACAAACACAATGAACATGTTACGATGAGAAGTGCGAGGTATACAGGAGAATCATAAAATCCGAGAAACATCTTTAAAAAATTGACGTAGGTGAATGGCTAAACATAACGTCACAAATAATGAAGTAAGGGAAAGACAAAATCTCCAATTTGAACATGGAGACGGCAAGTTAGTTTGGAAAACCGCTGACGGAGGTGCCAACGACCGCAGTTGCTGAAAATAGCACTGAACCAGACAGAGAAATCACTTGAACATTTTGTGTGCTTGAAGTTGTGTACAGCCAAACGGTAGCGCGCATGCAAAGAGCTTTCCGTGGCAAGTTTCACGTAACACCAGCGCACTGAAGTGGAACTAGAAGTTCGAGAAGAAAGGTTGTTTGTGCGATGAAAAACAAGGGCGGGCCGACCAGGCGTGTCAAAACAGATAGCGGACCGTATGATGGGGGTGACATTGCGAAGACCCGTAAAGTCTACCTACCGATCTCTACATGAATACTCTGCAGTTCAAAGACGGTTCATCGAACCACCTTCAAGCTATTTCTCTGCCGCTCCACTCTCGAACAGCGCATGGTTAAAATGAACGTCTTATTATAATGATCATTTCTCCCTATGCAGGAGGGCGCCAACAAAATATTTTCACACTCTGAGGAGAAAGGTGCTGATTGAAATGTCATGAGAGTATCCTGCAGCAACGAAATACGACTTCGTTTTAAAGACTGCCACCTCAGTTCGCATATCACACCCGTGGCATTGTCACCCCTATTTCGTCATAACACAAAACGAACTGTCTTCTTTCAACTTTTTCTATGCCTCCATCGATTCTGTCTGACGTGAATACTCCAAAAGAGGGCGGACAAGCATAATGTAAGCAGTCTCTTTAGCAGACCTGTTGCATTTTCTAAGTGGTAAGCCGATATATCTCAGTCTTTGGTTTGCTTTCCCCACAACATTATCTGTATGATCGCTCCAGTTTCAGTTATTCGTAGTTGTAATCCCTAAGTTTTTAGTTGAATTTACAGCCTTCATATTTGTGTGATTTAACATGTAACCAAAGCTTAGCGGATTCCTTTTATTGCCCATATGGATGAATTCACACATTTCATTATATAGACTGAATTGCCACCTTTCGCACCATACAGATACTTGTATAAATCATCTTGCAGTTTGTTTTCATCATCTGATGACATTACAAGACGGTAAATCACAGCGTCACCTGCAAAAACTCTAAGAGGGCTACTCAGATTGTACCTAAACCGTTTAAGTAGAGCAGGAGGAGCAGAGGTCCTGTAACACTTCCTTGGGGAGAGCCAGATATTAGTTATGTTTTCCTCGACAACTTTCTGTCAGTTACTACGAACTAATATCTTTCTGATAGGAAATCATGAATCCAGTCACGCAAGTGAAATGATGTATCATAGGCACCATATCTGATTAGAATTCGCTAGTAGGCAGACAAGGCCGGCGTCACCCTACACTGTGGATTATCTACATTCAGGTGCAAGCATACATTCAGGGGCAATCCTATTGTTCTACTTTGGTTGACAGGTCCTTAACCTATTGTTCAGTTAAGGAGTTTTCCATGTCACCCCTACCCGTCCTCCTCTTCCTCCCCCTCACCCTCCTCCTCCTCCTCCTCCCCCATCCATCTGAGAACTGCCCTCGCCGAAACAAGAACACTTTTGCGGTCAGTCTGATTAATTAATTAAATCGATCAATTAATTAAACCCTCCTCTGGGAGCCCCCCAGCCCTCCCCCTTCCTCCCCCCCCTCTCCGGAAACTGGCGGGGAAAAGACTCAGTTGATCGGACATTTGGCGGAAATCGATGACAATGTATGGAATATTGTTTAAACAATTAAGACAATGTATGGAATATTGTTTATTTAAACAATTTATGGCATAAAAACTGTGTATCAAAATAGTTTATTTATTTATTTAAAGGATTTGGTGGAAAATCGATTGTGGTATGTCGTGTTCAGAGAGGGAGTGAGAAAGATATGTTGTAATTACAAGGGCTTACCTCGATCGATGCTTTCTCTGTCTAGTTCAGTGCTATCCTGTAAAGAATCTACAAGCTAAAGAGTACGTTCAGGGACACAGAACTCGGTGTACAGCACAAGGAAACTCATCTCTAATCTAACTCAGACTAATAAAGTTCATTGGGAGTTCACTTCTGGCACTAATGCTTTCAGCTTCTTCTATTCAATGCACAGTGCTACGATATACGGCTTGACGTAACTCTGTCAGCTGCCTTCTATCTCACGGTCCTGAGACTATCTTCTCAGTATTATCTCGATCCCGAAGTGACTCCAAATGTTCTAAGACCTCATCCTGGCGACGCTCGCCACATGGGTAGCGTCCCAGACGACTACCAACTGTGCTCTCCTTGGGTTGGGGCGGACCCCCTTTTTATAACGCTCGTCGAGTTTCTAGAACATTCCCTCAGATGCCCATCGCCAACGAGGAGTGTACATTACCCTCTATGGGAAACTCACCGGATATTTGTGTCACTCTCACGAGCTGCTATCCGGGACCTCGGTCACGCGCTGATTGACCAGAGGCTGCTTCCATGTGCACTTAGATTCGGGAGGACGACGGTTCAA
This sequence comes from Schistocerca nitens, assembly GCF_023898315.1. Taxonomy (NCBI): domain Eukaryota; kingdom Metazoa; phylum Arthropoda; class Insecta; order Orthoptera; family Acrididae; genus Schistocerca; species Schistocerca nitens. Next base: position 507,672,727 of record NC_064618.1, on the reverse strand, counting down.
TCCCGCGTCCGGCCACCCTGATTTACGTTTTTCGTGATTTCTCTAAATCGCTCCAGGCAAATGCCGGAATGGTTTCTGTGAAAGGGCGCGGCCGACTTCCTCCCCCGTCCTTTCCAAATCCGATGAAACCGATAACCTCAGTGTTTGGTCTCTTCCCTCAAACAACCCAACCCAATCCATGTGTACTTAGCCTGTGTACCGACCGTCGCCAGTCTGTTGCTGTTTGAATACCCGATTGCACCAACCCCTCTGTCGTCTTCTCAAGCGGCGCCTTGCTTATAACATTGAATTTAATGCCGTATTCCATCCCTAAAGTGGATTTCACGACAGGTGTATAGAATCTTGTTTAAACAATTTAGACAATAAAGTTTATCTATTTGTTTAAATAATTTGGTGGGAAATCAGTTACAGTGTATGAAATATTTCTTAAACAATTTAGAGAATGTGTGTAATATCGTTTATTCAAACAATTTATGGGATTAGAGGCTGTGTATGGAATATAGTTTACTTATTTATGTAAACAATTTGGTGGCAAATAGATTGCAGTGTGTGGAACATTGTTTAAACAGTTTAGACAATTTGTGGAATATTGTTTATTTATACAATTTATGGGTTACGAGCTGAGGCATGAAATATTTAAACAATTGCGATGCTTTTTCATTTCAAACGGATAAGGAAACACATATTTACTCTGTCACAGACCTCTTAAACATATCTGAAAAATTTTCTCGCGTCTCACCAAGCACGCAGGTTGTCTGGAGTTGGGATGCACCGGAGGGATTTTGGAAACGCCAGCGGGCTTGCCGCACCACTGTCAGCTGTCGGCTGCTGTCTCGAGTGCTCCGTATGCGTGAACCTACCTGTAAGATACAGGCGCACCTGAGAGACGCCTTCCTTCCAAGGCAAATACCTGATTGGTAATCGATCCTGAAATACTGCTGAAAGTCATAAATAATTAATTTCCGGTCACATGATCGTGATGTAGGAAATATAAGGTGGACATGGTAGCTATTTTAAACACACACACACAAATTGACGATGTCACAAAACCAGTAGCAGCCTGACTCGAAATACACTTAAAAAATGAACAAAAAAAGATCGTTGCATGCAAAGAGAGAGAGAGAGAGAGAGAGAAAGATACAGATGAAGTTTACTTTGCAGATGATATAGGAACTAGCATGGGATATTTCGTCCCGCAATGAGCTCTAAACTTCCCCAGCCGTCCTGGAGCACTCCCTTGCGGCGCATTTCAACAACTGCTTCAGGAGTTATTAAATCTGGTGTGGAATATCACATCTTGAAGATGCCACAAATGTTGCTTCAGAAGATTAACCACGCGAAATATTAATTAAATCGTTAATATAGTCTTTAAACAATTTGCGTCACATAGTTTAAAACTATTCTAATTAAAAAAGATAGACACTACACAGCAGTTTGCTTGCATAAGCAATAGTGTCTTGGTTTTCACGAAAAACCTCATTAAATAATCCAAACCTACTGTTATTTGACGTCACGCGATGATATATGAAATAATAGTTGGATTTCAAATTTCTATGTGAATTTATACTGTCACTGTTATCGAGTTCCTGACCATTAAATACCTGCTAAGTGTATTTTCTTTTTTAAAGGGCGATAGAATTCCTAAATTGACTGGTTCTCTCCGCTGCACCAGGAGGAAGGAGGAAAGCGTCTACCACGTGATGGTGTAGTAGCAACAACAACAGCAAATATCATTGCAAGACGAAGTCCACTGCGATGTATTGAGAAGCACGAACCGTGACACACTTAAACAGCGATCCAATACGTAGTAATAAGTTGTCATGGTAGATGTCAGAGATTGCTATCAGTCAGGAATCTGACGTAGCGTTTGGGTTTTTAAAGCAATATAGGATTCCTACATTCTGGAGGAGGAACGCCTACTGCATGACAGGATAGAGACAACAGCAAATACCACTACAAGACAGAGTCCACTGCAATGTATTGAGAAGCACTAAACACGAGACACTTAAACCACGATCCAGTCCGAAGCAATAGTTGCCATGGGTAGATGTCGGAGATAGCTGAAACACTCTTACATCCCACGTACTCAGCTTCCGGACGCCCACGTGCACCATACCGCAGTACAGCGCCAACGGCCAGAGGTCGGCGAAAACTACCGCCACGATCACAGCTGCAGTTGTAGTAGCACTAATATGCCAGAGTGCACCACCCACCACCATGGAGAGCATCCGGGGATGATTGGACTGGTAGGGTCCGCATGTTATCAATACAGTCAGTGGAAACACCCATCATTTTGAATCTTCTCTCACACAACACACACATCTGCTTCTGTTGCGCTTCCCCAGCACACTGGTCACTTCACCAGAGCTCTTGATGCCGTGGGCAAAATCAGACATGTCGGCGCATTCCTTGTAGCCATCGCAGGTTGGGCTAATAATGTTACTTTCGGTCGCTGACTCCTCGTGACCACCTTGCAGCCAGCCGCAGTGCACTGCAAAACAAGCAGCTGCAGCTTGGACATATACAGTAGTTCAAGCCAATACCACTCCGACATAGCCCCCCCCCCCCCCTCAGAGTTTAAAAAATCCACTTTATGCAATCCGAAATAGCAATATTGTTGACCATAAGCTTCGAATTTCTCAAGTGAAATGTAGATTTCTTCCTTTATACGAGTCATTCTCGAAAACAGAAGAAATCGAGGCATACACGCTCTTTCACATGCCCGAAGTATCGTTACTTGTTGTGAAAATCCTGTAACAGTAAGGCATAGGCTACATTTCTTCTACGTATTCTCTAATCAGGTAACCGGACTGTGAACGGATTATTCTGTTTGATGTTCTGAATCACCATGCGACGATAAACTTTAAAGTGTACTGCCGGCCGGTGTGGCCGAGAGGTTCTAGGCGCTTCAGTCTGGAACAGCGCGACCGCTAAGGTCGCAGGTTCGAATCCTACCTCGGCCATGGATGTGTGTGATGTCCTTAGGTTAGTTAGGCTTAAGTAGTTCTAAGTTCCAGGGGACTGATGATCTCAGGTGTTAAGTCCCACAGTGCTTAGAGCCATTTTCTCTAATCAGGTAAGAAAAAATCTTTTCTTATCTTTTATGTCATCCATGACAGGACTGGAATATTAAACTCATTTTTGGCTCATGATGAAGTTCTAAGATTTACCTCTATCACGCGGATGGCTCCTCACTTTCGAAATCTCATAAAGTAACCAAATGCCTCGCCACATACGAAGTCTCTTAAGATAACAGCACAGAGAAATTGTAAATATCAGGTTTATACCATGAACCATCGACCTTGCCGTTGGTGGGGAGGCTTGCGTGTCTCAACGATACAGATAGCCGTACCGTAGGTGCAACCACAACGGAGGGGTATCTGTTGAGAGGCCAGACAAACGTGTGGTTCCTGAAGAGGGGCAGCAGCCTTTTCAGTAGTTGCAGGGGCAACAGTCTGGATGATTAACTGATCTGGCCTTGTAACACTAACCAAAATGGCCTTGTTGTTCTGGTACTGCGAACGGCTGAAAGCAAGGGGAAACTACAGCCCTAATTTTTCCCGAGGGCATGCAGCTTTACTGTATGATTAAATGATGATGGCGTCCTCTTGGGTAAAATATTACGGAGGTAAAATAGTCTCCCATTCGGATCTCCGGGCGGGGACTACTCAAGAGGACGGGGTTATCAGGAGAAAGAAAACTGGCGTTCTACGGATCGGAGCGTGGAATGTCAGATCCCTTAATCGGGCAGGTAGGTTAGAAAATTTAAAGAGGGAAATGGATATGTTAAAGTTAGATATAGTGGGAATTAGTGAAGTTCGGTGGCAGGAGGACCAAGACTTCAGGTCAGGTGAATACAAGGTTATAAATAATAAATCAAATAGGGCTAATGCAGGAGTAGGTTTAGTAATGAATAAAAAAATAGGTGTACGGGTAAGCTACTACAAACAGCATAGTGAACGCATTATTGTGGCAAAGATAGACACGAAGCCCACGCCTACTACAGTAGTACAAGTTTATATGTCAACTAACTCTGCAGATGACGAAGAAATTGATGAAATGTATGATGAGATAAAAGAAATTATTCAGGTAGTAAAGGGAGACGGAATTTAATAGTCATGGGTGACTGGAATTCGTCAGTAGGAAAAGGGAGAGAAGGAAACATAGTAGGTGAATATGGATTGGGGCTAAGAAATGAAAGAGGAAGCCGTCTGGTAGAATTTTGCGCAGAGCATAACTTAATCATAGCTAATACCTGGTTTAAGAATCATCAAAGAAGGTTGTTTACATGAAAGAACCCTGGAGATACTAAAAGGTATCAGATAGATTATATAATGGTAAGACAGAGATTTAGGAACCAGGTTTTAAATTGTAAGACATTCCAGGGGCAGATGTGGACTCTGACCACAATCTATTGGTTATGAACTGTAGATTAAAACTGAAGAAACTACAAAAAGTTGGGAATTTAAGGAGATGGGACCTGGATAAACTGAAAGAACCAGAGATTGTACAGAGTTTCAGGAAGAGCATAAGGGAACAATTGACAGGAATGGGGGAAAGAAATACAGTAGAAGAAGAATGGGAGCTTTGAGGGATGAAATAGTGAAGGCAGCAGAGGATCAAATAGGTAAAAGACGAGGGCTAGTAGAAACCCTTGGGTAACAGAAGAAATATTGAATTTAATTGATGAAAGGAGAAAATATAAAAATGCAGTAAATGAAGCAGGCAGAAAGGAATACAAACGTCTCAAAAATGATATCGACAGGAAGTGCAAAATGGCTAAGCAGGGATGGCTAGAGGATAAATGTAAGGATGTAGAGGCTTATCTCACTAGGGGTAGGATAGATATTACCTACAGGAAAATTAAAGTGACCTTTGGAGAAAGGAGAACCACTTGCATGAATATCAAGAGCTCAGATGGAAACCCAGTTCTAAGCAAAGAAGGGAAAGCAGAAAGGTGGAAGGAGTATATGGAGGGCCTATACAAGGGCGATGTACTTGAGGACAATATGATGGAAATGGAAGAGGATGTAGATGAAGATGAAATGGGAGATATGATATTGCGTGAAGAGTTTGACAGAGCACTGAAAGACGAGTCGAAACAAGGCCCCGGGAATAGACAACATTCCATTAGAACTACTGACAACCTTGGGAGAGCCAGTCCTGACAAAACTCTACCATCTGGTGAGCATGATGTATGAGACAGGCGAAATACCCTCAGACTTCAAGAAGAATATAATAATTCCAATCCCAAAGAAAGCAGGTGTTGACAAATGTAAAAATTAACGAACTATCAGTTAAATAAGTCACAGCTGCAAAATACTAACGCGAATTCTTTACAGACGAATGGAAAAACTGGTAGAAGCCGACCTCGGGGAAGATCAGTTTGGATTCCGTAGAAATGTTGGAACACGTGAGGCAATACTGACCCTACGACTTATCTTAGAAGAAAGATTAAGGAAAGGCAAACCTACGTTTCTAGCACTTGTAGACTTAGAGAAAGCTTTTGACAATGTTGATTGGAATACTCTCTTTCAAATTCTGTAGGTGGCAGGGGTAAAATAGAGAGAGCGAAAGGCTATTTACAATTTATACAGACAGCAGATGGCAGTTATAAGAGTCGAGGGGTATAAATGGGAAGCAGTGGTTGGGAAGGGAGTGAGACAAGGTTGTAGCTTATCCCCGATGTTATTCAATCTGTATATTGAGCAAGCAATAAAGGAAACAAAAGAAAAGTTCGGAATAGGTATTAAAATCCATGGAAAAGAAATAAAAACTTTGAGGTTCGCCGATGACATTGTAATTCTGTCAGAGACAGCAAAGGACTTGGAAGAGCAGTTGAACGGAATGGACAGTGTCTTGAAAGGAGGGTATAAGATGAAAATCAACAAAAGCAAAACGAGGATAATGGAATGTAGTCGAATTAAATCGGGTGATGCTGAGGGTATTAGATTAGGAAATGACACACTTAAAGTGGTAAAGTCGTAAAGGATGGTTCAAATGGCTCTGAGCACTATGGGACTCAACTGCTGTGGTCATCAGTCCCCTAGAACTTAGAACTACTTAAACCTAACTAACCTAAGGACATCACACACATCCATGCCCGAGGCAGGATTCGAACCTGCGACCGTAGCAGTCGCACGGTTCCGGACTGCGCGCCTAGAACCGCGAGACCACCACGGCCGGCAGTCGTAAAGGAGTTTTGCTATTTGGGGAGCAAAATAACTGATGATGGTCGAAGTAGAGAGGATATAAAATGTAGACTGGCAATGGCAAGGAAAGCGTTTCTTAAGAAGAGAAATTTGTTAACATCGAGTATTGATTTAAGTGTCAGGAAGTCGTTTCTCAAAGTATTTGTATGGAGTGTAGCCATGTATAGAAGTGAAACGTGGACGATAAATGGCTTAGACAAGAAGAGAATAGAAGCTTTCGAAATGTGGTGCTACAGAAGAATGCTGAAGATTAGATGGTTTGATCGCATAACTAATGAGGAGGTATTGAATAGAATTGGGGAGAAGAGGAGCTTGTGGCACAACTTGAATAGAAGAAGGGATCGGTTGGTAGGATATGTTCTGAGACATCGAGGGATCACCAATTTAGTATTGGAGGGCAGCGTGGAGGGTAAAAATCGTAGAGGGAGACCAAGAGATGAATACACTAGACGGATTCAGAAGGATGAAGGTTGCAGTAGGTACTGGGAGATGAAGAAGCTTGCACAGGATAGAGTAGCGTGGAGAGCTGCATCAAACCAGTCTCAGGACTGAAGACTACAACAACAACAACCATTTATATCACTTTATAAATTGAGTAATACGTCTGATCTCATTATGATGGTTGCATCTCCTGTGTAGGTGGGAGGTGGATAAATCGTTAAAAGATATCGTCACAACGAAAAAAACATCAGGTCAAGAATCATATCCATAGTACCCTAGCCATCGCTTTCACCCACCAGATGGCATACTACCGATATCAATTTGGTAGGCTAATTAATTACATTGAGCATGAGAGTCACTGCATGGCGAGTAATTTTCTTTTTCTGTAGTTAGATTACACTCACCAGGTAGTTCAAATTGGAACCTGTGGATGGAAGAGGAACATTATTGAGAACCAACATTTGAATCTGACCACAGAAGGATTCTTCGCCAGCAACATACATTTCACGTAAGGCCCACGCTATTAAAACATGATCACAATGACTATGATCCTGTCACCCTGTATAAAAGGCAGTCTTGGCTCTACAGACGCATACAAGATTCACTGATAGTTTTACAGTTTCTGGTATAAATGCGTCTGTGATTTGAAATCAAGTCTATCCACTCAACCACGTACTTGCATTTGATCCTATGGAGATATCTTTCAATGATTAAAACCACTAGTGAATCATATTCGTGCCACTCTCATATCTCGAAACGAGTTACCTTTTTCGAACCTATCTGCTATCGGAAAACTCCAACATTGTTTTACAGTCCCTCTTCATCTTGTAACTGCTCCTCAGTCCCTGTCCCATCCACTATGCAGCTTCAGGACCATGTTCTGACCACTCGGTTGATGTGGGAACATGTTGTCGTAGCTCCATCAACTGGGTATAATGTGTAACGCCAACTCCAAACCAAGGTTTCTCCAGCAACATGAGGTAGTAGAGAAGATAGTACAATAGGGGATTGGAAGAAGAATGAGGATTTTGCTATTGCATTACAGTCCATCTCCAAACTACATACAGGTACTGCAGTCCGAAGGAGATCTGCATCTCTCAGGTTGTATTCTTGTCTGTCGCCCAATCATTCTCTCTACCCTCGTTATTTTGTAACATCCAACAGAGAAAAACTATGAGCTATAAAAACTCAGCTAACGTCATCCGGTAGAGAACTTGATAAGGTATTACCATGACTCTGTCTTCAGATATATCGATAATAAATACTGTCTGCCTGCTGACATTGAGCATTTGTGGCGATCCTATTAAATATACATGGGTATTGATTCACTGGAGCAGGTAGCTCATGATCAAAGTCTCTTCCACAGACCAGTGTAAAGTTTCGTCTCTTGTACTGTATGGTGACCATATCCCACAGACAAATAATTGCAAGAGAGCTTCCCTATGTTATTGTCTGATACTCTGCTTCTTTTCTGCCGTAACACATTCAAGCATTATATGACTGCAGCCACATACACCGTTATCATTTTGTTTTTTCCACCACAATTTTGAGGTCTGTGTCAGGTGCTAAATTGACATTAACATGTCTCAGTCCATTGCTCTCATACTAAACTGGACATCGCACAGTGTAACTTATGCTGCTGCTATTTCTACAGCACACAGAGATAATTGAAATAAAAGACAGAGGTGGTGTTTTTATTGACAAAAAATGCGGAAGCTACCACGACATGTGAAAACTGGAAGAGTTTTACAACATTGTGGCGCGTTTCCAAACAACCGTCCGGGGATCATTGATGACCTCTACATTTAAAGTCATCTTTCACAGTGACGTGGTAGCAGAAGTCCAGGTATTCCATTTCAGCTAATTTCTAATACGGCGTCATGTACGCGATCCCTGTTTTGGTGCTAGCCACCCCCCGGAATGCATGAATGTCCAAAGGAACTTTTCATCATAATCAGAATAATACAGACACTGCAATATCGTCAGTCTGTGCCCACACCGGGCAGGTGACTTTCAAGTGCAGCATCTGACGTGCATGGGAATACACAGAGTGCGGCGCGGGAACATCATTATTTGAAACGCGTGCACACAGCGGCTGTTACTCATTGTTGCGAGGGTTTCAGTGCAATCAAAAGTGCGAGACTTAACACGGCCTTTTTTAAAAGTTAGTCATACAGCGGGCAAGATAGGAGCGCGCGTTCGCTGTTGCAGCCTACTTTTCGAACGAACGTTGAGTCATCAAAACTCAGCGTGCATTCAGGAAACAGTTCAACATCGCGTCTGCAGGTCGTGTTCCTGATGGGAAATCAATTGTTATGTGGATAGAGACCTTTATGGATACTGGAAGTGTGCAGAAAAAGAAACCAGGTCCCTCAAGAACCATCGAGAGTGTAAGGATGTCGATTTTGAATTCCCCCAAGCGATCTGCATGCAAACATACAGCTGTCCTTGCAATTTCTGAACGCACATTGAGACTAATTCTTCATGAAGAGTTTAAATTTCAACCGTATAAAATGTCAGTGGTGTACACACTTCATCCTCGTGATTTTGTTTCACGAAAAAATACATGTGAAACCTTCATCGATGAGCTGTCTCATGATGCCTTAGTGTTCTTAAGCGACGAGGCAAATTTTCATTTGTCTGGCTGCGTGAATAAATAAAATATGCGGTATTTGAGTGGCATTAACCCCCGAGAACTTCATGAGCAGCCCTGCATACAGAACATGTGACCACTATCTAAAGTTGGCATTGTTGGCCCATGGTTTTTCGAAGAGAACGATAAGGCAGTGGCGGTCACTTCTGACCATTATGTTCGATGATTAAACAGTTTTTTCTTCATGAACTTGAAGAAATGGATGTGAGTGATGTGTGGTTCCAAGAAGATGGCACAACAGCTCACGCGGCACGAACTTCGATGACCATGTTGCACGAACACTTCCCTGATCGTCTCATCTTTTTGAGGGATGATCTGCAGTGGCCAGCACGCTCGCCATATTTAGCGCCATGCGGCTTTTTCTTATGGGGCTATCTCAAATCCTTGCTAGATAGTCAAATGGTAAGGTGACCACCGTGGTAAGCGGGAAATCTGAGTTCGAGGCCCAACCCGGCACAAAGTTTCATTGTCGTCAATCCATTCTACAGATCATGGTTGTCCTTATTTGTAACTGTGAATACTTTTGATGTATTACATGACGGATGTAGTCAAAGCAGTGCTTGTTCCTTTGGACATACACGCATGTCCAAAGGAACTTTGCATCGCAATCAGAGTAACACAAGCACTGAAATATCGTATTAGATATCTGTATAGTGCGAGAAGTGGCAATTGACTCCAAATTATGAAAAGTGTTAATTCATCCATATGAATACTGAGAGATATCCGTTAAGTTTTGATTACACAATAAACAACACAAATCGAAAGCCTATCAATTCAACTAAATGCCTAGGGATTAGAGTTATGGACAACTTAAATTGGAACGATGGCACAGACAATGTTGGGGAGAAGGCAGATCAGAGACTGCATTTTGTTGGCAGAACTCTCAGAGGAAGCAATACATGCACTAAAGATACTGCTCACATTACGTTTGTCCATGCTCTTCTGGAGAAATGCTGCGTGATGTAGGATCAGATAGCATTGGCGCAGGACATGAAGAAGTTCAAAAAAGGGTATTATCGCGAAATAGGGGAGAGTGTCACGGATTGATATGTGAAATGGGGTGGCAATCATCAAAACAAAGGCGCTTTCAGTTGCGCAGGATCTTCTCATGAAATTTCGATCACCAAATTTCTCCTCCATATGCTAAGCTATGTTGCTGACGCCTACGTACAAAGGGAGAAACGATCACTGCATTTATGTAAGTGAAATAAGAGCCTGACGGAAAGATTTATGTGTTTGTTTTTCCCACTCGCTTTTCTAGAGTGGAATGGTAGAGAAATGGTCTGAAGGTGTACGAGAACCCTCTGCCAGGTATTTTACTGTAGTAGTCATGTACGTAGATGTCGAGGTTGATGTGGATGTAGATGTTCCCCTTCTTTACAGGCAACACAGCAGGCATAGGCACGCTACAGAGTTCTCACTCCCAACCCGCTGGTAAAAATCGATACTTCGTGGCCGTGTCGATATTTGTATCCTTACAATCCCTCAATGTCTGCATCTCAAATTAACATTTCAAAGCGCATTGAAATAGCTGGATCCAATACCGACGGAGTTTGATAGCTTTTATCGCGCATTCTGTCAAGATATGGAATTTAATTTGCACAAATATTTATTCAGCAATGAGAGAACTTGTTGACTTATTTACTGAATCATGCTTATAGGTGTAACACGTACCTATAACATATTAAAGTAGGGCTATTGTCCTTGTTCATTAAAAGCGACTGAAGTCCTACCGAAGTACTCAGTATTTTTTTTTTTTTTTACCATTAACATTTACCTAACGAGGGAGAGGCTTACAATGTAATCAGTAGCTCTTTGTAACAAAAAAATTGCAATGATCTAGAAAATGATTGGATTTGGCTATATATTTATTAAGGCGTTTGCTCTTCTAGTAACGATTCTTTCCGTTCATTTTGTGTCATTACGAAGTAAACGCCACCCATATTTCATGTTCCCACATACTTGTTGAGTAATGTTGTTGAGGGTAAGCAAGAGACATTCTGACGTAAATGGGGCCGCCCTCAGACACTCTTCCCGCGCATCTCAATCACTGAACGACTAAAAGGGCACTGTCCATCCCCCCCCCCTCCCGTCCTTCCCCCCCAACCCCTCCCAATTACAGGCTGCCGATGTGACTGCTTCAAAGGGCAACGAAAATTTGATGTTCATTCAATATTTCACGTAATTATTGACCAACTATAAAAATTTAAAATGATGACTTTAATCTTATGAAAAGATATAAACCCAAAAAAGCAAGTATTACAGTTAGAAACTGTGAAAATGTCAACATGAGGCAGCGCGTTAAGTTGCACTGCTCAAATTACTCTATCTTCATCCGATACTTTATAATGTGACTACTTAGTGACTTCCAAGAAACTTTAAACGTAATTTCAAATATTTCCTAAACCTTTTCTCCCTTACCTGCTTAACGTCAAATATTTAACACATTACTTCATTTGTGAAGTAATTAGAAGTTTGCAGTCCGCAACTCGTGGTCGTGAGGTAGCGTTCTCGCTTCCCGCGCCCAGGTTCCCGGGTTCGATTCCCGGCGGGGTTAGGGATTTTCTCTGCCTCGTGATGACTGGGTGTTGTGTGATGTCCTTAGGTTAGTTAGGTTTAAGTAGTTCTAAGTTCTAGGGGACTGATGACCATAGATGTTAAGTCCCATAGTGCTCAGAGCCATTTTAGAAGTTTGCAGCTGTTTTGTGGATGGTGAGTTCGATTCTTTAAAGGATCGGGGGCTTACTGGTTGAAAACAGGACAGAGCTTATACTTGGGTCGCGTAATGGGTGCCCTGAACCACACACTGTACAGTGTCTTCCCAAATTCTGATGTAGGTGTTAGGGGACGTCTCATTGGAGTTACTGTAGATGCAACTGACAACTCCCCATACTGTTTATGTATTTTTGACACTTTGGTCAATGCATTATTCATTGTAATGACTCCATTTCACATTATAAATTCCTTATTTGCTCAGTTTCTCAACTGATTGTGACATGAACTACCAAGAACTTAAGGAAGTAACATGACATGCATGACATCTAACATACAGTTGAGAAAGTGAGCAAATGAGGAATTTATGACATAACATGCACTCATTGTAACAAATACTACATTCCAGAATGAGAGTAGGAGACGAGGTACTGGCGGAAGTAAAGCTGTGAGGACGGCTCGTGAGTCGCGTTTACGTAGCTCAGGCGGTAGAGCCCTTGCCCACGAAAGGCAAAGGTCCCGATTTCGAGTCTCGGTCCGGCACACAGTTTTTATCCGCCAGGAATTTTCAGATACTACGTTGTCCAAGCTGTTTTAAAGGACATATTGAATGTTTCAGACTTGTTAAAGCTAACAAATCACCTTCAGCGAAGCATGTACACGAAACAAGGCAACAGACAGTGATTTTAAGGCAGAGAAGAGCTGGAAAATAGATATTGAAGGAAATGGAAATTTTCATCTACAGAGAAAGTGGATAAATGAGATGCTAAACAAAATTACAAATTTCAAGAACCGAAAATATTTAATGGTTGAGAACGTGTATGAATCCCTGTTCTAGTTATTTAAAATAATTTTTATACTCTCGTTTTTAAAATGAAATTGTCACGGCCTCTCCTATTGTAATATATTTCGTCGACCAGCATAAGAGGTGCGCCGGCAAGGTGTGCAAAAGACGCTGCAAGTGACTGGTAAAACCGGGATCGACACACCGATAGTTATATCGAAACAAGCTTTGGTTTGATCACCATCTTGTTTCTGCTGTACAGTAGAGTTGATTGTGACGTAGTGCTTTCTATATCCTTTGCAAGTTTATGAATAGTGGATAACAAGATCCAGGGAACCATAGCAACGGGGCTCGTTGAACACGCCACAAGAACAGTGCCGGCTTAGCCAGGTAGCAAGAGCTAGCAAATGCTACGGGCCCTGCGCATTAGGGGTCCCGCACTTGAGTGTAAAAAATATTTATCAAGTTAGATGTGAATTGTATTCTACTTACCGCCCAGTGGATGTATTTTTAGGTAATATGATATTCCACTTTAACCCGTCTGAATGATACACTATCACAAAACAACGACCTTACAAAGCGGCGTAAGAAGAACTATTCATCTAATCGAGTAGACACTTATATTACGAAATAGATAGTTGCCATTCACCATATAGCGTGCATTACACAGCTATATGGTGAATAGCAGCCATCCTTTTCATAATATTGTTACATTCCATCGTGGACTTTCCATCGTTTGATGAAGATGACACGATTTTATGCGCCATGTGTTAACATAACAAAAACAAAATTTCATTGATATCAACACTGTCTTCGTGTCAGGTCGAGAGCAACTTATTTTTCCCTCATAGAACTAAGACTTTTTAAACTATTTAGAGCGTTACTCTTCCACAGGCACACTCTTCTGTCAGGTTAGTGCATAAGTTCGTAGCGTATTTGTTTTCCATGCTGATATTTTGGTCGCTGTGGGTTTTACCGATTGTCGTTTCTTTTATAGTTCACTGTTGCTATTTAAGGTTACATATTGTCATTTGGAGATAGTGAGTGGAGCTGCAAACGCTAGAAAATCAAGTGTCAAGTGGAAAAATCATAACATTTCCGAAATAATATTCTGTTTGAGCTCAATAGAGGGGCGACAGCAGCAAAGGCAGCTAGAAACATTTGAGCAGCTTATGGGAGAATGCCACTGGACAGAGCACGGCAAGAAAACGGTTTTCTCGTTTTAAGGAGGGTAGTGATTCTCCAAGTTCAGGAAGGCCTTCGCAGTTTGATGATGATCGTTAAACGCTTTGATCCATAACTATCCAAACCAGTGTAGTCGAGAACTGGCAAATGTGGTGAACTGTGATTACTCCACCATCATGCGACGTTTTCATGCAGTGGGGAAGGTTCAAAAATCGGATGTATGGATATTGCATGCTGTAAGCCAAAATCACAAAAATTTGCGGATGGCCATTATGTGCATCTCTACCTGCTCGTGATCAATTGGCTCGTGAACAGGACTTACCATTCCTATCCCGTATAGCTACGGGTGACGAGAAATGGTGTCTTTATGCTAACATAAGGAAAAGAAAGGAATGTTTCAGCCTAAACAAAGAAGCAACTTTCCATACAAAACCCTGCGTGCATCCAAAATATATAATTTTTTGCATCTGCTGGAACAGCGACGGTGTGGTATAGTGCGACTTGCTTCCCCAAGGTGTAACCATCACTCTTGACATTTACTGTCAACAACTCAGAAAGCTTGTAGACGCAGTCCAAGAACAACGACCAGGGATATTTCTTGAAATGATGCACCACCACGATAACTTCCCCATTCTGCTAGACTGACAAAAAACTGCATACAGGAGTTGGGTCGGCAGTCATTCCTCACCTGTTTCATTCACCTGATATTTCGCCCTCATATTTCCACCTCTTCCGCTCTCTATAGTACAACCTCCAGATTTTTTTTCCTTTATTGGAATACCATTCAAATAAAACAGCTGGCAGCAGCTTAGTACGCCGCTCTTCGGCCTACAGAATTTTTAAAACATAAGAAGAGAAGAAACAATAAAAACAGGCGATAAAACGGTGACGTAAAATGTAAAACGGCGGAAAATTGTGGAAAGTTAAAACATAAAACTAATGGTGGGCGATGGTAATAAAATACACAGGAAGCAGACGGAAAAAGTAGACAGACAATTAAAGAAACACGGCGACAGTCTGGATTCTGTTCGCAAGAGATATAAAATTCACACTTTGCGACAGCATTATGTCCGTTCGCAACACTTCAGAAAAGATGCACAACACTTAACAATCACTAGGAACACTGCACTAAAAGGTCGGCACGAATATGACACTCCACAGGCAAGGGCAGATGGGAGGAGGGACCCGGACAGAGAAGGGAATGGGGAAAGGCAGAGGAAGGAAAATGCGAAAGGACTCGGGGGAGAGAAAGGAGGCAGAGAGAGGGTAGGCGGGGAAAAAAAAGAAGGGAGGGGGTGAGGGGGGTGGGGAAGAGGGAGCCCAGGAAAACGACAAAGGAAAGGAGGGGAGGTGAGGATCAGAGTTGATAGGAGGGATAAATGGAGGGAGAGAGGGCATCATCCGGGACAGGGAGTTGACGGAAGCCACCTTGGGAAAGGAGATGAAGGGTGTAAAGATGGAGGGCAGGGGGGACACAACAGTGAAGGCGCGGCAGAGGGCGGCGGTTGGAGAGGAGAGGAGCAACCAGGGGGTAAGGGGGATCAAGGCGGCGGGAGGTGTAGAGTATGCGGATATGTTGGAGGAATAGGAGCACATGGGGCAGGGCAAAGGAATCAGGTCTTAGAGGTCCTGTGCGGGGGACGGGAGGCGTATACGGAAGGCGAGGCGGAGTGCATGGCGCTCGAGGATGTGGAGGGACTTATAGAATTTGGGGGGGGGGGGGATATCCAGGCGGGACTGGCATAACAGGGGATGGCAAATCTCCAGAAACTCCCTCTCTGGATTAAAAGAGCGCTCCGAACACGTCTGGGCGAGTTTTCCGCCTCAAAACCACGTTAATTCTACGGCCGAGGAATCGAAAAGTTACTTCAGCAGTGTCAGACTGCTGTAAGTAATAAAGGAGAATATATTACTGATGACAGAAATCTCTGTTATGCGTACCTGTTGTGTTTATTAAACTTATGTGAAAACGCTACAAACTTGAGCAACAACCTTACACAATAGCGTTTCACTGTGTGCTCCCTCTAGGCATCAAACTATGGAATTGTGGGACAAATTTCTGTGCGTTTGTACCAGACCTTATGATGACATTTTTGAAGGGTATCCCGTACAGCTCGTAACAGCCGCTGCGTCTACGGATTCACCGGAGGAGCGCTACTGACTACGAGACCGTGCCTGAGCCGAGATGCAACTTCAGGCCAGTGGGCCGGGCTGCAGTTGGTTCAAATGGCTCTGAGCACTATGGGACTTAACATCTGAGGCCATCAGTCCCCTAGAACTTAGAAGTATTTAAATCTAACTAACCTAAGGACATTACACACACCCATGCCCGAGGCAGGATTCGAACCGGGCTGCAGCACCGCGCTCGCGGGCGGCACATAGGAGGCGGCCTCGCGCGTCGCGTCATTAGTACTCGGCCTTATGTAACTTTAATGCGGCCCGTAAATATACCTGCCCGTAATTTAAACCGCGCCTCATCCGCTTCTCACACTTGCACCTCACAAGGCCGCCGGAGGGTGCTGGGAAATTATAAATTCCAAATAACGGAACCTAGGTCGCATCGTACAAGGTGCTGACCTGCCCACAGCTCGTGCAAGGCGCCTTACACGATACGCCTTGACTTTCGTAGATTTTATTCCTGTGTCATGCTTAGTCACGGGCCAGAATTTTCATGACGGGAACAAGGATGAAAAGGCCATCAGGGTTAGAGACATGAAGCCTTTTGAAATATAGTCTCAGCGCCATGATTTGTTTTGTAGATGATAATGTCACCACAGGCATGAATGAATGTACACGACAACACACGATGTGACAGCACAGATGCGGGCCCGAAGTGGCAGTTCCTCAACTGCGTAATTCATAATAGTCGTCAATAGTACAGCACTTTCAAACCAAGTTGTACGTAGGACAGTCGGGCGGAGAAATCGATTGAACAGCGTAATGAACGATGAACATCAAGTAAAGTGCTCAGCTTTCTTTTTCTTCATTGTTATTTCAGTTCCCCACGAGGGGGTGGGGCTTGCAGATAATAAAACCACTCTTGTGCCAAAGTTTCTCGTGCTTAACACTTAAGTGATACTGGTAAATATAGATACCAAAAACTAAACTAAACTCCTCCCGAAGAGGCCATGAAGGCCCAAAGGTACCGACCGGCCGCCGTGTCAACCTCAGACACAGATGTCACTGGATGCGGATATGGATGGGCATGTGGTCAGCACACCGCTCTCCCGGCCGTATGTCAGTTTCCGAGATCGGAGCCGCTACTTCTCAATCAAATAGCTCCTCAGTTTGCCTCACAAGGGCTGAATGCACCCCACTTGCCAACAGCGCTCGGCAGACCGGATGGTCACCCATACAGGTGCTAGCCCAGCCCGACACGCTTAACTTCGGTGATCTGACGGGAACCGGTCTTACCACTGCGGCAAGGCCGTTGGCAAATGTAGATACCACTATTCTTAAATTCTTTTTATTGCTTTATTTGAGAGGTGGCAAGTCATTCTCTCACTTTAACAACATTGCCAGTCAGATTAACATTTATATTTCAAGTGTTTCCCAGTACTATATTTGCTACGTGTGGTTAATGAGTTTTTCTACATGAGGAAATTGGGGACATAATGTTTTTGTAACTGCATGTGTAACCTGTAGGAAACTTGTAGCTCTGTCGGTGCCGAGAGGGAGCCTTGACAAGAGGTTGACTCTGGAGCGTTTATAACGGGCCAATATGCCAACTCATACTGATAACTGGTCAACAGAAGGGCCAACCGTTGTAACTTCTGCACTGTACGTGCTGGGAAAGGTTGGGAGGATCTGAGTAGAGCAGTCAATGGTCTGTGGTCCGCAACTAGAGAAAAGCAGCTGTCATACAGGTATTGATGGAAGTGAACGACCTCATAAATGACAGTCAATCTCTCCTTTTTAAGTTGGCTGTAGTTGTTTTGGGCCTTGGTCAATGTCTTCGACGTAAATGCAGTTGGCATGTCATTGGAGCCCACTCGGTTTGATAACACCAGACCAGTGCCATAAGATGAGGAATCTACTGAAAGAATGACAGGCTAGCTGGCGTCTATGTGGACCAAACACTGATCACTTAGTAGTGCGTCTTTCAGCCACTGGAAATCTGTTTGACATTCGGCCGACCATACGAACGGAACACCCTTGTGGTGCAACCGATTTAGAGGCGCTACTATCTGAGAGGCAGTTGGGATAAAACGGATGTAATAGGTTAGCTTCCCCATTTAGGTTAGCTTCCCCATTACAGCTTGCATTTCTGGTACATCGCTTGGAGCACGCAAGTCGTGAATGACCACTAAGTGCACCTGTGGTGGATGGATGCCGTGCACATTAATCACATGGCCAAGGTACTCAAATGCAGTGAGAAAGGAGGAACAATGTGAACGGTTGCGCGTCAGTCCCCTTTTGGATAACATTTGAAGCAAAGCCTCTAAATTTCTTAAGTGTCCTGCTGGGATACGACCTGAGACAACTATATCATCTAAATAGTTAGATCAAGAAGGTACTTGCGACATCAGCTGCTCAATGTATCTCTGAAAAATAGCTAGAGTGGAAGCGGTACCAAATGGTAACCGCTGGATTTGGAATAATCCATTGTTTGTGCTCATCACAAAAATCTTCTTTGACTTTTCGTCTAAAGGCAGTTGCAGGTAGGCCTCCTGGAGCTCAATTTTTGAAAAGCAATGACCCTGACCTAATTTGACCATTAAATCTTCAGGGTGGGGCAATATTTTGTGGGTTGAAGGTTGATTTAAAGTCTGCACAGAGTCTCAGTGCACCCGATGGTTTAATAAAGGCCACCAGGGCGACTCCCATTGGCTGGCCGACACTGGCTTGACGACGTCACCGACCTCCAACCGCTGCAACTCATTGGAAACCCGATCCAATAATGCATAAAGGACAAGACGAGCATGAAAAAACCTGGGCTGCACATTGTCATTCAATGTCACATGGGCCTCTAAACTTTGGGCCTTGCCAAAACTACCATGGAACAGAGAACTGTACTTGTCACAAATGAATTAATATTGGCCAGAAACCCAGATGAATTAATTTGTAACACCTTCCTATCAGCTGACAATCAGGAAAGCTCAAAGCTATTCATGGCAATAATGTTAGAAAACTCATGGGAACACAACATATGAAATAATACTGTTTTAGGAGTATCACAGAAGGTGCCTAATAAACTGCACACTCAAAACACTGCATTAGGTTTTACATTGTACGAGTATGCTGATAACTAGTTATGTGGTTGGTGAAGCTATGAGCTTCATAACTATTCAGCACAACAGTATCACTAGTTTCTAACTGGAAATCAACACATTTGTTGAACACACGCAACTGAACATACGACTTCTTGGATTGCTGACTGATAAGTTCAGAGTTTATATTCGGGCAATCTGACGAAACAACAACAGGATCAGCGGACCGTTGTGCAGGAGACACAAAATATATCTCATTAGAGTTACTGTCTGATGTAGGATGTGAAAGCTGCTTAACACGATCCATATTTGAACATACCGACTGCATGTTGCCTTATTTGCCACATGGGAAACCCTTAGCTTTGCGGTATGGGCGCTGTGCTCTGTCGTGTGTTTGAAAGCAATGTGGGTAGGACTTCTGGGATTTTGTGCGCTGCGCCGCGGCCTTACAGAGGGCTTGGTTTGCACATGACCTAGACGTCAGACATGATCTGACCTGACTGTGTGTGTGTGTGGGGGGGGGGGGGGGGGGAGTGGATTGGCCCTTGAACTTTCTTACTCCTGACAACTGGTATTTTAGGTGCTTAAAAATCACGCTCAGTTACACCGACAGTGTCCTGTGACTCAATAAATGACAATACTGTACAATGGTCAGGGTTTGGATGCTTTAGTGTAGTAGCACAAATATGGGAATCAGGTATGTTCTGAGTAATTACATCTCTCATCATAATATCATTCTAACTTAACCCAAATGAACACTGAAAGTGACATTGTCTAGTAAGGCCACGAAGTTCTGTTATCTACTGTTTGTAGGGCTGTCTTGGCTGCTGTCTTAATCTGAAAAACTGATAACGAGCAACCATTATATGCGCTTGTGATTTAAAATGATTTGACAGTTTGTCAACTAACTTGTCGTAATAACCCTGGGTTCGGTGTGGGACGGCGGTGAGGTGAGTGGACTGCTGTAGCCTGTTGTAGGGTTGTGAACCACGCTCCGTCGTTTCTAGGTCCTCGGCTCCATACAATGCAATACAACTTGTAGGGGACTTCATGAGGTTGGTGATCTTGAATACAGTTGCACTACCAACCAGAATACACCTGAGCCTATGGTGTAGAGATAATGGTAAATACGCTGGTTACCTATTATGCCGAAGGCGTTGAAATCCGCCGTCAACTGACATAATCAGCCCAGTCTTTGCTTTGTCCCAGGAACTCGCCGAATTTAGGTGCTTGAACCGTTTGTTGAGTTGTTTCCAACTGAACAGGCTGGGGTGGTAGTCGTGGTACTGTTACAATTGCTTGCAGTGCTTGTGATAATTGTTCAATCTTTTGTCTCTGTAATTGTACAGTTTGCATTAAAGACACATCGGAAGAGACATTGTGAACACTCAATATAAGAATATAAACAAACAGAAAATCAGCGCTGCTGCAAGAGAGGGTTAGTTACAAAATATGCCACAGTGACCTAATTGCGAGCTCGGTGTCACTTTACTTGTTGTATCTGGCTTCTTGCACACTGAGATGGCTAGTAATAATGCATTTCATTAGAACACTCTGAATAAGTAATACCTTATTAATTACAACAAAAATTATCTTTACGCGCCAGGTTCGGCTGTACCTATGGAACTGCACACATGGACTTGCGGATCAGAACACTCTAAATGAGCCACGATTACTGGCGAATTGATAGAAGTTGAGAATAGTCGTACTGTGGCTTCACTACAGTCATTAAAAAACGCAAGTTCGTTGACACTTGTTGACACAGTTCTGACAGCGCTGGTGCATAGGTATAGTTCACAGGAAACTGAAGTCTCTTCACTCCCCAATGGTTGACACTGGCTGTGTCACGGCGAGCAGACAACACAAAGACTTTACTCTGACAGGAACTTCCTGGACGTGGGCAGGATATGACCTTGAACAGAATTGCCCTCCTGGTCTCTAACGACGCAATTTCAGGGCAGGGGAGTGGCAGTGTAAGTAGGCTGTTTATGTTTTCTTATTGGCAACGTTACGTAGCGCTCTATATGAAAATCACTGGCTGTGCTGTGTGCAGTCTGTGGCTAGTTTGCATTGTTGTCTGTCATTGTAGTGTTGGGCAGCTGGATGCGAACAGCGCGTAGCGTTGCGCAGTTGGAGGTGAGCCGCCAGCAGTGGTGGATGTGGGGAGAGAGATGGCGGAGTTTTGAAATTTGTAAGACTGGATGTCATGAACTGCTATGTATACTATGATTTTTCAACACTATTAAGGTAAATACATTGTTTGTTCTCTATTAAAATCTTTCATTTGCTAACTATGCCTATCAGTAGTTAGAGCCTTCCGTAGTTTTAATCTTTTATTTAGCTGGCAGTAGTGGCGCTCGCTGCATTGCAGTAGTTCGAGTAACGAAGATTTTTGTGAGGTAAGTGATTTGTGAAACGTATAGGTTAATGTTAGACATGGCCATCTTTAGTGTAATATTTTTTCTGCTTGAGCTTTGTCATGTTTAGATATAAGTTACTGCATTTGCTGCTGCTGTTTGCCAGGCATAGTGTTACTGAATTTGACTTTGTATTACTCTGTTAAGCCAGTTTTACTACGAATTTATTTTTCTTGTTTGCTGCGCATGGCCTTATATTAGTTGTAATATTGCATTTGCTTTGCTAATTTATGCTGCTTGCTTTGCCATTTGTATTTTTTATCATTGCTGTTTGTGTTAATTGGTTTGTGCTGCTGCATTGTCTCGTTCCTTAGTTTAGCATCTGAGCTCAGTAGATTTAAGTTAGCTTAAGATGGGGTAGGCTATATGAGAGAACGAGTTGTGATGATTTGGAAGAAATGCATTGAGAAGCTATAAGAAAATGGTTTGGCCAAAAAAAGTATTTTGAAAGAGGATATGAGCAAAAAAGTAGGGTTTAGGGACATCAGGTTTAGGTAGGATTTTCTTGGAAATAAATGATGAGGTAAGATAATGGAAAATAAATAATGAGGTAAGAAATATGTGAACATATAAATACAGAAAGCATGCTTGGATAGTATTTTGTTGGTGGGAACAAATGTTGAAATAAGACAAAAGATCTATGGAATGAAGTTTTAGGTTGGACTGCAGTACCAAATGTTACACTGAAAACAAACCCTGCCCTTTCCTCTTGTGTTATTCTGCTATGTGTTTGTGTACTCTTGTATATTTGTGTTTTTCCTGTCTTTATGTGTTTAGCTGATATGAGTTATATTGTGGAATTTTTCTAATAATATGTTTTTTTCTTTGTAAAGATGCTTAGACATTATTTATTCTGTTTTGTTTTAATGCTCATGTGTGAAGTTGATGTTTCAAAAGTTATTCTGATCTTTTATGTATGTACTTATGTCATAATTCCTGTAACACTGATGTATCTGTTTATTTCTATTCTTTTGTAAAGCCTGTACTACTACAAATTTATCTGTATTGTTATGTTCTTTAATGATGTATTTTGTACCTTTGTTATTGTATTCCTTTTGACACCGTGTTTCCTGCGTGCTCAAAATCATCCTTCAACTACATCCATGGAGCCACACGCTCCTTGGACCATATACTACCATACGACTACCCCTGGGATTATCTCACATGAGCAATATTACTACTCTTCGGTGCTCCCTTCTCAGAATCAAAACAGGCTCTCTCTGACACTCCTTTGCCAATACAAGCATATCTACATGTACAATACCTCAGTGTTAACGTATTTTCCGTTACAAGACTGGAATGAACTACTTCTACACAAACCACTGTTACTATTCCAGATACATACGTCACAGAATAATCAGTATTTGCACTATATGACACTTATGCTTTGTACCGCACCAGATCAAACATGCTAAGTATTCACTATCATTTACACACCACTGTACATACTATAATGGGGGACAGGGATAAGATGGAATAACCATAGTGGTAATTCGTTTATTCCATTGGGTCTTACCTTTCTTCTCTACCACTTCCCTTCTCCTTTTAAAGGAAGCGACTGACAGCTGAGTCAGGGCTTCCAGGAAACCATTAAATGGGTGGACATGTCTTACATGCGATGAAGTGAAACAGTTTGAGAGTTGTAACTTTACATTCACCACAGAAGTCATTTCAGTCATCTTATAAGAGCCCTGGCATTGCATGACATGTTTCTTTGTCTTTCCTTTTGGAATGTAGTGGTTGGTCAATGTTACCCATTGCCTAACATGCTACTTGAACAGCTTGGGCTTCTGTTTTTTACCAGTTTCTGTGCAAGGTGTTCAAGAATGTGCATATCACTCATTTGGAACAGTTTTTCGCCTATGGTAACCTCTGAAATAAAATACACTGAAGATTAATCTCATCTCTTCGTGCATGGGGATGTGCCAGCTTTTCACATATAACTCCAAATCCTACTTGCGTATTTTCCACGAATAATTCTCTTTTACATATCATTCAGTAGTTTCACAACCTCCATGCACTGCTAAGATAGAATTTTGGGCTTCCTCAACACCATATCACATAAACTTGTTACTATATCTTAATGTCTTCTGCACTTTGCTTATACAATACTCAGTCATCAACAAAGAATGGAGCCTGAGTCACAAACTGCCTTTGTCAGTGACTTGAATCTTTCACCACTTATCTGCAGAATTGCCAACATGATCAACTGCATGTGCCTTACGACTCAGTCTGTCAACCTTATCATGCATTGTCTTGGGGTAATATGGCACTTCAAAATCAAACTCACTAAGCTGCAAAGCCCATCAAGACAAGCCGCTAGTTGGATCTTAAATGCGCATTAGCCATTTTAATCCTGTGTGATCCATTTTAACTTTGAAGTAGTTCCACATAAGTGACATTGAAAATACGTTATACAATAAGGCAGGCCAATCATCTCTTCTTCTGTAGTCGACTAATTCTTTTCTGCCTTATTTTGTTCCTGAGAAGCATAGGCTGTCAGTTGCTCTGCTTTTTCTATTTCCTGTGTTAATACATACCCTAAGATGTGATTGCTGGCATCAAAAGATAATCCAGGAAAATGAGGATGAAATCAGAAATCAACAAATCTTTTAATCACAAAAAGGCTTCTTCGCAATCTAGAGACCATTTAAACTCCATTCCGTTCTTTAACAGGTGTTTCATGGATCTCGCTTCGTCCACAAATTTCGTGAAATAATTAGTCAAACCTAAAAGGACTGCACCTCTTTTTCCATGGTAGGAGCACAAAATTCCCACATGGCTTACACACCACTCTGGCTAACACCATAGCCCAAATAGAGAACTTCCTTCAATATGAAATGACTCTTTTCCATGCTAAGAGTCAGTTGCATTATTAGAAACCTATTTACGATGTCCCATAAACATACCATGTGATCTTGGATATCCTTAGAAAATACTATAATGTTATGTAAGCCCTGTACCATACATTGTTTTGATTTCAGACATGTTCAGTAGGTGTTGGAATGTCGCCAGTGCATTCTTCAATCCGAATAGCATTTGGTGACCGGACTGTAAATGCCATTATCGGTTGATTCTCCAGCGCTACCTCATATTGATAATACCCACTTCACAAATCCATGGTCGTAGAATGACAGCATTGCCTAAGGTTCAAGTGCAGTCTGGCTTTGGGTATGCGTCCATGACTCTAAGTTGATTTGAATACTGATATTCACAACAGAATCTGTAGGCTTTACTCCCCTCTGAGCTTTTCATTCAGTACAGTTACTGCTGGTGACCCCACTGGGAAGTACTCTCTTCTATTATACCCTCACAGAGCTGTTAGTTTACAAATTCCTCTATCAGCAATTGCAGATGATGTGGAATTGGTATGGTTTTGTTGTACACTGATGGTTCATTCTCAATGTGAATCCTATGCTGTATTATAAGTGTAGCTGGCAATGGTCCGGGAGAGTTAAACGATTCTACATATTCTGCTAACAACTTTTGCATCACTTACCTGTCGTTTGCTTGCAAATGTGACGCTTTTCTCTCACAGTGTCGCTAAACTCGTAGAATTTCTTGGCTTAGAGCATTTCATATTGAAATCTCTGTACAACTCTCCTCCCTCTGACACTTCCAGATTAGCTATCAGAGCGCTTCATGAGTGACTCACTTTCAATGACCCAAAATTATACATGCTGATGGGCACTACCCGGAACCCATCAACCTCTTGCATATACAGAAAATTACTGTGCACAAAAAACTATGCCTTGTTCAAGTACTTATTCTCTGCCAAGAGTTCAACTATACAAAAAATACGAGGGTATTCCCAAAAGTAAGGTCTCCTATTTTTTATAAGTACATAGACTTGTGTATTTCCACAATGGTTTACAGCAGTTTACAGCTTGAACGTTCAGCTATTTTTCGACATAATCACCATTTCTGTCGATGCATTTTTGTAGACGCTATGGTAGTTTTTGTCATACCAGCTCGCCGCAATGCTGTTCAGGAAGTTATGAACCTCTTCTTACACCTCGTCGTCGGAGCTGAATCGCTGGGACCACAGTTAGCGCTGACAGGACTGTGAGACTCTGAAAAAACTCAAACGGACAATCCAGAAACGGAGAAGAGGAATGTTGAGCAAGGGCGTACACATTCTCCATGACAACGCTCGCTCACACATCGCTCGGCAAACCGTTGCTCTCCTGCAACAGTTTCAGTGGAACATAATCACCCACCCACCCTATAGCCCTGACTTGGCGCCCAGTGACTATCACCTGTTCCCTAGGTTGAAAGAACATTTGGCCGGGAAGCGATTCAGCTCCGATGACGAGGTGAAAAAGAGGTTCATAACTTTCTGAACAGCATGGTGGCGAGCTGGTATGAGATGGACGTACAAAAACTGCCGCAGCGTCTACAAAAATGCATCGACAGAAATGGTGATTATGTCGAAAAATAGCTAAATGTTCAAGCTGTAAACTGTTGTAAACCATTGTAGAAATTAACAGGTCTATGTACTTATAAAAAAATACGAAACCTTACTTTTGGAATTACCCTCGTATTAAATGGCGCATCTCCTCCAGTGTCTATCAAGATTAGCTGCCCTGTATCTTTTACCATTTTATCCCATGATCCCAGTCTCAGGGATAGTGCATAGAGTTTAGATGGCTTCCGCAATGTCAGGGGCATACCTTGCAGCATTTTGGCTTTTTCAGCGGTAAAAACCCAAACGAAATGATGATCTATCCATCTCTTCTATGAGTCTTTCCTGACTTACTTCGGCTTAATGTTTACTCAGATATTCCAGTCGTCGTATGACACTGTAGCTATTACCAGCTCAAGCAAGCCACACAAGCCTAGAAGTCTTCCCCTCCCATGCAGAAGCTCATCAATGCCAAGCCAAGCAAATGAATGCTACCCACAACTACACCACTTATTCTGAATGAGGTGAGTTCAAATTCTATACAGGAAGTATACACTAACTTGTTACAGATATCTGCTGTCCCATACCCAGCAGAAATTTACACACTCTTGCTCCTACACAGCTGACCAATAAAGATCTGCCAGAGCTGTACCAAGACCATCATGTACCGCCATGCTCTAATAAAACTACCATCCTGCAATTTTTTTGTATGCAAATTATATGATTTTGTAAGTAAGTTTACTAAAAATGAAGTACTATTGGAAAAAAGTACTCAAATGAACGATATTGATGAAAAGTACTGTATGCAGTGTAATAAACCTGTCATTGTAGTAAGTAAACTACAAACTGTAAACACTTTCTAAAGAAATGGAAAGTAAAACAAAAACTGTATCTTTTTGTTTAGGGCACTGCATCAGACACAACATTTGTCAGAATTTCATTTGGGCAAGAATAACAACAAAAAATCAAATGCATAGACAAGGGCCATTTTCAATGGTCTTAGGACACCAGATGCCCCAGAAATGTAACTGATGACCAAAGATAGAACATACGTTTGTTTACACAAGGATTGAATTTACAGCTGTCTATAGGTACTTCGGCTAATAACTCCAGTAACGGTATTAATCAGCCACTGAAAACTCATTCTTGTTTTTTTTTTCCTACACATCACACTGAACAACGAGCGAGGAGGCGCAGCGGTTAGCACACTGGACTCGCATTCGGGATGACGACGGCTCAAACCCATGTACAGCCATCTTAATTTAGGTCTTCCGTGATTTCCCTAAATTCTTTCAGGCAAATGCCGGGATGGTTCCTTTGAAAGGGCACGCCCGACTTCCTTCCACATTCTTCCCCAGTCTGATGGGAACGATGACCTCGCTGTTTGTTCCCCTCCCTCAAAATCAACTAACCAACCTAAATCGCTTCAGGCAAAAGCCAGCATGGCTCCTTTGAGAGGGCACGGCCGACTTCCTTCCCCATCCTTCCGTAATCCGATGGGACCGATGACTTCCCTGTTTGGTCCCCTCGCCCCGAATCAACCAACCAACCAGCACACTGAAATGCTGAAATTTGTGGTAAGGTTCTATGGGACCAAACTGCTGAAGTCACCGATCCCTGTACGCAGCTCGTGGTCTCGCGGTCGCGTTCTAGCTTCCCGTGCGCGGAGTCCCGGGTTCGATTCCCGGCGGGGTCAGGGATTTTTCACCTGCCTCGAGATGACTGGGTGTTTGTGTTATCCTCATCATTTCATCATCATTCATGAAAGTGGACTGGGCAAAGGTTGTGAATTTGTACGGGCGCAGTTGAGCGGCACTCAAACCAAACATCATCATCATCATCATCGAGCCCTAGGCTTACACATTAATTAATGTAACTAAAACTAACTTACGCTAAGGACAATACACGCACCCATGCCCGAGGGAGGACTCGAACCTTCGACGGGAGGAGGATACCATAGACGGCGCGGCTACCCCGCGCGGCACTCATTGAACAAACCGAAACTTGGGAGCAGTGAAGTTACTAGCTGGAGGGGCAACTAAATTACATATACTCTCCACCTTTTTCGCTTGCTTCCCCCCACCGTCGCGTTTCTCTCCAGTCCTTAGTCAGCAAAAATCAGAACATTCGGTCAAATAGCAGGTTTGTTTCAGCGTCCGCTCGCCGACTTTCGAGTTCCTACAATGCCGCAGCGGAATAGCAGCAACGACTCCATTGTTGAACTTAAGCGAGCTGGGCAGGGCGTGAACCACGTCACTATTGCCACATAAACCGTATTAGCGGGAGATGTCCGTTCGTTAGTAGCCTTTTTATCGGTACTCGTGAGACAGTAGACGCTATCTTATGTTTTTTTGCATGGTCATGTTCTGCAGCGGCTGTTAATATCTGTTTTTACTGGTTTTTCCGTCTTAAGCTTACTGCAATTTAATTAATATCTTTCAAAATGCCACGCATAAAAACGGAATTCGCCCGGGGCTCATAACTCGGGTTCTATTGGCGGTAAAAAGGTAGCGTCAAGTGTTTTTAACAGTCATGGGCTAGGAACCATTTGTATATGCAACAGAAGGATCGTCTTAATGCCACTATACTACAGTACAGGGTGAAAGTCTGAATATTTCACACTTCTTCGTGTTTAGGGAAATGGAGCAAATCGGCTGGTTCTTTTTGCATTTGTTGTGGTCTGCGCTGGACCTTAAGTGGATTGTGAAGGCACCAGTAGTTTATGGACGGTTTCTTACAAAACACCAAAAAAGTGTTTCTTTACCATAGCTGTACACAGCCAACGGCTGAAATTTTTACAGTATATCACTAACATCCCGATCTCTAAAAACCTTCAAAATTTTGTTCATATCTTTTCATCTGTTTCGGAGACACAGAGGTTCAAAGTTAGCTTACTTCTACACGTAAAATATGCAAGTAAAATCCGGTTTGAGGCAAAATCTAAATAATGAATAACTACAGAAAATCGCTCAAATTTTAACGGTATATTTTCTAGGCTTTTAGCTATTAGTTCCATCTTCCCGTTTTCAAAAGTCTTTACTACTTCATCGACAGTTCCTTAGAATACCTCAAAAAGGCGTTTTTTGCCTTTTTCGTACTAAAACCTACCTGCGGATTCGAAGACTTTTACGCACAGAAAATGGCTGAAATTTTTACCATATGTTTCTTAGATCACATCTTCGAACAGCCTTGAAATTTTTATTGATGTCTTTATCCGTTTCCGAGATACAGAGAATCGAAGTTACCCTACCTGCCGCGCGGAGTGGCAGCATGGTTAGAAGCGCCGTGTCACGAATCGGGCGGCCACTCCCGGCGGAGGTTCGAGTCATCTCGAAGGCTTGGGTGTTTGTATTGTCCTCAGCATAAGTTAGTTTAATTGGCGTGTAAGTCTAGGGACCGATGACCTTAGCAGTTGTGTCCCATAGGAATTCACACACATTTGAAAATTTACCCTACCTGTTCATGTAAAATACGCACTTAAAATCAGGTGTGAGGTGAAAACGTAGTTTATAAAGTACCTCAGAAATATGCTGTCAGGTATCTCCGTTATCATGAGAAGAGTTCTGGAAACCCCATGTTGGAGTACTGAAATACATGCAGGTTTGGCCACGTAAAATCTGGTCCGAGGTGTAAAATTAGTTTTGCGTTATTTCAGTTTCACATAAGTAAACTATGAAAACTTTACTGACCCACAAAGTTCTTTTCATTTGAGTGACATGCCCTACTGTGGCAGGCAAAAGGAGGGAATAAGAGGAAAAATGTTTCTGTAGCAAATGGCACTGTGACGACAGGGTGTTTTCGCAGTCGCAGACCCATCGAAAGGCTTCTTTTCGTAGACAGATGACAGGAATAGAACGACTAGGAGAACTCAGATACCTCTTCCGGTGAAATCTCAAACCACCTACCTTTCGTATTTTTTTTCCCCGATCCATTTTACGCCCCCTCTGTGCCAGCATCCTTGACGGAGAGTTGTCTCGCCATCCCTTTGGTACGGCCCTGGTCAACAGATTTCGAGTTCATTTGCGCTTTACAGACCGGGAAAATTACGAGGGATGCCCCTTGAAATAAATGGATAAAAGTACTGAAAATAAACATATTGTGGCTAGGGAGTTCCACTCACTGTACAGAGTTACCTAATCTTCCATAGCAGACGTACATTGGAAGTCTGAGTTCCATAGCATCTGTAACGCAGACCGCGCCAAAGCCGCACGACTACCACGGCAGTGGACTCGGAGAGCCGGCTGCAGCGGCGAGTCCATTTCGCGAGTAATTTGGTCCCAAAAAACGCGGGGACACAGCCGAGGACAATCGATTCTGGCCGGCCAGCGGCGGCGGCGGCGGCCTTTCGTTCCGTCCCGTGTCACACCAGCCGCTGCCTCCGGCGCCGCTATTAAAATTCCATTACGCCGATATCTGTGGAGAACATTACACACCAGCCGGCCGGCCGACCTCTCGTAAAAAGCTTTTCTAATTAAGACGCGCTTTTACACCGGATTGTACTACGATAAATTATAATTTACGTGAAATTCCCCCTGGCATTGTCATCTTGTCCTTTTTATTTTCACTTCGCACCGGGCGGCCGAGGAGGCAGCGCTTCTGACAATGGGGGACACCGGTGGCGGAACCCTGGCGCCGACGGCCACCGGTCGGGGTGCGGAACGAATACGGTACTTGGCTCACACTGGCTCAAATGAGGTGTGTTGTTCTCTCTCTGCATTCACTTCGGCAGAGCAGCTGTACACGTCTGCTTGAACAGGTAGTATAGTAACCAATGACAGGTGGACGACTAGACTTGCCGGCCGCTGTGGCCGAGCGGTTCCAGGCGCTTCAGTCTGGAACCGCGCTGCTGCTACGGCCGCAGGTTCAAATCCTGCCTCGCGCATGGAAGTGTGTGATGTCCTTAGGTGAGTTAGGTTTAAGTAGTTCTAAGTCTATGGGAGTGATGACCTCAGATGTTCAGTCCCAAAGTGCTCAGAGCCATTTGAACCATTAAACGACTGGACTTGTAGAAAGAGGTTGTTTCTCTCCATTGTGACACTGGATTTCGGTGAAGATCGTATTTGGCTGGGGGAAGGGTGCCCGGGCCGAGCGTAGGTTGCTGGCTAAATGCTTCGTTTTATTAACAATAATTTACAACGCCAAAGCATAGACATAAACAAACTAGGCAAACACTTGTGTTCGATCTTCAAATCAGTTAACTTCAAATGAAACAATAATAATAATAATAATAATACCAAAAATACTCACCATACAGGAATAAAATAATAAAAGCTTCAAATGAGACACTAAAGCGTGCAATAGTACTTAATCAAAGTTACAGGCATATACAGGGTGAGATGTATATGTCGAAACAACGTTTTCGGTAAATGGTAGTACGCTAAGGGACACGTATTTTGCTATGCAATAAAGAAATAAAGAATATTAATTCTCCTCTCGATTGTGATGTTGAAGCGAGTATGATTTCTGAAACTGGTATGATATACTTTTTGATCATAAATTAAGCATAATGCTGATACATGGTGAAATAACGCTCAGTTGGGCGGTTTGCGGGTTTAAACCACCTCGGGGTATGACCATGCAGTGCATTTGACTTGCGGTCGTCGCACGGTGGTGCTGGCAGCAGACCACATACGCAGAGGTGTGTTGGTGCTAACGATGCTAGTGGTGCTAATGGTGACTGTGTGTTGAAAATGGCTCAAAGAACGCATATTTATGACGTTATGAGGGGTAGAGTACTAGGGCGGCTGGAGACTGGTCAAACACAGCAGGTCGTAGCACGGGTCCTCCGCGTGCCACGAAGTGTGATCTCAGGATTATGGCAACGATTCCAGCAGACGGGAAACGTGTCCAGGCGCTACAGTACGGGACGTCCACAGTGTACAACACCACAAGAAGACCGATATCTCACCATCAGTGCCCGCAGACGGCCACGGAGTACTGCTGGTAACCTTGTTCTGGACCTTACCGCAGCCAGTGGAACAAAAAAATGGCTCTGAGCACTATGGGACTTAACATCTGTGGTCATCAGTCCCCTAGAACTTAGAACTACTTAAACCTAACTAACCTAAGGACATCACACACATCCATGCCCGAGGCAGGATTCGAACCTGCGACCGTAGCAGTCGCGCGGTTCCGGAATGAGCGCCTAGAACCGCTAGACCACCGCGGCCGGCCCAGTGGAATAGCTGTCTCCAGAGACACAGTCTACAGACGACTGAACAGATATGGTTTATTAGCCCGGAGATTGCAAGGTGCATTCCACTGCCCCTGGTCACAGGAAAGCCCGTAAAGCCTGGTGCCAAGAACACAGTACATGGTCATTGGAACAGTGGTCCCAGGTTATGTTCACGGACGAGTCCAGGTATAGTCTGAACAGTGATTCTCGCCGGGTTTTTATTTGGCGTGAACCAGGAACCAGATACCAATCCCTCAATGTCCTTGAAGGGGACCTGTATGGAGGTCGTGGTTTGATGGTGTGGGGTGGGATTATGATTGGTGCACGTACACCCCTGCATGTCGTTGACAGAGGAACTGTAACAGGTCAGGTCTATCGGTACGTCATTTTGCACCAGTATGTCCGCCTTTTCAGGGGTGCAGTGGGTCCCACCTTCCTCCTGATGGATGATAACGCACGGCCCCACCGCGCTGCCGTCAGGGAGGAGTACCTTGAAACAGAAGATATCAGGCGAATGGAGTGGCCTGCGTGTTCTCCAGACCTAAACCCCATCGAACACGTCTGGGATGCTCTCGGTCGATGTATCGCTGCACGTCTTCAAAGCCCTGGGACACTTCAGGAGCTCCGACAGGCCCTGTGCAAAAATGGTTCAAATGGCT
Source organism: Schistocerca nitens (assembly GCF_023898315.1). NCBI lineage: Eukaryota > Metazoa > Arthropoda > Insecta > Orthoptera > Acrididae > Schistocerca > Schistocerca nitens. The sequence continues at coordinate 507,639,874 of NC_064618.1, read as the reverse complement.
CTGAGCACTATGGGACTTAACTTCTGAGGTCATCAGTCCCATAGAACTTAGAACTACTTAAACCTAACTAACCTAAGGACATCAAACACATCCATGCTCGAGGCAGGATTCGAACTTGCGACCGTAGCGGTCGCGCGGTTCCAGACTGTAGCGCCTAGAACCGCTCGGCCACTCCGGCCGGCACTGGTGCAAGAATAGGAGGCTATACCCCAGCAGCTGCTCGACCACCTGACCCAAAGTATGCCAACCCACTGTGCAGCCTGTGTACGTGTGCACGGTGATCATATCCCATATTGATGTCGGGGTACATGCGGAGGAAACAGTGGCGTTTTGTAGCACATGTATTTCGGGACGGTTTTCTCAAATCATCACCAATACCGTGGACTTACAGATCTGTGTCGTGTGTGTTCCCTATGTGCCTGTGCTATTATCGACAGTTTTGTGTAGCACCACGTTGTGTGGACCCACATTCTGCAATTATCCTTAATTTATGAGCATGAGTGCAGATAATGTTAGTCAGTTTGGAAATTCAATCTCTTAGCAGAAGAATCTGAGAAACATTCTAAAATTGAAAAGCAAACTGGCTTAAATCGGCTAATGCGTTGCAAGCAGCTCATGCCTGGCTACGCCGTTGTATCAGATCTTTCGACTGTTTACTTGTCGGCACAGCAGGACTGGCAGGGACTGTGTCGTCTATCGGCAGGTCGTGTCTGCTTCGTCATTTCTTGCAAGCAGGCGTGTATACCAATGAGAAGAAGTTAGGCATACTAGTTTTCTACGGCGAATGTCAAACAAATTCTGTCCCAATGGTAATGGAAGACTGCCTGACAAAAAGTTTCCACAAAAACCCAGAAACGTACGTTCATTTGAAATAGTTTTCCTAGGTCCAATCTGATGCGTCAGAAGCTAACTTACGCCCTAGTTCCATATACAAAAATCATAGGTGGCGCCGTTTGATACGTAGTATAGGAAATGAGGTTTTATCTTAGTAGCGTCGGCCTGTCTTGTCGCATATAACGACGGATCCTGGCATGAGAGCTCTGTGTGGCACTTTTTCCACCGAAATAGCCAACTATGGCCACATTAATTTCCAATTTTAGTGCATTTCTTGAATTCTTTTGCAGAAGGCTTCAACATCCATACTAACAAATGTTATATCATTGTAAATGTCTTTCCAAGAAGTACGCAATGCAGTTATGAAAACTATACTGTTCCATAAAGAAAACATACTTGTTTCAATATCTCGGTTGATATCACAGTTCAGAGCACTATCTATACAAAATATTACGTGCCCCTCAAAAAAAAAAAAAAAAAAAAAAAAGGTTCAAATGGCTCTGAGCACTATGGGACTTAACATCTGAGGTCATCAGTCCCCTAGAACTTAGAACTACTTAAACCTAACTAAGCTAAGGACATCACACACATCCATGCCCGAGGCAGGATTCGAACCTGCGACCGTAGTGGACGTGCCCCTCAGCACACTCTCAATTGCATATAACCGCTTTTCGATATTTGGAACTGTTCATGGAATAAAACGAGTGTTACGTATTACGTGACTCATCATGTATGTCATTCACAAGCAATATGGCTTCAGTCCAAAGAAACTAACCTTACAAGAGGCACAGAAATAATACTCCATAACAACTCTAGCTTATCAGACACTACAACACCCAAATGCAGTCGAAACGTTAACGACAAGGACAACACATATGAACAGCACAACCTACACTGACACGACAAGCTAACAAATAATCAAATACAAACTGCTGATAGAATTACACGGCTTATCTCCGTGACTCAGTCACACCTGTAATACAATCAGAGTGCACTACTGCCTCACTCTACCATTTCAATACAAGTACTCTACCCGTACAGTTACAACACTGTCCCACTGGGTTTGACAGTACAAATCCTTGTCACCACTAATGCCAGCTGACACGCAGTTGTGAACGAGTCATTCTTATGCTCTGCTTAGAACTGTCAAAACAGAAACTCTCTCCGGCAATTACAATTACTGCCTGGCTCCCAGCTGCCGTATCTTATGAATCTACAGAGGAAGCACCCTTTGTTGCTCCGGCCACACAGTTTCCGTGTGGCAACGGGCCACACCCCACGTTGACAGTTACAGTCGCTCTGCTCTGTCGCCTCCGCCAGTCTATCCGAATCCATGGCACTGCACCAATTCTCTAGGAACCACTGCGGAACCCTCAGCTGAAGACACAAAAATAACAAATACAAACACAGCCGATGCATCATGCCTGGCCCAGCGTCGAACCCAAGGCTTGTCCGCTGCTGCCCACAATGACCTCTGGCGTGGCTCATGTAGATGTTGTCGCTTCTGCTCCGCTTCGCTGACATGAAGTGCAGCTGAATCGCCTGCTTACGGCCAACCACCAGGCATCTACTGAGGCTTCTGTACTCGGCCGCTAACTTTTGCAGCCGGTGACTCCAAAAGTAAACAAGACCCTGTGACAAGCCCTGATGGCCTGGTACTGTGGTACTACACGCATGACCTTGTGCACCCTCCCCTCCCCTCCCACCCCCCCCCCCACCCGTCCTCCGCCCTTAGCTGAGTGATCGACACGTTTGACTACCATGCATCGGACTCGGGTTCGCTCAGGGACTGGGTGTTGTGTTGTCCTTACCATCACTTCATCCCCATCGACACACAAGTCGTCGAAGTGGCGTCAACTCGAAAGACTTGCACCAGGCGAACGGTCTACCCGACGGGAGGCCCTAGCCACACGGCATTTCCATTTCCATCACGATTTCATCGTCATCGACACGCAAGTCACATAGTGTGCCGTTAACTGAAAAGATCTGCAACTCGGCGGTCGGACTTCCGAAGGAAGGGGGGGGGGGGGGGGGGCTCCCGACCATCAATACCGTACGATCATTTCATTTCAGTTCATCTTGCTCACCGCTGTTACCGCAAGCCCCTAGCACATCGTAACGGAGAAGTTAGGCAATTGTTCTCGAATTAAGAATGTACAGTTCACAACTCCTACTGAGTAAGTGAGTCTAAATTAAAAGAACGTCGTTTCCTAGTTTTCTGTACTAGGTCTACATCAAAAAACGGGAATTTGTAGCTACCTGTCCAAGACTGTAGTGTTCGTTTCTTACAAGTGCTCGTAGAAGAAAAACACGGGAAGTTATCAATTCAAGATAGTTGCAAAAAATGGTTCAAATGGCTCTGAGCACTATGGGACTTAACTTCTGAGGTCATCAGTCCCCTAGAACGTTTTTTTTTTTTTTCCATCAGTCTACTGACTGGTTTGATGCGGCCCACCACGAATTCCTTTCCTGTGCTAACCTCTTCATCTCAGAGTAGCACTTGCAACCTACGTCCTCAATTATTTGCTTGACGTATTCCAATCTCAGTCTTCCTCTACAGTTTTTGCCCTCTACAGCTCCCTCTAGTACCATGGAAGTCATTCCCTCATGTCTTAGCAGATGTCCTATCATCCTGTCCCTTCTCCTTATCAGTGTTTTCCACATATTCCTTTCCTCTCCGATTCTGCGTAGAACCTCCTCATTCTTTACCGTATCAGTCCACCTAATTTTCAACATTCGTCTATAGCACCACATCCCAAATATTTCGATTCTCTTCTGTTCCGGTTTTCCCACAGTGCATGTTTCACTACCATACAATGCTGTACTTCAGACGTACATCCTCAGAAATTTCTTCCTCAAATTAAGGCCAGTATTTGATATCAGTAGAATTCTCTTGGCCAGAAATGCCTTTTTTGCCATAGCAAGTCTGCTTTTGATGTCCTCCTTGCTCCGTCCGTCATTGGTTATTTTACTGCCTAGGTAGCAGAATTCCTTAACTTCATTGACTTCGTGACCATCAATCCTGATGTTAAGTTTCTCGCTGTTCTCATTTCTACTACTTCTTATTACCTTCGTCTTTCTCCGATTTACTCTCAAACCATACTGTGTACTCATTAGACAGTTCATTCCGTTCAGCAGATCATTTAATTCTTCTTCACTTTCGCTCAGGATAGCAATGTCATCAGCGAATCGTATCATTGATATCCTTTCACCCTGTATTTTAATTCCACTCCTGAACCTTTCTTTTATTTCCATCATTGCTTCCTCGATGTACAGATTGAAGAGTAGGGGCGAAAGGCTACAGCCTTGTCTTACACCCTTCTTAATACGAGCGCTTCGTTCTTGATCGTCCACTCTTATTATTTCCTCTTGGTTGTTGTACATATTGTATATGACCTGTCTCTCCCTATAGCTTACCCCTACTTTTTTCAGAATCTCGAACAGCTTGCACCATTTTATATTGTCGAACGCTTTTTCCAGGTCGACAAATCCTATGAAAGTGTCTTGATTTTTCTTTAGCCTTGCTTCCATTATTAGCCGTAACGGCAGAATTGCCTCTCTCGTCCCTTTACTTTTCCTAAAGCCAAACTGATCGTCACCTAGCGCATTCTCAATTTTCTTTTCCAGTCTTCTGTATATTATTCTTGTAAGCAGCTTCGATGCATCAGCTGTTAAACTGATTGTGCGATAATTCTCGCACTTGTCAGCTCTTGCCGTCTTCGGAATTGTGTGGATGATGCTTTTCCGAAAGTCAGATGGTATGTCGCCAGACTCATATATTCTACACACCAACGTGAATAGTCGTTTTGTTGCCACTTCCCCCAATGATTTTAGAAATTCTCATGGAATGTTATCTATCCCTTCTGCCTTATTTGACCGTAAGTCCTCCAAAGCTCTTTTAAATTCCGATTCTAATACTGGATCCCCTATCTCTTCTAAATCGACTCCTGTGTCTTCTTCTATCACATCAGACAAATCCTCACCCTCATAGAGGCTTTCAATGTATTCTTTCCAACTATCTGCTCTCTCCTCTGCATTTAACAGTGGAATTCCCGTTGCACTCTTAATGTTACCACCGTTGCTTTTCATGTCACCAAAGGTTGTTTTGACTTTCCTGTATGCTGAGTCTGTCCTTCCGACAATCATATCTTCTTCGATGTCTTCACATTTTTCCTGCAGCCATTTCGTCTTAGCTTCCCTGCACTTCCTATTTATTTCACTCCTCAGCGACTTGTATTTCTGTATTCCTGATTTTCCCGGAACATGTTTGTACTTCCTCCTTTCATCAATCAACTGACGTATTTCTTCTGTTACCCATGGTTTCTTCGCAGCTACCTTCTTTGTACCTATGTTTTCCATCCCAACTTATGTGATGGCCCTTTTTAGAGATGTCCATTCCTCTTCAACTGAACTGCCTACTGCGCTATTCCTTATTGCTGTATCTATAGCGTTAGAGAACTTCAAACGTATCTCGTCATTCCTAAGTACTTCCGTATCCCACTTCTTTACGTATTGATTCTTCCTGACTAATGTCTTGAACTTCAGCCTACTCTTCATCACTACTATATTGTGATCTGAGTCTATATCTGCTCCTGGGTACGCCTTACAATCCAGTATCTGATTTCGGAATCTCTGTCTGACCATGATGTAATCTAACTGAAATCTTCCCGTATCTCCCGGCCTTTTCCAAGTATACCTCCTCCTCTTGTGATTCTTGAACAGGGTATTCGCTATTACTAGCTGAAACTTGTTACAGAACTCAATTAGTCTTTCTCCTCTTTCATTCCTTGTCCCAAGCCCATATTCTCCTGTAACCTTTTCTTCTACTCCTTCCCCTACAACTGCATTCCAGTCGCCCATGACTATTAGATTTTCGTCCCCCTTTACATACTGCATTACCCTTTCAACATCCTCATACACTTTCTCTATCTGTTCATCTTCAGCTTGCGACGTCGGCATGTATACCTGAACTATCGTTGTGGGTGTTGGTCTGCTGTCGATTCTGATCAGAACAACCCGGTCACTGAACTGTTCACAGTAACACACCCTTTGCCCTACCTTCCTATTCATAACGAATCCTACACCTGTTGATATTACCAGATTCTCATCTGACCAGAAATCCTTGTCTTCTTTCCACTTCACTTCACTGACCCCTACTATATCTAGATTGAGCCTTTGCATTTCCCTTTTCAGATTTTCTAGTTTCCCTACTACGTTCAAGCTTCTGACATTCCACGCCCCGACTCGTAGAACGTTATCCTTTCGTTGATTAGAACTTAGAACTATTTAAACTGAACTAATCTAAGGACATCTAACACATCCATGCCCGAGGCTGGATTGGAACATGCGACCGTAGCGGTCGCGCGGTTCCAGACTGTAGCGCCTAGAACCGCTCAGCCACAATGGCCGGCCAAGATAGTTGCATGAAATTCATTCTTTTTCATGGACTACCTTCTTCACTGCCGATTCTTGTTTAATACACTCCTGGAAATGGAAAAAAGAACACATTGACACCGGTGTGTCAGACCAACCATACTTGCTCCGGAGACTGCGAGAGGGCTGTACAAGCAATGATCACACGCACGGCACAGCGGACACACCAGGACCCGCGGTTTGTGCACCGCCGGCGTCGGTGTCAGCCAGTTTGCCGTGGCATACGGAGCTCCATCGCAGTCTTTAACACTGGTAGCATGCCGCGACAGCGTGGACGTGAACCGTATGTGCAGTTGACGGACTTTGAGCGAGGGCGTATAGTGGGCATGCGGGAGGCCGGGTGGACGTACCGCCGAATTGCTCAACACGTGGGGCGTGAGGTCTCCACAGTACATCGATGTTGTCGCCAGTGGTCGGCGGAAGGTGCACGTGCCCGTCGACCTGGGACCGGACCGCAGCGACGCACGGATGCACGCCAAGACCGTAAGATCCTACGCAGTGCCGTAGGGGACCGCACCGCCACTTCCCAGCAAATTAGGGACACTGTTGCTCCTGGGGTATCGGCGAGGACCATTCGCAACCGTCTCCATGAAGCTGGGCTACGGTCCCGCACACCGTTAGGCCGTCTTCCGCTCACGCCCCAACATCGTGCAGCCCGCCTCCAGTGGTGTCGCGACAGGCGTGAATGGAGGGACGAATGGAGACGTGTCGTCTTCAGCGATGAGAGTCGCTTCTGCCTTGGTGCCAATGATGGTCGTATGCTTGTTTGGCGCCGTGCAAGTGAGCGCCACAATTAGGACTGCATACGACCGAGGCACACAGGGCCAACACCCGGCATCATGGTGTGGGGAGCGATCTCCTACACTGGCCGTACACCACTGGTGATCGTCGAGGGGACACTGAATAGTGCACGGTACATCCAAACCGTCATCGAACCCATCGTTCTACCATTCCTAGACCGGCAAGGGAACTTGCTGTTCCAACAGGACAATGCACGTCCGCATGTATCCCGTGCCACCCAACGTGCTCTAGAAGGTGTAAGTCAACTACCCTGGCCAGCAAGATCTCCGGATCTGTCCCCCATTGAGCATGTTTGGGACTGGATGAAGCGTCGTCTCACGCGGTCTGCACGTCCAGCACGAACGCTGGTCCAACTGAGGCGCCAGGTGGAAATGGCATGGCAAGCCGTTCCACAGGACTACATCCAGCATCTCTACGATCGTCTCCATGGGAGAATAGCAGCCTGCATTTCTGCGAAAGGTGGATATACACTGTACTAGTGCCGACATTGTGCATGCTCTGTTGCCTGTGTCTATGTGCCTGTGGTTCTGTCAGTGTGATCATGTGATGTATCTGACCCCAGGAATGTGTCAATAAAGTTTCCCCTTCCTGGGACAATGAATTCACGGTGTTCTTATTTCAATTTCCAGGAGTGTATTTCTCAGCTCATCCTATGTGTCTGTCTTTTGTTTTCATTTTTCAGTTTTTTTCTTTATCTTTATTTGGAACAATTTTATCTAAATTCTATTCCACAATTTTATTGCATTTTTCTTCAAGCAGCTTGGATATGAACAACTGTAATCTCCAATATACTTTGAACTGCCCATTTCATTATCACAAGTATTTCTACCAGGGATACAGAGTCCTTATGAACGTATTTGCGTCTCTTAAGTCACTGTCTATGCAACATTTTATCACATATTCAACACAGCATTTCCCAGGAAGTGGTGGATTCACTATGGGAACGCTATGCTAACACGAGTGTTCTAGCTATTTTTAGTAAATCAGTGTGCTGCCTATAGCACCCAGAGCTGGCTTCAGGCTGTCGCTGTTTACAAGTCGCACCACCGGGCTATCACCGCACCCACACATCGAGGATCGGCAGGGCGCTGCCTCTGCCAATACGCAAACGCCGCCACGCGCCCTATGGCGCAGTTTGAGCGTCGCAACCAGCTGGGCGAGTGGAAATTGAAGTTCGTTGCGAAATAGCTATCTCGCAGCACAACGTCCTGTAACTAATGTAGTGTTTATCTTCTGTAAAATAAATGGCAACTGTAGTCGACAGTTTGTTACATGGTACAGACCGTATCAGCAGGGTCAGGCAGAAGGATAAGGTATGAAAAACAATTTTTAGGCCCGAGTCTAGAGAAAACCATTTCTTTTGCTCGCTTAAAAGCATCGGCACTCGGGCCGTACATTCGAACGTTGAGCGTTGTGCGTGCCGAGTTTCTGATGTCATAGCGTGGAAAAAGCACGTTGGGGATTCTTTCAGAACAATGTATAGCATGTTATTTAGACATTCTTAACGTGTGTTTGAACGTACACCAATGAGACTGAAGATCGCCGCTTACACCACATGCACACGATCTCTCTACAGTACACTGTCACAAGACGTCATGTTGGATTCTAGTTGCATCCCAGTTGTAGGCTATATGTGCCATTTCTCCGGTCGGGGTGGCCGAGCGGTTCTAGGCGCTACAGTCGCAGGTTCGAATTCTGCCTCGGGCATGGATGTGTGTGATGTCCTTAGGTTTAAGTAGTTCTAAGTTCTAGGGGACTGATGACCGCAGAAGTTAAGTACCTAGTGCTCAGAGCCACTTGATTTTGTTCCATTTCTAAGCACCAGCAAAGTGACGCTCTCTCGAAACCCGGTCGTTAATCGTATAACCGGTTGTAATAAAATGAGAGGAAGCATCACACTGGTGGTTCAAGAATTATTGTAACTCGCGTATTAAAAGTACCCCATTTCAAGGCAAAAGCACACTGAGGATCCATCAAAAACGCATTTTGTTTGTACATATTGTTATAATTAAATGTTAGTCAATAATGTATGTACGATTAAAGCTTTGAGGACATGATAAGGCGCAATGTATGGTCGTACATCAACCACGGTCAGTACAGCGCAATGAATATGTAATATCTCTTTATATTCGATGAATTATTCTGATACAATTCTACCCTTAAATGACGTTTACTAATTTTCTATCTTCATACTCGCAGAATCAATGCGCAAAGTAGTTTCATACAATAGCTATGCCATGAGCGCATAATTATTCTGTGTAGTACTCTCTCTGGTGGTTGTTAGAAAAAAAAACTTCCGAGATTGTCTTTGTGCCGATTACCCTGAGCTTTGTTGGAAGAACAGTAATCTGATTATTGAGATTTATGACAAAAGATAACTGATACGAACTGTACGATTAAAATGGCTCCTTCATACAAAAGGTGTGTATTTGACAGCTGAGAATTAATGATATTCATCGATATATTGCGTAGTGTTAATCAGAAAGGAACTTCCGAAAGACTGGATACGAAAATGCATTTAATAATCCAAGAGCTCCATTACTTCTTCGGAAGGTTAAACTTCATCAAAGCCAAATATCCGCTTGATCTGAGGTTTCCCGACTGATTATACAACGCTCCCAAAAATTACGAGGCATTTTATTTGTACAGATTAGCAGACTGCCGCAAAGCACGAGTCTCCAGAGAAGAAAAATCATCGCCTGATTTCATTCTAACAAGTAAAATTTCTGAATCATTTTGAGTGAATGAGCTATGACTGTGTTTCATATTATGAATGACTGATTGCTCGAACGAATTGAGAGCTATATAATCACGTAGGTAGGAAGAAAAATTACAGTGGCGCCAGTGTGACAGGACTCTCTTGGATTGTTATATAATATATGTATTTTTTTGTTTCATGAAAACCAACGAGAACGAGAGGTAACTAATCTGAAGAGAGATTCGGTGCCCATAGTAAAAGATTGCTGATACTGTTGTGGCGTAGTAAGACAACCACGCCACTTGGAAGTAGCCGAAAGGCACGCGTTACTGACGCAGGCTAGAGATAGGTCTGAAACAGGATACGTAATGAATGCTATAAAGAAAAGTACGTAGCTCCTGGAATACTTAACTTTTAATCCATCCTTGTTGTATACATCGTTCTTGATGAAACATGCTTTACGATAAGTATCAATTGCTATATAAGGCTAATGGCGCCTTGCTAGGTCGTAGCCATGGACTTACCTGAAGGCTATTCTAACTATCTGCTCGGCAAAGGAGCGCGGCTTCGTCAGTGTAGTCGCTAGCAAAGTCGTCCGTACAACTGGGGCGAGTGCTAGTCAGTCTCTCGAGTCTCGAGACCTGCCGTGTGGTGGCGCTCGGTCTGCGATCACTGACAGTGGCGACACGCGGGTCCGACATGTACTAATGGACCGCGGCCGATTTAAAGCTACCACCTAGCAAGTGTGGTGTCTGGCGGTGACACCACAGATACCAAGAAACGATTTCAACTATTGGACAACACCGAGACTACAGAACAAGGCCAGAGAAATCTAATTTTTTTATCCTGTAGTTAAAATAGTTTGAAAACAATTTAGAAAGAACTTTTTTCCAGATAGTAGTTAGATTGTAGAACTGTATATTGTGTGATTTTCGTATCTGAACATTGAACTTTATACCATCTGTGAAGTAATTTGAAAGTTAAGTGTGTCTACGACAGTAAATTTGAAACTGTATTTCGTGACTAGAACCTGATATCGACAGTTATTTAATGGTATTGACTAGAGCGGCAGTTAAAATGTCATTGAATCAGCAATGAGACGTGCAACAGCCTTCAGCTGTTTGCGCAGAAGGAGAGGCCACGGATAGCAATTCTGAGACTGTTGTGGCTAGCGGTAGCAATATAAATATTCCCGCTGGTTCAGAAAACATTCATACAACAGCTGATCAGAGGGTTGTTGACACGTTAGTTGTTATTATGCAACAGTTGTCTCTATTAGCCGAAGGCCAAGCGGAGGTAAAACGAGACTTATCCGTTATACAAAATGAACTCCAAAATCAATTAGCCGAAAATCAAACAGAATTACAAAATCAATTAAGAGCAACCTTTACCGAATTAGATCAGAGATTAAATACCCAGACACAGGAAATAAAAGAACAGGCAGAAAGGACCGAACAGAATCTTATTGCTCAAATTGAGCAGGTCCGCCAACAATGCCAAGAAAACAATAGTAAATTAAAAGCGGAAATAGCCGAATCTGTATCCGTCAAAACTGACACGATACAAAAACAAGTAGAATTGTTTCCTCAAGTAATACAAGCTCAAGAGGACATACAGTGTTCCGTAGCTATGATACCAGAAATTATAGAATCCCAAGATAATCTAAAGAAGCAATTTGACGAAGTGAAGGAAAAACAGACGACAGCGGAACATAGAATGAATGTACTTGCGGGAAAGTTTTCAGAAATGACATTAGAGCGGCAAAATTTTCCTTCGGAAACGATAGAAGAAACTGTGAAAGTAGCTTTACAGTTAATTTCGGAGAGTTCCGAGGAGAATTTTTTCAACAAAGGGTTTAAGGAAGTTCGTGAACAACTTGGCGAAGAATTCTCGCGTTGGAAAGAAAGTATCGAAAGATCGCTAAATCACAGGATGATTTTTGGAATCGTAGTAGCGTTGAGGAGAAGATGATTAAACAGAGACAATTTCAAATCTTTAACCCAGACAAAAAGAATGTTCATCCTGTAGTCTTTATTCGAAGTTTCAGAGGCCTATTTCCACGATCTTGGACAGAATGGCAAAAGATTAGTTTTGTATCTGGATATATACAAGGATCAGGAGCATTGTGGGCATCCGAACAAACATCTTCTTGTAAATGTTACAAAGAATTTGAGCAGGCTTTTCTAGCAAAATATTGGTCTGCTGGAATACAAGAAAGACTTAGGCAGGAAGTATTATATCCTGAGCCTTTCTCATTTTCTAGAGGATCTCTAAAGAGATATTTTGAGAAATACATTAATAAATCTTTGTATTGGGATGTACCGATTCCTTTGCCGGATATACTTAGGATACTCAAGTCCAGACTACCCACCAGTATAAGGAATCAGCTGTTATATATAAATGATAAGGATCTAGACTCATTTATGACTACGCTTGATCATATTGATATAATTGAGGAGGACAATAAAAGGGCAATAGAAATGTTATATCAAAGAAGAGTAATAGAAGCGAATCCGAGCTGCAACTCGAATGGGAATGGCAGTAATGGTAGCAGTAACAATAATCATATCCAACTACACTCTCCGAGGAGACTTAGAAATGGACAAAATGCAAACAATAATTATTATCATAATGGAAACTTTAGTAATGGTGCAGCGAGGGGCTATTTTAGGAACAATAGGAATTTTAATCGATATAATCCAATGCATGGCAACGCAGGACAGTTCTACCAACACCAGCAGAACAACAACAATAATTACACAAATCAAGCAAGACAATATAGACCGAATTCACCACAACAACCGATAATCACTGAAGTAGCTGAAGAGACAAATACCAATCGGACCAACAATCAGTCAAACTAAACATGACCGCATCGTGCCCCGGAGGAGCGGTCAGGGGATGTGTTAGGGGCGAAACAGTAAAATTACAATTGTTAAGATATAATGATGGTGAGCTGTTGACTGAAGAGATAACAAAGGATTTAATAACGTGTCATAATGACAGATCGAGTGTTCCGATATCGGAAGTATTTGTTGAAATAGAGGAAGTTCCAACGAATGTGATATCAGACACCGCCGCTTCCGCCAATGTCATCTCAGGCCCTCTTTTTAGGAGAATTATTAGGAAGGAGAAGGTACCAATTACAGAACTGCAAAATCATCGGAGCTGTTGGAGCACGCTCTCCCAATGTCAAAATACAAACACAGTTAGAGATGAAAATGGGAAATGTAGCGATAAAATGCACGTTCCTTGTAGTGAAGAAGTTATTAGTGGACTGTATTCTTGGTATTGGGAGTATGCAGGAGTACGATTGTCAGACTGATTTTTTGGAAGGAATAGTCAAATTTAGATTAAATGGAGAAGAGATAGCACTGGATTTAAATAGAAAGGAAACTGTGCATGAGAAATATTGTCGCGGTGCCATAATTCAATTAATTGACACTACAAACGGTCGTTGGAAGGAGCTTTCAAAGGATTTGATACAACAGGAGGACTTTAACCAAACAACAATGATAAAAGCTAGTGAATCAAATCAACTTACCGGAGAACAAAGGCAGCAGCTTCATTATTTGTTAGAGGCATATGAAGAGATTTTTGATGAGAAACCAGGAATTATTAAAGGGTATATTTGTCACCTACAAGTGAAGCCACATCAGACTTGCTGTTACACGCACTATCCGATCCCCTGGCGTTTAAAACAATCCCATTCCTCGAAACTGATGAAGAACATAAAGAAATGGAATCTTATTTATACCGGACCATATGTTATTGTAAATATACCAAATCCTGGATCATACTTGTTGGCATATCCCGAATCGAAAAGAATAAAGGGATTATTCCCGCATAATGATATTAAGAAATGTTTTGAAGGATCGTAGATCTGTGATACCAAATATGGAGAAGAATTTAGAGTGGAATTTGACTATGAGTCGAATGTGTATATAAATATCAAGAAGTTTATGTTGTCTAGAGGGTAAGAGACAGTGAGATTGCTCCTGTGATAGGTTAAGAGACAGTGAGATTGCTCCTGTGATAGGTAAAGAGACAGTGAGATTACTCCTGTGATAGTTTAGCACAAAATTTTAAGATAGGTAGAAGAAATTGTTAAATACTAGTGTTTTTAAGTGTGGACTATGAGCAGAAGCCATAGTGATATACAATGAAAGTGCATCTACATTTCCCCAAGACACAGCACTTATGTGAGAATTGCGTGTGAAACTTGAACAGTGTAGGTAAATACGCTGTGTGTATCATGTGCGCTGTTCGCGGGAGAAAACAAATGAACTGTGAAATGGAGCAACAGTCGATAACGTGACTGCTGCAAACAATTGAAGAAACTCTCTGGTTGCCCGAGAGAAAATTATTATAATTTTTAGATTTTTCATTACGCCTCCTCTACCAGGAGAATTAATTTAAGAATTTTAATTAACATTTTAAGAATAGCAGTTTGTGTGTTTCATATTATGGACATAATTGTTGAAATATTTTTCCATAAATGTTCATGAGAGAGTGAAGAAGATTCTGCGAGTGGCTGATTTGTTAAATGAACATACGTCATCATTAAAGATATTTATTTGCAGGTGGATCTATAAATCAATTAATTATAAGAATAATGAAAACTTTTCAGAGAATTTTTTCTAGAAATTATTCCTTTTGTGGAGTCGGTGTCATATGCCTATGTTTAAAAATTTTCATCAGGTATAAACTAAAATTTTATCCATAATTTCGTAATTGAAAGCAAACCTCGGACAGATTCAATGCTCCACTTCCACCTGCACTATAACAAAACGAAGATTAGATTAAAAAAAAAAAATTTTTTGAGAGGAATACATTCGATATGAGCTACAACAAAATTTAAATGCCCACAGTCTATTTGGCAAGGTTTTGGACAATCAGCAGTTGTAATGCAAAACAACTTTGGTATTGAGGACTACAAAAAAATTCGCAATTGTCAGGACTGATGGATGTTCCAGTCTAGTACAGATGGAAGAATATAAGAATACACTCCGATTTTGAGTTCAACGATGAAATATGGACTTCGTTGCCTTAATCCACTCTCTTCCAGGGATTTATTCAGTCAGAACCTTTTCTTATTCCACTATAAACCTGTTCCATGTTCACGTCCTTGACCATCTGTTCCTGAGATCATCTTGCTGTTTCTACGGCACATTACCAGCTTCTATCCTGTACCATAAGCCATCGCCTATCCTCCGTACCGCCTCAACCAAACGCTGTACGTCGCCTACCCGCTGTCCGTACCCAGTGTTCCTGTTCCATCGACTTCACAACGAGATAGCCGGCTGCATCGTCGAAAGAAGAATTTTGAAAATTTTTTTGAGCAATATTGTAAAATTTTTTTGGCTATGAGGCACTTTTCCTTCGATCTAATCTATGGAGCTTCTATATATTTCAAAATTACTGGATTTAGGCTTTCCTATCTTCTTTAATACCTGAGCTGGGGTCTATTCTTCCGGGTTTTCCAGGGTTTCCCTGTGAAGGCCAGTTCCCAAATGGGTAGACCTTTTTCGTAATTACACCAATCTACACATTCCCTGGTTATGTAATCGGGATGCGGGTATACACCGGTACATGTAAAAGCTACAGCTTAGGTATTCTCGTAACTTACTGTCTTAACATGTTACCCATACTCTCTACAGTAAAATTCTATTAATTCAAAATATTCCTCTTTTGAATAAACACCCCAACAAATTTTTCATGTTAGCTCGCAAAGTGTATTATCTTTAATTTTGCTCGCTGCGAGGGGCAATTGTAACATCTCTTTATATTCGATGAATTATTCTGATACAATTCTACCCTTAAATGACGTTTACTAATTTTCTATCTTCATACTCGCAGAATCCATGCGCAAAGTAGTTTCATACAATAGCTATGCCATGAGCGCATAATTATTCTTTGTAGTACTCTCTCTGGTGGTTGTTAGAAGAAAAGCTTCCGAGATTGTCTTCGTGCCGATTACCCTGAGCTTCGTTGGAAGGACAGTAATCCGATTATTGAGATTTATGACAGAAGATAACTGATACGAAATGTACGATTAAAAGGGATATATATATATATATATATATATATATATATATATATATATATATATATATATATATATATATACACTCCTGGAAATGGAAAAAAGAACACATTGACACCGGTGTGTCAGACCCACCATACTTGCTCCGGACACTGCGAGAGGGCTGTGCAAGCAATGATCACACGCACGGCACAGCGGACACACCAGGAACCGCGGTGTTGGCCGTCGAATGGCGCTAGCTGCGCAGCATTTGTGCACCGCCGCCGTCAGTGTCAGCCAGTTTGCCGTGGCATACGGAGCTCCATCGCAGTCTTTAACACTGGTAGCATGCCACGACAGCGTGGACGTGAACCGTATGTGCAGTTGACGGACTTTGAGCGAGGGCGTATAGTGGGCATGCGGGAGGCCGGGTGGACGTACCGCCGAATTGCTCAACACGTGGGGCGTGAGGTCTCCACAGTACATCGATGTTGTCGCCAGTGGTCGGCGGAAGGTGCACGTGCCCGTCGACCTGGGACCGGACCGCAGCGACGCACGGATGCACGCCAAGACCGTAGGATCCTACGCAGTGCCGTAGGGGACCGCACCGCCACTTCCCAGCAAATTAGGGACACTGTTGCTTCTGGGGTATCGGCGAGGACCATTCGCAACCGTCTCCATGAAGCTGGGCTACGGTCCCGCACACCGTTAGGCCGTCTTCCGCTCACGCCCCATCATCGTGCAGCCCGCCTCCAGTGGTGTCGCGACAGGCGTGAATGGAGGGACGAATGGAGACGTGTCGTCTTCAGCGATGAGAGTCGCTTCTGCCTTGGTGCCAATGATGGTCGTATGCGTGTTTGGCGCCGTGCAGGTGAGCGCCACAATCAGGACTGCATACGACCGAGGCACACAGGGCCAACACCCGGCATCATGGTGTGGGGAGCGATCTCCTACACTGGCCGTACACCACTGGTGATCGTCGAAGGGACACTGAATAGTGCACGGTACATCCAAACCGTCATCGAACCCATCGTTCTACCATTCCTAGACCGGCAAGGGAACTTGCTGTTCCAACAGGACAATGCACGTCCGCATGTATCCCGTGCCACCCAACGTGCTCTAGAAGGTGTAAGTCAACTACCCTGGCCAGCAAGATCTCCGGATCTGTCCCCCCTTGAGCATGTTTGGGACTGGATGAAGCGTCGTCTCACGCGGTCTGCACGTCCAGCACGAACGCTGGTCCAACTGAGGCGCCAGGTGGAAATGGCATGGCAAGCCGTTCCACAGGACTACATCCAGTATCTCTACGATCGTCTCCATGGGAGAATAGCAGCCTGCATTGCTGCGAAAGGTGGATATACACTGCACTAGTGCCGACATTGTGCATGCTCTGTTGCCTGTGTCTATGTGCCTGTGGTTCTGTCAGTGTGATCATGTGATGTATCTGACCCCAGGAATGTGTCAATAAAGTTTCCCCTTCCTGGGACAATGAATTCACGGTGTTCTTATTTCAATTTCCAGGAGTATATATATATATATATATATATATATATATATATATATATATATATATATATATATATATTGCTCCTTCATACAAAAGGTGTGTATTTGACAGCTGAGAATTAATGATATTCATCGATATATTGCGTAGTGTTAATCAGAAGGGAACTTCCGAAAGACTGGATACGAACCTGCATTTAATAATCCAAGAGCTCCATTACTTCTTCGGAAGGTTAAACTTCATCAAAGCCAAATATCCGCTTGATCTGAGGTTTCCCGACTGATTATACAACGCTCCCAAAAATTACGAGGCATTTTATTTGTACAGATTAGCAGACTGCCGGAAAGCACGAGTCTCCAGAGAAGAAAAATCATCGCCTGATTTCATTCTAACAAGTAAAATTTCTGAATCATTTTGAGTGAATGAGCTATGACTGTGTTTCATATTATGAATGACTGATTGCTCGAACGAATTGTGAACTAAATAATCACGTAGATAGGAGGAAAAATTACGAATAGAGCCGCGCGAAGTGGCCGCGAGGTTTGAGGCGTCATGTCACGGATTGCGTGACCCCTCCTGCTGGAGGTTCGAGTCCTCCCTCGGGCATGAATGTGTGTGTTGTTCTTAGCATAAGTTAGTTTAAGTAGTGTGTAAGTCTAGCGACCGATCAGTAGTTTGGTCCCTTAGGAATTCACCCACATTTTATAAAACCGGCACGGTAGCTGGGCGCAGCCCCGAATCCTCCCGAAACCAGGCTAGGTAAGCAGGTAACAGGACTGAATCCTCCCAAACTGGCACAATGCGACAGAGCACTGTGTGCGCTAATGACCAAAGCTGCCTGTGGCCACTTCGCAGTTCTCCTATATTCAGCCATCCGACACTTATCAATTTGTTGTCTGTACAGATTTGCTGAAAATGTAACCATCATTCATAAAATGAACACTGAGATGGAATATGTGTTACGAAATCATGATTTGCTATTTTAATAAATGAGTTATGAAGAAATCAAGAGTATAAATGATTCCAAAAAATGGTTCAAATGGCTCTGAGCACTATGGGACTTAACTTCTAAGGTCATCAGTCCCCTAGAACTTAGAACTACTTAAACCTAACTAACCTAAGGACATCACTCACATCCATGCCCGAGGCAGGATTCGAACCTGCGACCGTAGCGGTCACGCGGTTCCAGACTGAAGCGCCTAGAACCGCACGGCCACACCGGCCGGCAAATGATTCCAGTTTCTAAAAATAAATATCTAAATAAGATAAAAGATAAAACTTTTAAACATACAATACACGCGAAAATTTTTTACATCTTCTACAGTAACTTCGTATGCTTCCTTTTTGCCTGCTTGGAGTATTCATAACGTTTAGAACTGCTACCTGCTTCAAACGGGAGGATTCGGTCCCATCGTTTTTCAGACCCTTGCGGGCTTGGGAGGATTCGGTACCATTTTTCTGACCGCAAGAGAATTCGGCGTATTCGGTCAGAGCGTTAGCTGCCCTCTGTAACATTTAAAAAAAAGTGAGTTAATGGATCAACGATGACCTTAAACAAGCGTCATGAGACATCCGCCTCGAATAAATACAACGAACAACAACGAACATAATGAGAACAACAACAACAAAAAAGTAGAATCGCAAAACGGTAGGATACGGGGTGATGTGTTGCTGGGTACGCGTCCTAAGGGCTGCAATTATTTTCTGGCATTTGCGTTTTCTAATAGCCTCTGATACTTTCTTCTTTAATAAACGTAAATTCTACAATATTCGATTCTTTCTGAGAAATGGCAATATTTATCCTTCCGTCGGCCAGTGATGTTAAGATCAGGGCCCACTTCAGTGCTAATCGAAAGGAGTAAGCCACCTCCACTCTCTACCGGCGTCATTAACAACGCAGTGATGACTTTACAATCCTCACGCACTCATCACATCCATCTAATTTTAACAGGTACACTTAAAGTTATTACAGCACTATTTCCTAACAGCTCCTTTGGTGGATATGCTCCACTCTGCCGCAATCGCCCGCCGGTGACCGACGCTTCTTGTATCCCAGTGAATGACGTTGACGTTCAAATAGGTATCGCACGCAGTCTGCTGAAAAATAGCTAACAAGAAAATTCCAGGAAGGGCTCTGCTTTGCCTTCCTCTTTCACTACACGCCGTTGTAGACTGAATTGTACAGTGCTGACGCCAGTGACTGGAATCATATCACACGTTGATAAAATCACACACGCATTGAATCACTTCATTCCTATATTTACTACAACATGTATGCATGTCCAACGCAGGAGCACAGAATTGCTACAAAATCTTGACAACCTGGTCAACGAAATGGCGTTAATTAGGAAAGTTTGTGCCATCACGTATTCCACACGAAATAACAGAAAATTACGGTAACAGACGTACGCACAGATTATAGTGCAAGGGTACAACATCTACCAAGGCATCATGCTCCTTAGGAGTGAAAGATACGTTAGAAGTTGTTAGGCTGACAGTGGGAGTTTTTTGATTCGACACGTCCATTTTTCAAAAGCGTCTCTACCGCGTTTCTCTGAAGCATAGTAAAACCACTTATTGCAAAACCTTGTGAAACTGAACGTTCATCTTCCAACAAGTGCTCCTGTTTTATTAGATTATGAAGAGCCTAAAATACACAAAGCCCTTTTTGACTTCAGCGAGACTGTAACGTATGAATAGGCTTCCTTAGCTATAAACATTGAATCTATGTTGGAATTGGAAAGTAATTAAATTATTGTTCAAACTATCTACATTTTGAAGTCTCCGAATATACGATTTTATATGTGTATTATGCTGTGGCAGTATCGCTCCATAAAGCCAAGCCAATTAAATAAAAAAAAATGAAATTAAGATAGTCTGGATAGGGAATCAAATGTGGAAGGGTGAGTCAATGGGTCGCATCGGGATGGGATGTTGATTGAATCTTAAGTGAAACAAAATTATGTTGAATAGTGTGATTATTAAAATGTCTAAGGGAGGTAATAAGTGCAGGTATGGCATGAGGAAGATGACTAATTAAAAAATTTAGGGGAAAAGACAATAAAAAGTAGTTGCTAAGGAAGTTGTGTTTGAATACAAGTGGTTCAAGTGTTTAGTATTAAGAAACGTCTGTGCGTGTTGAGAATCTCCCGATATACCATTTTCTGCTGCTGTTGATATTACCCTATACTCATCTGTCCAGAAATTCTTGTCTTCTGTTTATTTCACTTCACTGACCCCTACTATATGTAGATTGAGCCTTTTCATTTTCGTTTTCAGATTTTCTAGTTTCCCTACCCTTCAAGCTTCTGACATACCACGCCCCCACTCGTAGAACGTTATCCTTTCGTTGAATATTCAATATTTTTCTCATGGTAGTTCCCCCTTGGCAGTCCCCTTCCAGAGATCCGAATGGGAAACTATTCCGGAATCTTTTGCCAATGTAGAGATCATCATGACTCTTCTTCAATTACAGCTGCGAGAACGCTACCGCCAAGACCACGAGCCGCGGACTTAACTGTTAATTATTGTGACCTTAAAATAGATGTTAACCGCTCAGGTAACCTTCTTTTATCGTGTTGTAGTCAGACTGTGTACATAAATTAATTGCATGGGTCAAAACTTTGCATATGAACAGGCATAGCTTTCCACATTAGGCCATGTTAGGATTTAGTTACATCAGTAATCCAACTTTAAACCGAGCAGGACGCTTGCAACTGTAAAAAGTAAGAGTCCTATCGTATTCCCATGGGATTGTTAAAAACCGTTTTTTTCATAGCTGTCCCGTAACCTTTCTAAAATCATAATTTGTATACCAGTACTAGTGAATGTCGGTAGTTAACTAACGTAAATTACATTTTTATTCGAAATTGCATGTTTTATGTAAGTCAGAGAACTTTGGAAGCATATTGGGATGAGTTGAGGCTGCTCAGGTGAGCAGCAGGGTCATTTGAGTTGACATGGGAACCATACTTGAGAGGGAGTTCTGTGAAGGATGTGTCAGATGGGTGAAGGTCATTGGACTTTATTTTGTAATGTGGTGAATAGACACTGGAAGCACCTTAGACAACAAAGATACGATCCTGTTGTGTAAGACCTCCGGCAGCGACCATTTTATATAACTGACAAGTGGAAAGAGAAGGAACGCTGTTCTTTGCAAGGTCCAGGAAGGCACTATTGTGCACAAATGTAGAAAGCTGTGTTTCTTTGGAACACACCGGATCCTACAGATTATATCTAAAAAAAAATGGAGTGACAACCTGCAGTTTGGAGTATCTTTGAAATTTACGCAATACAAGAACTGCCAGGATTGTCTGATGTAAATGAACTGGAAGTTAGAAATTGAAAATCGACTCTGCTGCCGAAGACCCACTTCATTGGCCACAGAGAGAGATAGAAACAGAGTAAGGTACTTTTTTTCAACGTTAAATGAGAGGACGCACATTACTGGTTAACCGACTGAAGAAAGGCTCAGGGAAGGGGACCAGCCGTTGCTAATGAATATTTTTACTTGTCGGCACTCAGAACATCTGTAACCCCGCCAATCTGAACAGAGTAAAGAACGCAAGACGCAGAAATACGATTTTTCTTTTTAGTGAGTATTCGGTACAAAATCACTTAATCTCTTGACTGCTGAGAGTCTTGATCTCCGGGAGCCTCCACCATCAGACCTCATCCATGCCGACCTGCAATGCAACAGAGTCCATCTCCAAACATGTGAGCTCAGGGACGTTGGTGTCACCAATGGCTGATTTTGCAGCCGCCTCAGCCTCAACCTGTAGTCTGACATGGTGCGATCGGGCCGCGACTGCGACATTATACTTAAGGGCAGTTAAGCTATTTTTATACCTTTTCGTTAACCTCGAGCTTCACTTTAAAGTTTTGTTTTCAGATTCAGATGACGAGTTTGCTTCCAACTGTGCCCACCGATGCAATGCATTCCCTTCCCTAGTACTGTCCATTTTTTGTACTAACATCACGACAATAACAGTACAATTTCGCGACTGCAATTCTTTCATTCAACACTCGGTTTCTAGAATTTTACCCCAGACCCGTTTGTCAGATATGGCAAGATTTCACTTGAGTTTTATTTTTATTGATTGTCAGATGTTTAATGAGTCACTCTATAGTAAAAAATCGGGTTGGTTGGGACTATTCCTAATCTATTATTTCGGAGGCTTTCTAATTAATTCTTGTGAGATCGCAAGGCCATTAGCATACTTCCAGATTGTTAGAGAAACTGCTAACTTAAAGGACGATCGCGAAATAATCTGCCCATCTGTCCCTTACGTTCTGTTAAGAAACACGTGTTCAATTCTCTTTGCAAAAAAAAAAATCTGAATCCAGTCATAAGTCTGGTCCAATACTTTTTAAACTCATTTCTTGCAGACTAAATGACAGCGCAGAACTGTATCAGATGCCCCTGGAAGCCAAGAAACGCTGCATGAAAGTAGGGACCGCTGTCTGCGGCGCTCTGGATCTCATGGATGAACACAGCGAGCAGAGTTTCCCAAGATGTCTTGTTTGCGAAATTAATTTTGATTTTATATAGCAGATTTTCGTTCCGCAAAAATGTTCTAGTACTTGCACTCAAAATATCTCCTTTGAGACTGCAACAGACTGACGTCGAATATGCAGGTGTCCAAAACCTAAATGATGAAAGTAACTTTCACATGACGTGTCATTGCCATATATCACAGCTCGGTAACACGCGGACAACACATAGAAATAACTCCTACAGCGTAGTGCAGAAGATAACTGAAAACAGTACGCAGTGAGACGAATAGAAATGAAACTTTTATTTAAATAGAATAATTACACTGAAGTCACCGCGGTTCATGATGGTCCGCTGGACGTTACTATAGGCGGGACATGGTTCTTAATACGGTGAGTGACCACCACGGATAGCAGTGCATGCTCTACAACGTCGTCCCATCCCAACCACAACACTGATAAGGAGTTCTTGTGGTCCATTGTATTATCGCCATTATTAGTGTTATTATTGTTGTTGTGGTCTTCAGTCCTGAGACTGGTTTGATGCAGCTCTCCATGCTACTCTATACTGTGCAAGCTTCTTCATCTCCCAGTACCTACTGCAACCTACATCCTTCTGAATCTGCTTAGCGTATGCATCTCTTGGTCTCCCCCTACGATTTTTACCCTCCACGCTGCCCTCCAATACTAAATTGGTGATCCCTTGATGCCTCAGAACATGTCCTACCAACCGATCCCTTCTTCTGGTCAAGTTGTGCCACAAACTACTCTTCTCCCCAATCCTATTCAGTACCTCCTCAATAGTTATGTGATCTACCCATCTAATCTTCAGCATTCTTCTGTACCACCACATTTCGAAAGCTTCTATTCTCTTCTTGTCCAAACTATTTATCGTCCATGTTTCACTTCCATACATGGCTACACTCCATACAAATACTTTCAGAAAAGACTTCCTGACACTTAAATCTATACTCGATGTTAACAAATTTCTCTTCTTCAGAAACGCTTTCCTTGCGATTGCCAGTCTACATTTTATATCCTCTCTACTTCGACCATCATCAGTTATTTTGCTCCCCAAATAGCAAAACTCCTTTACTACTTTAAGTGTCTTATTTCCTAATCTAATACCCTCAACATCACCCGACTTAATTCGACTACATTCCATTATCCTCGTTTTGCTTTTGTTGATGTTCATCTTATACCCCCCTTCAAGACACTGTCCATTCCGTTCAACTGCTCTTCCAAGTCCTTTGCTGTCTCTGACAGAATTACAATGTGATCGGTGAACCTCAAAGTTTTTATTTCTTCTCCATGTATTTTAATTCCAACTCCGAATTTTTCTTTTGTTTCCTTTACTGTTTGCTCAATATACAGATTGAATAACATCGGGGAGAGGCTACAACCCTGTCTTACTCCCTTCCCAACCACTGCTTCCCTTTCATGTCCCTCGACTCTTATAACTGCCATCTGGTTTCTGTACAAATTGTAAATAGCCTTTCGCTCCCTGTATTTTACCCCTGCCCCCTTTAGAATTTGAAAGAGAGTATTCCAGTCAACATTGTCAAAAGCTTTCTCTATGTCTACAAATGCTAGAAACTTAGGTTTGCCTTTCCTTAATCTTTCTTCTAAGATAAGTCGTAAGGTCAGTATTGCCTCACGTGCTCCAGTATTTCTACGGAATCCAAACTGATCTTCCCCGAGGTCGGCTTCTACCAGTTTTTCCATTCGTCTGTAAAGAATTCGTGTTAGTATTTTGCAGCCGTGGCTTATTAAACTGATTGTTCGGTAATTCTCACATCTGTCAACACCTGCTTTCTTTGGGATTGGAATTATTATATTCTTCTTGAAGTCTGAGGGTATTTCGCCTGTTTCATACATCTTGCTCACCAGATGGTAGAGTTTTGTCAGGACTGGCTCTCCCAAGGCCGTCAGTAGTTCCAATGGAATGTTGTCTACTCCGGGGGCCTTGTTTCGACTCAGGTCTTTCAGTGCTCTGTCAAACTCTTCACGCAGTATTGTATCTCCCATTTCATCTACATCCTCTTCCATTTCCATAATATTTTCCTCAAGTACATCGCCCTTGTATAAACCCTCTATATACTCCTTCCACCTTTCTGCTTTCCCTTCTTTGCTTAGAACTGGGTTTCCATCTGAGCTCTTGATGTTCATACAAGTGGTTCTCTTATCTCCAAAGGTCTCTTTAATTTTCCTGTAGGCAGTATCTATCTTACCCCTAGTGAGATAAGCCTCTACATCCTTACATTTGTCCTCTAGCCATCCCTGCTTAGCCATTTTGCACTTCCTGTCGATCTCATTTTTGAGACGTTTGTATTCCTTTTTGCCTGCTTCATTTACTGCATTTTTATATTTTCTCCTTTCATCAATTAAATTCAATATTTCTTCTGTTACCCAAGGATTTCTACTAGCCCTCGTCTTTTTACCTACTTGATCCTCTGCTGCCTTCACTACTTCATCCCTCAAAGCTACCCATTCTTCTTCTACTGTATTTCTTTCCCCCATTCCTGTCAATTGTTCCCTTATGCTCTCCCTGAAACTCTGTACAACCTCTGGTTCTTTCAGTTTATCCAGGTCCCATCTCCTTAAATTCCCACCTTTTTGCAGTTTCTTCAGTTTTAATCTACAGTTCATAACCAATAGATTGTGGTCAGAGTCCACATCTGCCCCTGGAAATGTCTTACAATTTAAAACCTGGTTCCTAAATCTCTGTCTTACCATTATATAATCTATCTGATACCTTTTAGTATCTCCAGGGTTCTTCCATGTATACAACCTTCTTTCATGATTCTTGAACCAAGTGTTAGCTATGATTAAGTTGTGCTCTGTGCAAAATTCTACCAGGCGGCTTCCTCTTTCATTTCTTAGCCCCAATCCATATTCACCTACTACGTTTCCTTCTCTCCCTTTTCCTACACTCGAATTCCAGTCACCCATGACTATTAAATTTTCGTCTCCCTTCACTATCTGAATAATTTCTTTTATTTCATCATACATTTCTTCAATTTCTTCGTCATCTGCAGAGCTAGTTGGCATATAAACTTGTACTACTGTAGTAGGTGTGGGCTTCGTATCTATCTTGGCCACAATAATGCGTTCACTAAGCTGTTTGTAGTAGCTTACCCGCGTTCCTATTTTCCTATTCATTATTAAACCTACTCCTGCATTACCCCTATTTGACTTTGTGTTTATAACCCTATAGTCACCTGACCAGAAGTCTTGTTCCTCCTGCCACCGAACTTCACTAATTCCCACTATAACTAACTTTAACCTATCCATTTCCCTTTTCAAATTTTCTAACCTACCTGCCCGATTAAGGGATCTGACATTCCACGCTCCGATCCGTAGAACGCCAGTTTTGTTTCTCCTGATAACGACATCCTCTTGAGTAGTCCTTGCCCGGAGATCCGAATGGGGGACTATTTTACCTCCGGAATATTTTACCCAAGAGGACGCCATCATCATTTAATCATACAGTAAAGCTCCATGCCCTCGGGAAAAATTACGGTCGTAGTTTCCCCTTGCTTTCAGCCGTTCGCAGTACCAGCACAGCAAGGCCGTTTTGGTTATTGTTACAAGGCCCGATCAGTCAATCATCCAGACTGTTGCCCTTGCAACTACTGAAAAGGCTGCTGCCCCTCTTCAGGAACCACACGTTTGTCTGGCCTCTCAACAGATACCCCTCCGTTGTGGTTGTACCTACAGCCGTCGGCACACGGACTGTGCTGCCGAACGTCAACGTTGAGCGTGCCAAGTTCAACGTGCTGCTGAACGCTCAGGAATGATGCGACTTGTGCATACGGTATGTGGACCCCAACGTGGTATACGCGATCGCAACGCACTCCAGCGACAGTTGAGGGATGTTTCTAGTTCGTTAATCACACTGTTTACTCAACGGGCGCGCGTAAAATTCCCACGTTAGCTCTATTAAAATGCACATTTCTTCCATCGTCGACGAAAAGGAAAGTACCATGTCCAACCAATAAGGTCACAGGCTTATAAAAGTTCCATTACAAACAGAGCGTTACAAATTTGGAGTACTTCTCCGCATAAGATAAACATTATTTCATCATTCCCACATTTTAGTAAAACCCCAAGGCCAGTCTTACTTGATCACTGTTCCTACCCAGTAGCAGAATCTTTGCAACATGTGAATTACGAAGCGTAAAAGAAGAAGCAGCAAGATATCTTTATACAAGTAGCGTAAGCTGTTCTTCAGATTAAGCCAATTGAACAAAGTCACCCCTCAAAAAATAGGTGAGCTTGTATTTCATTATATCAAATATTTTAGTCTATACTTAAATTAAACTAATAATAAAGTATCAGAAACTAATAAAAACGCGAATGCTAGGAAAAAAAATTGGTTGTGTCAGGACGCGAACCACCGCCCCCCCCCCCAAAAAAAAACAAAAAAAAACACATTATTAGACAGTGACGCTATTCATTACGCTAAACCAACATGATACTTCTTGTATCTAATCATAGGATCTTACCTGTCGCTAAAAACCTTAATCGTAGATATTTTACTAACTGAAATTTAATTATAACACATAGTACCAAGAACAATGCGTTTTGGGTGGATCTTCAGTGTGTCGCTGCCTTCAAAGAGCCTACTCTCATTATGCGCAAGTTACAATAATTCTTTTGCCACGAATATGATGTTTCTCATTATTTTATTGGAGCGAATCACACAGTTAACAACGGGTTTTGCAGTGATTCTCAATTTGCTGGTGCTTGGAACGGCATATATACATATAGGCTTGAAATGAATGCCAATATGGTGCCTCACAACTCTGTACTGAAGGGAGACGGCGTGCTTGTGACGTAGGTGGCGTTGTGCCATGTCATTGGTCAACGCTCAGACGCACGCTCAGAATATCTGACATGTCAGATATTGCTCTGCCCCTTCGGAAAGACTCCCGAGCGTGCTACTCCACGTTGTGACGTCAGAAACTCGGCACGCTCAACGCTCAACGTTCGGATGCACGGTCCGTGTGCCGACGGCTTACGGTACGGCTATCTGTATCGCTGAGGCACGCAAGCCTCCCCACCAACGGCAAGGTCCATGGTTCATGGGGGGGGAGGAGTGTTATTATTATTGTCTATTATTATTTTTATTAATGAGGCAAATTATTATTATTGTGATTGTTACGTAACGCATTTTTATATGACAGATGTATGAGAGGGCCTTAAGGCCATAATCTGGTCAAATTAAATAAACAATAAGTAAACAAATAAATGTATTCATAGGAAGTTGTGGGTATGCCTACATTTTTAAACAGTTGCCTATATGTTGCCTGAGGACAGACACCATTCATTATCCTTACAGCACGCTGCTGTGCAATGAGTATTTTTTGTCTGTGGGTGGAAATGCCCCTGAAAATATTCCATATGACGTTAATGAATGGAAGTGTGCAGTGTAAGCCATCCTTCTTTTGTTTACATCCCAAAAATCATTGTCCACACACACTGCTGAACTCTAACGTTTGAGAATACTTGTGAAACGTGATATGTTATTCATATTCTGAACTAGTATACATATACACACAGGCTTTTGAACATTCAGTTTTACAGTTTTTCTTTCTCCAGTTTTCTGCTATTATTGTGAAGCTTTGGGCAGATGGTTTTTGCAGTGTCTTTAGTGTGCCGATCCATAGCGTCACATCACCCTTCTGGTTCTGATTGCACAGTGAGCACGTAAAGACGCCTAGAACGACAGAATTTACCACCAAACGTGAAAACCTGTCATTCGATTTCTTGATGCTGAGGAGTTCCGCCTGATTCCCACGCAGGGCACGTAACTTAACTGTCGTGACTAACAGCGAAGTGCAGCGATAGATGGTACAGGAACTTTGAAGCAGAATGTACATGCGTTCGTGATGCAATGAGTGTCAATCTGTCTTACTCAGTGAACGGATCAGGTGATTCGATAAAATGGTCTACGAAAGGAAATTCGGAACAAGCGAAGAGGAATGTTGTTATCAGACGTTGTCCTTCTCCATGACAATGCTCGGCTGCACACAGCAGCTGCAACGAAGACACTCCTGCATCGTTTTCGATGGCAAGTGTTTGATCATCCACCACACAGCCCCTCTTGGCTCTCTCTTATTTTCATCTCATTGCTCGCAAAAGAACCTCTGGCTATGGGGAGAGCATTTTGGCACAGATAACGAACTGCAAACCAGCGTAGAGAATTGGAAGAAAACATGGACGGCTGCCTTCTATGAAGACGATAGTGGGAATTTGGTACCAAGCTACGACAAACGTCTAGGTCGGAGTGGCAACTATGTAGAGAAGCAGCTGTAAGGTGTTGCTAAATGTTGCCAATAATTTTTTTTTTATTTTCACTGTTGTTTCCATTTCGAAACCGATCGGATCCTGATAAAAAGAACCCTCATACATATGATTTCAGAACACTGAGGTGTGTCTGTTCTACTCCGGTCATCTATCTGTGTTATCTCCGTTTATGTACAGTCGAGATACGAAGGTTAACGATTCGAAAGATCACCGAAGCACAGGTCGCTGAAGAAGCAATATCGTGCAACAGAAAGTGGAGGAGGAGGAGGATATTAGTGTTTAACGTCCCGTCGACAACGAGGTCATTAGAGACGGAGCGCAAGCTCGGGTGAGGGAGGGATGGGGAAGGAAATCGGCCGTGCCCTTTCAAAGGAACCATCCCGGCATTTGCCTGAAGCGATTTAGGGAAATCACGGAAAACCTAAATCAGGATGGCCGGAGACGGGATTACAGAAAGTTACCACCAGCAGATTCCCAAGAATCACAAATGAAGTAGTTGCAGAAAAAGCTAAAAATATGCTTGACATAATACACTCCAAGGGAAAAAAGATGCATGCACCACTAAGTAGGCCGGCCTTGGTGGCCGAGCGGTTCTAGGCGCTACAGTCTGGAACCGCGCGACCGCTACGGTCGCAGGTTCGAATACTGCCTCGCGCATGGATGTGTGTGATGTCCTTAGGTTAGTTAGGTTTAAGTAGTTCTACGTTCTAGGGGACTGATGACCTCAGTAGTTAAGTCCCATAGTGCTCAGAGCCATTTGAACCATTTTTGAACCACTAAGGAATTACCCGAATGGGACGGGAATCGGTAGATGTGACGTATTGTTTTGTATTGTATGTTAACCGGGGGCCTAGAAACGACGGAGAGGCTCCGTCCCCGCCGCAGCCGCGGTGGTCCACAACACCACGACGGCTACCGCAGTCCACCCCTCCGCCGCCCCACACCGAACCACTCTTTCAGGGTTATTGTGCGGTTCGGCCCCCTGTGAACCCCCCCCCATCCCCCCCCCCCAGGGAACGTCTCACACCAGACGAGTGTAACCCCTATGTTTGAGTGGTAGAGTAATGGTGGTGTACGCGTACGTAGAGAACTTGTTTGCGCAGCAATCGCCGACACAGTGTAGCTGAGGCGGAATAAGGGGAACCAGCCAGCATTCGCCGAGGCAGATGGAAAACCGCCTAAAAACCATCGACAGACTGGCCGGCTAAACGGTCCTCGACACAAGTCCGCCGGGCGGATTCGAGCCGGGGACCAGGCGCTCCTTCCCAGATGTGATGTGCATACACACAAACAAATACTCCGATTTCTGGAAGAGCTTCAAAAATTGAGCAAGTCAGTAACGCGTTGGTCCATCTCTGACTCTTGTGCAAGCAGTTATTCGGATTGGTACTGATTGACAGAGTTGTTGGACAGCCTCCTTAGGGATATCGTGTCAGATTCCGTCCAACTGTCGCGTTAGATCGTCAAAATCCCGAGGTGCTTGAAGACCCCTGCCCATAACACTCCAAACGTTCTTAATTGGGGAGCCACCCGGCGACATTGTAGGCCACGATATGGTTCAGCAAGCACGAAGACGAGCAGTAGAAACTGTCGCCGTGTGCGGGCGGGCTTTATCTTGCTGAAACACAAGCCCAGAATGGCTTGCCATTGTTGTTGTTGTTGTGGTCTTCAGTCCTGAGACTGGTTTGATGCAGCTCTCCGTACTACTCTATCCTGTGCAAGCTTCTTCATCTCCCAGTACTTACTGCAACCTACATCCTTCTGAATCTGCTTAGTGTATTCATGTCTTGGTCTCCCTCTACGATTTTTACCCTCCACGCTGCCCTCCAATGCTAAATTTGTGATCCCTTGATGCCATCAAGTGTAACAAAACGGGGCGTAGAAAATCGTCGACGTACCGCAGTGCTGTAAGGGTGCCGTGGATGACAACCAAAGGGGTCCTACGAAATAAAATGACAGCCCACAGCATCACTCCTGGTCATCGACCAGTATGGCGGGCGTCAGTCAGGTTGGTCTCCCACCGCTATCCGGGACATCTCCAGACACGTCTTTGCTGCTCGTCGAGGCTCAGTTCCAAGTGGGGCTCGTCAGTAAAAACAATTCTACTCCAGGCAATGAGATTCTAGGTCGAATGTGCACGACGCCACTGCAAACAGGCGTTTTGGTGTACAGAGGCCAGTGGTAGTACGTGCAAGGGCCGCCATGAGCTCAGCGTCCCTTCTGGTGAGCCACCAATTAAGGTCCTGGTGGTCACTGAAGATCCAATTGCAAGTTGGATCGATGACAATGATGAATCTGGGTCTGAGTGCCTCTGACGATTGCTCGACCATCACGTTCTCTCGTTTCTCTAAGTCGACCGCCTCCACACTATGTTCGGCCATGGTTCACCCATTCCTGCCAACATCGTAGAATAGTGACATCGCTCCTACTGAAACTTCGCGCGATTCGCCGATTACTCCGACCAGCTTGTTTAACCCCAATCACACGTCCTCTCTCAAATGGTGACGTCTGCCTATATTGTTCACACGCCTATCTGCGAGGCATAGTTACTGTCTATCATAAATAATATCCTCAAAGACTTTATGTCCTGCTATCGACGTGTCCCCTGTTTGCCATCCTTGCTAACTGCACGGTGAAATTGTGCTGCAGCGTCACGCATTCATCCATTGTCCACCAAAGTCTATAATTTTATATTTTCTGTCGATACCTGTATAAATATCAGTTAGTGACCAGTTTGCGTAACTCCTTCGTTGTGCGTCGTTTTGTTTGTCTCGAAGCGTAGTACACATTTTGTACTTAGTCATCACATTCCGCCGGCCGGTGTGGCCGTGCGGTTCTAGGCGCTTCAGTTCGGAACCGCGTGACCGCTACGGTCGCAGGTTCGAATCCTGCCTCGGGCATGGATGAGTGTGATGTCCTTAGGTTAGTTAGGTTTAAGTAGTTCTAAATTCTAGGGGACTGATGACCTCAGAAGTTAAGTCCCACAGTGCTCAGAGCCATTTGAACCATCATCACATTCCAGCCCTTCCCATCTCCTCCCCCCCCCCCCCCCTCACACGAAAAAAAGTTGCTACATTGTGTGTGGTCTTCAGTTCGTCACAGAGTGAAAATGTGGAGTTTTGATGAAATGATTTAAACAAAGCGGAATGGAACATTGTGTAACTTGACAATGTCGACATGTGGACATACTATGTCATTTCTGGTGTAACCGTATTGCAGCAAACCAGTATCGAAAGTCACAGTGATCACTATATCCTGATTTTTGCCACGACCTACTTCATTCTGCTAAGTTTTACTCGCATCACTGAAACTCCATACGTGCGCTCCTAGGGTCAATAACGGAAGAAAGTTCAACGACCCAGTATCTTCTCATTTGGGAAATGCGACTCTCTAAGTACTGTTCCAAACAAATATTTAGCATTTAGCCGAACACACATCGTTTATGGGCGAATTTGGTGAGCACGACCGTCTGTTACACAGTCTTTTCTCGGCCACTTTTTTCTGTAGTTAACCATTGAACATCAATTGTACAAAAACGCAGAGTTTAGCAGATAAATAATCTTGATAAGTGGCAGAATAGACATCTTCTCTTACCTTATAAGCATTTTTATTCGGTTTTCGCCGAATGATGTGCAGTACTTCTGTTTGAACGTTGGCAGTTCGCCATCCACATCACGGTGCCTTAAATTCTTTTATACACATTTTTCTCTGTCAAACAGTAAACCGCTTTCTATGCTATATACGAATGCATACTATCCGCTCACTGTCGAATTGTGATCAGGCATCCTCTCACCGAATTACTAAATGCAGACACGCACGCACGCACACAAACACACACACACACACACACGGCTACATTGATAAAAGGTACCATAGAAACACAATGTAATACTGAGTCCTCGCATGCGTAGCTTTGTTCAGAATGATCGCTTCCTATGCGAACTGTGTACTAGTCGTGCAAATACGTACCACATGCAGTGGCAACGTCATGGATGCAAAACATCTACTCACGAGGTCAATGGACTCTGGCGTCGACTTGTAGCGCTTTCGTGATGCTGGGTATCATACGAGGCCCGCACTGAAGACTTAGTTGGGTCTTCCGAAATGTTAGCTCACGCTTTGAGATGTCAAATTGGAGCGGACTTATTAACCGTTTATTTTTATACAAATTGTGGGGTTGTGTCTAATTTCGAACTTCTAAACTCACCAACTGTAGTCTCAATAGCTAAGACTGTCTTGCAATATGAAATCAAATATGATGTTCTTGTTAATGTGTTGTCTGTCAGAACATGCGCTAATCCTGCACTGTATTTAAGTACGACAGGACAGTAACTTTATAACGACAGACTTCTTCCTAATGCGATATTCTGAATTTACTGATACTTTCGAACGAAGTTTCAAAATAATCCCCTTTGTTGACGAATTTTTGGTTAATCCTGGGTCGGTTACTATTATTAATGCCTTTTCAAGTAAATAAAAATTCTGTAGACCCTAACACAATAAAATGTGGCCATTTATGAAGCATTTCAAGGCAGATTTATCACTTATGAACTTTCTCTGTGCCTCAGTCAAAGATCTTTCTTCATGGAACTGCAGTGCTTGTAGATGCAAATCTTTCAATCGATGCTGCGTAAATCCAACAGCGAATATATTTTATAAATTGTCCCGAAAGGATTTCTTTTTTACAATAAGCAGGTTACTTTAAACAAAGGAGAGTACCTCATTTTATAGGTGACACCAAAACATCATTCCTTACCACAGCAGTTAACAGAACTTAAACGTGCTCCTTAGGAGACTGAAAGCAACATACATTTTTCTCATCCAAACCAGAAAGTTCCTAGACTTGTGTCTTTCCCTACTAATTCTAACGACAAATCAACATGAAAGCTAAAACCATTACCTCTGTTTTATACTAACATAAAAACACGAGTCAGTTTAATCAGTTTAGTGGCGTTGTGCTGACTATGAGTATATTCTACCAACGCACACAACGATTAACTACACTACAGTACTTTTTTCTCTCACTATCTCATTTTAAGAAGACCATGTGCTAGAAGTGGTGGTAATTTTCCCTGAGGATATTATCAGCTCACACAAAAGTCACAGTAGGCCCTTACAGGGTGAAAACGACCACCACCGAGAAAATTTCGTAGATTATTCAGGACATTTTCTGATTATTTTGAAATACTGTAAGAATCTCGTGGTCTCTGGTGGCTCTTTACAGAATAATAATGTAAATATCATGTGTTAGGTTTGTTATCCCGATCATTCACGACCCTGGGTATGTCTGTAATATGCGAACACCAAAACGTACATTCCAAAACACAGAGTAATGCAACAACTCCCAGGTGAAACATGTACGGTTTTTCATATCGTCTTTGTGCCGCTTTTCAATTGCATTCAATGAGACAATACACCAGGTGCATGTCAGCAAACACCGACCGTGATTAACTTACGGCACTTACTGTTGACAACAGTAATTCCCACTTTATTCTTCGCCCGCAAGCTTGGATTTAGTATCGCTCAATTATGTATTGGATTTGTTTTTCCGGCGGTCAGCTGTACGTTAACAGTGGCAGGCACTAACGTGGACAGGTTAATTGACGAAGCGTTGTTGTTTGCACTATTGCCTAGATATTTCCAGTGCAGTAGAGATACAGATATAAATGGGGGTTAGAAATCGAACGAAACGCTATTACTCTTCAAGAAGCCACTGGAGACAGCGAGTTGTCTATACCAAAATGCTCAGAAAACATCCCTGAAAAACCTACGAATTTTTGTCGGGGATCGGATTCATTCTGCATATTTCAGTTGTTATTGTTGTTGTTGTTGTTGTTACTGTAATAGTCTTCAGTACGAAGACTGGTTCGGTGCTGCTCTCAATGCTGCTCTATCCTATGAAAACCTTTTCATCCCTGCGTAACTGCTGCCACCTACGTTCTTTTGAACCTGCTTGCTCTTTTCGAGCCTTGGTCGTCCTTAACAACTTTTACTCTGCACACATCCCTCCATCAACCGGATTAATGATTCGTGAGACCTCCGGATAGATCCTATCAACCAGTACGTTCTTTTAATCAAATTGTCCCATTTTTTCCCTCAATTCGATTCAGTACCTCCTCGATAGTAACTAGATCTATCAATCTAATCTTAGCACTCTTCCATAGCATTACGTTTCAAAAGCTTCTGTCTTCTTCTTGTCTGGACTGTTTTTCATACACTTAACTTTCGTACAAGGCTACACTTCAAATAAATACTTTCAGGAAAGACTTCCTTGCAGTTAAATTTACATACGATGTTAAAAAATGTCCCTGTTCTTTTTCTTGCTACTGCTTGTCTGTGTTATACGAGGGGCGTTCAGAAAGTAAGCTCCGATCGGTCGCGAAATGGAAACGACTATGAAAATCCGATAAAGCTTTGCACAGATGTGTTGGGTAGTGTCTCTAGTATAACCCCAGTTAGCATCACGTCGCTCTTCTCATTTCGGAGCTCGCAGTGAGTGCGTAAAGATGTCTAGAAAATAGTGTCTGCCGCCAAGTACGAGGGCCTGGTGAGAAATTTCGCCTGAAGCTATGCAGCTAACATTACATAACTGTCATGCTGTTTCTTCTTCAAGACAATTCTCAGCCGCATTCTGCAGGGGCAATGAAGATGCTCCTGCATCGTTTTCAAATGGAAATGTGAGATTACCCACAATACAGTCCGCAATTGTCTCCCCCTGAGTTTCATCTCTGGTCACATGAACCGCTGTCTTTGAAGACAACATTTTGACACAGACAACGAGGTGTAGGCCAGCGTGGAGAATTGGCGGAAAGCACTGGCGGCTGCCTTCTATGATGAGGCTATTGAAAAGTTGGTACAACGCTATGACAAAAGTCTAAGTCAGAACGGCGACTACGTAGAGAAGTAGCTGAAAGGTGTAGCTAATTGTTACAAGTAAAACATTTCTGATGTTCACTGTGGTTTCAATTTGGCAATCAATCGGAGCTTACTTTCTGAACAGGCCTCGTATATACTTTCTATGTGGTGTTACCGCCAGACACCACACTTGCTAGGTGGTAGCCTTTAAATCGGCCACGGTCCGGTAGTATACGTCGGACCCGCGTGTCGCCACTATCAGTGATTGCAGACCGAGCGCCGCCACACGGCAGGTCTAGAGAGACTTCCTAGCACTCGCCCCAGTTGTACAGCCGACTTTGCTAGCGATGGTTCACTGACAAAATACGTTCTCATTTGCCGAGACGATAGTTAGCATAGCCTTCAGCTACGTCATTTGCTACGACCTAGCAAGGCGCCATTATCAGTTGCTATTGATATTGTGAAGAATATACAGACAAGAGCTACGTTCTACATTAATGGATTAAAGTTAAGTATTCCACCAAGTACCACCTTTTTTCTGAAGTCTAAATACCTTGTCCTTTTCCAGACCTCACGCCAGCCTGCGTGAGCTTAAACGCGTGCCTTTCGGCTTCCTCCAAACCCCGTGGGTTGGCTCCTGCCAATCCAGAACATTCTAATTCTGTCATCGTCAGTTATTTTGCTCCCCAAGTAGCAAAAGTCAGATACTTGTTTTAGAGTCGAATTTCTTAGACTGATTCCTTCAGCATCGAGTGATTTAATTCGTCTACTTTCCATTATGTTTTTCTTTTGTTGATATTCATGTTATATCACTCTCCATTCCGCTCAACTGATTTTCCAAGTCCTTTCCCGTCTATAAATTTCTCTTCCATGAACTTTGATTCCCTTTCCATGTAGCTCCTTGGCTTCCTTTAGTGCTTGCTCAGTGTACAAAAATGGTTCAAATGGCTCTGAGCACAATGGGACTTAACTTCTGAGGTCATCAGTCCCCTAGAACTTAGAACTACTTAAAGCTAAATAACCTAAGGACATCACACACATCCATGCCCGAGGCAGGATTCGAACCTGCGACCGTAGCGGTCGCGCGGTTTCAGACTGTAGCGCCTAGAACCGCTCGGCCACCCTGGCCGGCGTTGTGGTCTTCAGTCCTGAGACTGGTTTGATGCAGCTCTTCATGCTACTCTATCCTGTGCAAGCTTCTTCATCTCCCAGTACCTACTGCAACCTACATCCTTCCGAATCTGTTTAGTGTATTCATCTCTTGGTCTCCCTCTACGATTTTTACCCTCCACGCTGCCCTCCAATACTACATTGGTGATCCCTCGATGCCTCAGAATATGTCCTACCAAGCGATCCCTTCTTCTAGTCAAGTTGTAAAGTTACGTAAATGTTGGAAGGGACATCATCAAAATATATGAGCCACCGTTTGTAAAACCTTTCTAAATTTCCTTCTTTTCTGTTCTCGGGAGCAACGTACTGTAGTTAAAACAATGTAGCGACTGATACTCGATACACGCATCATCATCATCTTCATCTGGATAAACACAGCCTCCAGGCTTTACCATGCATTACAGGCCCCAGCTATACGCATGTAAGAGTTCCTATCAGTACACGTTTCTTCTTGTTAACCACCCTTCTTGCATTAGATCTCAACCTCGGTCTTTTCTTATCTCTTCCAAGCCAAAACAGAATTGCGGAATATCCTTGCTCCAAGAAGCATCCATTCTTCTGACCGCAGAGACTAAGATACTTTTTTTTTTTTTTCCAACCTCAATTCTCTCAAGTTCCGTGAATGAGTCTTTGATTCTCCTTATACCAATTTTTCATGCAGATACTTTTTTCTGCTTGCCACAAGAGAAAACAATTGCTATACCAGGAACGCCTTGACAGTCCAATATAACAGAATAAATATTGCACAATATTATTACACATTTTTACTGAGCATTCTGGGGAAATTTCAATACTACTGCACAATATTATTGTGCAGTGAAGTTGACCGTCTAGAGGCCGCTTAACAACGAGTAACACATGCTTGAAACACGTAGAAGTATATTAAAATAAATCAACAATACGACTGGTAGCAGAAGAAAATAAATAATTTATCCGTAACAGTGACGGTACCTACACTTATCCACTACGGCCAGTGTCAGTAATTGGGACATGTTGCTAGAAAGCTCCAACACAGTAAGACGGAAGTGCTTAAGATGCCTGAAATGCGGAAGGCTGCTCCACGGTGTCTGCAAAGTGCTCCACTCTTTTCAGCAGGCGGCAGGGGGCGTCACGAGGAACAAGAAGCCCACTTCTCCCACTTCCCCTTCTGCGGCGCGGACCGCGGGATTCCCGCGAGTAAAGCCGCGTGTGGCGCTGCGGGGTGGTCCGCAGCTCAGGGCAGAGGCGGGCGGCGTTTGTTTGAAGACGCCGGCCTGGGCTGCCCCAGCCCCGCACCCACCCCCGCCCGGTCACTTATTTTTAGAGGGACGCCGCGCCACGCCGTACATCTCAAAGGGGTGGTCGCCGCTTAGCCCCGCGGCTTCCCCGCCGGGTTTTCCGTTGAGCTGGTGCCGCCCTCTCAACGGGGTGATATAGGGTAGGTAGTGGGCAGGCCCGCCAGGAGCCCTGCCACTGATGGACACGTTGCTGCTGTCTTTAAACACTTTCCCTCTCTCGCATGAATCGTCAAACCCATAATGCAAAAATAAAGTCTTGATATACAGCCGGCCGCGGTGGCCGAGCGGTTCTAGGCGTTACAGTCTGGAACCGCGCGACCACTACGGTCGCAGATTCGAATCCTGCCTCGGGCATGGATGTGTGTGTGATGTCCTTAGGTTAGTTAGGTTTAAGAAGTTCTAAGTTCAAGGGGACTGATGACCTCAGAAATTATGTCCCATAGTGCTCAGAGCCATTTTTGTTTTCATGATATACAGGGGATACGCAAAATAATGTGAACACCAGTACTTAGGAATGCTTTATTAACAAGGCATTGGACTCACATTTGCCCTTAATACAGCTGCGATTCTTCTTGGAATAATAGAATATAATGACTATATACAGGGTGGTCCATTGATAGTGACCGGGCCAAATACCTCACGAAATACGCAGGAAACGAAAAAACTACAAAGTACGAAACTCGTCTGGCTTGAAGGGGGAAACCAGATGGCGCTATGGTTGGCCCGCTAGATGGCGCTGCCATAGGTCAAACGGATATCAACTGCGTTTCTTTTAAAATAGGAATCCCCATTTTTATTACATATTCGTGTAGTACGTAAAGAAATATCAATGTTTTAGTTGGACCACTTTTTTCGCTTTGTGATAGATGGCGCTTTAATAGTCGCAAACGTATAAGTACGTGGCATCACGTAACATTCCGTCAGTGCGGACGGTATTTGCTTCGTGATACATTACCCGTGTTAAAATGGACCGTTTACCAATTGCGGAAAAGGTCGATATCGTGTTGATGTATGGGTATTGTGATCAAAATGCCCAACGGGCGTGTGCTATGTATGCTGCTCGCTATCCTGGACGACATCATCCAAGTGTCCGGACAGTTCGCCGGATAGTTACGTTATTTAAGGACACAGGAAGTGTTCAGCCACATGTGAAACGTCAACCACGACCTGCAACAAATGATGATGCCCAAGCAGGTGTTTTAGCTGCTGTCGCGACCAATCCGCACATCAGTAGCAGAGAAATTGCGCGAGAATCGGGCATCTCAAAAACGTCGGTGTTGAGAATGCTACACCAACATCGATTGCACCCGTACCATATTTCTATCCACCAGGAATTGCATGGCGACGACTTTGAACGTCGTGTACAGTTCCGCCACTAGGCACAAGAAAAAATACGTGACAATGACAGATTTTTTGCACGCGTTCTATTTAGCGACGAAGCGTCATACACCAACAGCGGTAACGTAAACCGGCATAATTTGCATTATTGGGCAACGGAAAATCCACATTACGGAAGGCGAACTACTCGCTGTTGAGAGGACTGTCGTTACACGTATTGTCAAATACATTGAGGTTGACGGACATCATTCTGAGCATTTATTGCATTAATGTGGTATTTACAGGTAATCATGCTGAAACACCATGCGTTCTCAGAAATGATAAGTTCACAAAAGTACATGTCTCACATTGGAGCAACGGAAATAAAATGTTCAAACGTAACCACGTTCTGTATTTTAATTTAAAAAACCTACCTGTTACCAACTGTTCGTCTAAAATTGTGAGCCATATGTTTGTGACTATTACAGCACCATCTATCACAAAGCGAAAAAAGTGGTCCAAGTAAAGCATTCATATTTCTTTACGTACTACACGAATATGTAATAAAGAAAATTCCTATTTTAAAAAACGCAGTTGATATCCGTTTGACCTATGGCAGCGCCATCTAGCGGGCCAACCATAGCGCCATCTGGTTTCCCCCTTCAAGCTAGACAAGTTTCGTTCTTTGTAGCTTTTCGTTTGGCGCTTATTTCGTGAGATATTTGGCACGGCCACGATCAATGGACCACCCTGTACTCTCCAGTGGAACGTTATTGCCACTCTTCGATCAGACCCGTTTCTAACTCCTGAAGTTCGAGGGAGGCGGATATCTGCTCCGGAGTCTGCGCTCCAATACCACCCACATAGGTTCGTTAGTGTTCGAGTCCGGGGGGTGTGCTGGCCAGGGAAGACGCAGCAGTTCAGCTGCACGCTCCAGTCTGTCTTGGCTAAGCGAATGGGTGCATTATCTTCCTGAAATGTGGCATCATTGTTGGGGAACAATTTTTGAATCATGGGGTGCACCTGATCACCTAAGATGATCACATAATTATCGGTTGTAACACGGCCTTTGAGAGTAACGATAGGACCAGCAGAATACCATAATACGGCTGCCCATACCATCACTCTTCCACCTCCATGCTTAACATCAAGCAATCAGGATTGTGGGCTTCTTTTGGCGTTCTGCAGACGTAAACCCGGCCAGATGTTGGAAATAACGAGAACGTTGCCTCGTCGGACCATATGATGTGTTTCTACTGATCAGCCGTCCAGGATTTATGCTCCTGACACTATGTTTTACGCTTCTTGGCTGTCGTCACTAATGGTTTCGATATAGCAGCTCGACCATGAATAGTCGCTTTATAGAGTGTTCGGCAGACAGTGTCGAGATCTCGAAGATGACCATTGAGCTCTGCCGTCACTTAAGTTTTGTGCTGTCTTGACACAATTCGTGTTAGCGTACAACGATCTCTGCTGTTTAGTTTTGATTTGCGCCCACCATTACGTTCACAAGATGATGCCTTTCCATATTTTGTGTAATCTGTCACCCCACAACCTGCCGTCTTTGAAACTCTGTTAGGTCTTTCATTCCATGTCGACCTCGGCCTCTGAATGTAAATACGAAGTGTGCACTACTCGTAAACAACCTGCATTGATGCCTAGTCCGTACTGAACACAGACAGTCCAGAGCGACACGTGCCATACCTGCGTTGTTGACCGTCAAACACAACCATCCCATTACCACCACTGTTCACGTCATTTTGCCTACCCCCTGTAGTTATAGCGCCACGTGCCTATCTTTGTGCAGAATTTATTACAGTTAACCCAAACACACTGGGGTGAAAAAAGTCATGGGATAGAGATACGCACGTATACAGATGGCGGTAGTATCGCGTCCGCCGGCCGGAGTGGCCGAGCGGTTCTAGGCGCTACAGTCTGGAACCGCGTGACCGCCACGGTCGCAGGTTCGAATCCCGCCTCGGGCATGGATGTGTGTGATGTCCTTAGGTTAGTTAGGTTTAAGTAGTTCTAAGTTCTAGGGGACTGATGACCTCAGAAGTTAAGTCCCATAGTGTTCAGAGCCATTTGACCCAACACGGGTCCCAACACACTTCCCTGGGACACACCCCAAGTTACTTCTGCATCTGGCAATGAATCTCCATCCAAGATCATGCTCCGTCCTCCCTACCAAAAAGTCCTCAATCCAGTCTCAGATTTCAGCTGATGTCCCACATGATCGCATTCTTGACAATAAGCGTAGGTGTGGTACTGAGTCAAATGCTTTTCGGAAATCAAGAAACACTGCATCTACCTGGTTGCCTTGATCCAACGCGTTCAGTATTTTATGTGAGAAAAGTGCGAGTTGGGTTTCACATGATCGATGTTTTCGAAATCCACGCTGGTTGGCGAAGAGGTGGTCATTACCTCATTTTGTCTGAGCTAAGAATATGTTCTAAGGCTCTTTAACAAATCGTT
This sequence comes from Schistocerca nitens, assembly GCF_023898315.1. Taxonomy (NCBI): domain Eukaryota; kingdom Metazoa; phylum Arthropoda; class Insecta; order Orthoptera; family Acrididae; genus Schistocerca; species Schistocerca nitens. The sequence continues at coordinate 507,597,680 of NC_064618.1, read as the reverse complement.
GTATTGGGCGGTAGTTTTGTGGATCACTTCTACCACCTTTCTTGTAGACGGGTGTGCCCTGTGACCTTTTCCAAGACTGGGCACGATTTTTTCTTTCGAGGGATCTACGATCGATTATAGTTAGAAGAGGGGCTAACTCAGCCGCAAATTCAATTCCATCGTGGCCTGGAGATTTGTTCAGTTTTAGTGATTCCAGCTGTTTCTCAGCACCCCTGATATTAATACTTATTTCGCTCATCTCTTCAGTGGAATGAGAATTAAATTGGGAACAACTCTCCTGGCTTTTTCCTTCTCGAGGAACATTTGAGAACGGAGTTTGTGGTTCTCTCTATGAATGTCGTGACACAGACGACGCACGGCCTCTCCTGGTGCTCCACAAAAAAATGGTTCAAATGGCTCTGAGCACTATGGGACTTAACTACTGTGGTCATCAGTCCCTTAGAACTTAGAACTACTTAAACCTAACTAACCTAAGGACATCACACACATCCATGCCCGAGGCAGGATTCGAACCTGCGACCGTAGCAGTCGAGCGGTTCCGGACCGAGCGCCTAGAACCGCTAGATCACCGCGGCCGGCGACTGCTCCACATTCGCACCATCATGGCGACCTCCTCGAGAGGCTTGAAATAAATCTAAACAATACACGTAATCAGGAACATCTGCTTGCGCCCGTATTTGTGTCCCGAATAAAATCCATCCCTGTTTTAATTTACAATCCGTGCGTTCCAGGATGGAAATTAAATGTGGAGCAGATCTTATAGAAATAATTTGGACAGTGGAGTTGAGACAGAATTTGGGACACACAGCACTAAATGGGGGTTGGTTTCGTTTGTAAAATAATAATAAAATTTTTTATGCGTTTCTTGTTTAGTCTTTTTCTAGAATAGTGCAAAAACGTTTGAGTATGCGAAATCTAATATTTTAACACTTCAGAACTAAATCAGTCTTATTTAATATTTATTATCTGAGCCCAATGCTGCAGTTCTGTACAATGGCGGCTATAGAGCATTTCCGTGCACTTCCGTCTCCAGTGGCGGAAACTCTCTCTGTTCTTAAAAAGGTGGATACACGTTTGTCTTCTTCTACTGAGGGCACAGCATAGTAAGTCAGTGCAAACGTTTCTTATCTGCATGAAGGTATAATAAGAGGAGTTGTTATATCACAAACTTGAAGCCGACTCCGCCAGGCCAGCTGCTCCAAACATCAGCTTCTTAGGGATGTGTTTTGATCAAAAATTGCCAGCTTGCATCATTTGTGGGTGTACTGATCGTTCTTATTTTAGTTTAAAGCGTAAAGGAATCACGTTTCATTAGTATCTGGACTCATTCATATATACTACTGCCCATTAAAATTGCTACACCACGAAGATGACGTGCTACAGACGCGAAATTTAACCGACAGGAAGAAGATGCCGTGATATGCAAATGATTAGCTTTTCAGAGCATTCACACAAGGTTGGCGCCGGTCGCGACACCTACAACGTGCTGACATGAGGAAAGTTGCCAACCGATTTCTCATACACAAACAGCAGTTGACGGGCGTTGCCTGGTGAAACGTTGTTGTGATGCCTCGTGGAAGGAGGAGAAATGCGTACCATCACGTTTCCGACTTTGATAAAGGTCGAATTTTGGCCTATCGCAATTGCAGTTTATCGTATCGCGACATTGCTACTCGCGTTGCTCGAGATCCAATGACTGTTAGCAGCATATGGAATCGGTGGGTTCAGGAAGGTAATACGCAACAACGTGCTGGATCCCAACGGCCTCGTATCACTAGCAGTCGAGATGACAGGCATCTTATCCGCATGGCTGTAACGGATCGTGCAGCCACGTCTCGATCTCTGAGTCAACAGATGGGGACGTTTGCAAGACAACGACCATCTGCACGAACAGTTCGACGACGTTTGCAGCAGCATGGACTATCAGCTCGGAGACCATGGCTACGGTTACACTTGACGCTGCATCACAGACAGGAGCGCCAGCGATGGTGTACTCAACGACCGCCTACCGCGCAAAGAGGCCCGGGTTCCATTCCCGGCAGGGGACTGGGTGTTGTGTGTCCTTCAGGGCCTGGGTTCGATTCCCGGCAAGGGACTGGTTTTGTGTGTCCTTCATCATCATTGACACGTAAGTCGCCGAAGTGGCGTCAACTAAAAAGACTTGCAATACGGCGGACGAACCCCGAACGGGATATCCCGGCCAATAAATGCCATACGATCATTTCATCATACTGACAGATTTTTTTAAAATAAAAGATTCATGTCATATTATATAGGGTTCAGTGTTGAAATGAGCTATCACTGTACTCCACAAAGGAATTTTCGTGTGAAGCACGCCGGCTGTGGTGGCCGAGCGGTTCTAGGCGCTACAGTCTGGAACCGCGCGACTGCTACGGTCGCAGGTTCGAATCCTGCCTCTGGCATGGATGTGTGTGATGTCCTTAGGTTAGTTCGGTTTAAGTAGTTCTACGGGAGTGATGACCTCAGAAGTTAAGTCCCATAGCGCTCAGAGCCATTTGAACCATTTTGGTGTGAAGCACATGAAAGTCGAGAACTCGCAATTGATATTAGGCTTACAAAAGCCACGGATAATTCTACAGAATTATGTCACAAAATTATAAATTAATTTATCGACACGCGACACAACAAATGAGTAGGCCGATAGCCGACTAAACAATCTCCAGAACTCCTAAAAACGATGCAAACTTCTCTGTCAACAAGCAAGAGGGGGTGAAGGCAGAAGAGACGGTGTGAGAGGATACGGATGGATAGCAGAGTAGGTGTAGATCGCGAGAGCTTACACAACTGGAGATTGACTGCGTCAGTCGGGAGAGGAGCGTGCTCGCAGCCAGGTACGCCGGCGGCTGTGTGTGAGTGGTGGGTGACCTCCAGCTGGAAGCAGGCATTCGCGTCACGGCGGCGCTACACGGCGCGTGCAGAGAGCCTCGCCCTGCAGTTTGGCAGGGCTGGCCGCGCTGGCAGCTAGCTCAGCCCTGCCGCTCAGGCGCCACGCGCCCCGCCTTCTGGCCGGGAACTTCTGCAACATGGCGCGTCCGTCACTTTCCAGCGATTGCGCCGTCAATGATCCGCGTTTATTGTCTTTTGTTCTTCCTGGCTCTCCGCGTAGAGATGTTGTTGTTGTTGGTGTGGTCTTCGGTCCTGAGACTGGTTTGATGCAGCTCTCCATGCTACTCTATCCTGTGCAAGCTTCTTCATCTCCCAGTACTTACTGCAACCTACGTCCTTCTGAATCTGCTTAGTGTATTCATCTCTTGATCTCCCTCTAGGATTTTTACCCTCCACGCTGCCCTCCAATGCTAAATTTGTGATCCCTTGATGCCTCAGAACATGTCCTACCAACCGGTCCCTTCTTCTTGTCAAGTTGTGCCACAAACTCCTCTTCTCCCCAATTCTATTCAATACCTCCTCATTAGTTATGTGATCTACCCATCTAATCTTCAGCATTCTTCTGTAGCACCACATTTCGAAAGCTTCTATTCTCTTCTTGTCCAAACTATTTATCGTCCATGTTTCACTTCCATACATGGCTACACTCCATACAAATACTTTCAGAAACGACTTCCTGACACTTAAATCTATACTCGATGTTAACAAATTTCTCTTCTTCAGAAACGCTTTCCTTGCCATTGCCAGTCTACATTTTATATCCTCTCTACTTCGATCATCATCAGTTATTTTGCTCCCCAAATAGCAAAACTCCTTTACTACTTTAAGTGTCTCGTTTCCTAATCTAATTCCCTGAGCATCACCCGACTTAATTCGACTACATTCCATTATCCTTGTTTTGCTTTTGTTGATGTTCATCTTATATCCTCCTTTCAAGACACTGTCCATTCCATTCAACTGCTCTTCCAAGTCCTTTGCTGTCTCTGACAGAATTACAATGTCATCGGCGAACCTCGAAGTTTTTATTTCTTCTCCATGGATTTTAATACCTACTTCGAATTTTTCTTTTGTTTCCCTTACTGCTTGCTCAATATACAGATTGAATAACATCGGGGAGAGAGTTAGCTACAGAAAAATTCCACATATCGATGCTGCACTATCTCGCATGCCATAAGAAAAGAATAAGACACTTGAAGCTATCCAAAGAGTAGCCGTACACTTTTACGTATTCATCCGTTGTACAATAGCTTTCCTCTCCGATTCGATGTTTATCGATTCGCCGAACGATACTATCGATAGTCCAGGATTTAAGGACGATAAAATCGCTATTTCAGACGTGAGACTGCGACTGAAATACTAAGGCAACGATTGTTACAACGAATATAAAACAGTCCTTGCTTATTGTCTGCACGTCAAAACAGCAATATGTGGTCTGAATACTTTATTGCTTTACTGTGATACAGTAAAAGTATCTTCACGATCAGACTCGGAGTACCGCGCGATGGCGATCATCCACCGTTGTTACCTGAAACGTCTCATTAGAAAAATTTGAGAATTACTGTGCTGATAAACCCCTTACGTTATTTGCTTTTCAAACAGCTGAGAAAAACTGAACGTACTCAGACATTACTCTCTTTACTTATTCTGATCAACACTAAACTGACACAATATTTTTAGCGCAACGCAATCTGACTTTTAATAATCCCTACAAAAGAATGGCCCTGACTAACAATAACCTATACCTTTTATGAATCACTTACCTCACAAAAATCTTCGTTATTCAAACTACTGCAATACAGCGAGCGCCAATACTGCCACGTTATTCAAACTACTGCAATACAGCGAGCCCCAATACTGCTAGCTAAATAAAAGATTCAGACTACTGAAGTCACTAACTACTGATAGGCATAGTTAGCAAATGAAAGATTTTGATAAAGAACAAACAATGTATTTACCTTAACAGTTTTCAAAAGTCATTATCCAGTCTTACAAATTTACTGTCTCTGATCGACACACGTCCAGATCATCCGCTCTCAAAACTCCGCCATCTCTCTCCCCATATTCACCACTGCTGGCGACTCACCTCCAACTGCACAACGCTACGCGCTGTTCACTTCCAACTGCCCAACACTACAATAGCAAATTGCAACAATGCAAACCAGCCACAGGCTACACACAGCACAGTCAGTGATTTTCATATAGAGCGCTACGTCGCGTTACCAACATAAAAACCTAAACAGCCTACTTACATACCTTCTGTCAAAAGACGTCATTTCGGTGTAATAAGTAGGGGCACCGCTCTTCCGGATGTTTCTTGCTTTCCAGTTGCTGGAGGTGCAACTTCAAGTAGAGCCTCAATTCGTCCCACGAGGCTGAGTGTATCCTGTTTCAGTCATACCAACAAGCGTAATTCTGTAGCAGTATTGAGAACAGAAGCCAGACCCTCTGCATGGACATCAGACGCGGCAACTTTTCAGCTACAGAGCGAGGTGGCGCAGTGATTGGCATACTGGACTCGCATTCGGGAGGACAACGGTTCAAACCCGCGCCACGCCATCCTGATTTAGATTTCCCATGTTTTCCCTACATGGCTTCAGGCAAATGCCGGGAAGTTTCCTGTTAAACGACACGGCCACCTTCCTTCCCCATCCTTCCCTAATCCGATGGGATGGATGAACACGCTGTTTGGTTCCCTCCCCCGAATCAACCAACCTTTCAGCCACTTTGTGACCATCTGGGATGTGGCATACAACTAAATACTAAATTACGCTGGAGTAATTTTTCGACAAACATTCTAAAAAGTTAACTAGTGTTCTTATATTTACAAATTACGAAGCAGGTACGGCGAATCTTTTTACATCCACGTGGCATTTTTTCCAAATAAATGCTTAACGCATCCACTGCGTGGCATCAAACTAATCGTAGAACTAAATTTGATATCACATATTACTCTTTCGTCTTGTTTTTTTGTGCGTGTTTAGTCATATGATAGTGCATGAATGCGCCCATATTTTAAGGTCTGACAGTGCATAGAAATTTGGGCGCTGCTGATTAATGAAAGAAAAACTAAATACCTCCATATTGATACTCTTTACTTCAATCAGAAATACATATAGCAATTATAAATTAAACATTTCAGTTTATCTAAATGAAACAAAAATTAATGTGGTCTTTGCTGTTGCAAATTCGATGCCAAATAATTTCTTTATAACTTTTAGCGGAAAGCATACTGAACTCGCTCCATCTGACAAGGGAACCTCCCCATCGCACCCCCCTCAGATTTAGTTAGTTATAAGTTGGCACAGTCGATAGGCCTTGAAAAACTGAACACAGATCAATCGAGAAAACAGGAAGAAGTTGTGTGGAACTATGAAAAAAATAAGCAAAATATACAAACTGAGTAGTCCAGCGCAAGATAGGTAACATCAAGGACAGTGCGAGCTCAGGAGCGCCGTGACCCCGTGGATAGCGTGAGCAGCTGCGGAATGAGAGGTCCTTGGTTCAAGTCTTCCCTCGAGTGAAAAGTTTAATTTTTTATATAATGAACTTCGCTCTCCAAAATTCCAGGACATGTTCAGATTTGTTTGGACATATGCAGGATTTGACGGTCTACAGACGGAAAAATTTGAAAACGTGAAAAACATATGTTTTGACAGAGCACAGGGAAAACTGTGCGACTGTGAAACTGTTGCATTCATTTGTTGCAGTTTATGTGACAAACTCGTATGTTTTCATCACTTTTTTGGGAGTGATTATCACATCCACAAGAAAACCTAAATCGGGCAAGGTAGAAAAATCTTTTTACCCATTCGCCAAGTGTACAAGTTAGGTGGGTCGACAACGTATTCCAGTCATGTGACGCACATGCCGTCACCAGTCTCGTATAGAATATATCAGACGTGTTTTCCTGTGGAGGAATCGGTTGACCTATGACCTTGCGATCAAATGTTTTCGGTCCCCATTGGAGAGGCACGTCCTTTCGTCTAATAATCGCACGGTTTTGCGGTGCGGTCGCAAAACACAGACAAAAACTTATTACAGTGAACAGAGACGTCTATGAACGAACGGACAGATCATAGCTTTGCGAAAATAAAGAAAGTAAATTTTTCACTCGAAATAAGACTTGAACCAAGGAACTTTCGCTCTGCAGCTGCTCACGCTAACCACGGGACCACGCCGTTCCTGAGCTCACACTCTCATTGTTGTTGCCTATCTTGCGCATGGACTACTCAGTTTGTATATTTTGCTTTTTTTTTCATAGTTCCACACAACTTCCTGTTTTCTCGATTGATCTGTGTTCAGTTTTTCAAGGCTTATCCACGGTGCCAACTTATAACTAAATCTGAGGGGGTCCAATGGGGAGGTTCCGTTGTGAGAAACGGTTTCTTAGCGAATCTTTAATGTTACCCGTTTCCGAAAATAATGACTCACAGACGTAGGGGACTAGGTAGACGATAATACTGTCTATATAGCAAACCCCAGCTTCTTTGGACAGCTGTAAGTGTCCGCATTTGAATTCCACGTTTCCATAATTTTAATGTCACCATTTCTGCCGGATAGTCCTAAATCGTTTACTCCCATTTCCTTTCCTTGTGTCGATAAATTTTTGAGTCCGTATTGAACTAGACTGGATATCAGTCAGTTGCATTTCAATTCTTCAGTTTCCACCCAGTCAAATTTATACAATTTCAGTTTATCCAGTGAAGTCACAGCTGGATACATAATAACTTCTAATGTTTCAGAGGACTCTTTGAACTAAGAACATCTCGATGAAAATACGTCGATTGGAGCACGTATTACAGAAGAAAATTCCTCAGTGAATTTTTCTTGTTCTTTCTAAAGTAAATCCAAATCACTGGTAGTTTTTTTTCATATTTGGGAAACACTTGTAGTTTTTGGAAACAATATCGTAATTAAAAACACGCAGTTTAGCCTCAAAGACGAGAATAATGTCCGTCATAACAATAGCTGCTTTGTTTATTCCTTGAAGCTTTACTGTTCAAATCATTGAAATGCTGACAGATGTCTGTGACAAACGTCAATTCTGTAAACCACTTAACATCCATTAACTGTGAATATTGCACAAATTTTCCTTCATTTTTAAAAACAGCCTAATTTCTTTCAAAGAATCCACAAATCTTTACAGTAGGTTACCGTGGCTCAAGCAACGAACATTGTCATACATCCGTCAGCCATTGCACATCGAGGTGACTTCATCTGACAACGCTTCGAACTTTCCTTTATCAAAAGCTCTCGACGATACGTGGCTCCCTATTTTTGTGACTACAGCCATTTTATTATCAAAGGAATCAAATGGTTCAGATGACTCTAAGCACTATGAGACTTAACATCCGAGGTCATCAGTCCCCTAGACTTAGAACTACGTAAACCTAAATAACCTAAGGACATCACACACATCCATGCCCGAGGCGGAATTCGAACCTGCGACCGTAGCAGCAGCAGGGTTCCGGATTGAAGCGCCTAGAACCGCTCGGGGACAGCGGCCGGCTCAAAGGAAGCAAAACCACCCTTTGCACACAAGGCTTCTTGATGTATGGATATCTGGAATAAATTAATAAAACCATCTGGAGCATCATCAGTCGTTATCAAAACTATTTTTCTTAAATCTATTTCTTTTTCAGTAAACGAATTTTTAACAGCCGTACAAATATCTAGGTCCTTAATAGCTGCCGGTAACAATGTTAACACAATCAATTTTAGGTCATTTACAACACATTATCGGGAAAACACAGCTAAACTGCAAATGTTGGTGAATGAACGCCGGAAATCGGCCAACTGGAACATGGAGACTAATGAACACTTCTCTGGAACCACATACGTCGGCTAATAGCGCTGGAAATCGCCACTGAAGATGCATTACAAATAGAAGAAGCGAAACCCGTATGGAAATAGACAAACTGCCTTCAGTTAGTTGCACAGACGGAACATACCTCCAGGAGATTTGAAGCGACTAAGGAACGACGGAAAAAACAAAAAAAAATGAAGATTGAGTTACATCTGCACCTTCGTCAAGTGACAATGAAATATAAGAAAAGAACTTGATGTTATTTTTCGTTGTTCTTTTACATTTTCCGCCAGTTTTAAGATTCTGTCTTTTATTATGTTCTATATGAAGGTGTATTTTTGATAAGCTCAGTTATCTTATCTTTATTTTCAAAATCTTCAAAAATTGTTGGTTCAAACGCTAACCAGGGGCTTCCTCAAAAAATTTCACGTCGCTGGAAGGTTTACCATGCCGGGCAATGGAATTTGCAGCCGAGAAACTTGCAGCACTGATATGACATGTAACACATAGCGCTTTGTTGCCTTTTCAATCATGCCGTATTTCTCGGACCACCAAGTTTGATATTCTCATTTACTATTGTCGTGCACTTTTTGCTTTTTTGCCAAACTAGCCATGTTGAATAATACTAACAAGTTTTAAAATGGTACCGACTATGTGTAATTGCAGCACACGACCCAAGCACGCGACAAACAGAGACGAACAGGTGGACACAGTGTCCCCGCGACTATTTGGCCGCAGGTACAAGTCGGTAGAGGTCGGAAGTCGTCGTTGTTGGAAAGGCTGCCAATCTGTGCGATCTGACAGCGGACCACGGTGTATTATTACTAATGCGTTTGATTACAGCGTGACTCACAGTGAGTGAGCATGAGCAAGGATCGGTCACCTACAACTGCTGTGACACCTCGGCACAGATAGCCGGTCCACGATGAACTTTGGTACTATGATTTCAAATGCAGACGAACAGATGAACTATTTAAAAACGGAACTTACTTACAACTGTGCATTTATTTTATGAAATCAGAAAATAAATTTCACTTCGTGACTCACGAAAAGTGACTTTGCACTCAATTTTGCTGCTAGTGACGTGAGACTACCACTCACAAAGCTATTACTGCACGTCAATTGCTTCGTTCAGACACTCTTCTACGAAATCCGGTCACGACCTCTGACTGATAATTATATGTCAGTGTGCACCATCTGAAGAAAACTAATTCCGATCAACAAAGGAAATCCATATTTACAGACATAGCACAATAGGACGAGAAGTTCACTTTATTGTGTGGGGTGTTCCATTAATCCTATTACACATCTGTAAGTATCTACAAGGGACTTTGTATATTGCCGTGAGCTGACCGTGATTCACATCCTTCGTATGAAGCTCTGTTATAGTCCCGAAGCGCAGATCGACGTTAGGGGCTTCCAATAGGAGGATTATGATGAGCTGACCGATAATCGCGAATCTCAACAGAAGTAACTCTGTTTGAACGTTGCAGTGCCATGAGCACGTGACAACATGGCCACAGCGCAAGGATCCGCTAGCACCGTTATTCGAAGGATCACCGACTGGATCCAGATCCCCGTAGTCCACTCCGGAGAAGTGATTTTGGTACGAGGAGGAGCAATGACAGGCCCTGTGCGTCGTTCCAGCGATGTAGCGGCTATAGTGGCTGGAGGGCAACGTCCGAGTCACCAGTTCGATTCTCTTTATCCATTTCGTCGCAACCTAACCAGCGTCTCCCAATAATACCGTTTATTGCCTGATGTGCATCTGCCTCATCGATTCTTTTGTATCCGTTAGTACCTTGCCAACGTGGATCATAGAAGGAATATACTGTTTGTACCGGCGGATTGAATTTCCCAAAGCAGCCTGGTTTTACTGATAAACTTCCTATTTTCATTACTAAAAATTTCATATATCTTTACCGCAAACTATTAGGAATCACGACCGCAAATTTAAAGTGTATGACAGCTTACCTTTAAAAGTGTGAGCGCAATACCGCTTGCCCCGGTTAGACACTTGGCCTAGAGTGGATTGGGCTGTAACCTATGTGTAGTTCTTTTTACATACTCCTATACCAATAATTCACCACTTTGATATTAATTGTCCGCAATTTTGTCTGTGGAGTGCGTGACTGATTATTTTGTAAAATTTTTCTGTTTATTTATAGACACAATCACATGTTTATGACAGTCATAACCGGTTTCGGCCATACAATGACCATCTTCAGATTCTGAAGGCGGCATACATTGAACAAAGGTTCAAGCGTTGTCAAACAACGCATGAACCTGTATTCAGTGTATGCCACCTTTAGAATCCTGAGATGGTCATTCTATTGCCGAAACCGATTATGACTGTCATAAACATATGATTGCGTGTAGAAACGAACCAAAAATTTTTATAATTGTCCACAATTTAGTATCAGAACTCTGATTTTTCACGATAACGTTTATTTATTTTTGTTTTGTAATGCATTGCGTTAAAGCCCGGGAAGTTTCACTTTGCAATTTCTTTAAAGCATCCCTAAACTCGTGCACAGAAGGCTGAGATTTGTAAAATTGTTGTTTTAAATGTCGGTGAAACGACTCCACACCATTGTTGTCCTGACTTTATCTGTTGTATACTGGCACATGATTCACAAGGACATTTAGCATCTTCGCTTACATACTTTTCAAGTACATATTGTAGAAAAAATTTAACTGATTGTGATTGGCAGCAACACTATGCAACTTGACGAACGCTTCCCTGACTGTGCTTGGAGGTAGAAATCTATTTTCATCTTCATGGATGTCTCTTAAGCACATTATTTCATTCATTTCCACATTAGTCTGTAAAACTGTGACACAATTCTTATCCGTGCACAGCGACGAAACGTCACCCGTCCCCGAGTTATGGAAATTGGAAATTTGTGGTAAGATCTTATGGGACCAAATTGCTGAGGTCATCGGTCCCTAAGTTTACACACTACTTAATCTAACTTAAACTAACTTACGCTAAGAACAACAAACACCCATGCCCGACGGAGGATTCGAACCTCCGACGTAGGGAGCCGTGCGAACCGTGACAAGGCGCCCTAGACGGCGCGGCTACCCTGAGCGGCCCCCGAGTTATGCTGATTTCCGCATTTAAAATTGTCCTTAATAATACAATCAACTCCCCGATTTGCAATAGTTTTTATGAAGTCCATTCTTTAAACAGTTAAACTGAGAAGAAGAAGACATCACTGTCGACTTTTCATTCCCACTACCCACGTAAAGAAATAACTTCCGACTGTGTATATGGACATAACCAGCTCACCACCGAATACAAACATACAGCCTTGTACCTTGCATGGTCAACTACAGTAGCTTTCGCGTATGGCCACAGTCTACACACAGTCGTCGATCTGGCGCGATCTACAAGCAGCAGTAGTTATGTATGCAGGATAGGCTAGAATAAACGCGGAGCTGCACAACTTAACTATTATGAGATTATGGATGTAATTTAGCGATACTGAAAATCTGTTTTTTGCGTTAAAGAAAAAGTACTTTTTGCGGTTAATTTTTGAGGAGTTTCTTTTTCGTTTTTGCGCATTTGCTGTGCCGTAAATACGAAGGCTTTTGCGTAACCTTGTTGTAGCGTCAGTGATGTAGTACCCGCGACACCACTAAGTAGTATCACACGTAGAGTCCGGGATCAGGAACCAGTTACGAGAGCAGGGTCGCCAATAACAGCTTAATCCTCCACACTGTAAGTACACACCGAAGTATACACTGGACTGAAGTGTCTGCCTCTAAAGAGAGTGCTCCTATTCAGATATACGAATACATGGAATTTTCTAGCAACAGAAAAGCATGTTGTCATGTCAGGGGGGAAAAACACCTTTACGTTTTTCAACTCTATCACTAATAATGGCATTTCTTACGTAGTTTTACATTTTTAGATGACGTTAGCGCTCCTACTACGCATCCCCGTGTATTTCATGATACCTCAAGCATAAATATTTGAATAGTTTTATGTTATTTTCATCAAATAAGTTTAACGTCAAACTTAAATGTGGTCGCAGGAGAACCTACTACCACCAAAAGCAGCTGCTGTCTTTTGAGGTGGCTTGCTTGCGTGCAGAGATTGTACGACGTCGTCTTGGGATCAAAGAGGTTTAGAAAAATCTGTGCAGAAATTGTGGTAATACAGATTAGCAGCAATTTCCAAAAATGTGTTAATATATACTGATCAGCCAGATCATTATGACCACCTACCTAGCCGGCCGGTGTGGCCGTGCGGTTCTAGGCGCTTCAGTTTGGAACCGCGTGACCGCTACGGTCGCAGGTTCGAATCCTGCCTCAGGCATGGATGTGTGTGATGTCCTTAGGTTAGTTAGGTTTAAGTAGTTCTAAGTTCTAGGGGACTGATGACCACAGATGTTAAGTCCCATAGTGCTCAGAGCCATTTGAACCATTTTGAACCACCTACCCAATAGCCAGTATATACACCTTGGGCACGGATAACAGCGGCGACACGTCGTGCCATGGAAACAACGTCGCTGCAAGGAGGTGGCACCACATCTGCAAACACAAGTCAACTGATTCTCGTAAACTCTGGGGAGGGAGGCGATGAGCTCTGACGCCACGTTCATTCACATCCCAGATGTGTTCGATCGGATTCAGATCTGACGAGTTAAGGGGCCTCCAAAACAAATGGAAATCGCCACTGTGTTCCTCGAACCACTCCTTCGCACTCCTGGCCTTGTGACATGGCGCATTATCTTGTTGAAAAGCGCTACTGTCTTCAGAAAACATTATCGTCATGAAGGAGTGCACATGGTATGCAAATGGTGTGCGATACTCCTTTTACGTCGTGGTGCATTGCACGAGTTCCTCTGGACCCATGGAAGCTCGTCTGAATGTTCCCCGGAGCATAAGGGAGCCACCGCCAGCTTGTTCAAATGGCTCTCAGCACTATGGGACTTAACATCTGAGGTCATCAATCCACTAGACTTAGAACTACTTAAACCTAACTAACCTAAGGACATCACACACAGCCATGCCCGAGGCAGAATTCGAACCTGCGACCGTAGCAAAAAAATGGTTCAAATGGCTCTGAGCACTATAGGACTTAACAGCTGTGGTCATCAGTCCCCTAGAACTTAGAACTACCTAAACCTAACTAACCTAAGGACATCACACACATCCATGCCCGAGGCAGGATTCGAACCTGCGACCGTAGCAGTCGCGCGGTTCCGGACTGAAGTGCCTAGAACCGCTCGGCCACAGTGGCCGGCCAGCTCTCCTTGAAGACATCTAACACGAAGGGATGCAGATGGTTCGCAGTAATATTCACGTAGTCCGCAGGTGTCACGGTGCCTTCGACTACCACCACGACTCCCATGTCCGCAGCTCGTGGTCGTGCGGTAGCGTTCTCGCTTCCCGCGCCCGGGTTCGATTCCCGGCGGGGTCAGGGATTTTCTCTGCCTCGTGATGACTGGGTGTTGTGTGATGTCCTTAAGGTAGTTAGCTTAAAGTAGTTCTAAGTTCTAGGGGACTGATGATCATAGATGTTAAGTCCCATAGTGCTCAGAGCCATTTGAACCAACGAGTCCCAAGGAAGCGCGGGTTATGTCCCCCATTGTATTGTAATGTACGTTAACCGGGGGCCTAGAAACGACGGAGAGGCTCCGTCCCCACAACAGCCGCAGTGGTCCACAACCCCACGGCAACTACCGCAGTCCACTTCACCCCTCCGCCGCCCCACACCGGACCACTCATTCAGGGTTGTTGTGCGGTTCGGCCCCCGGTGAACCCCGCCCCCCTCTCTCCCCCCTCCACAGGGAATGTCTCACACCAGATGAGTGTAACCCCTATGTTTGCGTGGTAGAGTAATGGTGTTGTACGCGTACGTGGAGAACTTGTTTGTGCAGCAATCGCCGACATAGTGTAGTTGAGACGGAATAAGGGGAACCAGCCCGCATTCACCGAGACAGATGGAAAACCGCCAAAAAACCATCGACAGACTGGCCGGCTTACCGGACCTCGACACAAGTCCACTGGGCGGATTCGTGACGTGGACAAGGCGCTTCTTCCCCCAAAGCATAATACTACACTCACCGGTCTGTGTAAACGACGCAATGCATGTATCAAGCGGCCGTTCGCCTAGATGACGGCGTATAGCGGCATTACTAGCTAGGGCATAACCGCCTATGGCAAGCTAACACGCACCAACAAGTGACAAACATCGGCACGCCCCTGCATATCAGCAGCGTTGACTGGATATACCAGCTGCTACTAAAGCCGACCAACAGGCTACAGCAAGGAAACCGACGAGCTCGCCCACCGATGTACAAACAAATCGCCAACCTCACCCTACACTGTGCATCTGATATATGGCCTATCGGACACAAAACAATGATGAACCTAACTGTTACAGGTATGTTGACGCTGACCGAGAGATCAACGCCGGCACCCAGCGGCAGCCGCCGAGTAACAGCACCGCTCAACGTCAAAGGTATCGACATGCATGATACCCACTACTTATAAAGCCTACCCTTGCATGACCTGTCGCAGGCAGCAGGACATTCGCTACTGCTCTTACTACCCCACTCAACTATCGCAAAGATTTTTTTTCCCTTGGCTCTTACCTTGGCACTTTTTTCCCTCTGCCCTTCAAACCGCTACCCTCCGTTCGACTTTCGACCCAATTTATCTCCAGATGAGCGCGTATTAATGGTTAACCTTAACCAGACGTACGCAAACATCGCAGTACCCACATCCTGCGACACCTCACATTAGTGAAAACTAACCCTTATGCAGAGATGGCAGTAGACCTTTTGAGTTGGTCATCATGCTGGTGTGGGCGTGGAGGGGCTCCACCTCCTATGAAAAAAAAAAGTGGCACGACCAACGACATTATGTAACAAGAAATGAGATTACCTGATCAGGCGTCACGTTTCCATAGATCCACGGTCGAGCCCCGATGAACCGTGTCCACGGCAGTCATAATTATGTCGTTGGGACAATGTGGGAAGATTTACGGTTTGTCCATTGCGGAGTCACACGTTCAATAATGTGCACAGAACAATATGCTGCGTAACACCTGTGGCTGCACCAGCATCATATTCTGTCTTCAGATTTGCAAGAGATCGGTGTCCATCCTGCCTTACAGAGCGTCTCAGACGTTCATGTTGTGTGATACGGCGCAGTCGTCTAACACCTTGTCGCTTATTCGGCGGTTCACCATCCTTCAACCATTTTCCATAGAAGCATGCGAACGGTGGACCAGCATCCCTGTTTCCGAGATGCTGTTCTCTGGTGCTGGGCCATAACAATTGATACTTTGTCAAAGCCCCTTATGTCAATGGATTATTCCATTTGCGGCCCATATTGTTGCTAGAATGGTAGATCATACGTCCATGTTCTGCTTATACTCCTCCCTTACCGCGTCACGTGCCAGCGATACTACCATGGCGTATTCAGTCTCATGGCTGGAAGTGTTGATGTTGGTCTTTCTCTCTGAAACAGGGGAAAGCGAAGAAGGGGAAGGGTTAGGTGGTAAATCATGGCTCCCAGTTGACAGTACATTGCGGTATAGGAATGGCGAAAGTTGAAAGTTTGTGACTTACCGGGACTCGAAACCAGATGCTCTGCTCCTCTTGAACGGCTGACTTTACCGTCTCGGCCACTTGGACAAGTCTCCCGTGCGACCCAAAGTCTCAACTCATAGCGCGCTGCTACTCGCTGATTCCTGATTCTCGTAGGGGTTCGAACAATATTTGTGCATCAGCATCGAAGCGTATGTCACGGTGCCTTGCGCTCGATTCTATTGACGTAAGTGAGAGCAGGCGATACTCACATTAACATAAATCAACATCAGTGTATGTAACCGAGCAACGCCGGTTAATCTGCTACTATAGTAATAAATTATTAATAAAAGTCTGAACTGTACTACACATTGTTATACAGTTTTCCTTAAAACTTCAGCAAATTCTCTAAACTCAGTAATGGACTTATGGGCAACTGTTGTGAGGGAAAGTACTGACTACAAGGAAGTGCTGTTAATAAAGAAAGATTATAAACGTTTCTTTGTTACTAGTATCCGTACATGCAATGACATAGCACTGATTGGAATCAGACTTTCTCCCACATACTTCATTAAATGTTGACGTTGTTCAACATAATGTTATTAATGTTAACAATTTCGTTTTCGGGTGATGGTGATTATGGCCATTAAGTACGCATGAAAAGTGGTGCCTTCTTGTAGGTATTCACGATGCCGTTTCGACGTAGTGAACCTAGGAATAGTGGAACACCTAACAACTATCTAAACAGAATATCCAATTCACTCTCCAATAATTACGGCTGTGTACCTTCTATCCCCCCAGAAAAGTCCCACGAGCAGCACATGAAAACTCAGACAGAAAGGAATCATGACGCGGTACGTATCTCTACGTATTTCATATGATAATAGTATGGCTTGACTATATGCGTGCTGCTGTCCCGTGGATCTGTATAATTCGTGTAATTCGAGTTACGTTTTCTCAGTGTCGGCGATACATTCAATTAAAAACTATCATGTTCCTTTGTGTAACTTGATATTAGTTTTGCGAATGAATATGCATTTAAGCTTTCTTTGCCCATAGTGCAACAAAGGCACTACGAAGCATATCGATGTTGTAGCCTTGCCGTATATCAGCCCAAAAGCTCTGGGCCAGGAATTTGACATATGGAACAGAAATTCTGTTTCAGGTGGGCAGTTCAGTCCGCAAACTTTACATCCATCGGTCGCAGCCTCTCACTGATCAATTTAAAACACTGTTTGATTCGTGGCATTGTTTCAGAATCATGTTTCGGTCTTAGTCTTGCAAAACCTACAAAAATTCTTGCCTCGAAGCGCGGATACCTGTCTATTTTGAGTAAAAGTGTATACAGGATAACAGATCGAATGTGGTTCCTGAGTTTAAGAACAGGACACTTTAGAGTTTGTGCTTGAGGGCACTTGGTTTAGCGTAGCAATTCCCCCCTAAAGTAGACGTGAATGGTGCGCGGGAATAACGGCTGTTGGGAAGCTTCCGTGTGAACTTGAATCGCACTAGTTTTACTTTCTTGGTCTCTTCACGAGATATTTGTAAGAGGAAGAAATATGTTGATTGACTTTTCTAGGAACTTAAGGTCTCGGAATTTTAACAACAAATATCCTCTGTCCTTGGAGATGAATAAGTACTACCGTGACGCTTTCGCGACTACTAAACGAACCCGTGACGAAATTAGCTCCGCTTCTTTGGACCTTCTCCGTTTCCTCTATCAATGATGTACGGTAAAGTCCCAGACTGACGGGAAACAAGTGTCGAAGGAGGATTTTGTAATCAAATTCCTTCGCGAGAGTTAGGTTTAAGTAGGTCTAAGTCTAGGAGACTGATGACCTCTGATGTTAAGTCCCATAGTGCTTAGAGCCATTTGAGCCATTTGAACAAGGAGAGCGAATGCACCTTCAGGTAGGTTAAACTTTCCGTGTCACAAGACCAAAATCGTGCTATATTGGTTTCAGGAGGCTTGAAGCGAACTCACGATGTCTTGGCCACCAAATTCACCTGTTGTGAACCCGATGGAACGCATCTGGACGCTACTGGGCTCCACGTCCGCATTCACAAACCATCGTCCAGTAATTTACGACAATTGTTAGTTCCTCCTTGGCATTATTTTTCTGCTGTAATTTGTCAATTGCGTGTTCATCATACATGATTCTATTCTAGTAGTTTACCGCTTTCCTTCTATCACTGTGGTTCAGTGAATTTCGGGTACCACTTTCTGAAGTTTGCTAGTGACTCTTCGGAAACTTTTTCGTTCTGAAATGGCAAAGGCAACTGTTTTATTTGATTATGAAAACTGACATTGGCTCTGTAGCGGACCGGGACTGTAGCTCGTACATATTGTTAGCTTTAAATGAACACAGTATTAGTTGGATATGTGTTCGGTGGGCAACACCCAATGTTTGCTCTTTCAAATGGTCAAGCACCAGTCGTAACTGCATTCAATTGAACATTTTGGAGCCATATTAGTCCTTTCAGGTGTTAGTACAGTTCGCAAATATTGTGAATGGGATTTCGCTGTTATCAGGCAACCAAGAGTAAGTGCTCCGTGGCGACTGTTCTATAATCTTTTTCATTCAGTTCTCTTCGCGGCACTACACAGGTGTGCTCCTATTGATAGGCAGCGGCTATACCAGCTAGAGGACCGCTGCCGGAGTGAATTATACATCAGCGCCACTGTTGCAGGTGGCCGCTGTGACGGAACGGCCTTCTTCTAGACCATATGTGAGATATTACGTGCGCCGTTGTTCCTGTCAGCTCTTCTGTTTCCAAAACGTCTAATACCAAGCAGTGTTCCCAGGCACCTACAGAGTGTATGCGCTAACGAGACGCAAATTTCTTGTTACCGTATAGCCATATTTGCGATGACTGGTTTGCACGAGTCACTGCGTTATTTGAGCCTGTCATGTTGGAGGTAGTACGCAACTGCCTCTTCCTGACATGACAAATAACTCCCCCTATCTGTAACCCCCAACTCCCCCCCCCCCCCCCCATGAACCATGGACCTTGCCGTTGGTGGGGAGGCTTGCGTGCCTCAACGATACAGATAGCCGTACGTTAGGCGCAACCACATCGGAGGGGTATCTGCTGAGA
The DNA here is from genome assembly GCF_023898315.1 of Schistocerca nitens. Taxonomy (NCBI): domain Eukaryota; kingdom Metazoa; phylum Arthropoda; class Insecta; order Orthoptera; family Acrididae; genus Schistocerca; species Schistocerca nitens. The sequence continues at coordinate 507,578,318 of NC_064618.1, read as the reverse complement.
GGCCAGACAAACATGTGGTCCCTGAAGAGGGGCAGCAGCCTTTTCAGTAGTTGCAGGGGCAACAGTCTGGATGATTGACTGATCTGGCCTTGTAACACTAACCAAAACCGGCTTGCTGTGCTGGTACTGCGAACGGCTGAAAGCAAGGGGAAACTACAGCCGTAGTTTTTCCCGAGGGCATACAGCTTTACTGTATGATTCAATGATGATGGCGTCCTCTTGGGTAAAATATTCCGGAGGTAAAATAGTCTCCGGGCGGGGACTACTCAAGAGGACGTCGTTATCAGGAGAAAGAAAACTGGCGTTCTACGGATCGGAGCGTGGAATGTCAGGTCCCTTAATCGGGCAGGTAGGTTAGAAAATTTAAAAAGGGAAATAGATAGATTAAAGTTAGATATAGTGGGAATTAGCGAAGTTCGGTGGCAGGTGGAACAAGACTTTTGATCAGGTGAATACAGGGTTATAAATACAAAATCAAATAGGGATAATGCAGGAGTAGGTTTAATAACGAATAAAAAATAGGAGTGCGGGTAAACTACTACACACAGCGTAGTGAACGCATTATTGTAGCCAAGATAGACACGAATTCCACGCCTACTACACTAGTGCAAGTTTATATGCCAACTAGCTCTGCAGATGACGAAGAAATTGATGAAATATATGAAGAGATAAAAGAAATTATTCAGATAGTGAAGGGAGACGAAAATTTAATAGTCATGGGTGACTGGAATTCGATAGTAGGAAAGGAAGAGAAGGAAACGTAGTAGGTGAATATGGATTGGGGCTAAGAAATGAAAGAGAAAGCCGCCTCGTAGAATTTTGCACAGAGCATAACTTAATCATAGCTAACACTTGGTTCAAGAATCATGAAAGAAGGTTGTATACATGGAAGAACCCTGGAGATACAAAAAGGTTTCAGATAGAATATAAAATGGTAAGACAGAGATTTAGGAACCAGGTTTTAAATTGTAAGACATTTCCAGGGGCAGATGTGGACTCTGACCACAATCTATTGGTTATGAACTGTAGACTAAAACTGAAGAAACTGCAAAAAGGTGGAAATTTAAGGAGATGAGATCTGGATAAACTGAAAGAATCAGAGGTTGTACAGAGTTCCAGGGAGAGCATAAGGGAACAACTGACAGGAATGCGGGAAAGAAATACAGTAGAAGAAGAGTGGGTAGCTTTAGGGAATGAAATGGTGAAGGCAGCAGAGGATCAAGTAGGTAAAAAGACGAGGGCTAGTAGAAATCCTTGGGTAACAGAAGAGATACTGAATTTAATTGATGAAAGGAGAAAATACAAAAATGCAGTAAGTGAAGCATGCAAAAAGGAATACAAACGTCTTAAAAATGAGATCGACAGGAAGTGCAAAATAGCTAAGCAGGGATGGCTAGAGGACAAATGTAAGGATGTAGAGGCTTATCTCACAGGGGGTAAGATAGATACTGCCTACAGGAAAATTAAAGAGACCTTTGCAGAAAGGAGAACCACTGGCATGAATATCAAGAGCTTTGATGGAAACCCAGTTCTAAGCAAAGAAGGGAAAGCAGAAAGGTGGAAGGAGTATATAGAGGGTCTATACAAGGGCGATGTACTTGAGAACAATATTACGGAAATGGAAGAGGATGTAGATGAAGATGAAAAGGGAGATATGATACTGCATGAAGATTTTGACACAGCACTGAAAGACCTGAGTCGAAACAAGGCCCCGGGAGTAGACAAAATTCCATTAGAACTACTGACAGCCTTGGGAGAGCCAGTCCTGACGAAACTCTACCATCTGGTGAGCATGACGTATGAGACAGGCGAAATACCCTCAGACTTCAAGAAGAATACAATAATTCCAATACGAAAGAAAGCAGGTGTAGACAGATGTGAAAATTACCGAACTATCAGTTTAATAAGTCACGGCTGCAAAATACTAACGCGAATTCTTTACAGACGAATGGAAAAACTAGTAGAAGCCGACCTCGGGGAAGATCAGTTTGGATTCCGTAGAAATATTGGAACACGTGAGGCAATACTGACCCTACGACTTATTTTAGAAGCTAGATTAAGGAAAGGCAAACTTACGTTTCTAGCATTTGTAGACTTAGAGAAAGCTTTCGACAATGTTGACTGGAATACTCTCTTTCAAATTCTGAAGGTGGCAGGAGTAAAATACAGGAAACGAAAGGCTATTTACAATTTGTACAGAAACCAGATGGCAGTTATAAGAGTCGAGGGACATGAAAGGGAAACAGTGGTTGGGAAGGGAGTGAGACAGGGTTGTAGCCACTCCCCGATGTTATTCAATCTGTATATTGAGCAAGCAGTAAAGGAAACAAAAGAAAAGTTCGGAGTACGTATTAAAATCCATGGAGAAGAAATAAAAACTTTGAGGTTCGCCGATGACATTGTAATTCTGTCACAGACAGCAAAGGACTTGGAAGAACAGTTGAATGGAATGGACAGTGTTTTGAAACGAGGATATAAGATGAACATCAACAAAATCAAAACGAGGATAATAGAATGTAATCGAATTAAGTCGGGTGATGCTGAGGGAATTAGATTAGGAAATGAGACACTTAAAGCAGTTAAGGAGTTTTGCTATTTGGGGAGCAAGATAACTGATGATGGTCGAAGTAGAGAAGATATAAAATGTAGACTGGCAATGGCAAGGAAAGCGTTTCTGAAGAAGATATATTTGTTAACATCTAGTACAGATTTAAGTGTCAGGAAGTCGTTTCTGAAAGTATTGGTATGCAGTGTACCCATGTATGGAAGTGAAACATGGACGATAAATAGTTTGGAGGAGAAGAGAATAGAAGCTTTCGAAATGTGGTACTACAGAAGAATTCTGAAGATTAGATGGGTAGATCACATAACTAATGAGGAGGTACTGAATAGAATTGGGGAGAAGAGTAGTTTATGGCACAACTTGATCAGAAGAAGGGATCGGTTGGTAGGACATGTTCTGAGGCATCAAGGGATCACCAATTTAGTATTGGAGGGCAGCGTGGAGGATAAAAATCGTAGAGGGAGACCAAGAGATGAATACACTAAGCAGATTCAGAAGGATGTAGGCTGCAGTAGGTACTGGGAGATGAAGAAGCTTACACAGGATAGAGTAGCATGGAGAGCTGCATCAAACGAGTCTCAGGACTAAATACTACAACAACAACAACAACAACAACTTCTGTAACCGTGAGCGCTGGAGAGGTCTGGCGGTCAACAGGCATTTATTGACACTATAATATTACACGTAAATTTCCTCAGTTTAAAGCTATTGCCAGCGGTGAAAGACGTGTCAAGTGTCACAACTACGAGAACAAAATGAAAATTTTTCTGCTTGGCGTTTAAGGATCTTTCCTATGAAAGATATCATACCAGATTGCCAAGCTCTTCAAGACGTACAACATATGCTGAGGTGACAAAACTCACCGAATACCTCATAATACTGTGTCGGTCCTCCTTTGGTCGGCGTAGTGCCACAAATCTATGTGACATGGTTTAAATAAGTCGTTGGAAGTCCTCTGCAGAAATATTGAGCCATTCTGCCTCTCTAGCCATCCATAATTCCGAAAGTGTTGCGGTATAAGATTTTATGTGTGAACTAACCTCTCAATTATGTCCTACTTTGGGCTGTCCGGGGCTCACATCATTCGATCTAACTGTCCAGAATGTTCTTCAAACCAGTCGCCAACAGTTGTGGCCCAGTGACATGGTGCATTGTCATCAATAAAAATTCCATCATTTTACGGGAACATTAAGCCCATGAATGGCTGAAAATGGGATCCCAGAAGCTGAACATAACCTTTTCCAATCAATAATTTGTTTAGTTGGACCATGTAAACACAGCCATGTAAACACAGCCCGCAAAATAAAGGAGCCACCACAAGCTTGCACAGTGCCATGTTGACAACTTAGGTCTGTTGCTTCAGGGGATCAGTGCGACATTCTAACCCTACCGTCAGCTGTTGCAACATGAAATAGGGACTTATCTGACCAGGCCACGGTTTTCGATTCGTCTTAATGTTCAAGCCTTCTACTATTAAAATAAATCAATACTTAAATACATATTACCTTTAGCTGCAATAAAAAGAATCTGATTTTATTAATATTCCAGATCATCTTAGTGTAAGAAAAGAAATAATTCAGCAGTTCATTTGATGTTTTGTTCTGGTTGTTTTTAAATGTTAAGTTTCATGTGCGTATGAATAGCTGCTCTTCTCTGCAAATATTATAATTTTATTTTAGTTTACTTATTTTTTTTTTTTTTTTTTTTTTTTTTTGGCATTCATGTTAACGCCAGTTTTAATACATGCAAACAAAAACAAATAATATGTCTGAGCAAAGTATGTTTTGGCTTCGTTTGAAGATCTTTGTAACAAGCAACAGTTGTACAGAACGTAGTAGATGCTGGCAAAGTTTCGAAACTATCGGTATATATATTCGTAACCTTTGAAAAGTGAGTGATGTGTTACCAGGTGTCAATCACAGTGGAAGCTGATAGATGGATATTAATAACAAAGCCGTCCGTACAGAAATCAGTTTTGGATCCAAATCGCCTTACAAGCATTACTCATGGCGATACATTAAAGTATGTTCCATCTTCTTGTCGCAGAGACAGCACACAACATTGTGAAATAGACATATAACCTGCTGAAGATGAGCCTGAAAAGGTTCGAAAACCGGTCTGTGCAGTAATTATTTTAAAAAAGTGACTGGTTGCAGTTTTCTGTACATATATTTTTAGTTGATGTTAAAAATGGATTTACTCGTATATTTTTCAATGTACTCCCTTTTTAGGTCAGTGCACTTTATCTAACGTTCCCAAAAAACGGTTGTCTTCACTTTACCGGCAGACTGTGTTTGTTTGAATTTCCGCGGCTTTGGCGAAGAAGGATGCCGCCACTGGCGTGATTGTTGCTTGGTCTCAGGTGTAAAGTGGTATGCCCAAGTTTCGTCACCTGTGACAATTGTGACCAGAAAGTTGTCCTGTTCGGTTGCAAGGCAGTGAAGAAATGCGTGGGAAGCATCAACTCGTTGCCGCATATGGTCCTCAGTCAGAATGCGTGGCACTCATCTTGCGCACACCTTCCGGTAGTTCAATGTTTCCGTTAAAATTCTGTGAGCGGTGCTTCGGGAAACTTCAGGATCCATCGTGCAGAGATAATCCAGGGTGATCCGCCGATCTTCGCGCATGCTTTGCTCAACCTTCAACACTGTCTTCTCAGAAACTGGCCGTCTCCCGCTCCTCTGTTCGTCGTGAATTTCGGTCCGACCAGCTTCAAACTCTCTACACTACTTACGAACATTTTTGACATCCATGCACTACTCACCATACACTTCCGTCAATTGGCGATGGATTTCAATCGGCGCAATACCATTTGCGTTCAAAAACCGAATAGCTGCGCGCAATTCGCACTTGGCGGTAACATCCCTCGGGAGCTCCATTCTCAACAGCTTCCAACCCAAGACTGAGCGCGTCAGCGCGGCGTGCGCATGTTTACACACAGCGCGTGTAGCACTCTTCATAACAGTGTGACCAACTGTCACAAAAACAGAGTTCTGTACGTATAAAAAAAATGGGAGACCTTACTTTTGGGATTACTCTCGTACATCTAAGAAAGCACTATCTTTGACCTTTCCAGAAGACGAAATTTCACCGTGTTTTGGCGCAATGCTACTGGCAGATGGCCGTTTGCGTTGAAACGTCCCCTTAGAAAAACTTAATGAATTACTGTGCTCATAAACCTCTTACATTATTTGCTTTTCAGACAGCTGAGCAAAACTGAACGTACTCAGACATTTCGCTCTTTACCTATTCTGGTCAACACTAAACTGACACACAATATTTTTAGCGCAACGCAATCTGACTTTCAATAATCCCTACAAAACAATGAACCTGACTAACATTAACCTATACCTCACAAAAATCTTCGTTACTCAAGCTACTGCAATACAGCGAGCGCCACTACTGTCAGCTAAATAAAAGATTCAAACTACTGAAGGCACTAACTACTGATAGGCATAGTTAGCAAATGAAAGATTTTGATAGAGAACAAACAATGTATTTACCTTAATAGTGTTCAAAAGTCATAATATACAGGGTGATTCAAAAAGAATACCACGACTTTAAAAATGTGTATTTAATGAAAGAAACATAATATAACCTTCTGTTATACGTCATTACAAAGAGTATTTAAAAAGGTTTTTTTTCACTCAAAAACAAGTTCAGAGATGTTCAATATGGCCCCCTCGAGACACACGAGCAATATCAACCCGATACTCCAACTCGTTCCACACTCTCTGTAGCATATCAGGCGTAACAGTTTGGATAGCTGCTGTTATTTCTCGTTTCAAATCATCAATGGTGGCTGGGAGAGGTGGCCGAAACACCATATCCTTAACATACCCCCATAAGAAAAAATCGCAGGGGGTAATATCAGGGCTTCTTGGAGGCCAGTGATGAAGTGCTCTGTCACGGGCTGCCTGGCGGCCGATCCATCGCCTCGGGTAGTTGACGTTCAGGTTTCATAACTAACCTTTTTCGTAGGACTCTCCATACAGTTGATTGTGGAATGTGCAGCTCTCTGCTAGCTCTGCGAGTCGATTTTCCTGGGCTGCGAACAAATGCTTGCTGGATGCGTGCTACATTTTCATCACTCATTCTCGGCCGTCCAGAACTTTTCCCTTTGCACAAACACCCATTCTCTGTAAACTGTTTATACCAACGTTTAATACACCACCTATCAGGAGGTTTAACACCATACTTCGTTCGAAATGCACGCTGAACAACTGTCATCGATTCACTTCTGCCGTACTCAATAACACAAAAAGCTTTCTGTTGAGCGGTCGCCATCTTAGCATCAACTGACGCTGACGCCTAGTCAACAGCGCCTCAAGTGAACAAATGTACAACTAAATGAAACTTTATAGCTCCCTTAATTCGCCGACAGATAGTGCTTAGCTCTGCCTTTTGTCGTTGCAGAGTTTTAAATTCCTAAAGTTGTGGTATTCTTTTTGAATCACCCTGCATATTTCAGTTCATGACATCCAGTCTTACAAATTTCCAGATCGTCCGCTCTCAAAACTCTGCCATGTCTCTCCCCACATCCACCACTGCTGGCGGCTCACCTCCAACTGCGCAACGCTACGCGCTGTTAACAGCCAACTGCCCAACACTACAATGACGAATATTACTCCAACAATGCAAACCAACGACAGCCTTCACGCAGCACAGTCAGTGATTTTCATATAGAGCGCTACATCGCGTTACCAACATAAAAACCTAAACAGCCTACTTACATAGCCCCCATGCTCCCCACAAAAAATTTTACAAATTGTTTTGGGCACTGGCCAATACATATTTGTTAAAATTTTTTCACAATTACAATAACAAAGAAATCAAATGCACACACTTATTGATACAATGTTGGTCAAAAGCTAAAATTTTCTCAGACCATAAAGACAGTCCTGATCGTTCATCATAGTAAAACTGCAGTGTTTTTCTCAAAGTCTGAGCAGTAAAAGAAAATGCACATGGAAGTAGTGGATTTCCATGCAGTCTTGAAGAAGTAGTGTTGTCCTTCCAACGGAAAGACAGTGCTGACTCTTGACATGCAGACAGGTAATGGGCCACAACAGAGCAAACCCACCGCAGAGTCAGTCGCAGTTTTGAAGAATATTGGTAGGTAGGTCATCGCAGAGTAGACCCACTACGGTATTGGTGGGCCACCAGAGGTGCAGACCCAGTGCAGTCATTGTAGAAATAATGGTATTGGTGGGCCATCAAAGATGCAGACCCACTGTAATCCTTGTAGAGACGGCCAGCAGCCATCTGTTGCGACTGTGCAGGTGCACAATCACCATCGAAGAGTCTTGCGAAGAATATAGCAAGTCCATAAACCACCACTTGTGCACTCACAAAGTTTTTGGAATTGTCCTTAGAACCAGCAATGCTGTTAACCAGTCCCTTGCTGAATTATTAACACACGTCCAAACACTAACAGTCCTCTTTTTTTTCACATATTGGGCATATACTATAACCAACAGAAATGTGTGCAGTGAAATGTAACTTATAAGTTACTTAATTTGATAAACTGGTGTCAATTACAATTTTATAACATAAGAAAACAATAACAAAGGCACAAAATACATCATTAAAGAACATAACAGTACAGACAACATTTGTAGTAATACAGACTTTACAAAAGAATAGAAATAAACATATACATCAGTGTTACAGGAATTATGAGAATAGTTTTCGAAACATTAATTTCACACATGAGCATTGAAACAGAACAGAATTAATAATGTCTAAACATCTTTACAAAGTAAATAACATAGTATTTGAAAAATTCTACAACATAAATCTTATTAGCTAAACACTTAAAGACAGGAAAAAGACAAATACACAAGGGTACATAAACACATAGCGGAATAATACAAAAGGAAAGACAGGGTTCGTTTTCAGTGTGACATTTGGTACTGCAGTCCAACCCAAAACTTCGTTCTGTAGATCTTTCCTCCTATTTCAACATTTGTTTCCACCAAAAAAATCCTATCCAAGCATGCTTTCTATATTCTGTTCACATCATCTTTCAAAATTTTTTTTGGGCAAACCATTTTCTCATAGCTTCTCAATGCATTTCTTCCAATTCATCATAACTCATTCTCTTATATAGTCTACTCCCTCTTAAGCTAACTTAAATCTACTGAGCTCAGATACTAAACTAAGGGACGAGGCAATGCAGCAGCACAAAACTGTTAATACAAACAGCAATGAAAAAAATGGAAATTGTCAAAGCAAGCAGCAAAAAAATATAATTTAGCAAAGCAACTGCAATATTACAACTAATATAAGGCAATGTGCAGCAAACAAGAAAAATAAATCAGTAGTAAAACTGGCTTAACAGTCTAATACAAAGTGAAATTCAGTAGCACTTTGCCTGGCAAACAGCAGCAGCAAATGCAATAACTTATACCTAAATATGACATAGCTCAAGCAGAAAAAATATTACACTAAATGCAACAATGCAGATAACGGAAATGTCTATTCACATCTTAATGTATATGTAATTAAAGTGGTGCACCAGAACATATTCTACGAAAAATATTACCAAGTAGTTGAAAAGAAAATTATGTATGCAAGTCCTGTGAAGGGAAATGTCTTTTTGTGCTCCTTCGTTTTTTTTTAAGTAAATCATAAAGTTATTATTTACTGGATCGGTAGGCATAAAATATCTATATTAGTACATCTATAAAATTTTATTTTAACCAATGCTGCAGTGCAGCTAGAAACTAGATATTAAACAAAATGAGCAAACTCTCAACTAGAAAGACAATAGATGTAAAAGGTTTCTAATCATTTCATTAGGCATTTTAGTAAATATCATAAATTAAGAGCTCCAAAGTATAATCATATGTTTTCAAGTTTGAGCGCGTCGTATTTGCGATGCTTTCTACAAAGAAATGTCAATAGCGAGGATAATGGCATCCTTTTTTCTCCACCTGTGCCTCTGAAAGGTACACACTAATAACTTTTTTCCAGGCGACTGTCGCGCAGCTGAGTGCCCACGACGCATTACGTGAAGGTCACTTAACTTTCTTACCGAAATATTTACGACATCAGTTTGCACTACAGTGACAGTCTCATATAAAAAATTTCACAGGTCGAGAATTTGCGTTGTAAATGTGTAGAAACAAAATCCTATGAATATAACAGTGTGCAAAAAATTTTCGCCTGCATTGTGATACATTTACACACATTTCATAACTCTTAAAGTACGATTCTCAGCTTATCGATCATAAACATACCTCAACAGCATAATACACATCGTCATCGTAATAATAACATCATAACAGATCAATCACATCTCAGAATCGTCGCAGCTTCTTTCAATAATTTCAAGACCTTCAATAAAGTCATCTACCTCAAACGTACTTCAAAAATCATGATCCCTTACCAAATACATCATTCAAAGCTGTCATAGTATCACAATGGTTCCGAAAAAATATGAACAGTTCACAAAGTACAGACAAAATACAATTTCGTAAGTGTGAAGTTATCCAACGGTGTAATTACATAAACATCTGTCACTGATGTAGTAAAATAAATGTTTGTCTCTCTCTCAGTTAAATGATCAGATAGCTGTGTAATTTATGTGTTAGAGAAATATGGTACCGATGCGTAAAGTTGTATTATCAAATACCATATTAGCTAGGGTTCCTTGTGCTTGCCAAACACATGGTACACAAAGTAAGCATGTACCCCCCTGAGGATTAATGTAATTATACCCTCAGGTGTTACAGATTACAGCAATGGAATGAAATGTATCATGGAAAACCTTTGTATCATTGTAATTCAAAAATCTTTAAAAATAAATGTTTTAAGTACAAAATTAATCACTCAAATACAAGTACTGTATTGTTAAACTGTGCATCTTGTTGTAAGATAATCTCTCTGGACGTGTCGTAGTTATCATCCCCCAAAAGCTAAGTTCTGCAGAAGTCAATGTACTTACCTCATGATAAACAAAAGTGAAATGCTTTGCGTATACATATCTTACTTATTACGCTTATTGCCGTGATGAAGAAAGTACTGTGCTGTAACGTATTGTTGTGCTACGGAAAAGGCTGTCTCACTGTAGCTATACCACAAAAGTTACTACTAAAACATGTTTTCCTTTCCAGAAGAATTCAGAAAAACTGTGCAGATATAAAACAGATACACCGCAAAAGCAACATTGTAAATTGTCACTCATTAGTAGCGTCGTGATAAAATCGTGTAGCTGTCACATAAAATAACCACTGTGTCATCTGGTATCTTGCAGAAAATACTTTAAATCCAGAATGTATTTTCAAGTAAACCAAAATGTTGCATTAAAATCTCATTAGCAGTACCAGTACATGTTCTAAGTATGTAAGCCTGATAGTCGTTACGTAATCGTGCAACTAACAAGCAAGAACGTACAAATAGCAACACTGTGTCGTCTGTTCACTATAACAATGCAGTCGTAATTTCTGTTTAAAAATGTTCCCTAGGTTCTAGACTGGATAGTTAACTTCAAAACATTGTTGCATGTTAACAGTTTCTCAGTGCGACAAATTGTACTAGTAGCGTGAAGTGAAAAGTTTTATGGCAAAGACAAAGTTAAAAAGCAGATTATCTTTCAATAAACGGTTTTACATGTGAAATGTGGTGTAAACCTTTACTCTTCCTAGTACGCAGAGTTTCAACTTCAACGCCATTATCATGTGGTATACGTCGGATTCTGTAAGGTCCATAGTGACTCGAGTGTTTCTTCTTATGTGACAATGAATGAGCTTTAACGAGAACTTTCTGACCAATATATAATTTCTTTGCATTTGCTTTACCGTGTAGTTTTCTCCTTTTGTCTGCTGCAGATTTTATATTTTTAATAGCCAAATCAATTATGTCTTTGTGTCGAAGTTTACGTGTATTCGGGAAAGGTACAAGCTCTCTGATTCTGTTCGGTGGTTCTTCATTCTTCAGTACAAGAATAGGTGGTAAAGCAGTCGAGTCATGAGGCATTTCATTCAGCACGTTTTGAAATAAGTGTAAATATCTGTCCCAATACTGATGCTTTCTGTGACAATAAAGTCTGCAAAGCTTATTGATTTCTTTCATAATCCGTTCAGACGGGCTACAATGTGGTGAATACAATGAAATAAAAACAGGTTTGATTTTATGGTTCCGAAGCATGCGTGACCAAACAGCAGATCTGAATTGCGGTCCGTTACCTGAAATGACTTTACTAACGTGTCCAACTTCACGTAAGAAATTTTTAACAAAGGCATTGGATACAGACCGTCCAGTGGCTTTACGTAACGGAGTGAAAGAAACAAATTTTGAAGTAAGTTCAACAGCGACTAGAACGTACGAAAATCCATTAGATGTTCTGACAAGGGGTCCCAAGAGATCAACAGCAGCAAATACTTTTAATTTAGAGGGAATGATAGGAAACAACGGAGCACGATGTGAGACAGTAGATGGTTTAGCCTTTTGACAAAGTTTACAAATAGACAAGACTCTTCGAATTCTCATTTCCATATTGTTAAAATAACAAGTCGTCCGAAGAATATGATAACATTTTCGTGGACCAAAATGTGCATAGCTGAAATGAATGTACCAAATGAGCTTATTAACAAAATCGTCAGGAATGCAAAGTACCCATAGCTTGTCATCAACAGTGCAGCGTTTGAACAGTATGTTGTTCCTAACCAGATAATAATGCCGAATCTGTGTGTGTCTTTTCATGCCATTTACTTTTGATGTCTTTCCAAATCGGATCTTTATCTTGTTCATGAGCAATGTCCTTTAAAGATGTGGTGATGAAGTTTTCAAAGGCGACTTTCTGAATGTAAAGAATACTGAAATTTTTCTCGAGGTTGCCTTCTGTGTTACTTTTCTCAAGCCCAGCCGGTGCGCGTGACAGTGCGTCCGCAACAATGTTCTCCTTGCCAGGAATGTAGACTATTGTGAAGTGGAATTCTTGCAGAAACAATGCCCAACGACTTAACCTGTCATGATATAATTTTGAAGACATAAGAAATTGTAAGATGATCACTGTATACTTTTACGTACTTACCAGAAAGAAAGAAATGGAATTTGTTAAATGCCCAAACGATAGCTAAAGCTTCTAATTCAGTAACGGAATAATTTTTTTCAGATTTTGTTAGCACTCGGCTAGCAAAAGCAATGGTTTTCTGAACAGTAGTGTCATTTTCTATGGCTTCTTGAAATAAATGGGCACCAAGACCGACTTTAGAAGAATCCGTTCTAAGGCAGAAATCTTGTGACAGATCTGGATGAGCTAGTATTGGCGCGTTAAGTAACGCTTCTTTCAAAGAATTGAATTCCAACTGTGCTTGTTCGTCACAGTTCCAAATAGTAGTTTTTCCAGTGAGAGAACAAAGTTGTGGTGTAACTAGAATTTGCATATTCAGAAAACGACGGTAAAAATTTACGAGACCTGGAAAATGCGGACTTGGTTTTTTGTGGATGGAACTGGAATGGCTCTGATTGCTTCTAACTTTTCAGGATCCGGCTGAATGCCTTCTGAAGAAATAATATGTCCCAAAAACTTCACCTTTGTCCTACCGAATTCAGACTTTTCCAAGTTAACTGTAATTCCAGATTCTGCCAAAATATGTAACACGCTGTTGAGGATGCGATTGTGTTGTTCCCATGAGGCTTCTGCTATCAGAATATCGTCCACATGTAAGCTGATGTGACGTTTTAAGAACTCAGGTAATATGGAATTTAGCTCGCGAATGAATGCTGCCGAAGAAATGTTCAAACCAAAAGGAAGTTTCCGAAACTGATAACAAACGCCGAAACAAAGGAAAGCTGTGTATTTTCTACATTCTGGATGAAGTTAGATCTGATAAAAGCTGGATCTGAGATCAATAGAAGACAACACTTTTACACCATTAAAATTCTGAAGAAGTTCTTCCAACTTTTGCGGCCTGTCTATTTCAGGAATGATGACAATATTGATTTGTCTCGAATCCAAGACAAGCCTGATCGATCAATTTTTCTTATCAGCAAAATGTAATTTATTGTTGTATGAGCTTACTGCAGGCTCAATAATGCCCTCGTCAAGCATAAATTGTATTTCTGTTCTAACACGGTCCCTATAATGTGCCGGAATTACGTATGGTCTAACACAAAATTTAGTATGCTCACGAACACGAAATTGGTATTGAAATCCCTTGATTGTTCCTGTTTTGTGAGTAAAAACTGTGGAATGTGCTTGTAAAATCTTAAAAAGGTCTTGCCTATCAGTGTCATTACAATTCTCAATTGTTTGAATTTTTTCTGAATTAAATCATTAGTATCAAATGCGCCGTCGATATCATCCCTGTCAGTACTTGCAGAGTGATTGTTAGTGTCAAGTTCCGTCGAAAATTCCGAACTGTTGTCTAACAGGAGGTAAAGCCGATTACTTTCTTCGTCATGGTTTGAGAGCCAAACTTCAAATTTCAAAGCTATTGACTTACCTTCTTTCTCTAAACTTATTTCAGCATCGTGACAGTTTAAGATTGCTTTGTATTCATTCAAAAAGTCTACTCCCAATATAATTTCCGTCGACAATAATGGAACAATAAGAAAGTTCATAGAGAAGCTGTGGCTTTGACAAAAGAATTCTAAGTTGGTTTGTTGGCGTACATCTACACTTTTCCAAAGATTGCACCTTGTAATTTAATCTTACGTAACGGAAGTGTGGGGCAATCGTTCGATTTGTTGCATTTGCCAAAGGCTGTTTCACTAATTACTGAAATGGGACTGCCAGAGTCGAGTACTGCCGTAAATTTTACGTCATTTACTGTAATGTGAACCACAGGATATGCAATGTTGTTATGTTTTACGTCGTGTTCCTGGAGTAAGATGTCCCTAATGTCTTCCATTTTTACGTAATTACTAGCTACGGCAGCTGCGTCGTCAGTTTCATAAGTACGTTTTATGGCTGCCAGCGGTATGAGTCATTGCCTATTGTCTCTTTGATGGCGTGCGTCGTTATTGGGATCTGGAGACCTAACTTCTACAAATTCACCCTGTCGAGAGGGCCCTGCCCTGTTTGAATCCCGCCAGTTCTGATGCAGTTCAGCTCTGTTGTTACGATCATATCGTTTGTCGTCATGTCGGTAGATTTCATAGTTTCTTTCTTGTCGGTCACGTGGTGGAGAATTTCTTCCTGAATCGTAACTGTGCGCTGGACCGTGGCGTCTATTCTGTCTCCCTTGATAATAATTATTTTGGTTCCCATATTGTCTGTTTCTCTGATTGTCTCTGTGATAGTCACTACCACAGAGAGGTGATCTTTCCCTGTAATTATTACTACTCTGCCAACGGTTGTCATACGGGTGGTGTCTGTTTTGGTCACGATTTGTGTTGTGAGAATAGCCTTGTCGTGTCCAGTTATTATTTCTTTCATCGCGGAATTGCGGCGGACGTGACCTGTAATTGTTGTGTTCCTGTTTCCGCGTTCCTGATTGTCAGTGTCAATTTCTAATTCTTGTAAGAATCCCTGAAAAGCTTCAATGTCGTCTTTGCAACGTCCTGCCAAAATAATATGTAGTAAATGTCCAGGCAATTTGATTAAGCAAATGCGGATGAGTTCTGAGGGGCTGTATCGGTTTGACAGGTATTGATTCTTGTGCAAAATGTCTTCAAAATATTTCACAAGACTGGAAAATTCAGATTGTTCGAAATGTTTCATCATTATGATGCTATGTTTTATTCGGTCTTGTGTAGCTAGAGACCAATATGCTGAGAGGAAGGCATGATAAAATTCTCCTTCTCTGTGACAATCGTGAATGACCGATCGCATTCTTTCAGCTGGTTCATTCTCTAAGTAGCCACACATAAATTCTAATCTGTGCTCTAATGACCAGTTGGGAGGAAAACAATGAGAGAATTGATGGAGCCACGCTTGTGGATGAATGTCGTTGCCAGAATTCTTAAATGTTTTGAATTTACGTGTAGTAATGAACAGCTTATAGTCAAAATCATCGTGTCGGCGAGTCGCACATCGCTCATTGTTATTTCGTGTCGGCGGTTCCATCTCAAAATTCGGTGCACCTTGCCAATTTCTTTCATAATTTCTGAAATGCCCTGTGTTATTATTTTGTAGCTGTTCCGTATTTCTATGTCCCGCTTCCCGTATTGGAGCGCGAGTGTCCTCTGAAATATGTAATTTTTGTATTACTTGTGCCAACTGATCTTGTACTTCCCGGATTTCTCTTTTGTGTTGCGTATTAATTTGATTCTGATTTTGTTTGAATTTCTTAATTTGTTCATACTCTTCTGTGTCAGTGATGGCTACAGGTCTTGTGTCATTCAGATCATCATCTACCTTTGCAGATAAGTTAGTGAACTGATCCGAAAGTTCGGTTACTTTCTCCGATAGTGTACTTATTTCCTCAGTGTGTTATTCTGAACCAAGTTTCAGAGTGTCCATTTATGTTGAAATCGTATCTACTGTGTCCTTTAAGTTTTCCTGAGTTTTTGCAAGTTGCGTAACCGAATCGGTAGATGCAACTGAGTCAATTTTAGCTTGCAAGGTCTCATGATTTTCATGAACAATAGTTTGCAGTTCTTTTATGGCTGCTTCGTGATTCTGTAATGTATTTTCATGCCGCGAAAAAATAGGTTGGAAATGCTCACAAATTAGTGTTTTTACGTCATTACAGACTTTTTGACATTTCGATTCGATTTTATGTAACTCAGTAGTTAAATCATCACGTGTTTGTTCAAGCGTATGTTCCACTGAGTCTAACTTTTGAAGTGCTGTGTTCGTCTCTGGTGTTGTTCCATTGTGTCTAACTTTTGAAGATTTTGTTCCATTGTGCCTAACGTTTGAAGATTTTGTTCCATTTGTTTCTGATTTTGTTCAAGTGTTGTGTCCAACTTTTGTAGCCTTTCCCCCATTTGTTGCATTAACTGTAATAACAATGCACTGGTGTCTGAAACATGTTCCTCAGTGCTTTTCGGCAGTGAAGTTGCACCGGCAACATTCACATTTTGACAAGCAGAAAATGTGTCTTGACTTATTTGAGAAAGCGGTGAGGACCCAAAACCTGAATCGGCAGTATTTGCAAGATTGTGTCCTGTCATTCCCGATTCCTGAGGCGGGCTGTTGCCGACCGATCGATCGATAATGCTTCCCTGTTCACTAATTGTTTCACTGTCTACACCATTGTTTGCCGCCCGCTCCATTTCCCTATGCACAATTACCAAATTACTATGTTGAACATTAGTTAATTCATTACACAGTGGCGCTGCCACACTGCTTTCGTCTTCACTATCATTTCTCGGTTTACTTTGCAGCCTAGTATTACGTTTTTCACACGCCATAATTGTCACAATATTTCACACGATAACACAGAAAAGCACAATTTGAAGAGCAAAAATAAGAAAACACATTAACATAGCACTGCAAATAATATCAGATGCGACATACTTGGTGCAAGTCTACATGCATGCCACAGCTGTTTTACTGTACAACAATGAAAGACTGCAACTACAAAGGAGATTCTCTCTACAATTACGCGCTAGCAATAAACAAAAGCTACACTAATTACACAAACTACAAGAAAAAATCAGAAGATTCCAGTGAGGTATCCTCGGCTAAGGGTCGACATATGAAACGTCCCCTTAGAAAAACTTAATGAATTACTGTGCTGATAAACCGCTTACATTATTTGCTTTTCAGACAGCTGGGCAAAACTGAACGTACTCAGACATTTCGCTCTTTAACTATTCTGGTCAACACTAAACTGACACACAATATGTTTAGCGCAACGCAATCTGACTTTCAATAATCCCTACAAAACTGGCCCTGACTAACATTAACCTATACCTTTCACAAATCACTCACCTCACAAAAATCTTCGTTACTCAAGCTACTGCAATACAGCGAGCGCCACTACTGTCAGCTAAATAAAAGATTCAAACTACTGAAGGCACTAACTACTGATAGGCATAGTTAGCAAATGAAAGATTTTGATAGAGAACAAACAATGTATTTACCTTAATAGTGTTCAAAAGTCATAATATATATTTCAGTTCATGACATCCAGTTTTACAAATTGCCAGATCGTCCGCTCTCAAAACTCTGCCATGTCTCTCCCCACATCCACCGCTGCTGGCGGCTCACCTCCAACTGCGCAACGCTACGCGCTGTTAACAGCCAACTGCCCAACACTACAATGGCGAATATTACTCCAACAATGCAAACCAACGACAGCCTTCACGCATCACAGTCAGTGATTTTCATATAGAGCGCTACATCGCGTTACCAACATAAAAACCTAAACAGCCTACTTACAGCGTGTGCGGCGTGTAACGTATGAAAGCAAACAACCTGAAATAATCGTCGGAAGGGTCCAGAGCGGAGGGAATTCTCTGAATGATCTCGTCGTTCTGGAAGGCACAATAAATCAAAACAAATATACGTCTATCCTTGGGGAACATTTCCAGCCCTATAAGTAGTTTTTTCTCCTCGGTACGATGGCATCGACCAGCAGGGTAATGCAACTTGTCACACAGCTCTTAGTGCACGAGCGTGGTTCGAACAGCAACAGGATGAGTTCACCTCGGATTAAAACCCAATCGAGAATCTGTGGCACCACGTCGATCGGCACTGGACTTGGCATGGTTCCACAACGCTGTTGGTACCTTCCAGAAGCTCGTTGATTCTCTTCCTACAGTTTCTTAGGTGGTTATCCAGGCGTTTGACAGGTGGCCATATTAACGTGACTGGACAGTGTATTAGGCTGAAGAGAACAGCAACCGTTTAATGAGTCGGATCTCAAAAAACCTATTCTGACACTTGAAATACAGAGTGGTAAGTATAAAACAAAGTGCTCTGTTCAAGGGCACTATATTGTTAGAAATAAATAAAAAATACGCGGTAGAGCACTTGTCCGCGAAAGGGAATGTTCCCGGGTTCGAGTCTCGGTCTGGCACACACTTTTAATCTGCCAGGAATTTCAAATCAAAAATAGTTCAAATCCCTCGGTTCTGGAGAAGGTTTTCGGAAGACTTTCCTTGGTTATAAGGCAAACACCGGAACTGGTAATCTGTTCTTTGATGCCTCAGGAGATCTCCAGCCAACTTATACCTTCATTTAGTTAATTTGCGCCACAAAACTCTTCTCACACTGATACAATTCCGTACCTCCTCATTAGTTACTCGATTTATTCGGTTATTCTTAGGCATTCTTCCGTATCATCGCTATTGTCCGTACCGTTTATCGTCTACGTTTCACTTCGATATAAAACAACAACCCAAAGAAATTATTTAGGAACAGACATCTTAATATGAAAATTTCTATGTTTTATGTTCGCACTCAGATACACGCTGCCCTGTCGGTTCAATGCACATCGTGGAATTCCCATGTTGTCGCATTATCGCAAATTATACCATAGTTGCCCTGAATTGTGGAATGATCTCCGTAGAAAAGTTCGTCTTCTCATTTCCATATCTCATTTCTCAATCCTGTTCCCTCAGCATCACCTGATTTAATTCGACTACACTCCATTACCATTTTTAACTCGTACTTCTGCTCACGTTATAAACTCGATCCAATGCATTGTCCATTCCGTTGATCTGATCTTCCGCGACCTGTTTTTATCTTTGACAGAGTTACAATATCATAGGCAAACCTTAAGGTTGGAACTTTAATAGTGGCAACTATTTATTTATAATTTATACGGAACAGGTACACGTTCCAAAGTTTACTGTTCTACTGAGTAGTCACCAGCAAGCTATGTAGAAGTCGTAGGATATGCATAGCACTGGCAGTTGTTTTAAAGTTCGAATGGAGCAGTCTACTGCTTGACGAATCTCTGTAACAGTACTGAATCGAATTTCTTCAATTTCGGAATTAAGTTCAAGTCACATGATCTCGAATCCGGGGAGCGCGTTGAGTGGTACAGCATCCTCCACCCCCATCGATCGAAAAAATCTGTGGAAAGGTGCCCCATGTGCGCCCGACCATTGTCCTACAAAATAATGGGTGGGTCATGCAGAAAGTGTCGCCGCTTGTCTTTCTAAGCTGTTCATTTTTGGAACACAGGCTGCCACCAGCTGGCACAATTTGCGACTGATTTGTTCAACTGGTGGGGAAGGGAGGTGTTGAACCACCAACCACACTTCCTGGACTTAAGCTCTTGTGACCTCAGCTTCATTCTTAACTTGAAGGAAGCACTTTTTTTACAGAGATTCATCGGCCACTAAATCGCTCCACTCGAATTATCAGCACAATTAGTGCTTCTAAAGTTAACCTGCAACTTCCACATTGGTGGCAACGGGGTGTACATAATACTGGTGACTATTCTGAAGGACAGTAAAACTTTTAAACGCGTATCTATTTTGTATAAGTTGGAAATAAATAGTTACCAGCATTAAAGTTGTAATCCTCGTCACTGCAAATCCATTCCATTCATTTGAACTTCCGAGTCCTTTGTTATCTTTGACGGGATTAGTGTGTCGTAGGCAATCCTTAAAGTTCTTATTTCCTTACTCTTAATTTTAACTCCCTTATTAATTTTCTCCTTAGCTTCCTTTGGTATTTACTCAATGTACAAATTAAGAAAATACATAATAGGTTACACCTCTGCCTCTCTCTATCCTTAATTGCAACCTCCCTTTCATGTCCATCGACTCAACCTGCAGTCCGATTCCTGTACAAGTTGTAGATAACCATTCGCTCCACGTATTTAATCTGTGATCATTTCGGAATTTCAGTCAAATTTGACGAACGCTTTTTCTAAATCTACAAATGCTACAGATTTGGGCTTGTTTGACTTCGAACTATTTTGAAGCAAACCGTTTTCCTGCGTATGCTGTTCTTTTATTTTAAAAGAGACTGTATTTTATTAGGTAAGTTGGCCTCCTTGGGTGTTACCAAGTTATATCTCAATAAAGAGTGTTAGATATATGACATGAGCATTATGGAAAATGCTCCTATCGTAGCGCAAAAAAGGTGAATATCTCCTGTGCAGAGTTAGAGATGTAACAGAAGGGAATTAGCTTTTCGACTTATCTGGTAGCTTTAAAGACATTTAATTCAAGGCATCTTGACAGATCCACAATTTTTTAGTTGTTAGTATTGATACCCATGTGATGTAATGTAATTCATTGTGTCAAGTAAAGTAACATCATATATTCAATTCACGTAAGAAGGAATTTTACATGGTACGTTTAGCTAGACCTTTAACCATCGTATCTCGACGACTAATAAGGAAATTCGTTTTGATTTTATCCATTTATCTACCTTCGCGCGGAATTTGAACTGATTCATAGAATTTTAAAGTATGGAAGTGAAGCGTTTCAAAAATCTCCCAGAATAACGTGTTTTTTGCACGATAAAATACGAACGAAGCTAGACTTATTGTAAAGGTTAAACCTTCTCTTAAATCGATGCCTGATACACCGGCGAACACAATTTGAACCACCAGTCTCGCTCCAATCCGGAGTAATTTAAGGGCGACAGTTTTTGCACGTAAACTCCGAACGGTGCACTTACAACTGGTGCTATTAGCTGAGCATTAATTTCAGGCCAATTACCCGCGGTGGTCTCGCGGTTCTAGGCGCACAGTCCGGAACCGTGCGACTGCTACGGTCGCAGGTTCGAATCCTGCCTCGGGCATGGATGTGTGTGATGTCCTTAGGTTAGTTAGGTTTAAGTAGTTCTAAGTTCTAGGGGACTGATAACCACAGCAGTTGAGTCCCATAGTGCTCAGAGCCATTTGAACCATTTTCAGGCCAATTACAATCTATACCAGCTCTGCTTCGACGTTCAAACATTGCTTAATACACTGCAACACAGCAACATAGCTATAAAAATGGACGCTGGTCCATCCATATTTGTAGCTCAAAAAGGAACCGAGCACCGAGACCTCCGCAAACCGCGATTCTGCGCGCGCCATTTTCAGACATATTTGTTGCAGTGTTTCTGCGAATTCAACACGTAAAATAGAAAACGAGCAATCCTTATGGGAGTTTGGTCACTTGTTCGGCATACAACAAGTTAAAATACACTATCTGATCGAAAGTATCGGGACATCTGTATGTAAAGCGTTGACTGACCACTTCATTCGCCGGCTGGTGTGGCCGAGCGGTTCTAGGCGCTTCAGTCTGGAACCGAGCGACCGCTAAGGTCGCAGGTTCGAATCCTGCCTCGGGCATGGCTGTGTGTGTCCGTAGGTTAGTTAGGTTCAAGTAGTTCTAAGTTCTAGGGGACTGATGACCTCAGATGTTAAGTCCCATAGTGCTCAGAGCCATTTTTGAACCACTTCGTTCCACGAGAGGCGGACAGTCCAGTATAAAAGGAGGCGTGGAATATTGTGTAGCCAGTAGATAAGCAGTAACAGCAGAATGGGCCGGGCATTAGAGTTCAGAGACTATGAACGTGCACGTCACCTGAGTACCAATCCATCAGAACATTTCAGCCCTTGTAAGCCGTCCAAGCAGAGTGTTCGTGATGTGATTGAGAATGGAAACGGAGAGAAACAGCCACAGCTAAATCAAGCAGAGGCGGATCCAATGCACTGAAGGACAGGGGCCGTTGAAGATTGTTGATGGTGGTTGTAAAAAACCGCATGAAATCAGCGGAAGAGATCACTCGTGAGTTGCAAAATACTACCAGCGGTCCAACTAGGGCCATAACTGCGAGGAGGTAGTTAAAAAGAACGGGTTACAACGGTCGAACAGCTTCTCAGAAGCCACGATTTCTATACTCAATGTTAAGCGACGCTTGACGAAGTGTAAAGAGTCATGTCACTGGACGACGGATGAGTGGGACGAGTGATTTGGAGTACTGAATCACGCTATACACTTTGGCAGTCTTCGGTTTGGCGAATACCTGAAGAACTTTACCTACCATCATGTGTAGTGCGGTCAGTGAATGTGGTGTTCGGCATAGGGGTTTTTTTTGTGGTTGGATTGCGGTCCAATAATTACGCTTAAGAAACCCAAACGCTAAATGTGTCAGTATATGAACTTATTTTCCAGCATTGTGTAGTGCATGAGACAGGGGAACAGTTCTGGGACAGTGATTGACAGTGTGTCCCGCTATAAAGCGGTATCTGTGAGGTTTATGCACAGTAACATTCACAAAATGGACGGGGCTACCCACAGAGCCAATATGAACCGAACAGAACATTTTTGGGATTGTTAGAACGTCGATTTCGCTCCAGATACCAGCGTTCAACATCACTACCATTTCTTTTCCCAGCTCTTGAGGAATAATGGGGTGCCATTCCTCTACAGACATTCATTGAAATTGTCTCGAGTAGAGCTAGAATCGTCATAAAGGTGATGGGTGGACACAGCCCACTAATAGGTGTGCAGATACTTTTGATGAGATTCTGTATAGCGTGATATATTCCACAATCTTGGGGGAAGCAAGGGGGAGGGGGGGGGGACAGGAGAAGCAACATATGATGGTTCACTTAAAGGATTTTCGGACAACCATAGTAGATACGGAAGCAACTATCCAAGATGTGAAGTCCAAGCGTCAATTGGGGAGAAACGCAACATCTATGCAGGTTTGTGACTGGAATGCCATACGAAACGTATAAGTACGAGGGACGTTCAATAGCTAATGCAACATGTTTTCCTGAAAATAGGTTGGTTTTATTCAGTATTCCAATGTACCAAATTATTCCCCACTCTTTTGGCTACAAAATCCTATTTTTCAACATCATATCCATTCAGTGCGACGGCCTTACGCCACCTTACCGGGAGGTCCTTTATGCAAGCATGGTTCCCCTCTACTGCTCGACGTCGAAGCCAACGTCTTTCTGCATCAGTAACCACACCATTATCCAGGTAACGCTTCCCGCAGAATGCATCCTTCGTTGGGCCAAACAGATGGAAGTCTGAAGGTTCGAGATCCGGATTGTAGAGCGAACTTCTCTCCGGTGCGCAGAGTTGTGTAACGCCTTGCGTTGTCATTGAGGAGGAGAAATTCGTTTCCATTTTTGTGGCGACGAACACACTGGGCCGGCCGCGGTGGCCGAGCGGTTCTAGGCGCTACAGTCTGGAACCGCGCGACCGCTGCGGTGGCAGGTTCGAATCCTGCCTCGGGCATGGATGTGTGTGATGTCCTTAGGTTAGTTAGGTTTAAGTAGTTCTAAGTTTTAGGGGACTGGTGACCTCAGATATTAAGTCCCATAGTGCTCAGAGTCATTTGAACCATTTGAGCACACTGAAGTCTTTTCTTCAATTTCCTGAGCGTAGCACAATACACTACAGACTAGATCGTTGCACCAAGAGGGACGTGACCAAATACAATAACTACTTCAGAGTCTCAAAATACCGTCGCCGTGACTTTACCGGCTGAAGGTGTGGCTTTGAACTTTTTATTCAGAGGAGTGAATTGTCATTTCGTTTCCGCCTCGAAGTGATGAACACATGTTTCTTCGTCTATGACAATGTTCAACAAAAAATTGCAACAATCAGCCTCGTAGCGCGCAAGCAGTTCTGCACATGTGCCGCTTCGTTGCTCTTTACGATCTTCTGTTAGGCGGCGAGGAATCCATCGGGCACAAACTTTTGAGTACCCCGACTGGTGGACGAGTGTGTTAGCACTACCAACAGAGACGTCCTGTTGTGCAGCGAGGAGTTTGACTGTGAATCGTCGATCAATTCGAGTGAGAGTGTACCCTCGTTCCAGCACTGCCCGAGTGACAGCTGTGTCAGCCAGCCGGCCCGCAAGAGATCTGACAGGTTTGTGCGGCCTTGTTTCGATAATGGCAGACGCCTCGCCCAACGACTCATCGTGCTTTTGTTCACTGCCAGGTGTATCCAGACATTCTGCAAGCGGCTACGAATATCTGCGATGCTCTGGTTTTCCGCCAAAGGAAACACAATGGCAGCTCTTTGCTTCCAACGCACCTCCTTTACAGACTCCATTCTGAAGTCTACACATAGTGCTGCCATCTGACGGAACTTCATGAGACTATAGGACCTATATTCTACTATGTTCCACAACATTACAGACGGCGTGGTTTACTAGTAAATGCTTAGCGTTTTGCTATAGAGGATGAACATTAATAAAACCGAAAAGCTGCAGGGACCGATTCCTGTCTGAAAATGGAGAAAAGATCCTATGAACATGTGTCAGGAAATGCATCGTTATCACAATAAAAGACGCTAACGAATTAAACTTCTTCTGATCACGTTCCGTGTGTTCCTTGTGTGTTGCAGGCTGTGTGGTAGACGCAACGTACTGCAAGTAGCAGAATGGTCCGGTATTCATGTTGGGAACAAGCCGAGATGGGGTTTGTGTACGGCCAAGCAGATGAAAACGGTCGAGAGGCGGCACTGCTGTACCAAAACAAGTACCCTCACAGACACCAAACACATCACACAACATTTCAAGCCGGTTTTGGACATTCGTGTGATCATGGGTCATTTCAGACAGACGAAAGTCAGGGAGAGGGCGGACTGTGAGTATACCACATTTTGAGGATCGCATTCTACAGGATACTGAGATGAACCCTATTACAAGCTCCAGGCAAGTGGCCCGAAACCATGGTGTAAGCCAAAGTACGATTATGTGTATCCTGCATGACAACATCTACTATCACTATCACCTGCAACGAGTGCGAGGATTATCAGCAGCGGATTTTCCTCTAGAAAGGATTTCGTTGATGGTTTTTGAACCAGATTATCACAATTATGGGACGTGTGAAAGAGTACGGCAGTCCATGATTCGATGTGTGAACGCGTGCATTGTATCTCATGGAGGCCACTTTGAACAGCTGTTGGGACACGTATGCGATGCAGCTCTGTACTACACTACTGCACATTAAAATTGCTACACCACGAAGATGACGTGCTACAGACGCGAAATTTAACCGACGGGAAGAAGATGCTGTGATATACAAATGACTTGCTTTTCAGAGCATTCACACAAGGTTGGCGCCGGTGGCGACACCTACAACGTTCTGACATGAGGAAAGTTTCCAGCCGATTTCTCATACACAAACAGCAGTTGACCGGCGTTGCCGGGTGAAACGTTGTTGTGATGCCTCGTGTAAGGAGGAGAAAAGCGTACCATCACGTTTTCGACTTTGATAAAGGTCGGATTATAGCCTATCGCGATTGTGGTTTATCGTATCGCGACATGCTGCTCGCGTTGGTCGAGATCCAATGACTGTTAGCAGAATATGGAATCGGTGGGTTCAGGAGGGTAATACGGAACGCCGTGCTGGATCCCAACGGCCTAGTATCACTAGCAGTCGAGATGACAGGCATCTTATCCGCATGGCTGTAACGGATCGTGCAGCCACGTCTCGATCCCTGAGTCAACAGATGGGGACGTTTGCAAGACAACAACCATTTGCACGAACAGTTCGACGACGTTTGCAGGAGCATGGACTGTCACCTCGGAGGCCATGGCTGCGGTTACCGTTGACGCTGCATCACAGACAGGAGCGCCTGCGATGGTGTACTCAACGACGAGCCTGGGTGCACGAATGGCAAAAACGTCATTTTTTCGGATGAATCCAGGTTCTGTTTACAGCATCATGATGGTCGCATCCGTGTTTGGCGATATCGCGGAGAACGCACATTGGAAGCGTGTATTCGTCACCCGGCGTGATGGTATGGAGTGCCATTGGTTACACGTCTCGGTCACCTTGAACAGTGGACGTTACATTTCAGATGTGTTACGACCCGTGGCTCTACCCTTTATTCGATCCCTGCGAAACCCTACATTTCAGCAGGATAATGGACGACCGCATGTTGCAGGTCCTGTAGGGGCCTTTCTGGATACAGAAAATGTTCGACTGCTGCCCTTGCCAGCACATTCTCCAGATCTCTCATCAATTTTAAAACGTCTGGTCAGTGGTGGCCGAGCAACTGGCTCGTCACAATACGCCAGTAACTACTCTTGATGAACTGTGGTATCGTGTTGAAGCTGCATGGGCAGCTGTAGCTGTACACGCCGTCCAGGCTCTGTTTGACTCAATGCCCAGGAGTATCAAGGCCGTTATTACGGCCAGCGGTGGTTGTTCTGGGTACTGATTTCTCAGGATCTATGCAACCAAATTGCGTGAAAATGTAATCACATGTCAGTTCTTGTACAATATATTTGTCCAATGAATAGCGGTATATCATCTGCATTTCTTCTTGGTTTGGCAATTTTAATGGACAGTAGTGTATATTCGGGGAAGATTTGTTGCCCTTGCACACACAGCGTCCATTTCCGGGCAAATGTTCATAGGACCTCCGTTTCTGGGCAGAAATCTGTCCTCTAAGTTGTCGGTTTTATTGACTTTCACCATGCCTTTTTCCCGAACCAAAACTGTTCTTCCTCAGATCGCCTTTTAGTATTCATTCAAATGGCTCTGAGCACTATGCGACTTAACATCTGAGGTCATCAGTCCCCTAGAACTTAGAACTACTTAAACCTAACTAACCTAAGGACATCACACACATCCATGCCCGAGGCAGGATTCGAACCTGCGACCGTAGCGGTCGCTCGGTTCCAGACTGTAGCGCCTAGAAACGGACGGCCACTCCGGCCGGCTACTATTCGTTCCAACTTTCTATAAACAGTTCGCGTGGGAACTTTGCAATCGTGACTTAGCTTAGGCATACCGTGGGTACGTTAGGCCAGGATGCGAGGATGTCTAGACAGGAAAGAGCAGCAGCAGGGAAGGCCGTCGAGCAGCGGTGGCTACGTGCGGCGGCCCGTGTCGCTGTCGCTGCCGCTGCCGCTGCCGCTGCCGCTGCCGCTGCCGCTGCCGCTGCCACTCGGTACGGTGGAGGCCGCGGTGCGGCGCGCCGCCCATGCAGATCTGCCTCATTACGTCGCGGGGAGCCCTGCCAGACCCTCCCACTGGCGGTCCGCAGGAGCAGTCTCTCCTGCCTCGCACCCTCCTTCGCACATCTTGCCACCGTCCGCATCATTTACAAATGACATACGCTCGTATTTCATACCCTCCTTTGTCCGCCCTGGCGCTTAACGTCCAGTGAAAAAACACATCATTAGCAACGTTTCATTCTGTCTTACGTCTTGGGGTGATTCTGCTATTTAGGCTCCGATGATTGGGTTTGATATAAATATTTAGACTTTTCAGTTCCCGAGCTCCAAATTTATGTATTAATATCAGTGCCGCTGATGTGATTCGAGTGAAAATAGAAATCTTCAAAAATGGTTCAAAGGGGTCTGATCACTATGGGACTTAACATCTGAGGTCATCAGTCACCTATACACAGAACTACTTAAACGTAACTAACCTAAGGACAGCACACACACACACCCATGCCCGAGGCAGGGTTCGAACCTGCGACCGTAGCAGCAGCGCGGTTCCGGACTGACGCGCCTAGAACTGCTCGGCCACAACGGCGGGCTAAAAATCTTCCATTAAGCGAAGGATCCAACACATTAAGTTCAGCTGGGATCCTAAATTCGTGATCTAACTTTCCATTTCCTACGATAATGAAAGTTTCACTGTTCTGGGGGTATAATTTTAGACAATTAGGCAATATTAGTCGTCTTTTGTGTTCTATGTGGACTGATTAACACGAGGAGCATTTTTTATCGTCATGAAAAATGGTTCAAATGGCTCTGAGCACTACGGGACTTAACTTCTGAGGTCATGAGTCCCCCAGAACTTAGAACTACTTAAACCTACCTAACCTGGGGACATCACACACATCCATGCCTGAGGCAGGATTCGAACATGCGACCGTAGCGGACGCGCGGTTTCAGACTGTAGCGCCTAGAACCACTCACCCATCCCGGCCGGCTATCGTCATGAAATCTCGCGATGTTTGGTGAGCACCATTGTGTTTCTGTGTAGGTGTGGTTTCCGTATTTTTACTAGTGACTTAAATGTTAATTTTTGCCGGCCGGGGTGGCCGAGCGGTTCTTGGCGCTACAGTCTGGAACCGAGCGACCGCTACGGTCGCAGGTTCAAATCCTGCCTCGGACATGGATGTGTGTGATGTCCTCAGGTTAGTTATGTTTAAGTAGTTCTTTCTGGGGGACTCATGACCTCAGAAGTTAAGTCCCATAGTGCTCATAGCCCTTTTAACCATTTGTTAATTTTGATATACTACTTCAGAGAAAACGAACACGTGAGACCGTTTTAGAAGAGACTTACCAAAACGATTATTCATTTTTGTACACACAAAATAAATGTAAATGATTTTATAACAGTTCACAGATTTGTATG
The DNA here is from genome assembly GCF_023898315.1 of Schistocerca nitens. NCBI lineage: Eukaryota > Metazoa > Arthropoda > Insecta > Orthoptera > Acrididae > Schistocerca > Schistocerca nitens. Next base: position 507,549,599 of record NC_064618.1, on the reverse strand, counting down.
CCATAGAGTTTGTAGTCAAATTTAAGACTCTTTTTTACTGCTGTGCCGAGAGACAGTGTTGTTGTGTCACTTTATGGTTTGTGCAGTGGCAACAAGTGTAGAAACCACTTTCAGCAGTGCCACATAACAAAAAGAAAAAATTAAAAAGGATTTAACAACACCTGGAAGCATGCATGTAGTAATAAAGATTAATAGCTCATTACACCAGTAATCGTTCTAAGTAGTTTCAAAGTCAATTACGCAATATTTCTAATTAAGAATTAACGGAAAGTACGCAATGCTGGTCACATATCTGTAGTTCTCTCTGTCGATAAACTTCGACTCTGCACATCCAAGAACAGTCTTCGGATCATGCTATTACACACGTTTTTGTACCGTATATGTTTATGTATCAGAAAGCGGGAGGACATGTTGTGTCCTTAAATGAATTTGCAAAGGCCAAGAAGCTAGCTGTTAGTAGTGTTTTTACTTATATGATGTGTTTTGCAATGTGATCTTGGAAGTAGGTTGTGATGCGCAAGATCATGTATGTATTTTGACGCTCGCGCGCGGGTGTCCGTCAGTTTCTACATAACATAAAACAGGTTTTAAACGTGACACACAACACCAAAGCTACGCAAGTAATTTAACAATAGTTGTAATATGCAAGCGTTATCATGTTCATCAAAGTGCCTTACGTGTTGGTGTTGTATCAGCAGACACTTGCCAATGGCCAAAGACCGAAACTGGTCAGTAATGTACAGTGTATACATGGTGCAATAGAAGCACTTTGCGTAATAATACTTGCAGCCTACGGTGGCTTTTTAAATAGTTTCGTTGTTTATAAGGAATTTCAACGCCATCGCTAAGATTTTCTTTCTTAGATCTGGGATGACGAATACTACTGTCTTTAACAAATACGGTTAGTATTCATTCACGTCTGAAATCACAACGTATCTCATCGGCACTGTGGAAGATATGTCTATCCTAAAATGCCCACATGTGCGTGGTATACCTACTCTGCTACCCTAATAGCCGCTTCCTGCGAATAATGTACACCTGAGGCATTTTCCACCACATAGCAAAGATCGAGAAATCTGCATCGAAGACCGTCACAGAACCATGTGAGCCTCTGGTTTAAGCCTTCCACTCGCCTCCAAAGCTGGATGACTGCGATCAGTTCTGGGAACATCGTTGCAAAACGCGAGCTCTTCATCCACTCCACGTGTTTTAACCAAAGCAGCTGGTCGCCTTTAGGACCCGTGGACGGCCCCTGAACCTAGGCAGCAGGCGTCATTCGTGCCGACATATGCCACGATTTGCAGCCATGTGCATCCAGTGCGTTCATTCGCTGCTGGCAGAGGCTCCTCTACGAGGTGCATTCAAGTTCTAAGGCCTCCGATTTTTTTTCTCCGGACTGGAAAGAGATAGAAACATGCGCATTGTTTTAAAATGAGGCAGCGTTCATTGTCAATACGTCCCAGAGATGGCAGCACCGTACGGCAGATGGAATTTTACCACCAGCGGCGAGAATGAGAACTGTTTTAAATACTTAAAATGGCGACGTTTTCCTTACTTGAACAGCGTGCAATCATTCGTTTTCTGAATTTGCGTGGTGTGAAACCAATTGAAATTCATCGACAGTTGAAGGAGACATGTGGTGATGGAGTTATGGATGTGTCGAAAGTGCGTTCGTGGGTGCGACAGTTTAATGAAGACAGAACATCGTGTGACAACAAACCGAAACAACCTCGGGCTCGCACAAGCCGGTCTGACGATATGATCGAAAAAGTGGAGAGAATTGTTTTGGGGGATCGCCGAATGACTGTTGAACAGATCGCCTCCACAGTTGGCATTTCTGTGGGTTCTGTGCACACAATCCTGCATGATGACCTGAAAACGCGAAAAGTGTCATCCAGGTGGGTGCCACGAATGCTGAGGGACGACCACATGGCTGCCCGTGTGGCATGTTGCCAAGAAATGTTGACGCGCAACGACAGCATGAATGGGACTCTTTTCGTCGGTTGTGACAATGGATGAGACGTGGATGCCATTTTTCAATCCAGAAACAAAGCGCCAGTCAGCTCAATGGAAGCACACAGATTCACCGCCACCAAAAAAATTTCGGGTAACCGCCAGTCTGAAAAAATGATGGTGTCCATGTTCTGGGACAGCGAGGGCGTAATCCTTACCCATTGCGTTCCAAAGGGCACTACGGTAACAGGTGCATCCTACGAAAATGTTTTGAAGAACAAATTCCTTCCTGCACTGCAACAAAAACGTCCGGGAAGGGCTGCACGTGTGCTGTTTCACCAAGACAACGCACCCGCACATCGAGCTAACGTTACGCAACAGTTTCTTCGTGATAACAACTTTGAAGTGATTCCTCATGATCCCTACTCACCTGACCTGGCTCCTAGTGACTTTTGGCTTTTTCCAACAATGAAAGACACCCTCCGTGGCCGCACATTCACCAGCCGTGCTGCTATTGCCTCAGCGATTTTCCAGTGGTCAAAACAGACTCCTAAAGAAGCCATCGCCACTGCCATGGAATCATGGCGTCAGCGTTGTGAAAAATGTGTACGTCTGCAGGGCGATTACGTCGAGAAGTAACGCCAGTTTCATCGATTTCGGGTGAGTAGTTAAGTAGAAAAAAAAAAATCGGAGGCCTTAGAACTTGAATGCACCTCGTACATCTTGGATGTGCCTCCCAGAAAGCAGAACGGACACTGGTCCTCTGTCCTGACCTGTCCAGTATTTGTTCAAAGAGGCTCCATCAACTGCCTAAAGTTCGAGCTCCCAATGACAGGCAACCCCACCATTTGTGCTTGCGAGTAATTTGCAGGAAGATTGGCCCCAGCCGCAACAGACGACTCGTCTTGTGCTGGTTCAGATGTACTTTCATCAGTGGGATGTACTTTAAACGACCAGTACTCACTTCGTCTTCCGCTCAGAAATTCGCGACTCCGCCACTGTTAGTTATTCACCGTTAAGTAAAGGGCGACAAACAAGGACGAGCGAATGGCTAGGGTCTGCAACATTAGGGGTTCTAGGCGACACTATAGGCTCCAGAGGTGTGTTGAAGCTTTCGTCCCAGGTGCCCCAACGCCACTGCAGCCCAGGACATGAGCGTGAAGCATGTCAGCCGTGTGTTTATGAACCATGCCCAGTTCTCCTGCATCTATACACAACAATTGCAGACCCTGTACATCTTTAATCATTGCCCATTCTTATCACAAAGACTATGATACTAACACAAGCAGTCGCTGGACGTAACCTAAGTGCGAAATTAGAAGTATATATTAATACCTTAAGCTGCTGACGAGCGTTGCTATATATCAACGGGGGCGGGTGAAAATGTGTTCCCCGACGGGGACTCGAACCCAGGATCTCCTGCTTACATGGGAGGCGCTCTATCCATCTGAGCCACCGAGGGCACAAAGGATAGCGCGACCGCAGGGACTATCTCGCTCACGCCTCCCGCGAGACCCACATTCTCACCTTATATGTCCACACACTACATTCGTAGTGTCCCTACCCAACACACTCATTACTCGTGGAAGACATTCTTACCAAGTCCCGTAAGAGTTCGGGTAATATGTGTGCATCCGCACAGAAGGAGAACGTCATGGCCGGTATTGCCAGAACCATATTCTTACATGGATATGTTGTCTGTTCTTTCCAATATGTCGGAAGGAACAGATACCATATCCATATAAGTATACTGTTGCTACAGTACTTCTGATTTTTACTGCGCCCCAAAGCCGGCTCACAAATGCAAACGCAATCAGGTTTACGTAAAAGATTAGAATATGTTAGGATACACTAGTCAACTCAGTTAAATACATAGATTCAATTCACTTCCTCGCAGGAGCTCTTAAAAACAAAAACTAAACTAAGTGCTGTGGATTAGCAGAAACTTCTGTCTCTCCTGGCGCGTCCGGTGGACACCGCGACTGAGCGGTGAACATAATGTCCTGCGTCACCAGTGTAGGAGATGATGTTTATGACAGGTTGAGGTGATGAGACGCTCATTCCATTTGTTATGAAGGACGTCTGGTAACTGGGATGTAGGAAGTATTGGAGAGGATGTTACATGAAAGAAGATGTGAAATATCTATAAGGAAAAGAAGTGACAGATGTGATGTGAGAGTTATGAGTGGGACGCCAGCTAGGCAAGAAAAGGGTGGGTTGGAACCTTTATTTGGGATGGGATGTGTAGGGTACGCTGTGATTTGGAGGAAGGGTAGATTTCATGGACGACTTCGTAGTCTGGAAGGAGATGCAGTTTGAAATTACTTTGGGAAAGGGTGCGTAGTACTTGGAGATGGAGGGAAGGAAAACATGCTGGTTATGTTGAGGTGGAGCACAAGGACAGATATATAGCGAGGACGCACTTCTTTCGAAATACCTTTAATGTCTCCTTCCAGATAGTGGTGGTTATGTTGAGCTGGAGCATAAGGAGAGCCGTACAGATGGGATGTACTTCTTGCAAAATATCTTTAAGTCTACTTCATGACAAAAACTATGAGTATGGTCAAGGGCGGGTTAGGTATTACTGGGTCGTAGAAGATTACTCTAAAAAAATATACAAAAATATCTAATTTTTGTAGACCAAGTTGACGTTTGACTTACATTATTAGACTAAACATTACTAGCGGTGTACTCTGTTAAGAAACCATTTTCTAGTTCCAAGTAAACCTAACTTGCACTGTTATGAAGAAACTATGGCTTGTAACAGTCCCGGTAATGGTCCAATTAACTCATTAAGAAACGCAATCTAAGTAACGAAGTAACTGAAGTTAACTGAGCATCACATACAATATCCGCGCAATGTAGTAAGCATAGTGTGAATAATTGAACATCTGCAACATAAAACTCATTTGATAACATCCTAGCAGGTTAAAAATCCATTGTTCATCAAGATTTACTAGAAAAAAAACGCCCAAATTAATCTTTTCGAGGCCAGTTGTAAATCACTGGAGGGACATGTTCCTGTGAACCTTTTATACCGTCTGTCTAGGCAACATCTGCTTCGAACCTTGTGTTTCAGCTCAAAAGGCCAGGCAAAGAACGGGAACGGGAATATGCAATATTTATAAAAGGAGTGGTACTGCGACACGTGAAAGATTACTCATAAGTTAGCAAATCCATCTGTTATCGGCGATGAGATTACGTATCGCATCTCGCGTTTAAGTAACGGAGGTCGAAACAAAGTTATATTCCTCAGTGGAAAAACTGTTAGAAGCTGGTCTCAGGGAAGATCAATTCGGATTCCGGAGAAATGTAGGAACACGCGAGGCATTACTGGCCCTACGACTTCTCATGGAAGATAGGTTAAGGAAAGGCAAACCTATATTTATAAAATTTGTAAACTTACAGAAAGCTTTTAACAATGCTGACTGCAACATTCTCTTCCAGATTCTGAAGATTGCAGGTGTAAAATACAGGGATCGAAAGGATATTAACAATTTGTACCGAAACCAGATGGCAGTTTTAAGAGTGGAGGGGCTCGAAAGGGAAGCAGTGGTTGAGAAGGGGGTGAGACACCGTTGTAACCTATCCCCGATGTTATTCAATCTGTATATTGAGCAAGCAGTAAAGGAAACAAAAGAAAAATTTGGAGTGGGAATTAAAGTCCAGGGGGAAGAAATGAAAACTTTGAGGCTTGCCGATGACATTGTAATTATGTCAGAGACAGCAAAGGACTTGGAAGAGCAGTTGAACGGAATGGACGGTGTCTTGAGAGGAGGATATAAGATGAACATCAACAAAAGCAAAACGAGGACGATTGAATGTAGTCGAATTAAATCAGGATGATGGAATTAGATTAGGAAATGGAACGCGTAAAGTAGTAGACGAGTTCTGCTATTTGGGCAGCAAAATGACTGACAATGGCAAGAAAAGCATTTCTGAAGAAGAGATATTTGTTAACATCGAATATAGATTTAAGTTGATTCAAATGGCTCTGAGCACTATGGGACTTAACTTCTGAGGTCATCAGTCCCCTAGAACTTAGATATACTTAAACCTAACTAACCTAAGGACATCACACCCATCCATGCCCGAGGCAGGATTCGAACCTGCGGCCGTAACGGCCGCCCGGTTCCAGACTGTAGCCCCTAGAACCGCTCGACCACTCCGGCCGGCTAGATTTAAGTGTCAGAAAGTATTTTCTGCAAGTATTTGTATGGAGTGTAGTCATGTATGGAAGCCAAACATGGACGATAAACAGGCTGGACAAGAAGCGAGAAGAAACTTTCGAAATGTGGTGCTACAGAAGAATACTAAAGATTAGATGGGTAGATCACATAACTAATGAGGAGGTACTGAACAGAATTGGAGAGAAGAGAAATTTGTGGTACAACCTGACTAGAAGAAGGGATCGGCGTAGGAGGCATCGAGGGATCATCAATTTAGTACTAGAGGGAAGCGTGGGGGGTAAAGTTGTAGAGGGAGGCCAAGAGATGAATACAGTAAGCAGATTCAGAAGGATGTAAATTACAGTAGTTATTCGGAAATGAAGAGGCTTGCACAGGATAGAGAATCATGCAGAGCTGAATCAAACCTGACTTCGAACTGAAGGCCACAACAACAACAGTAAATGTCAAATCAATGACCAAGGAAGTTTAAATGAAAGAAAGTTTCTGATTTATAATTTGTGTAATGAACTCAAAAGCAGGTGGATAGAACAGCAGATCGACTCTTAGCAATAAACAGACAAACGGCAAGAAAACTTTGCATGCACACAGCTTATGAACCAAAGTGCATACGTCATACAAAATATTTCATAATATAAATGGAATGCGAGAGTTATTTCGTTGACTGGACTGTTCTTCGGACTGAATGACAAAATCCGTATTCTGCACCAAGGATCTAAGCTAAAAACCCCGTAACACGATGAATTGGTAACATGTCAAGGATGCTTCTGCTCGCGACAAACGTAACAACTACTGTTCTTAGATCAGTGAAAATTCGAACGCGTAATATACTGAAGCGTCAAAGACACTGGTATAGGCAAGCGTATTCAAATATAGAGGTACGTAAACAGGCAGAATACGGTGCTGCGGTCGGCAACGCGCATATAAGACAATAAGTGTCTGGCGCCGTTCTTAGATCGGTTACAGCTGCTACAATGGCAGGTTATTAAGATTTAAGTGATTTTCAACTTGCTGTTACAGTCGCCGAACGAGTGATGGGACACAGCATATCCGAGGCAGCAATGAAGTTGGCATTTTTCTGTACGACCATTTCACGAGTGTACCGTGAATATCACGAAACCGGTAAAATATCAAATCTCCTACATCAATGCGCCCGGAAAAAGATCGTGCAAGAACGGGACCCATGACGATTGAAGAGAATCGTTCAACGTGACAGACGTGCAACCCTTCCACAGACTGCTGCAATTTCAATGCTGGGCTATCAACAAGTGTCAGCGTGCGAACCATTCAACGAAACATTATCGGTATAGGCTTTCGGACTCGAAGGCCCGTTACTGAACGGCTTGACTGCACGGCACAAAGCTTTATGCCTCGCCTGGGCTCGTCAAAACCGACATTGGACTGTTGATGACTGGAAACATGTTGCCTGGTCGGACGAGTCTCGTTTCAAATTGTATCGAGCTGAGGGACGTGCATGGGTATGGAGAGAACCTCATGAATCCATGGCCCCTGCATGTCAACAGGCGACTGTTGGAGCTGGAGGAGGTTCTGATTGTGTGGAATGTGTGCAGTTAGAGTGATATGGACCACTGATATGTCTAGATACTACTCTGACAATTGAGACGTACGTAAGCATCTCGTCTGATCACCTGCTCCCACTCATGTCCATTGTGCATTCCGACCTACTTGGGCAATTCCAGCAGGAAAATGCAACACCCCACACGTACAGACTTGCTGCAGTGTGGCTCCAGGAACACTCCTCTGAGTTTAAACACTTCCGCTGCCCACCAAACTCCCCAGACATGATTATTATTGAGCATATCTGGGATGACTTTCAACATGTTGTTCAGAAGAGATCTGCACGCCCGCATCTCGTGGTCGTGCGGTAGCGTTCTCGCTTCCCACGCACGGGTTCCCGGGTTCGATTCCCGGCGGGGTCAGGGATTTTCTCTGCCTCGTGATGGCTGGGTGTTGTGTGATGTTCTTAGGTTAGTTAGGTTTAAGTAGTTCTATGTTCTAGGGGACTGATGACCATAGATGTTAAGTCCCATAGTGCTCAGAGCCAGATCTGCACCCCCTCGTACTCGTAGAGATTTACGGACGGCCCTGCAGGATTCATGGTGTCAGTTCCCTCCAGCACTACTTCAGGCATTAGTCGAGTCCATGCCACGTAGAGTTGCGGGACTTCTGCGTGCTCGCGTGGGCCCTACACGATATTAGGCAGGCGTACCAGTTCCTTTGGCTCTTGAGTGTATAAATACTTTACGAACACCGAACGAATTCATCTTGCAAATAAGCTCCAGTTACTTCAACCGTCTCACCAAAACTGTCAGCTTGCGCAGTGGCATTCGACACGCCGGCGAGAACAGCACCACACATCCACAGGTTGCCGAACCCGCAACCAGAGCATAAATTAATTCGAAAAGCTACTACACGGCGTGCTAACATACCTGCTAGGACACCCACTGGCCGAAGTGCCCGGAAGATACTTGTTCATGCTTCCGCCCAAATCTCTCAGAGTGAACACGGCAAAGATATTGACAGTCTATAGACGATATTGGTATAGCATCGCCTCTTGCAAAAAGTCTGCAAACAATATGTCGCACAATAAAGTGGTATTCTAATAGACAACTTTCAACGTATCAACATAACAGTTTTTAATTCTGATTCATACCAGCGCCATATTTGTGCCATACTGAACACTATTCGCCTTTCTCTCATATTTAAAGTTAGACCAACGACTGCTGGTAGCCGGCTACTTTACGGTTCATTTCTAGCTGCGTTTGACTAAGAGCAGATAGACGAAGAACGTTTCAGAGCTCATCGTCATGTTGTATGGCATTACTTAGAGACAAATTGTGGTGTCACCTCCAGACACCACACTTGCTAGGTGGCAGCCTTTAAATCGGCCGCGGTCCATTAGTATGCGTCGGACCCGCGTGTCGCCACTGTCAATGATCGCAGACCGAGCGCCGCCACACGGCAGGTCTAGAGAGACGTCCTGGCACTCGCCCCGGTTGTACAGCCGACGTTCATAGAAGTGGTTCACTGACAATCACGCTCTCATTTGCCGAGACGATAGTTAGCATAGCCTTCAGCTACGTCATTTGCTACGACCTAGCAAGGCGCCATTACCAGTTATATTGAACTTATTATACTTTTGTATCATCAAGAGCGATGTACTCCAATTATGGATTAAAGTTAAGTATTACATCATCTACGTACTTTATTTGCAATTCTCAAGACATTGTCCTGTTCCAGACCTCACGCCAGTCTGCGTGTAATTAAACGCGTGCATTTCGGCTTCCTCTAGCAACACGGTGTTGGCTCTTCTGCCAACACTTCACAAATCACTGGGTCAAATTGGGTAGCGATGGCGGAAAGAATCATCTTAGCCTTATTAAAAGAGATATTCCAGAATTTTGTTTAAGTAATTTAGGGTATCCATAGAAAACCTAATTATCATTGCTAGATGGTAATTCGAACATAATTATTTCTAAATAAAGAATTTCGTATCCTGACCCGTGGACTACATGACTAAGTAAACACATATGTTCACAGACGTACCCCGCTTTGTACGAAACATTACTGTTGGATAAAGTCACTTTTCAGGTCGACCTTGTCGATAAATAACCGATCTAAACTGGAACCAGACACCATCAGTAATCGAAGTTCAGTTTATGGAGTAGTCCGGTCTATGAATACGAAGTCATATTTCAAGTCGTTTGCTTCATAAATAAAAAGGTAATTAACTGGAACGAGCCACCATCGCTAAACGAAGTTCACTTTATGGAGAAGTCCCGTCAATGAATATGCTACAGAGAAATGCAGTTATTAACCACTCCCTGCTGTTAGCAAACGAGTCAGAAATTCTAAACGCTGTTAATCCACAGTCGAGCAAAGCTTTACGGAAAACGATAAATACGATACCATTCGAGCATTTCAGAGTCCAGTTAATGGAGGATGGCAAGCTTTATAGTACTGAATGTAAATAGTATGCAAGTATATGTCACAGCATTCATTATCAAAAAGTTTAAAGAATAACTTGTTCTAAATTGCTGTGCAAAACTTAAGGACGAAAGTATCTTTCACTTGATGTGCCACTGCCAAGTAATCTAAGAGATGAAACTTCCTGGCAGATTAAAACTATGTGCCGGATCGAGATTCGAGTTCGGAACCTTTGCCTTTCGCGGGCAAGTGCTCTACCATCTGAGCTACCCAAGCACGACTCACGACCCGTCCTCACAGCTTTACTTCCGCCAGTACCTCGTTTCCTACTTTCCGAGTTCGTGTCTCGGTCCAGCACACAGTTTTAATCTGCCAACAAGTTTCATATCCGCTCACACTCCGCTGCAGAGTGAAAATCTCGTTCTGGAATATAAGAGATAAAACTTGGAGCATACATACAGTGGAAAGAAGTCCTATAGCATAGTATACAAGGTAATTAAAAGAAATACACAGCAAGATGGGAGAAATTACATGTTCATTTAAAGACAAAACCACACTGAAGTCACGGTGATATATAGTGGTCCCTTGGACATTAGAGAACGTGGGACATGGTTTTAAATATGGCGTGTGACGCCATGGACGGCGGTGCATGTTCTGCAAAGTGCTCTACATCTACATCTACATTTATACTCCGCAAGCCACCCAACGGTCTGTGGTGGAGAGCACTTTACGTGCCACTGTCAGTACCTCCCTTTCCTGTTCCAGTGGCGTATGGTTCGCGGGAAGAACGACTGCCGGAAAGCCTCCGTGCGCGCTCGAATCTCTCTAATTTTATATTCCTGATCTCCTCGGGAGGTATAAGTAGGGGGAAGCAATATATTCGATTCCTCATCCAGAAACGCACGCTCTCGAAACCTGGACAGCAAGCTACACCGCGATGCAGAGCGCCTCCCTTGCAGAGTCTGCCACTTGAGTTTGCTAAACATCTCCGTAACGTTATCACGCTTACCAAATAACCCTGGGACGAAAACGCGCCGCTCTTCTTTGGATCTTCTCTATCTCCTCTGTCAACCCGACCTGGTACGGATCCCGCACTGATGAGCAATACTCAAGTATTGGTCGAACGAGTGTTTTGTAAGCCACCTCCTTTGTTGATGGACTCTCATGCTAGCCCGAGGTTGGTAAGGAGTTCTTGAGGCGGGACGTTCCATTCCTCCACCAGTTCGCTTGATAACTGCAGGATGGTCGTTGTTGCATGTTGAAGTGGAGCGGTATGTCTCCCCTATGCATCCCACACCGAGCAGTCGATGAGCAGGTGGCAACGTCCTGGTCGTCGGACAAAGAGACCACCCCCGCGTAGTCATTGTACCATGAGATTGCAGAAGTGCCTACGGTTCGGAACGCTTCCCATGAATGTGAAACAATGTTGTGAATAATACCAAACGGTCGTTTCCCGTTTCTTCAACAGCCTCGTGTTGCGGGGTCAGCCCCACCTGGGCTAACCATACACCACGTGACATCCAGCTATCTGTACACGACTGGGAGACCTCTGGCAATATGCTCCTTCACTTCCATTCATTTCCATCGAGTTGTTAATATGTTGTGTTACTTTAACTGTCTCTTCCTTAAGTATTGCATACAAGTGTATTACATTGAAGAGGCAAAGAAACTGATACAGCCCGCATCTCGTGATCGTGCGGTAGCGTTCTCGCTTCCCACGCCCGGGTTCCCGGGTTCGATTCCCGGCGGGGTCAGGGATTTTCTCTGCCTCGTGATGGCTGAGTGTTGTGTGCTGTCCTTAGGTTAGTTAGGTTTAAGTAGTTCTAAGTTCTAGGGGACTTATGACCACAGCAGTTGAGTCAAATAGTGCTCAGAGCCATTTGAACCATTTGAAACTGATACACCTGCCTAATACCGTGTAGGGCCCCCGGAATCAAGCAGAAGTGCCACAACACCACGTGGCATGGACTCGACTAATGTCTGAAATAGTGCGGGAGGGAACTGACACCACGAATCTTGCACAGCTGTCCACAAATCCGTAAGAGTACGAGGGGCGTGGAGATCTCTTCTGAACAGCACGTTGTAAGGGATCCCAGATATGCTCAATAATGTTCATGTCGAACGATTTTCTTCAGTCATCGTTGGTCCCAATCTTGTAGGATTTTTCTCCGGCCGCAGCGATGTCGGAGATTTTATGTTTAACCGGATTCCTGATATTGACGGTACACTCGTGAAATGGTCGTACGGGAAAATCCCCACTTCATCGTTACCGCAGAGATGCTGTGTCCAATCGCTCGTGCGCCGACGATAACACCACGTTCAAATTCAGTTACATCTTGATGACCTGACATTGTAGCAGCAGTAACCGATCTAACAACTAGACCAGACACTGGTTGCCATACACTGGCGTTGACTCGCAGCGCCTGCATTCTGCCTGTTTACCTATCTCTGTATTTGAATGCGCATGCCTATACCAGTTTTTTTGGCGCTTCAGTGTATAATTTCCATCCATGACACATCGTCTAAATTTTTACTATGTGTTCTTAAGAGTATGTTCTCTGGGAACTTTGAACAATTTTTCAGTATGAATATCCGTTACCGAGATCCAGAGGTTCAAAATTACCTTACTTATGCACGTAAAATGTGCACGTAATATCCTGTGTGGTACGTAAATGTAGTTTTAACTGACGTAGTGAACATATAGAAAGGGTTCTGGAGACATCGTAACGATTCTGAGTAACCAAACTATGTTTTTAGTCGCCATTTTTTCACCAGTAAAACATTGACCCTCTGTCGGTACAATGGGCATTTGATGCCTACACAGTCTGTCTTGACATGGAAGTTATTAAATGGTGCCACCTGGTGGCGTAAGCACCTTACAAAAAATTACTTTGTCATACGAAGTTCTTTGTACTTGCAAACCAAACACCGCATTTCTCGGTATGTTGTATGTGTAGCCTAAAAATGTTGTGCATTTTATGTAAAGTAACGTAAAGTGTACTTGCGTTGGAAGGGAGACGCTTTTGTGTCAAAATTATATGTGCTTATTTGTTGTCTATATGTCTCAAACTATGTAAATGTGTCGAAATGCATAAATAAACAGTGAAAAGAAGAAAACCAACTGATAGATGCTCTTGTCGGAGCACAAAATAGTGAATATGCTCATTATAAAGGCCCAGAAAAGTGGGCGACTACCTGCCTGTCTCCTCATTCCGCCTTCCTCGCCGAAAATTTTGGCATGCAAACACCTTCGCGCTTTCTTGTACTGAAAAGAGATTAGCGCAGAGATAGATAGTGATAATGGTAGAGAGAGGAGACAGTGGCAGTGGTAGAGGAAGAGAGAGGATACAGTGATGTTGGGAGACAGAAAGGGGCAGTGAGAGAGAAAGAGATATGGATGAAGGCAGTAGTCGTGGGAGCCAAAGAGAGAGTAGTGATAGTCAGCAATGGTCAGCGGCAGTAAAAGAGAAAGAACGTTGGATTGAGATAGTAGCAGCGGGAACAAAAGAGAGAGAAGACAGTGAAAATGAAAACGAGAGATGAGTGAGGACCATGCATAGGCTTTAGTGGTATGGACGCCGCCAGATTGGCGAACTTTAACTCGAGAAAGTTTGCCCACTTTCCCGTTCATTATACCCACATATTAAAGTTTCCCGGACTAGGCGTCAAAACCCAAAGTAAACCGTCCCCAAGGACACTTGTAGAGAGGAGAAAACGGTGGCTGTAGAAAAACGGCAGACTGTAAGCGAGAAAGAAAGAGACAGTGGCAATGGGACAGAAAAAGAATATGAGAAATACAATTGCTGTGGGACAGGTAGACCGTGAAAGTGGCAGAGAAAGAGACAGTAGTGAAGAAGAGCTAGAGAAAGTGGTGGTGACAGTGACAGTTGGAGAGAGAAACAGGAGAAAGTACCATCGAAAAAAAGGAAAGAGTAGGAGAGAGACATATAGACAGTGGGAGTGAGTGGGAGATGCTGGGTATTAAGGATTCGCCACAAAGAGAGACTGGGTAAAAGGATTAAGAATGCTCTTTGTTAAAAGAGCGCGAATATGTTCGCATTTCAAAACTTTTGGAGAGGAAGACGGTATGAGGATTGAGGCAGCTGGTTTACCACCTTCCTGTCAGTCCTTTAAAGAGAAGCATATCCACTTTTTTCAGCTGGTGAATAATGGATCAAAAAGAGGTTATAAGATGAACATTAATAAAAGTAATCCAAGGGTTATAGAATGCAATTAAATTAAATCAAATGATGCTGATAGAATTAGATTAGGGTGTCTTTTCTGGACGTATTTGCATATTGCCATGTACGAATGTGAAATGTGACGATAAACAGATCAGACGAGAAGAAAATAGAAGCTCTTGAAATGTGGTGTTACAAGAGAATGCTGAAGAATAGATGGATAGGTCGAATAAATAGTGAAGAAATTTTGGGCCGCATTGGGAAAAATAAATTTGTGGCACTACCGGACTAAAAGGAAGGACCAGTTGGCATGACACATCTCGAGGCACTATTGAGGAAACGTTTGGCAATGGAAGGAAGTGTAGAGGGTAAAAATTTTGCTGGGAGACAAGCCTCGGGTACAGTAAGCAGATTGAAATGGATGCAGGCTGCAGTAGATATTCGGAGATGAAGAGGCTGGCGTAGGATAGATTAGAGTGGAGAGATGCATCGAACCTGTTCTCTGACTGAAGGCCACAACAACAACAACAACAACAACAACACACACACACACATTTCTGCCATGGAGCACAGAATTATCATACCGTGGAAACCTCCATGAAATCAACAATATATTCCGTTTTTGGTTCTTTTATTTCTTCACTCACACAGATGAGTATACTCGTATTAGCGTATGACCAGCAGTCAAGGGTTCCCATTTCTTTCTTAGACAAACAACACCGTTTCATTAACACCAAAGTAATTTAGAATTTGGCATAAGCGCTTCTTCTGCAATGGCTATATTGTCGTCTTCATTTCACATCGTGCAATATGGTCACCCAAAGATACCGAGTAACTCCAGTGTTTTAGTGGTTTTCACTTTTGTCCTGCTCATATGATGTAGCATATTTTTGAATTTGGAATGTTTTTGAGATATCGACCATACACATAGCATCAGTTTCTGGAAGTCCGTCTTAAGTCCTCTGAGAGCGTTTGACTCCCATCCAGGTGTTTGCCCTTCAGTTTGACCTCAGTTCACGGTTTGTAACAGCAATGATACTGTAACACTTCTACAAGACACTTAACATGTACTTTTCATTTCCAGTTATGATTTTCAGTCCAATATTTTTACTGCACTGTGCCTCACAAGAAGCGCTAAACCCATGGACGTACCATGCGACATGCGCGTGTCTTATTCGCTGGCCCATCATGCGGAATCGTACCAAAAACCCTTGGTTCGAAACGGTTCCGAGAATCTTAAAGTTATTATAAAGCGTACATGAAGGAACAAATTGAGACAAGAAACTAATATACAAAACGTTTCAGAACGTCGAAATCATGCGATCAGCGCCTACTGGTATGCCACAGTAGTATCACTTTCGCCATGTTTGCTAGTAAATGTAGCGTCAGCCGCTCTAGAATCTATTAGCAACAGTACAGAGTTGAAGAATTCGATCATCTTCTTTGGTGCTAATATGAATAACACACATAAAATAAAATGAAATGAAACAAGCGACCACGGCTAACAACACAAACAACTCACTTTCAAGAGGGAAGGAAGAGAGAGCATGGTTAATGTCGTGTCTACGCCTAGGTCACTAGTGACAGGGAAGAAGCTGAGATAGGGGAAGGACGGGGAAGGAAGTCGACCACGTCCTTTTCAAGGAAACCATTCCAGAATTTACCATGAGTGACTTCGGTAGACCACGGGAAACTTAAATATGGATGTCCAGAAATCGATCTGAAAAGCCATCATTCCACATACGTGTGCAGTGACTCATCACTCGCCGCGGTTTCTTCCCGTTTCACGAAGTAGTTGCTGATATTCAGGTCAATGGTAAAAGGAAGCATACAAAATGAAGGCAAAGGCGCCACGTACCTGTCTCCAACGCTGAATCAAACTTGTTGATATCCTGGTAACCTTCAGTTGACGCATATCCTCGAAAAGACCTGGCGTAGCACTGCATGCGTCTTTGCACTTAAGACTTCGTCTGATTCCATTGGTGTTTCATATACCACGCTCTTATTTTCCTGGAGGAAGACGTTCAGTGAATTTACGTCAAGTAATTGTTCAGTTTTTCACGCAGGGATTTCTTTCCTCATTTTTTCCCCTCTAAGTACCTTCAAAATACTAAGATTTTCAGTATCATTTTGAAACACGCTGAGTAGCTTTCTTAATGTTGTGGCCGAAGAGACCTCAGTTTGTAATTTTATCATGATCCTTCACACTGTGGCTCTATCGTATGAATTAAAATACTCAAAGAGACTTCATAGTATCAGTATCACCTTGTTCCGTAGTTAAAATACCGTTGTCCAATTTCCTTTGCTGTCTTATGAATGATACCAGACGATCTGAGGGGCTAATGGATCGGAAATTATTGTGACAGTCGTGTTTAATAGAATTACAGTAAAAAGTCTCACACTGACCGTCAGCCGTTTTCGCTTATTTAAAAGCATAATTTCTTAACCATGATTATGAATAAGAAATTGCTACAGAAGTACAACGGTTCAGTCGCACTGATTGTGAACTTTAACTATCAGTTATAACAACGTGTATTTGTCCATTTGTCCTAGCACCAATCGTTTCTGTTGCTACCTGTGATTCTCATTTGTCAAAATAGTTTTCATATTGCCTCAAGTTTTGAGGTTTCGTTATCTTTACAGCACTAATTTCAACTTTGTATTCATTCGCTTGAGTGCGCTTGTTTTTAATGTTTCCCCCATTCGTACTGACCTGTTTTGCTGATGCTTCTATGAAGACCGCATATGTGAACAAGAAATATAAATGGTAACGGACAAGTTGGTCGTTTTGAGACTTTGCGCAGTGAAGTTCCAGCAAAATCTCATACTGTACATTCATACAGATTTTTTTCTTATTGAGGTGGGTCATTATTTTATTTTCATACATTTCTAGAGTAACAACAGATTTTTAATATCGTAAATTCTATCCAAAATTTTATTCTTGAAAATGCCTCGATGGGTTCTTAACGTTGTTTACTTGCAAACTAAGTGTACTTAACACGGTGTAACATTGAGTTAGGTCTGTTTACTTGTTGGGCAATTAACGAAACAGTTCTATGAAACATCTGAAAAATACGAATTTAAAAGGTGTGACATCTTTCAGTTTATGATACTAATATATACACGATTAATTTTTGCAGTAATAAAGAATAACAACCTCAGAAATTACTGTATGATTAAGCACAATACAAAATTATTCTATTCTCGCCTTACTACAGCTTGTAAACAATGTTATGGATGACTTTTAACTGGAGTTGTAAAACTACTGTAGGCTACCAAAGACTGTCGAAAGTAAGCACAACATACGGTAGTTTTTCCAGAGCCTTTGGTCAGTAATGTTCGTATCTGCGTTACCTCTATGTTAATGTGTGTTGCATACCTATCGAAAGTTACCTCATAACGATCGCTTTCTTCACGTATGCGATCAGTGTCTTACTAGATTCCCTTTAAAACAGAAAGCGATGAATCGTCTAGAACCCGAGTGAGGATATATAAGACGCACCGTATTCTAAGAACTATTTACTTTCTACATAGTTATCCTTCTGTATAAACGGTATTCGTAGCAAACTTGAAATCGTCAGTGTTTAATTCAAGTTTTACTCGAAAATTATTGATTTGCAACGTGAAACAGAGTGGTGTTGTAGTAAAAACGAAGCAAGTAATACAGGTTTGTCATACAGCCCTAGAAAGCGCAGTTTTGTCTACAAAAAAAGGTAAAATAAAAAGACCACGAAACGAAAAGATATAAAAACTCGTTTCAATATTTGGTTGAACTCATATTAAACATGTTCCTGTTATTCATAAACAACTTTCACATTTACCAATAATAACAAGAAATTCTTGCCTTTGGTCATGATGAAGATCGTTCTGCTGAGTACAAAATAACAATGAATATACATACACCTTATGTTTATGTATGTCAGCTGTACTTGTACTAAAGGTAATTGCTTTGGGTACATAAAAGCGCAGAAGTTACACGATCAACTAATTGTTATTACTCATAAAATAAGATTTATATTCTTTAAGGACATACAATGAACGATGAACAGACTATGCTAACACTTAGTAGTGTCCTTTTCTAATTATGTGCAAAAAAAAACCAAATAACCAAAAAAAAAAATAAAGAGAAGTCGTCGGCTCTCAGTTTCTCTCTTACACATTCATTTATGTTTCTACCCCTATCAGTACTAAAGGTAATTCTGCAATTTACTATGTCATTTACATATTTTTAAAAGAGCGCAATTCTACCCTTAACATCTCTGCCATCACACCGTCACGTAAATTCACGTAAACTATGATAAGTTATACAACTTCACATTGTTTACTACCCGAAATGAATATTCACATTTACCTGATTTGCGACAAGTGTTAAAGCGCATTTGTGTTCAACTACATATTCAGGATCTTCATCTGTGTCATAGTTATCCACATCATCCTAAGATTCGTGCAGATCCGCCCCGGAAAACATTTTTCTGGCCCGAAGATCGTGTCCGTTACTACCACTGGCAGCCACGTTTTTGGCACTTAACACTATTTATATGTACACATCCTGTCAAAGTTTCCATTAGCGAGAATATGAAATTAGAGATAGACCTATCATTCTCGGTTTATGATGGTACTATCATCAGTACCCGTGGTCTAGGAGTAGCGTCTTTGATTCATATTCAAAACGAAGACGGTCCCGGGTTCGATCCCCACCACTGCCTAAATTTTGATAAATAATCAGCATTGGCGGCCGAAGACTTCCGGCATAAGAAGTCAGCCTCATTCTGCCAACGGCCTTGTCAAAGAGGGCGGAGGAGCGGATAGAGGTTCAGGGCACTCTCTTGTCCTAGGGGTGGGAAATTGCCCCTAAAGGCGGAAGAATCAGCAATGATCAACGACATGAGGATGCAGAAAGCAATGGAAACCACTGCATTAAAGACACGTAACGTGTATCCACAGGACATGTGGCCTGTAACTGAAGAAGTGTCATGATGATCTCTCCATTGGCAAAAGATTCCGGAATAGTCCCCCATTCGGATCTCCGGGAGGGGACTGCCAAGCGGGAGGTTACCATGAGTAAAAGATTGAATAATCAACGAAAGGATAACGTTCTACGAGTCGGGGCGTGGAATGTCAGAAGCTTTAACGTGGTAGGGAAACTAGAAAATCTGAAAAGGGAAATGCAAAGGCTCAATCTAGATATAGTAGGGGTCAGTGAAGTGAAGTGGAAGGAAGACAAGGATATCTGGTCAGATGAGTATCGGGTAATATCAACAGCAGCAGAAAATGGTATAACAGGTGTAGGATTCGTTATAAATAGGAAGGTAGGGCAGAGGGTGTGTTACTGTGAACAGTTCAGTGACCGGGTTGTTCTAATCAGAATCGACAGCAGACCAACACCGACAACGATAGTTCAGGTGTACATGCCGACGTCGCAAGATGAAGATGAACAGATAGAGAAAGTGTATGAGGATATTGAAAGGGTAATGCAGTATGTAAAGGGGGACGAAAATCTAATAGTCATGGGCGACTGGAATGCAGTTGTAGGGGAAGGAGTAGGTTACAGGAGAATATGGGCTTGGGACAAGGAATGAAAGAGGAGAAAGACTAATTGACTTCTGTAACAAGTTTCAGCTAGTAATAGCGAACACCCTGTTCAAGAATCACAGGAGGTATACTTGGAAAAGGCCGGGAGATACGGGAAGATTTCAATTAGATTACATCATGGTCAGACAGAGATTCCGAAATCAGATACTGGACTGTAAGGCGTACTCAGGAGCAGATATAGACTCAGATCACAATATAGTAGTGATGAAGAGTAGGCTGAAGTTCAAGACATTAGTCAGGAAGAATCAATACGCAAAGAAGTGGGATACGGAAGTACTAAGGAATGATGAGATACGTTTGAAGTTCTCTAACGCTATAGATACAGCAATAAGGAATAGCGCAGTAGGCAGTACAGTTGAAGAGGAATGGACATCTCTAAAAAGGGCCATCGCAGAAGTTGGGAAGGAAAACATAGGTACAAAGAAGGTAGCTGCGAAGAAACCATGGGTAACAGAAGAAATACTTCAGTTGATTGATGAAAGGAGGAAGTACAAACATGTCCCGGGAAAATCAGGAATACAGAAATACAAGTCGCTGAGGAATGAAATAAATAGGAAGTGCAAGGAAGCTAAGACGAAATGGCTGCAGGAAAAATGTGAAGACATCGAAGAAGATATGATTGTCGGAAGGACAGACTCAGCATACAGGAAAGTCAAAACAACCTTTGGTGACATTAGAAGCAACGGTGGTAACATTAAGAGCGCAACGGGAATTCCACTGTTAAACGCAGAGGAGAGAGCAGATAGGTGGAAAGAATACATTGAAAGCCTCTATGAGGGTGAAGATTTGTCTGATGTGATAGAAGAAGAAACAGGAGTCGATTTAGAAGAGATAGGGGATCCAGTATTAGAATCGGAATTTAAAAGAGCTTTGGAGGACTTACGGTCAAATAAGGCAGAAGGGATAGATAACATTCCATGAGAATTTCTAAAGTCATTGGGGGAAGTGGCAACAAAACGACTATTCACGTTGGTGTGCAGAATATATGAGTCTGGCGACATACCATCTGACTTTCGGAAAAGCGTAATCCACACAATTCCGAAGACGGCAAGAGCTGACAAGTGCGAGAATTATCGCACAATCAGCTTAACAGCTCATGCATCGAAGCTGCTTGCAAGAATAATATACACAAGAATGGAAAAGAAAATTGAGAATGCGCTAGGTGACGATCAGTTTGGCTTTAGGAAAAGTAAAGGAACGAGAGAGGCAATTCTGACGTTACGGCCAATAATGGAAGCAAGGCTAAAGAAAAATCAGGACACTTTCATAGGATTTGTCGACCTGTAAAAAGCGTTCGACAATATAAAATGGTGCAAGCTGTTCGAGATTCTGAAAAAAGTAGGGGTAAGCTATAGGGAGAGACGGGTCATATACAATATGTACAACAACCAAGAGGGAATAATAAGAATGGACGATCAAGAACGAAGTGCTCGTATTAAGAAGGGTGTAAGACAAGGCTGTAGCCTTTCGCCCCTACTCTTCAATCTGTACATCGAGGAAGCAATGATGGAAATAAAAGAAAGGTTCAGGAGTGGAATTAAAATACAAGGTGAAAGGATATCAATGATACGATTCGCTGATGACATTGCTATCCTGAGTGAAAGTGAAGAAGAATTAAATAATCTGCTGAACGGAATGAACAGCCTAATGAATACACAGTATGGTTTGAGAGTAAATCGGAGAAAGACGAAGGTAATGAGAAGTAGTAGAAATGAGAACAGCGAGAAACTTAACATCAGGATTGATGGTCACGAAGTCAATGAAGTTAAGGAATTCTGCTACCTAGGCAGTAATATAACCAATGACGGACGGAGCAAGGAGGACGTGAAAAGCAGACTCGCTATGGCAAAAAAGGCATTTCTGGCCAAGAGAAGTCTACTAATATCAAATACCGGCCTTAATTTGAGGAAGAAATTTCTGAGGATGTACGTCTGGAGTACAGCATTGTATGGTAGTGGAACATGGACTGTGGGAAAACCGGAACAGAAGAGAATCGAAATATTTGGGATGTGGTGCTATAGACGAATGTTGAAAATTAGGTGGACTGATAAGGTAAGGAATGAGGAGGTTCTACGCAGAATTGGAGAGGAAAGGAATATGTGGAAAACACTGATAAGGAGAAGGGACATGATGATAGGACATCTGCTAAGACATAAGGGAATGACTTCCATGGTACTAGAGGGAGCTGTAGAGGGCAAAAACTGTAGAGGAAGACAGAGATTGGAATACGCCAAGCAAATAATTGAGGATGTAGGTTGCAAGTGCTACTCTGAGATGAAGAGGTTAGCACAGGAAAGGAATTCGTGGCGGGTCGCATCAAACCAGTCAGTAGACTGACGACCAAAAAAAAGAAAATCATCTAATATGAATGAAGCGTGCCACCTACCACTTTTTATATGGACTAAGTCTGTTTCTCATCGACTGCTCCTTACCGTTGTTTACAGCCGCGGTCTTCATATCTCTCATCTTTGATATTTTACGAACTTTGTTTGCTTCTCATCTTTGATATTTTACGAACTTTGTTTATATGAATCTCTTGCTTTTCTATGTTTCTACTTGTATGCATCTAGCATTCTGCTGTGTTGGGAAGCGTTTCTTTGCCGGGCGAAGTGGCCGTGCGGTTCTAGGCGCTACAGTTTGGAACCGAGCGACCGCTACGGTCGCAGGTTCGAATCCTGCCTCAGGCATGGATGTGTGTGATGTCCTTAGGTTAGTTAGGTTTAATTAGTTCTAAGTTCTAGGCGACTGGTGACCTCAGAAGTTAAGTCGCTTAGTGCTCAGAGCCACTTGAACCATTTGAAGCGTTTCATTTCTGGAAGAACTTTCATTGTTCTGTAGTTCTTGCCGGAAGGTATTCGCCTCCTTAATGAGATGTGTTTTTTCCGAAATGACATCGAAATCCTTTCTTCGTAAAAGAAACGCTAGCGAAGCAAAACATCGTTAACGACGTAGCCAATGCAATAAAACCCTTTCAGGTCTTCCAAGTAACGCCGTCGAGTCGTCACATGAATCACAGACACTCGCAGTTTAGGGTCTTTCGGAGCATTAACTAACCGTAAGGATCTTATTTCACTTAAAGACAAGGAACGGGTCATTTATTTGTACCCCTAGAAGCCGTCAAACAGAAAAACTAACTTAACGCGACCAGTTAAACACGGCCGCGCAGCCTGTACGACGTTCGTAACGACGGTCCTGCAAGACTTCGAAGCTGCCCAATGCCAGCCAAGAGTCAAATTATTTTTATGACAACTGACTCTTCCCCGTCATTTAATTACCCACAAGGCACTCGAGAGTTACTTTTATGTTGTAATTACTGCAAATTTTACTTGCAGCATCAACGGAGTGATAATCTGCCGTACGTGCAACTATGAACGAGAAAGTAATATATGCAACAATACTCACATAATTCATTAGCATTTATAAAACAGTAATAATAAGTTTAACTTCGGTATTTTACATAACTTTTGCCACGATTTCCCGTTCATAGCAAATTGACGCAACCATTCTCGTAACTGAGGCGAAACATTTGATTTCAGATCAAGACTAAAGACGAGACGTCTGCTGTAATAGAATGAACGCTATTGCGGACAAATGGGTAAGGGCACGTACAGGTGACAAGCTACTTGATACACATACAATCATGTTCAGAGCACATTTCTGCTCCTGACATAGTCTTATACTACTTTGTAAAATTATAACTAAAGCTGAGACATTCGAAACAATACGATTTTTTCAATTTCTTGTAAACAGTTGCTGAAATTATATAATGCTCTGACCAGGATCAGTAGCTATAGTTTTGCACCAAGAAGTTTCTTCTCTCTGTAGCAGTTTATATTCTGCTCTGAAGCTTGTGATAGATTATTACCGGGTGGCCAATATGGAACTTGTAAGAGACCGGGATTTAGTCCCGGTCTGGCACAACTTTTCGCTTAAATCTATGTCTCAATAAACTACTTCTATATCTTTTCCTTTTTTATCTATTTGAGAAATTTGTCAACTAATTATGTTGTGTATATTTCAAGAGGTATCAGACAACTAATCTGAAATTATGTACCAAGTGAAATCGCATTTCATCCAATTTATGTACAATAAAAAATTTGCATACTGAAACAACTAACGCTTGCAATGTTGCCAAATCCGTACTATACTCATATTAAATCACATTATGTTAGTATTCTTGTTATTGTCTTTAAGTAAAGATTCATCTATACGTCCTATTTACATCACCATAACATTTTTTTTACTTACTTTTAATTTCTGTTTACCTGCAATACAGTGATAAGTGCTTCACTACCTTCATAGTGCTAGAAATAAAGAACGCCGCGGTTATATTGTGGACTGTAAAATGTCTATACTCATATGGAGTATAATGAAAGTGTTGCAGGATTTGTGAAATGTTCTAATTATTTTTTGTGTTCAAATTGTACAAGAGATGGCACGTAGTGTTTGTAACATTCCTTTGTCAACATGTAAGAAGCTTTTCGTGTTCAACACACGACAAGTGGTGCTCGCAACATACTTCTATCAACATGTAAGAAACAGGCTTTTTTCCTTTCGTCAACAGAATGATTCAGCCAAGCGCAGTTAAGAAGACAAACAGCTGTTCAACTAGGATTGTAGAGAATCAAGCAGAAATTTCATTCTCAACAATGTAATTGGTGAACTAGTGAGTGAAGAAATAAAGTAAAAACACGTCTTTCTTCACTCGATCAGTTTTCATCTTTTTCTTCCTCAAGCATTAGAGCAGTTAGTTCGTTGCGACTTTTTTATCCATCCATTTCTACTGTACCCACCAGTGTTTCTTGTTTCTTTAAAGATGAACAGTAGCAGCTGTTTTCGGAAACGTTCATCACAAATTTTTCCTACAAGTTCTTTCCATTCTTTTGTGTACTTCTTACTTTTTTCATTCACGTTACAAATACCCACAATATTTCACATGGCCACATTTTATAAACTGACTCTTCTTGTTACTCCCTGTACTCATCTCGGGTACTTGGAGCCCAGACCGTGTTCTATAGTTCATAACCAGTTTTCACTGGGAACTGTCATAACTTTTATAATTTGTGTCCTTTCCTACTTTTCCCATGAACGTTCGTTTGATGATGCCACACGGTATATTGAATCTCTCAATATTTCTTCAAGATCAACGTCGCCGAGATATGAAATGTCACAGCTCAAGATTCTGAAGGCCTTAACTTGTCCAGTAGTTTTGTTTTCTATATGAAATTACATCTTAAAGCCTTGGAATCCCATGAACTTGATTTTATTTGTCGATATGCTTAAATTATGTTACTTTGCTATTTCATGTAGCACTCTCTGTAAATTATCTTCGTTTCCCACAACTATAGTTGGAGTCACAAACGATGGCGGTCGACTTTACGCTCGATCTGCGCAACTACGTCACGCATTCTCCATACAGGTAGCTACTGAGCGTTCAGTAGAGTTCTGATCGCTCTGTTGTGAATGTCGTACACAATGCAAGCATTAAACATGATCGCTGCGAATTACTCGGTGAATTTTTATTCCATTGTTGCGAGTCGTCATAGCTGATGGTGGTAGTAAGCGACAAATTCTACACATGCAAGTGAGAGCTGAATTTGCATGATACACACTTACATCAAGCGCAAAGAACGTGTATGCGCGTACTGCAATTGTTGTTTGGAACCGACAACAATGCAATCCCCGTCCGTTTCTCGACGTGCTCAAACAGCCATAGCTCGTGGATTGAACTATAGAATCTGTTGATCAACAAATATAAGAGTTACAACAACATTTCTTTCTTTGGAAACGTCATCTACATTAAATTTTATCATCGGTGTTTCCATTACCTCAAAACGCTGTCTGAGGAAAGGAAACGACTAATTGTGGTATGGGGAACTCTTCTCACGCACCGTACAGTGGCCTGCGGTACTCGAATGTGTGTAGCTGTAGAATGTGAACTGAAATGGATTGTTGAAATACAAGTCACTTGTCTGACACCTTTATTAATATTTCCTTGGCCGATATTTCCAGATTTTAGCTTTACATTTATCCCGTGCATGTACTATGGATAACTCTGATAAAATGTGGTGGTATCCATCTTTTTTCCATAATGTTCCATAGTTTTCCTCTGTGAACATTATCAAAAGCTTTGCCATAATCTATAAGGACTATACAGTTTTCAAATTGTATTCTGTTTTTTTCCTGTTATTTGTTTCAATGAAAAAGTTTTATCTGAGTAGGACCTTTCTCTACGAAAACCTGTCTGTTCCTCGAGTAATATGCTGTCTAAGATGTTTCTCAATCTATTTACGATCATCTTAACACACATTTCGTATGCCGTCTTTAAGAGACTTATCCTTCCTAACCTCTACAATCCATTCTTGATCCTCTTTTAAAAATGGGTAATACTATAGCTTTATCCTTTCCATTGGTATTTTCCTTTGCTGCCAGCTTTAATTTAATAAATTATAAGCCTATACTTAGTGTTGTGTCAGACTTTCTTGGAGACCGAAGAGGCTAGTAACAATACAGTTAATCAGAACACTCTGAATAGGTAATATTTTATTAATTAAATCGAAATTTATCTCTGCTCGCGAGGCTCGGCTGCAGCTATGAAACTGCATACGTGTACTTGCGGCTCAGAACAATCTACATGGGCCACGATTACCGAGTGGTGAATTGACAGAAGTTCGGAGTGGCCGTGGCTTCACTACAGTCAATAGAAAACACAATTTCCTAGACACTTGTTGACACTGCTCTGACAGCTTTGGCGAGTAGGCACGGTCCACAGGAGATTGGACTTTCTTCATTCCTGGAAGTGGACACGATCCAACCTCTACCACAACTGCCCCCCTGGCCTCTGGCGACGCTGTTTTAGGGCAGAGGAGCGGCGAGGTGCCTCAGAAATACGGGAGTCACGGCTTCTCCCTAGCATCTCATTGGCGCCTCGTGATACCGCTTTGCTCTGCGGTATGCCTGCGGCGGTCGACACCTCATGAACCGCTCTCGATGCTCGACGACGCCGCACTTAGCTTCTTGTGGTAAGTTGTAAGTAGGCTGTTTAGGTTTTTATATTGCTAACGCGCTCTGTATGAAAATCACTGGCTGTGCTGTGTGCAGTCTGTGGCTGGTTTGCATTGTTGGAATATTTGCCATTGTAGTGTTGGGCAATTGGATGTGAACAGCGCGTAGCGTTGCGCAGTTGGAGGTGAGCCGCCAACAGTGGTGGATGTGGGGAGAGAGATGGCAGAATTTTGAGAGCGGACGATCTGCACGTGTGTCCATCAGAAAGAGTAAATTTGTATTATTGGATATCATGAACTGATACATATATATGATGACTTTTGAACATTATTAAGGTAAATACATTGTTTGTTCTTTATCAAAATCTTTCATTTGCTAACTATGCCTATCAGTAGTTAGTGCCTTCAGTAGTTTGAATCTTTTACTTATCTGGCAGTAGTGGCGCTCGCTGTATTGCAGTAGTTCGAGTAACGAAGATTTTTGTGAGGTAAGTGGTTCATGAATGGTATAGGTTATTGT
Organism: Schistocerca nitens; assembly: GCF_023898315.1. Taxonomy (NCBI): domain Eukaryota; kingdom Metazoa; phylum Arthropoda; class Insecta; order Orthoptera; family Acrididae; genus Schistocerca; species Schistocerca nitens. Next base: position 507,522,214 of record NC_064618.1, on the reverse strand, counting down.
TAGTCAGGGCCATTCTTTTGTAGGGATTGTTGAAAGTCAGACTGCGTTGCGCTAAAAATATTGTAAGTCAGTTTAGTGATGATCAGAATAAGTAAAGAGAGAAATGTCTGAGTACGTTCAGGTTTGCTCAGCTGTTTGAAAATCAAATAACGTAAGAGGTTTATCAGCACAGTAATTCACTAATTTTTCTAAGGGGACGTTTCAAAGTATTTAAAAAGTTCTATGTTTAAAGTGTCGGTTCCATGAGCTTTCTAGTTTTTAGAGCGTTATATGGGGTCTTGAAGTCCTTTAAATTCTATTTTATCGGTTTTCAAAAGACGTCTGTTTATTTCTTCTACTTTTTCCTTCTTCCCTTCTTTCGAGCACTGGCTTTTGCAGAACTTCATCACGTCTTCTCTATTCAGAAGATCTGTATTTGTTACATCCTTTTCTTCTTTGTTTAAGTGTTTCGTTATTTTGAATGCAGGAGGCTGACGGCTGTATCTCTTTCCACGTTAGATATATATTTTCCCCAGCTTTCTTTCTGTACAACTCTTACTAACTTCTTTGTTTCTTTCCTTTGTGTTTTGTTGTCACCAAGGTATAAGAAGTTTTCGTCATGAGCGACTGCCATTGTCAATATAGCTCTTTTTTTCCGTCGAATAGCGTTCTTCAGTTCTTCGTACCAGATACTAATAGTAAGTCCTTTTATGCTTCATATTTATTTCTTGTCCTCATGGTTTGCAGAGCTACTCTCAATTCGCTGAGTTGATTTCCATTCTAATTTGATGACTGTACCATATATTCCTTTGTGATACATCATGTTATACCTGATTGATATAAATTTCTGAGAGTAGGCTCTCCTAATAATACTGTTTCCTCTGCACTTTTTTGCGTTATTCTTACCCATTTAGCTTCAAGTGTTTCTTTCCTACTTATTATGAAATGATCAGAGTTTATACCCATTTCTCTCATCACTATTACGTCCTGGAATAAGTTTACAAATTTTTTATTTGCTATAAAGTAAACAATTATTAATCTATATCCGCAGGACTACCAGCTCAGTTCCTGACTCTCGTTATGTTTGAAAAAGGTATTTTTTTTATTTTCAGTGAATTGAAGTTCACTGAGTCTCGTAACATTATTCCATTCTGATTAATTGCTGGCTCACCATTTACCGGTAATATGCTGTTGTCTTTCTTTACCATTCATATCTCCTTCCATGACAATACAGACATTCTTATTTGTGGAATATAGGACACTTTGTAAGCTCATACAAAATTTATCAGATTCACTGTTTCTTGTTTGTTCAGGTGCATACACAGATATAATGCTCATCTATTATCTAGCTGTTTTTAAACTACATGTTACGGTTCTGCCCTTTACCCTACAGTAAAATGTTATTCTGCCTTCCATTTCTGATTTAGAAGTACAGCTGCTCTATGTTACGCTAAAGCGCCAAAGAAACTGGTACACCTGCTTAATGTCGTGTAGGGTCCCCTCGAGCACGCAGAAGTGCCAAAACATGACGTGGCATGGACTGTGTTAATGTCTGAAGTAGTGCTGGAGGGAATTGACTCCATTAATCCTGCAGGACTGTCCATAAATCCGCAAGAGTACGAGAGGGTTGAGATCTCTTCTGAACAGCGTGTTGCGAGGCATCCCAGATATGCTCAGTAATGTTCATGTCTGAGGTGTTGAGAGGTACTTAAGATAGGTGAATAAATTAGTGAAATCGATGTGAAGTGAAGTAGAAATTAGAAAATAAATGAAAAACATAGTTCAGTTTAGAAGAATTACACATTGGCAAACAGCGGGCAGAGCAGCAGAGCAGAAGAGACAATGACCGTGAAGTCAGCAAGTTCAGAAGCCATCGCCCTCCCCACATGAGCGGACGCTGTCGATTCAGCCGTCAGGGCATCGCCCGACCGGCTCACGTGTTTCTCAGTTGTCACATGTGAGCAAAGGCCCTCGCCTACATTCCAAGAGCCAATGACTGACTTTAAGAAGATTCTTCGAGAAGCTTTTCAACGTGACAGACGAGGCAATGACCATGAAGTCGTTCACCTCCAGTGAACTGAAGTGAATAAATACGCGAGACGCAGTGGGCCCGACAAGAAAAGACAAGAGAGTAGCAGTAGTTTTCAGTCAGTTTCGGTGCTGAAGACCGTCATGCAAGAAGAGACTACATCGTACACAGACGCACCAAGTCCACCGCTGTAATGGAATAGCAAGCAGCAGCCTCGGCGCCAGAGGACAGAAGTTAAAAGGTATTTGAAGTCTGATTTTTGCGTACCCGGGTGACTCGTGAGGACGGGAAGGAGATGGCCTCACATCAGCAGTCACCTGTGAGTTGGGATGAAGATCTGACAGCCGAAGACTGGCAAGCGGGAGTCCGTTGTTCGAGTCCGGGACACTGGCCTTCCCCCGCCGCGCCGCTCCGCTGGCCGACGCACAACACAGGCGGCCGCTTAGAGAAGAGAAACACTGGGACGCCACATCCAAGGTATCACCGTCCGATGCACGACTTCGTTCTCAATAATTAAACGGGCCACCTCGCGCTGCGCGTCTCCAGTCAACTGGGCGAGACGGCGACACGAGATACACACTGCCACGCGTAATCAGACGCCGCCGCTGCCGCAGCAGAAGGCTTAGCAAACGACACAGCTGCCGTTCTCCGAGCCAGAACATCGAGTAAGGAAACAGTTGTACGAAACTTGCAATAAAAGTTATCTTATGTAAAAATGCTGTTTCATTCTACCTCATACCCGAGCCAGGGAAGAACCCACCCTGCCCACATGTTATTAAGAGAGAGAAATTAATTAATTTAGTATTTTCACCCTGACACAATGCTTTAGAATCAAATGCCCTTTGCAGTAATGCTCATCCTGACAATTGACTAGCATCAAAAGAGAAAAACCCAGTTACATTTAGTGACAGAAGTGTTACAGAGGATATTGGTATACAGCGGATGTGTTTAAACTCAGAAGAGTGTGCCTGGAGCCATTCTCTCGCAATTATTTACGTGTGGGGTGCCGCACTGTCCTTCTGGAATAACGCAAGTCAGTCGGAATGCACAGCGGACATGAATGGATGCAGGTGATCAGAAAAGATACTTAGGTGCGTGTCACCCGCCAGAGTCGTATCTAGACGTATCAAGGGTCCCATTTCACCCCTACGGCACACACCCCACACTATTGCAGAGCCTCCACCAGCTCGAACAGTACCCTGCTGACATGCAGGGTCCATGGATTCATGAGGTTATCTCCATACCGGTACACGTCCATCCGCTCGACGAAATTTGAAAGGAGACTCGTCCGACCAGGCAACATGTTTCCAGTCATCAACACCGAGCGAGGTGGCGCGGTGGTTAGACACTGGACTCGCATTCGGGAGGACGACGGTTCAATCCCGCGTCCGGCCATCCTGATTTAGGTTTTCCGTGATTTCCCTAAATCACTCCAGGCAAATGTCGGGATGGTTCCTCTGAAAGGGCACGGCCGACTTCCTTCCCCATCCTTCCCTAATCCGATGAGACCGATGACCACGCTGTCTGGTCTCCTTCCCCAAACAACCAACCAACCAACCATCCAGTCATCAACAGTCCAATATCGGTGTTGAAGCGCCTAGGCGAAGCGTAAAACTTTGTGTCGTGCAGTCATCAAGTTTACACGAGTGGGCCTTCGGCTCCGAAAGCCCATATCGATGAAACTTCGTTGAGTAGTTCGCACGCTGACACTTGTCGATGAGCCAGTATTAAAATCTGCTACAAATTGCGGGAGGGTTGCCCATCTGGTACGTCGAAGGATTCTCTTCAGTCGTCGTTGGTCCCGTTCTTGCAGTATCTTTCTCCGAAGGAAGCGATGTCGGGATCTGATGTTTCACCGGATTCCTGATGTTCGCGCTACACTCGTGAAATGGTCGTTCTGGAAAATCCCCACTTCATCGCTACCTCGGAGATGCCGTGTCCCATCGCTTTTGCGCCGACTATAACACCACGTTAAAACTCGCATAAATCATGATAACCTGCCATTGTAGAAGCAGTAACTGATCTAACAACTGCGCCAGACGCTTGTCTCATATAGGCGTTGCGACCGCAGCCTATTTACACATCTCTGTATCTGAATACGCATGCCTATACTAGTTTCTTTGGTGCTTCTGTGTAATAGATACAGCACAATAAATAAATGTATAACTTCTCGGATCACATGTTCCCTTCTGCTTCTTCTCAGAGTACGAAACTAAACCAGGTCCAGCTTAGCATACTTAGCTTCTCTTAGTAATTCGTATTCCTTATGGACAAGGCCAGGTACATTCCAGGTTCTATATTTACATGATCTGATACACCAAATCGTTTGTCCTTTAACTTTGCTGATACCGTTACAACTTTACCCGTCTGGTTTACAATGTTAATCTGAAGCTTATCAGTAATATTAATTTTCCCCTGGACACGTTATGAACGCGGCACACGGGGTAGCCCAGTTGTGGGTCTGCCATTTAACTGTTTCCGGGCCAGCAGGGTGCTTTTTCATGGTTTACTCCATTAGGGAAACAGGATTCACTACGCCTTTAGAGCCCTCCCTATCCTATACTGTGGGTAACCATATAACAGAGACGACAAGGTTTTATGTTCACAAAAGTATGTCGTTCATGACCAAAGAGCTTTACAAAATGAGACAAATTCCTTGTTTCAATACGAGCCCACGTAAAAAATTAAGTGAAATTTCTTATTGTCATTGTATGTGCAGCCGGCCGGTGTGGCCGTGCGGTTCTAGGCACTTCAGTCTGGAACCGCGTGACCGCTACGGTCGCAGGTTCGAATCCTGCCTCGGGCATGGACGTGTGTGATGTCCTTAGGTTAGTTAGGTTTAATTAGTTCTAAGTTCTAGGCGACTGATGACCTCAGAAGTAAAGTCGTATAGTGCTCAGAGCCATTGTATGTGCGGAAAAAACTCTCTTTTTTTGTCTGTTCTCTCTCACTCTCTCTCTCTCTCTCTCTCTCTCTCTCTCTCTCTCTCTCTCTCTCTCTGTGTGTGTGTGCGTGCGTGCGTGTGTGTGTGTGTGTGTGTGTGTGTGTTTGTGTGTGTGTGTGTGTGTGTGTAGAATAGCCTGTTTTTTGTCATAAGAAAGTCCAAACTTAATAAAGCAGATATTTTGTCTTGAACACAGTAAATACGTCTATGTGGAATGTGGAAAACAGCGTTATTTGGACTTCTCCAGATCTAGAAGGTTGAAAAGGAACATAGAGACACATTTAAAGTAGTTTTTGACCTTCCAGTCTGTTTATGTTCGATTCTGTAACATTTCATCCCACAATATAATCATTACACGCATTACTTTTTCGAGAGTGAAGCAGAATATGTTAGAGTGCAGTTCAAACGGACGAATGAAGACGTGGCATCATTAGTGCAATACTGCACGTTCGTTTCTGAAGTGATTCACTTATTTATCGAGGTGCAGTATTTGAGTCACGGGATCTTTTTACGTTATGTGAAATAGGGCTTTAGGACATAGACTTTACAAGAAAATATGTTTTGTGCTCAGCTCGTAGATTTCTTCTGCTAAGTGTCTTAACCTGAGCTGTTAGTTGCATAGGAATATCATATTTTGAATCTGCACAAATTCCAGAGAGTTCATGGAGCAGTACCTTCGTAAGTTATGATAACTGGCAGTGTCAGTTGTAGAAATGATTACGATCATGTTAATTGTATCATTTATAGACCTGTGTGAACATTTCTCTTGAAATGTGAGATCTTATCTCTTCAGCGCACACAAAATTACTCTCAGGCTCTACAGCCTTATTTATTGTGATTTTTCCATAGGATTTTGTAATATTTTCACTCAACCGTTAGAGTAAGTGAATAGTAATTAAATACATTGAATAATGATAATTTAGTAACACCAGTATTAACCACCTTAAAACTACTGGAAGTTTCAATCATCAAAAGATCATTTTTCAGTCCACTTAAACATTTGCAGAAGCATAAATAAAGTAACATTAACTGGAGATTCTCATTGTCAAGAACACTCACTGAAGTTTTCGTTACAGAAAACACTTGTAGGGACCAAAGTTATAGTTATAGCTCTAGTTTAGAAGTAATGTTTCTTGGAATAAACGATCGTAAAGAATATACTGTTGTGAACTTACTCTCTTGTCACCTCTGTTACAGGGTGTTTGATTCATAGTGCCACCAGTTGCATACGACATCACAGTAACAGAGTCGCGACGAAACCAGTGGTTGAATGAGATGTCATTCTATCCTTTTTCGTAAGCAGTCCGGCGATAATCATTCTGCTATGTCTAAGACATTTGGGTAATCCATCATAGTGTGAAAACCAGCCAGAGAAACATATGTGTTACATTTGCATATGTGGTTTTGAACATTTTCCAGGATACTACTAAATGCAGATATTTCCATATGGATCTCCAAGAAATGAACATAACAATCAAGCGTTGTCTATCAACAAATATTACCTAAAGAAAGTAAGGTAATGAAGCGAAACAAGCTACACATATGAATATGTATGGTCGTTTCTAAACATACGATAAACAAATGTGAAATGCTATGTCATATTATTTTTTTATTTGTATTTTTTCTTTATGACTGTGAATTTTTTGTGTTCATAATTTGAAACTTGTAGATTTTCGTGTACCTTCTGCCTGCAGACCATGTGTTGCTGTGAGTTTGTTGGATTACAACTCACTCAAATGCACTGAGGATGGCTACTTATAACTGGGATCTGGATATGCAAGAATAATAAAAAAGCAATGGGATTGAAACCGATTGCTGTATTCCTATCCTTCCTTAAAATAATAATAGCATATGCTTCATACCGAACTGATAACATTAATATGCGATATGGTATACATTAGATGCACTAGGACCTTGCCTAGTAAGGCGGCGCGGGTCTACCGCGTCGCTCCCCTACGCTCTGTAAAGAAGTATGGGACTCATCATCATCATCATCATACATTAGATGAATCATCAGCGTGGCCGACTTCCTCACATAACAATGACGGAATACAAAATTCAACAGATCGCTGTGCAAATAAACCATAGAAAAATCGTCAGTTCCTTGCCTTTTCTCCCATCTTACAGTCAAAAATAGTAAACAATAATTTTCAGATATATGTTGTACATTATTGAATTTTATACACATTTAACAGTAATAATATGAATACAGTAATACTCCAGAATTTAAAATCATGTATTTATATTAATTTCTCACCAATTCCAGGACACAGTGTTGTTCTGCTTCCCCCTCTCTCTAATTCAATTTGTAACTGTTTCAAATGCTATGTATTTGTAGAATTTTATGCGAATATTCTTCCCCATGTGAAGTCATCCAAATGTTGTCTCCAGTCCATGTTGTAATGAAGGACATCACCACTCTGCATCGCAACTGCTCTATGATTGACGCACGCACACACACACACACACACACACACACACACACACACACCATCTCTTCTCGTTCCTTGTAACTGCCTCGTGTTACAGGGCCAGCCCCATTTGGTGCTATAGTCACAACCTATTCCTCGTCTAACTTTCTGAACGCAACTAGGAGACCTCTGGCAGCATGATCCCGCGCCTTCATTCTTTTCCACGGAGTAGTTTATATGTTATATTATTTTATCTAGCTCGTCTTTAAGTTTAGAATAGTTATGTAGTAGCTATATTGAGGTGGTGCGCTTTTACGCTGCAACTAGTCTCGTAACAGGGCAAGTTAGACTACAACAAAAATAATGTTGGTAACACACTGAGCAATAGTTAAAAATCATTCATTAAAAACATATATACACGAATACTCAGCTTCAGTGCAACCCGACAGGTTAGCCGAGAGTGCTAATGCGCTGCTTCCTGACTCGGGTAGGCGCGCCGGCCTCGGATCGAATCCGCCCAGCGGATTAACGAGTGCCGGTGTGCTGGCCAGCCGGGATGTGGTTTTTAGGCGGTTTCCCACATCCCGCTAGGTGAGTACCGGGCTCGTCCCCACGTCCCGCCTCAGTTACATGACTCGCAGATATTTGAAAACGTTCGCACTATTTCATGGCTTTCACTAGACGCAAACTGCTGGGTTACACTAATTCCGTCCCAGGGGGCACAGGGTGGCGACATGAAGGGCATCCAGCGACCTTCTGATATTAACATCGCCAAATCCATAGTAATAAGGCCGACCCCGCGTTGTATAGTGGGACCAAAGTCCAAAGAAAATGATGACTCAGCTTCAGTGCGATGATGACCTGATGGCGTGGTATTTATTTTAAAGCTATGAGCACTGGTATAAATCTAATTCCACTGAACAAAGACTAAACAACCGAACAGTTGTTCCATTTTCACTCTGGCCCTTTTAACAACGCACACCGCTCCACTCGGCGGATACTTCGACACTGTGTAATGACTGCAGCAAGTGCTGGGGACTGATGGCAACTGGTAATTGGCCGAGTAAAGCTGTGCGTACTCTTAAATCTGTGAGCAGTAAATAAATGTTGATTGCGAACTATTCATGTGATGTGACGTAGAAGCAGGATGTAGTCCCCGTAATTAGTATCCTATATCGTATCAGATTATAACTACAGGTAATGGATATGACTTATGGCGAAAGCACAATATGGTGCCTGTTATGTGCACGATCTATATGGTGACTAACTGCAACTATGTGGCGCCAAACTGGAGACAAGCCCTGACATGTGGCAACCTCTTTATGTATGGCTGTGCACCGTGTCTGACCACAGAGCTTAGAAGCAAATAGAGTGGCCTTAGGGAGGGGGTGTCAAGCTTCCCTCTCCCTCTCGGTACCCACAACTACAGAGTTTCGGTCGCTCCACGTACAGCCGTCTCTGTAGTTAGTTTCTTAACAAAATTTTACTTTTCGTGTAAAAAAATAAAAATGACTGTTTTGGTATTCGCACATGTTCCCTGCTATGCATTCCTTCTTTTTCGATTCTGAGCAAAACTATTAGGTAAAAAAAATTTTTCCATATCTTACAACTACACATCACAGATTATGACCTTGTTTTATTTTCGTTATTGCCCATAATTATTGTGATATTTCAAAGTAAAATACAACAACAGTGCGCATATTTTAAAGGTTGCAGTGAAAAACGTAATCGCTGGCCAGTTTGCAGTTGATGAGTTTTATGCTATACATTACAGTGTACGAAATATAGCTAACATACGAAGTTGCTATTAATGGTGGAAGGACAGTTATACTCCTTTCCATTCTGTAGAAAACACGTATTTCTCTTCTTTGTATGCTGCCAATACGAACAGAAACTGGAAATTAAAGAAAAACGTAATGTAATGAAAAGACGCCGGGAGTCGTCAGTTCATGACGCTGACTGTATATTTTCAGGATTCTGTACCTCGATAAGCAAAAATGGAATGTTTATAGGATGGCTTTGTTGTCCGTTTGTCTGTCTGACTGTGAATAACGCTTTTGCTCATGAGTGAACAGACATATCAAATTGACAGCTATGTCGTATACTGAAGCCCACCATCCTTTGGCGCTGTCAAAAATTTAAACTTCTACGTCAATTCAATCGAATGATACGGCCATTTCTGTCACATATTTTGAGATCGATATCGATAACAAGCAAAAATTGTCGAAACTCCCTATTCCTGGGATGGGTGAACTATCTATATACATAATTAGTTTTAGTACAGTACACAAATTACATACTAAATGGTAGCGTTTTACCGGTGGTATCGGTAACCTTGGTAGGGAAAGAAATATAAATGAACGTGTGGGAGAGAAACTGGGAGCCGGTGACTTCTCTTTGATTCTTTCTTTGTTTGTTTGTTTTGCACACAGTTACAAACGTGCACCGTCAGACTTACTCCATTACGTGTTTTATATCCTTAAAAGTATAAACGACGAGTGGGGTAGGACTTCCCATTTCAATGTTTGGATTCTGCGACATGGGGTGGAGCATTCTCATGCTGCAAAGTCACCTTCCTATGTCCATCGCTGAACTGTACCCGTTTGTCTTTCATTGCTGCGCTCAAACGCATCAGCTGAGTTCGATAACGATCTGGCGTTTCGATAGCTTTGAAAGTCCTTTCTCTTCCACCGCCATGCGAATTCCGAGGTTGTTGAAGCGTTGAAACCATTCTCTGCATTTTTTTTCAGTAATAGCTGCCTCATCATAGGTCTTACCCAGCATTTTAAGTCTTTCAGCCGCACATTTGTTCATGCTAAAGAAGGACATTAAAACTTACCGCAAATGACGAGAAATGCACTCATAAGTTTACATATTCAATCGAGAATAACTTTATGATGCGATCACAAATCGACTAACATAATGAGGTGCCAAAAATCATGGTATACCTCATAGTATCGTGTCGGACTTCCTTTCACCCAGCGTAGTACAACAACTCGACGTGGCGTGGACTCAGCAAGACGTTGGAAGTCGCCTGCAGAATTACCCTACATCCGTCCGTAATTGTGGAAAGGTTTCAGTGTAGGATTTTTTGCACTGATTATGTCCCAGAAATGTTCAATGGGTGGCCAAATTGTTCGCTAGAACTGTCCAGAATGTTCTTCAAACCAATTGCGAACAATTGTGACCCAGTGATATGGCTCATTCTTATCCACAAAAATGGAATCGTTGTTTGGGAACATGAAGTCCACACATGGCTGCAAATGGTTTCCCTATAGCCTCGACATAACCAATGATCAGTTCACTTCGACCAGAGGATCCAGTCTATTCCATGTTAGCACAGTCAAAAAAATGGTTCAAATGGCTCTGAGCACTATGGGACTCAACTGCTGAGGTCATTAGTCCCCTAGAACTTAGAACTAGTTAAACCGAACTAACCTAAGGACATCACAAACATCCATGCCCGAGGCAGGATTCGAACCTGCGACCGTAGCGGTCTTGCGGTTCCAGACTGCAGCGCCTTAAACCGCACGGCCACTTCGGCCGGCTGTTAGCACAGTCCACACCGTTAAGTAGCTACACCCAGCTTGCACAGTGCCTTGTTGACAACTGGGCTCCACAGCTTCGTGGGAGCTCGGAATACTGAATTCCCTAACGATTTCCGAAATGGAATGTTCCATGAGTCTAGCTCCAACTGTCATTCTGCGTTCATTGTGTGTCGATTCCCGTCGTGCGGGAATAATTATGTCAGAATCCTTTTACATGTCTCACCTGACTACAAATGACGGCTCCCTCAATGCACTGCCCTTTTACACTGAAGAACCAAAGAAACCGGTACACCTGCCTAATACTGTGTAAAGCCCTCGAGAGCACGCGGATGTACCGCAACGTGACGTGGCATGCACTCGACTATTGGCTGAAGTAGTGCTGGAGGCAATTGACACCATGACTCCTGTAGGGCTGTCCATATATCCTTATGCGAACGAGGGGTGAAGATACCGTCGAACAGCACGTTGCAGGGCATCCCAGATACTCTCAATAATGTTCATGTCTGAGGAGTCTTGTGGCCAGCGGAAGTGTTCAAACACTGAGGAATGTTCCTGGAGCCAGTCTGTAGCAGTTCTGGGTTTGTGGGATGTCTCATTGTCCTGCTGGAATTGCCCACGTCCGTCGGAAGACTCATTGAACATGAATGGATGCAAGTGATCAGGCAGGATACTTACGTACGTATCACCTGTCAGAGTAGTCCGCCCCTGGTAGCTGAGTGGTCAGCGCGACGGACTATCATGCCTAACGGCCCGGGTTCGATTCCCGGCTGGGTAGGAGATTTTCTCCGCTCAGGGACTGGGTGTTGTGTTGTCCTTATCGTCATCATTTCATCCCCATCGACACGCAAGTCGCCGAAATGGCGTCAACTCGAAAGACTTGCACCAGGCGAACGGTCTACCCGACGGGAGGCCCTAGCCACACGGCATTTCCATTTACCTGTCAGAGTCGTATCTAGACGTATCATGGATCAAATATCACTCCATCTGCACACGTCTCACACTGTCACAAATCCTTGTTGTCTTATACAGGCGTTGCCGGCCGCAGCGCCGTATTCTGTTTATACCGGGTGTTTCAAAAATGACCGGTATATTTGAAACGGCAATACAAACTAAACGAGCAGCGATAGAAATACACCGTTTGTTGCAATATGCTTGGGACAACAGTACATTTTCAGGCAGACAAACTTGCGAAATTACAGTAGTTACAATTGTCAACAACAGATGGCGCTGCGGTCTGGGAAACTCTATAGTACGATATTTTCCACATATCCACCATGCGTAGCAATAATATGGCGTAGTCTCTGAATAAAATTACCCGAAACCTTTGACAACGTGTCCGGCGGAATGGCTTCACATGCAGATGAGATGTACTGCTTCAGCTGTTCAATTGTTTCTGGATTCTGGCGGTACACCTGGTCTTTCAAGTGTCCCCACAGAAAGAAGTCACAAGGGTTCATGTCTGGCGAATAGGGAGGCCAATCCACGCCGCCTCCTGTATGTTTCGGATAGCCCAAAGCAATCACACGATCATCGAAATATTCATTCAGGAAATTAAAGACGTCGGCCATGCGATGTGGCCGGACACCATCTTGCATAAACCACGAGGTGTTCGCAGTGTCGTCTAAGGCAGTTTGTACCGCCACAAATTCACGAAGAATGTCCAGATAGCGTGATGCAGTAATCGTTTCGGATCTGAAAAATGGGCCAATGATTCCTTTGGAAGAAATGGCGGCCCAGACCAGTACTTTTTGAGGATGCAGGGACGATGGGACTGCAACATGGGGCTTTTCGGTTCCCCATATGCGCCAGTTCTGTTTATTGACGAAGCCGTCCAGGTAAAAATAAGCTTCGTCAGTAAACCAAATGCTGCCCACATGCATATCGCCGTCATCAATCCTGTGCACTATATCGTTAGCGAATGCCTCTCGTGCAGCAATGGTAGCGGCGCTGAGGGGTTGCCGTGTTTGAATTTTGTATGGATAGAGGTGTAAACTCTGGCGCATGAGACGATACGTGGACGTTGGCGTCATTTGGACCGCAGCTGCAACACGGCGAATGGAAACCCGAGGCCGCTGTTGGATCACCTGCTGCACTAGCTGCGCGTTGCCCTCTGTGGTTGCCGTACGCGGTTGCCCTACCTTTCCAGCACGTTCATCCGTCACGTTCCCACTCCGTTGAAATTTTTCAAACAGATCCTTTATTGTATCGCTTTTCGGTCCTTTGGTTACATTAAACCTCCGTTGAAAACTTCGTCTTGTTGCAACAACACTGTGTTCTAGGCGGTGGAATTCCAACACCAGAAAAATCCTCTGTTCTAAGGAATAAACCATGTTGTCCACAGCACACTTGCACGTTGTGAACAGCACGCGCTTACAGCAGAAAGACGACGTACAGAATGGCGCACCCACAGACTGCGTTGTCGTCTATATCTTTCACATCACTTGCAGCGCCATCTGTTGTTGAAAATTGTAACTACTGTAATTTCGAAAGTTTGTCTGCCTGAAAATGTACCGTTGTCCCAAGCATATTGCAACAAACGGTGTATTTCTATCGCTGCTCGTTTAGTTTTTATTGCCGTTTCTAATATACCGGTCATTTTAGAAACACCCTGTATATCTCTGTATTTGAACAAGCATGCCTATACTAGCTTCTTTGGCGCTTCAGTCAATATCTTGTATACGCAGTACTACCGCAATCTTTATATGCGCATATCGTTATCCCATGACTTTTGTCATCTCACTGTGTTTCGATGGCGTTACACTTGCAAATGTTTAAGCTTATTGTATAACAATTACGACTTACCACCTGTACCACTTGCCACTACTGCCATCTTTTTCAAAACGACGGAAGCAAAGTAGTAGCCGTAATGTTGACGAATGTAACGTTCATAATATTACGAATTTTATCTGCAATTGTGCTCCAGTTATGTGGGTGTGCGGAAGTTGACTGGCAGGACCTTTCGACGATGGAAAATGTGGAAATCAACATGTGTCTCAGAGATCCCGAGCAGAGCTCTTTTGATCGGCAGGCGTTATGCACGAGCAGCGAAAGTCTCCGGGGGATCTGTTGACTTTGTTGCTGCACTAATTTCCTCGTGGCCCCCCCGAGGACACGCGCGTAATGCGCCCATTAACATTCAGAGAGTTTCTGTTTTTGTGTGTGACGAGCATTACGGCTTGATTGCGGCGCGGTCCGGTTTCATCTGCAAGTCATGAGCCGGAGCGCCGGGCTAATGATTTAATCACAGAGTGCGCCGGCGTCACGCTAGCTCGCTAGGTCTAGCCGGCCTCGCGTCACGTCACGTCACGTCGCGTCAGCTGGGCCGGGCTGCGCGCGCCCGGGAAGCGCCCGGGAAGCGCCCAGACCACCCACGGCGCCGCCGCTCGCCCGTCACCCCGGTAACGGATGCCCCCTCGCCACTCGGTGTGTGCCGCTGGGGGTCTTCTCACATCATCACAGTCCGTCTTGTAGGCCCCAGTCTCAACCCTCGGCCGGCATAAAATACGAAGCCATCACATCTTATGCCAGTTATCGAGAGGCTCTCGAATGTATCAGTCGTAATATTCTCTTTTTTCCAAAGTCCCCTTTAATATTCCTGTAGGCAGTATCTATCTTACCCCTAGTGATAAATGCCTCTACATCTTTACACTTGTCCTCTAGCCACCTCTGTTTATCCATTTTACACTTCCTGTCGATCTCATTTTTGAGACGATTGTATATCAAGAGCTCAGATGGAGAACCAGTTCTAAGCAACGAAGGGAAAGCAGAAAGGTGGAAAGAGTATAAAGGGAGTCTATACAAGGGCGATGTACTGGAGGACGATATTACGGAAATGGAAGAGGACGTAGACGAAGATAAAACGGGAGATATGATACTGCGTGAAGAATTTCACAGAGCGTTGAAAGACCTAAGTCGAAACAAGGCCCCAGGAGTAGACAACATGCCATTAGAACTACTGATAGCCTTAGAAGAGCCAGCCCTGACAAAACTATACCGTCTGGTGAGCAAGATGTATGAGACAGGCGAAATACCTTCAGACTTCAAGAAGAATATAATAATTCCAATCCCAAAGAGAGCAGGTGTTGACAGGTGTGAAAATTACCAAACTATCAGTTTAATAGACCACGGCAGCAAAACACTTCACGAATTCTTTACAGAGGTATGGAAAAACTGGCAGAAGCCGACCTAGGGGAGAATCAGTTTGGATTTCGTAGAAATGCTGGAACACGTGAGGCAATACTGACCCTACGACTTCTCATGTAAGAGAGGTTAAGGAAAGGCTAACCTACATTTATAGCGCTTGTAGACTTAGAGACAGTTGTTAACAATGTTGACTGGAATACTCTCTTTGAGATTCTGAAGGTGGCAGGGGTAAAATACAGAGAGTGAAAGGCTATTTACAATTTCTACAGAAACCAGATGGCAGTTGTACGAGTCCAGGGCCATGAAAGGAAACCAGTGGTTGGGAAGGGGGTGAGACAGGGTTGTAGCCTATCCCGGATGTTATTCTATCTGTATATTGAGCAAACAGTAAAGGAAACAAAAGAAAAATTCAGAGCAGGAATTAAAATCCATGGAGAAGAAATAAAAACTTTGAGGTTTGCCGATGACATTGTAATTCTGTCAGGGACAGCAAAGGACCTGGAAGAGCAGTTGAACGGAATTGACAGTGTCTTTAAAAGAAAGATATAAGATGAACATCAACAAAAGCAAAACGAGAATAATGGAATGTAGTCTAATTAAATCAGGTGATGCTGAGGGAATTAGATTAGGAAATGACACACTTAAAGTAGTAGGTGAGTTTTGATATTTGGGGAGCAAAATAACTGATTATGGTCGAAGTAAAGAGGATACAAAATGTAGACTGGCAATGGCAAGGAAAGCGTTTTTAAAGAAGAGAAATTTGTTAAAATCGAGTTCACATTTAAGTGTCAGGAAGTATTTTCTGAAAGTATTTGTATGGAGTGTAGCCATGTATGGAAGTGAAACGTGGACGATATGTAGTTTAGACAAGAAGAGAATAGAAGCTACAGAACAGTGGTGCTGCAGAAGAATGCTGAAGATTAGATGGGTAGATCACTTAACTAATTAGCGGGTACTGAATAGAATTTGGGAGAAGAGGAATTTGTGGCACAACTTGACTAGAAGAAAGAATAGGTTGATAGGACACGTTCTGAGGCATCAAAAGATCACCAATTTAGTATTGGAGGGCAGCGTGGAGAGTAAAAATCGTAGAGGGATACCAAGAGATGAATACACTAAGCAGATTCAGAAGAATGTAGATGGTAATAGTTACTTGGAGAAGAAGAAGCTTTCGCAGGATAGAGTAGCATGGAGGGCTGCATCACGCCAGTCTCTGGACTGAAGACCACAACACAGGTTTGTTTATAAATAATTCTTGTGCTACCAGTCAGGATTTTCTTCATTTACTTTCCACACGACGCGTTTCGGTAAATGATTCTCAAGTGCGTTTTTTGTGTGTATTACGCCATTTCTATGTGATGTTGTCGATGTGTGAGAGTCTGCTTCATTTCGTTGACTTTACTGCAATATATGAGAAACACATGATTTTTATCGATCTTTTTGTGAAGTTAGTTGCGAAATTTTAGAAGAATTTGTACTTACAGTTTTCTTGTGGTCCATTTGTGCAGAGTGTCACGCACGCTAAACGTCACACAACTTTCTCTACACTTTAAACTTAGAAAAAATCGTACATAAACAAAATAGTTGCAAAGATGTTCCTACAAGTAGTCAATAGAGATAATATTATAGGCCTCCCACAGAGTTTGATATGCTTTTGTACAGAGGTTATTTATCTTAACAATTTGGGTCATAATTTACTTATATCGATTTTACAATTGTGCTTATTTCTATGTGTTACTATTTTTATTTAAGCGTACTATTGAAACATCTGAAGAAATTCACTTATTCACTTTCAAGGTTTTCGTTTAATATTTTATCTTCACATTTTTTGTAATGTGAATATATCTCCATTTCTTCTAGCAAATCCACTTTATGTCCTTTATTTATTCGGTCGAGTACTTTGACATTTTGCTCTATTTTTCCAAATGGGTGTCGTGCATTATGTATGTGTGTTGCTATGGCTGATGTAGTGTGTCTGTTGTGTGTGTAAGGTTCAATGTGCTCTGTGTACCTGACGTTGAAATTTCGATGTGTTTATCCTAGGTAGAATACGGAGCATTTCTGGCATGTTACCTTGTATATTAAAGAGTCTGGTTATGGATTATGTTTACACATTACATTACGTATTTGTTTTTGTGGAAGTTTATTAGATGTAGAAAACCCTATTTTTGCTTTGTGATTTTTTGAAAATATTTGCAAGCTTCTGTGATACATTGCCAGTGTATGGGTTATTGGACATACCGGTACATTTGTTTTTCTCTTTTTCTTCTGTAGTGCAATTTGCACCTGGGTCTTTCTTCACTTTGTTTAGGATTGTGTCAACCATGGAAACACTGTAACCATTGGCAACTGCAATCTTTTTCACTGCGTTTATTTCTTGTTCCACGTCTTCTTTGTTCAATGGTATTATAGTTGCCCTATGTAGCATTGACCTTTATATTGTCTGTTTATGGATATTTGGGTGACATGAGGTTGCAGGGATTCTGGTATCGGTCGTTGTGTTTTTCCTATAAATTTTGAATGTGTATGAGTTGTGTCTTGTAATATTTAGGTCCAAAAAGTTGATGCTTTTATTTTGCTCATGTTCCACTGCAAATATGATTTTCTCATGTAGATTACTGATGTAATTTAGAATGTCTGTGATGTCTTTGGTATTCCCTTTCACTAACGGTAGTGTGTCATCTACATATCTCCTATGAAATTCAATTTTCGTTAGGCAAGGTTATTGGTTGTTCAATAATTTTTGTTCTAAGTGGTTTATGTATATGTCAGCTACGGTACCAGATATACATGATCCCATTGCTAGGCCATCTGTTGTTTACAAATGTCACCATTAAAAAAATACAGTAGTTGTAACTTTGAGTTCGCTGAAGGAGTTCCATGAATTCGACAATCACTGTGTATGAAAGTTTTTATGTTTCGTAAGGTTCATTTGTATTGCTGTTACAACTTCTTGTTTGGGTATGTTTGTGTAAAGGCTTGTGATATCAAGTGACAAAAACTGAGCCTCTTGGGGGAGCTCTCTGGTTCTTAGTTCTTTAGCTAGTATCACCCTGTTTTTTTATGGAATATGTTGATTGAAATGTATAATTTTTCATCAGTATGTTATTCAGTTTTTGTGAAAGTTTGTATGCTGGGCTGTTTATAGAGTTGACCATGGGGTGTATCGGATTTCAATCCTTGTGTATTTTTGGCTGTGCTCTTAGGTGTGGTACTTTTTGATTCATGCATGTAATAGGAAATGTGTGTCCTTTAGTTGTTCCTTATTTACTTTGAAATTGTTTGGTTGGGTCTTTTTCAGTTTGCTGAATATTATTAGCATCAAAAACTTCATGAGTTTTGTCTATGTATTCTTTTTCTTTCATCACAACTAATATACTTCTTTTGTCTGACTTGCGAGCTAACATCCCAAAGATGTTCGGGCTCACACGCGGTTCCTCTTCGTCGAAATGTCTTGGCTCATACTCGTCTATGGGTTGAACTGCACGTGTCGCATGACAAGCCCTAAATTAGACACTTGTGACCCTTTGGTTAAATTGTCTGGCTGATGGCAAGTTTTCGAAATTGTATGAAGTTAATATGACATATAATAACAGTACTAGTAATATCTGGAACTAAATTAACGACCCATAAATGATGTAGGCCACTCAGTTGCGATTTGGTTAGAATAATGTTTATTCAGAAAGCAAACTAATAGCGAAAGTGGTCGTATTTAGAATTACTATTACAATCGAGCGCATATCCATTTGATATAGTTCGATCGTTCACAATCTCATCGCGAAGCACAATACTCCACCTCGATATTTACACGAAAAGTTAAGAGTTCATTCCAGGCTCGCGGCTGCTCACGGCTCAGAGACTGAGTCTCGCGATACCACACACAGCGAAGTTTTCTAAGTCATTTCACTTCCTAGCTGCCTAAAGACTGACCGTCCGATTTCGCCTCTGCATCCGAACTGTGCCCTTTGGTGTCTCCAGCCAAACTGTCCTCTTTCGCGTCTGTACCAGCACTGTCCCTCTGCCCGTCCCCGGCCGCGTTTCCCGAGTGCCGAATATCCTCGCTCAACTGACTAGGGCAGTTCCCTTTCCTGAGACCGTACATCTGATTGGCAAGAGCTTATTCTACATTATTGTACATTTTAACATATTTAAATAATCAAAGCTTGACCACTTAAACGTTCTAAATGAAGTAACAATAATATCCATTACATAATAAACGTTAAATTCCTTTACATAAAACCAGTACAATTTCCTTCTTAGCTTTTAATGCCATGTCTAGTAGCTTTGCACCAGTGTGCTTTCTGATAAATAAACAAAGAACAAAAGTAACTCTTATGCACTAAACTTTACAACAAATACTCTATTACCTAATAAACCCTTAGGTGTCATGCTGTCATCGTTCAATGTGTTTTGTGTGGAGGAAATGATGATCTGATACTTAACTGAAAATACTGATAATTTAAGTTTATTATATCTTTTAAATAAATCAGGTTCAGAGTTGATATTTACAACGTTTGTCATTTTAATGATGCTCTTCTATATGAAATATCGATCGTTAAGATCGACCAAAGCGTTCAGACTTTAGCATTCAGGTATTTGTTACTAAACTTGTTAATTTCGGTTTAACAGTAAAACCTAAACTATTATAGACATGATCAATATTCAACTTTTATTGGGATCACCATGAAAATTTATGGAGGATGGCAGATTAAAATTACTGTTGCTTCATTCCCTGCATTACTATAGAGTTAAATAGTTTTCATAAATGTTTCCCTTTATTGCCGATCTTAGGTCCGCCATATTTAAAACTGCTACATCTCCTTGCCCCTCCCCCCCCTCCCCCATGAACCATGGACCTTGCCGTTGGTGGGGAGGCTTGCGTGCCTCAGCGATACAGATAGCCGTACCGTAGGTACAACCACAACGGAGGGGTATCTGTTGAGAGGCCAGACAAACGTGTGGTTCCTGAAGAGGGGCAGCAGCCTTTTCAGTAGTTGCAGGGGCAACAGTCTGGATGATTGACTGATCTGGCCCTGTAACAATAACCAAAACTGCCTAGCTGTCCTGGTACTGGGAACTGCTGAAAGCAAGGGGAAACTACAGCCGTAATTTTTCCAGAGGGCATGCAGCTTTACTGTATGATTAAATGATGATGGCGTCCTCTTGGGTAAAATATTCCGGAGGTAAAATAGTCCGCCATTCGGATCTCCGGGCGGGGACTACTCAAGAGGATGTCGTTATCAGGAGAAAGAAAACTGGCGTTCTACGGATCGGAGCGTGGAATGTCAGATCCCTTAATCGGGCAGGTAGGTTAGAAAATTTAAAAAGGGAAATGGATAGGTTAAAGTTAGATATAGTGGGAATTAGTGAAGTTCGGTGGCAGGAGGAACAAGACTTCTGGTCAGGTGACTACAGGGTTATCAACACAAAGTCAAATAGGGGTAATGCAGGAGTAGGTTTAATAATGAGTAGGAAAATAGGAATGCGGGTAAGCTACTACAAACAGCATAGTGAACGCATTATTGTGGCCAAGATAGACACAAAGCCCATGCCTACTACAGTAGTACAAGTTTATATGCCAACTAGCTCTGCAGATGATGAAGAAATAGATGAAATGTATGACGAGATAAAAGAAATTATTCAGGTAGTGAAGGGAGACGAAAATTTAATAGTCATGGGCGACTGGAATTCGTCAGTAGGAAAAGGGAGAGAAGGAAACATAGTAGGTGAATATGGATTGGGGGGAAGGAATGAAAGAGGAAGCCGCCTTGTAGAATTTTGCACAGAGCATAACTTAATCATAGCTAACACTTGGTTCAAGAATCATGAAAGGAGGCTGTATACATGGAAGAAGCCTGGAGATACTGACAGGTTTCAGATAGATTATATAATGGTAAGACAGAGATTTAGGAACCAGGTTTTAAATTGTAAGACATTTCCAGGGGCAGATGTGGACTCTGACCACAATCTATTGGTTATGACCTGTAGATTAAAACTGAAGAAACTGCAAAAAGGTGGGAATTTAAGGAGATGGGACCTGGATAAACTGAAAGAGCCAGAGGTTGTACAGAGTTTCAGGGAGAGCATAAGGGAACAATTGACAGGAATGGGGGAAAGAAATACAGCAGAAGAGGAATGGGTAGCTTTGAGGGATGAAGTACTGAAGGCAGCAGAGGATCAAATAGGTAAAATGACGAGGGCTAGTAGAAATCCTTGGGTAACAGAAGAAATATTGAATTTAATTGATGAAAGGAGAAAATATAAAAATGCAGTAAATGAAGCAGGCAAAAAGGAGTACAAACGTCTCAAAAATGAGATAGACAAGAAGTGCAAAATGGCTAAGCAGGGATGGCTAGAGGACAAATGTAAGGATGTAGAGGCTTATCTCACTAGGGGTAAGATAGATACTGCCTACAGGAAAATTAAAGAGACCTTTGGAGATAAGAGAACCACTTGTATGAACATCAAGAGCTCAGATGGAAACCCAGTTCTAAGCAAAGAAGGGAAAGCAGAAAGGTGGAAGGAGTATATAGAGGGTCTATACAAGGGCGATGTACTTGAGGACAATATTATGGAAATGGAAGAGGATGTAGATGAAGATGATATGGGAGATACGATACTGCGTGAAGAGTTTGACAGAGCACTGAAAGACCTGAGTCGAAACAAGGCATCCGGAGTAGACAACATTCCATTGGAACTACTGACGGCCTTGGGAGAGCCAGTCCTGACAAAACTCTACCATCTGGTGAGCAAGATGTATGAAACAGGTGAAATACCCTCAGACTTCAAGAAGAATATAATAATTCCAATCCCAAAGAAAGCAGGTGTTGACAGATGTGAAAATTACCGGACAATCAGTTTAATAAGCCACAGCTGCAAAATACTAACACGAATTCTTTACAGACGATGGAAAAACTAGTAGAAGCCGGCCTCGGGGAAGATCAGTTTGGATTCCGTAGAAATACTGGAACACGTGAGGCAATACTGACCTTACGACTTATCTTAGAAGAAAGATTAAGGAAAGGCAAACCCACGTTTCTAGCATTTGTAGAATTAGAGAAAGCTTTTGACAATGTTGTCTGGAATACTCTCTTTCAAATTCTGAAGGTGGCAGGGATAAAAAACAGGGAGTGAAAGGCTATTTACAATTTGTACAGAAACCAGATGGCAGTTATAAGAGTCGAGGGACATGAAAGGGAAGCAGCGGTTGGGAAGGGAGTAAGACAGGATTGTAGCCTCTCCCCGATGTTATTCAATCTGTATATTGAGCAAGCAGTAAAGGAAACAAAAGAAGAATTCGGAGTAGGTATTAAAATCCATGGAGAAGAAATAAAAACTTTGAGGTTGGCCGATGACATTGTAATTCTGTCAGGGACAGCAAAGTACTTGGAAGAGCAGTTGAACGGAATGGATGGTGTCTTGAAGGGAGGATATAAGATGAACATCAACAAAAGCAAAACGAGGATAATGGAATGTAGTCGAATTAAGTCGGGTGATGTTGAGGGTATTAGATTAGGAAATGAGACACTTCAAGTAGTAAAGGAGTTTTGCTATTTGAGGAGCAAAATAACTGATGATGGTCGAAGTAGAGAGGATATAAAATGTAGACTGGCAATGGCAAGGAAAGCGTTTCTGAAGAAGAGAAATTTGTTAACATCGAGTATAGATTTAAGTGTCAGGAAGTCATTTGTGAAAGTATTTGTATGGAGTGTAGCGATGTATGGAAGTGAAACATGAACGGTAAATAGTTTGGACAAGAAGAGAATAGAAGCTTTCGAAATGTGGTGCTACAGAAGAATGCTGAAGATTAGATGGGTAGATCACATAACTTATGAGGAAGTATTGAATAGGATTGGGGAGAAGAGAAGTTTGTGGCACAACTTGACCTGAAGAAGGGATCGGTTGGTAGGACATGTTCTGAGGCATCAAGGGATCACCAATTTAGTATTGGAGGGCATCATGGAGGGTAAAAATCGTAGGGGGAGACCAAGAGATGAATACACTAAGCAGATTCAGAAGGATGTAGGTTGCAGTAGGTACTGGGAGATGAAGAAGCTTGCACATGATAGAGTAGCATGGAGAGCTGCATCAAACCAGTCTCAGGACTGAAGACCACAACAACAACATCTCCTTGGGCACAAAAGGCTTCTACTGGGTTTCCCTATAACGTAGGTTCTCGCCTGTCTCTCTCACACCGTACAGCGCTTAGACCTCAATAGACAATAGGCGCCTGTGAGTTTCCCCATCTCGTGGTGAACCTGCGCCCTGCCACGCGGTCCTGGACAACAGGGTTCGTTTCACAATTCCTGTAGGCTGACTCTTTCGGCCGCATATTTCAATGAGAGCGCAATGCTCATTAACTCACAGACTTTAAAACTATGGATTACTTATTTTTCGACTTATTATTTATGAATTTAGAGTAAAACGTAACCTCAGCAACCACACACTGAAACAGACTATAGTTGCAACTAAAAATGCTGCAGATGCTGCAAAATTAAATTCAAATACAAAGCCAGGAATAGGTCACAAAGTAAGCAAGCTTCTTGAGAAAGAAATGAATAAAGATAAATTTAGACCTAAATATACAATAAATCATACAAAAACTCTAAAATCCGCAAACAATAAATTGAAAAACAACTAATCCATAGTTTTATAGTCACTTCCTTGCTTAGGTGGGGTCGAGCTGCGCCTTGCATGAACCACATTTTGTTGAAATCACGATCACTTTGGATAATGAGGATGAAGTCATCTTCCAAAACCTTCCCGTGCTATTCGCTAGTCACCGTGCCATCAAGGAATATCGCACCCATTATTCCGTGACTGGACACTGCACACTACATAGGCACCCACTGATGGTGAAGAGACTTCTCGATCACGAAATGCGGATTCTCACTCCCCTAAATGCGCCAATTTTGCTTATTGACAAACTCATCCAAATCAAAGTGGACTTCGTCGCTAAACCAAACCATGCATGTGCAACTAATTCCCATCATCCACCGCGACCAACAGTGCAGTATTACCGTCCTAACGCAAACCGTTCAGAAATTATGACGATTTTATTTCATATAGTTCAAAGTCATGGGATACCACCAAATATCGGACCTCCTTTTGCCCGGCGTAACGCAGCTACGCGTCGTGGCGTGGACTCAAAAAGTCGTTGGAAGTCCCCTGCAGAAATATTGAGCCCTGCTGCTCTGTAGCCGTCCATAACTGCGAAAGTATTGCCGCTGCAGGAGTATTTTGGGGACCGATGTTGGCTCTGGGGTACCCAGACGCCACTGGCATGGCCCTTGATTGGCCGCCATATTCTCCGGATCTGAACACATGCGACTCCTTTTTGTGGGGCTATATTAAAGACAAGCTGTACAGCAACAATCCTAAAACCATTGCTGAGCTGAAAAGAGCCACTGAGGAGGTCACCGGCAACATCGATTTTCCGGCGCTTTGGCAGGTCAGCATTTCGCTATTTGTCTCCGCCAGGCATATCGAAGATGTCATAACCTAAATCCGAATATCTGTAATGACATTTTCACGTTGAATAAAGTGTGTGCTCGCCGTATTTTGTAACTAATTTACGCTTTTTTTCGTATAGTTCAGTAATTATCACTCTGTATCACCCCAGTGTAGTGTATACATTGTGATACGAATGATTAGTTATTTTGTTAGTGCTTTTGCGTACATTTGAAAGGTGGCTACACTGAGCCACAGCGCCAGAGATCGCGCCAGAGAGTTTTGTTTCGCCGCCTCCACTGGCAGTGATTATTGAGATGTGGCGGTGGGCAGTGCTTGTCGAGAGGTCGTGGTGGAGAGTGCTTGTCGAGATGTTGTAGTAGGGAGTGCTTGTTCCATGTTTTATGCAGTTGTTTGATGGGCTAGACAGCAGATGTTGTTCTAACGGAGATATTGTAATGATCAGAGTGCTTTTCGTCAATATATATGAAGGTAACAAATTCCCTGTTTTTTTTCTTTTTATTATTTCAGTGTCTTAAATAATGCGTCATTACAGGTTCAGTCAACAAAGCATCTGGCTCGTGTTCTTGTATTAGAGCGTGATTCTGCTTTCCTTACGCAATTATAGTATTTCTATTTTTTAATTACTTCAGTATAAATGATATTTAAAATTTCTTGTCTTATTGAAGAAGAACCGTGCCAGATGTGTACGTTGAACCACACTTCCACACACAGAACAGCTACACTTGTGCATTGTTGGCTTCGTGGGTTTTATAGTTGCTGGGGACTTAATTAATTGATTGTATTAACGGAAATTTTCATTTCATTCTTTGTTGTTGTTCTATGCAGTCAGATTGCGTACAAATACTAATCAGGGCCAACCGTTTACGAGACTTCGTAATCGGACATACAGCTACTAAAAATTAAAATTATTTTCATTACGATAAATAAGCCCCCATGCACGTGGCGACCGCTGCTTCGGATCGTCTCTTGGAATTCTTCTGATTGTAAAAATAGTAGACAGTAGTATTGTTGTAGTAATTTGTAGTTTAGTAATTGCAGTCTATATTGCATGTGTAGATTTGGTAATTGGGATGCTTCTAATGGTATTTTGCAAAATTTAATTTCTGTTGTCTTGTCTATGGGTTTGACAATTTAGTGCAATTATTTCAATTGTTCGATTAATCGTGTTTGAGGGAAACATTTCGTGTGAATGGTATTGTTGGAGATAAAGAGTCATTGTGTGTAATTTTCGTACAGTGACGAGTTTTGTATGTTTTGTAAATGATTACGCGATCGATGAAAAAGGCAAAAATGATGGATAGTCAGAATGGTGAAATTGTTGACATGGCGAACTCGCCAACACAGGAGAACAGTATGTTGAATAATGAAGTGGAAAACAATTTAATAAGTCGGGAAAATAGTCCGGAACCATTTCAAATTTTTCTCCATCACAGAATCCGAGATTAACGACAGACGATTCTGGAATAGTATCGAACACAGATAGCTTTATGGCTATGCAGAAGGAAGTTAGTTTTGCGGGAAATGTTAGGGGCGAAAAGAATTTTGAACCATTTAATATGGAGCAGTTGATGGGTGCAATATTAAATTTGGGATCTCGGTTAGACTCACAAATGGGAACAATGGAAACACGGTTAGGTACTGAATTTAAAACAGAGATGGGAACTTTGGCAACACGGTTAGACTCAGTGGGATCACAAATAGGAACAATTAAAACTGAGATAGGAACAATTAAAACTGAGATGGGAACAATGGAAACACGGTTAGACTCACGAATAGGGACATGTTTCAAAAATATGAAAGATGAATTAAAGTAAGAAATTAGAGAAGAAGTACAACCGATTTTGAATTCTCACAATAATAGATTAATTGCAGTAGAGATTAGACAAAGGGAACAGGATAGAGAACAGGAAGAAAGAGATCGCGTGATAGTACAGAAATTTTCAGAGTTAAATTTACAACTTGCACACGATAAGGAAGAAATATTTGAGAGAATCGAGGAATCCGTACCAAATGACAGATTAAATAACCTAACACAACAATATGAACAGTTAACTACCAAATGTGTCAATACTGAAACCCGAGTCGCGACACTTACAGAAGACGTAAATAAACAGAAAGAAAAAATAGGTGACTTATCGGAAAGAGTTGAGGAGATTTCAGATAAATTGACAAAACTTAGTTTACATGGGGACAGAGATTCGGATGATACAGCTCCGTTACCATTTGCAGAAACCGAAGAGTACCAGAACATAAATAAGCATGTTGAAAATCAGGCAAAATTTAATGAACGCGTGAAAAGGGAATTTGAGGCATTACAAAAGCAAGTCAAACAAATTGAAGGCGAAATCGCAGGCAAAGACAGCAGAAGAAATTTAGAATCACAGATAGCAGAGGGGTTTGAAGAAAGTAATTTGTTTCATTTACGGGATGCAACAAGAGAACGCCAGGCGCGCGAACTTGACAATAATCAACATTGGGACTGGGACAGACGCGGTAGGTCTTTGTCGCCACGAGGCGAAAACTTTGACTATAAACACTTTTTGACTGTTCGGAAATTTAAGATCTTCCGCAATTCTAAGAATGACATACATCCACGTGCATGGGGGCTTATTTATCGTAATGAAAATAATTTTAATTTTTAATAGCTGTATGTCCGATTACGAAGTCTCGTAAACGGTTGGCCCTGATTAGTATTTGTACGCAATCTGACTGCATAGAACAACAACAAAGAATGAAATGAAAATTTCCGTTAATACAATCAATTAATTAAGTCCCCAGCAACTATAAAACCTACGAAGCCAACAATGCACAAGTGTAGCTGTTCTGTGTGTGGAAGTGTGGTTCAACGTACACATCTGGCACGGTTCTTCTTCAATAAGACAAGAAATTTTAAATATCATTTATACTGAAGTAATTAAAAAATAGAAATACTATAATTGCGTAAGGAAAGCAGAATCACGCTCTAATACAAGAACACGAGCCAGATGCTTTGTTGACTGAACCTGTAATGACGCATTATTTAAGACACTGAAATAATAAAAAGAAAAAAACAGGGAATTTGTTACCTTCATATATATTGACGAAAAGCACTCTGATCATTACAATATCTCCGTTAGAACAACATCTGCTGTCTAGCCCATCAAACAACTGCATAAAACATGGAACAAGCACTCCCTACTACAACATCTCGACAAGCACTCTCCACCACGACCTCTCGACAAGCACTGCCCACCGCAACTTCTCAATAATCACTGCCAGTGGAGGCGGCGAAACAAAACTCTCTGGCGCGATCTCTGGCGCTGTGGCTCAGTGTAGCCACCTTTCACATTGTTGTTGGTAATTTCGTGGCCTGGCACACAGAGCACAGCAGCAATTACATCACATCTTAATACGTTCACACTCATTTGCTACAACAGTCCAAAGAGTCTTCAAAGCTGAGATAAACTAGTTTGTACTGCTAAAAGTGCACTATACGGTTACGATGGAACATTCGTTTCTTCATCTATTTATGTCATGGCAAATATTAGGTTAGTAGTTGGGTAAACACCACTTTTCTTTCGGTGAAATAAGCATTCAACATTGGAGAAGTTTTTAATGAAGTTAATATTACTACTTTCAAGTCTATGACTTAGTAACACGTATCCATGTCCTGAAAATGCCATGAATGTATATTTTCAATTCTTCAGTCTGCTACCTAATCTGAGTGGTCAGCACTTCTTACTGCCATGCAGTGAGCCCAGGTTCGATTCCCGGCCGGGTCGGAGATTTTCTCCGCTCGAGGACTGAGTGCTCTGCTGTCCGCATCATCATTTAATCATCATCGACAAGCAAGTCACCTAATGTGGCGTCAACTGGAAAGACTTGCAATTCGGCGGCCAAAGTTCTCCAGGTGGCCACTTCTACCCATCAGTGTCCTACGATCATTCATTCCATTTCTTCATATAAGTCGATCTGATATCCTGTGTCCGTTTTATGTGGGTGGCTATTGCTGGTTTATTATTAAAAATTATCTTTATCAACCACTCACCTAATATTTGTTATGACACAAATACATTTAGTTATAAATGTTTCATCTTCACTGTACACTACTGTTTTAGCAACAGAAACTAGTTTACCTTAGCCATTAAGACTCTTTGCATTGATATAAATAAATGATTGTGAAAGCTTTAAGTTGTGATGTACTTGCTTCTGTACTCCGTGTACTAGACAACGATATTAGCAACAAAAATGTAGGGAAATACAGCAACAAAATGACTAATCAACTAATCATGCTAACCACATAATCTTCACACTATAACATAATTATCTTCTTGAACAGGCGTCTCTTTCGACACATAAACTCAGTCGCACACACAGCGATGAAAACTAACATCACTTCACATTAATCACAAAGTGAAAGTATCTTAAAATCACCTAATGATGGTAGCATGCTGCCGAGATGCGGCCGGCCGGTGTTGCGGAGCGGTTCTAGGCGCTACAGTCTGGAACCGTGTGACCGCTATGGTCGCAGGTTCGAATCCTGCCTCCGGCATGGGTGTGTGTGATGTCCTTAGGTTAGTTAGGTTTAAGTAGTTCTAAGTTGTAGGGGACTGATGACCTCAGAAGTTAAGTCCCATAGTGCTCAGAGCGATTTGATTTGCCGAGATGCATAGTGCTAAAAATGTATTAATAACGAGTGACTGTTGCAGTATGTATTATTTCACAAAAATCTTACAATATAGTCGCAACCACATAACGTGGATAAATTCAAGCATAATATTCACGTTGGAGCTGGAAGCTCGTGTTCACATTTTTCCGTGTTTGCCAATTAAATTTAGCTTTTGAAGCTCCTCCTTCTGCAGAACACAATGCATTTTTTTTTTTTTTTCAGTTTACGCAAACACTTTTGGATACCTTTGTCTGGTATCGTCCGGAGATCGCAGTGCCACACCAAAGTCGTCAATGCGAGTCGGTACTATAGGGTACTTAGATCTATAGAGTGAGTGTTGTGCACTTTCTCAACATCAAGCTGGACTAGTCGCGTGATTTAGGTACGAAGCTGCTTGTTTACAATTTGCAGTAATAGCGAAGTTGAAAATTACACATATTCACCTTGTTTCACATAGGTATCTGCACGTTTGAGTTTCAGTAACAGCTATGTTGTCAGTAACAGCTATGGTACAGTGTTGTCGTTGCTACGGATGTAAAGATAAGTATGTGAAAGGAGGACCAGTTGCTTTTCATAGTCACATACAATAAATGCATAATTGTCAATGTCAAATTGATACGAGGCACTTTGCAAGTTGAAAAATATCGAGACACGATATTATTTTAGTCTTATATTGTAGCGATAATTTCTGCGATTTTTTGGCCAGGTGTTTACGATAAATTCGCAAGTGTGTCTGACTATACTGCCAGTGTATACACATTGGTGTTACGTTCATAGACAGATAAAATTTATACATGACAGTCTGATCAATTTTCTCCAATTTACGCAGGTTCTCAAACCCCTGTGCGTATCTGCGTACTTTTGCATGAGATTGTTTCATATACAGTGCCACTGTAACGTAATAAGTTAGAACGGATTCGACAATATGAATCACTGCAATAGAAAATCTAACAAAAATATTATTGGCTGTCACTTATTTTATTAATTCAAAATACGAGCATTGATCTCGTATTTTTTATATAGCTCAGCCACTTTGGTTACACGTTTGTAATTTGTAAATTATTGTTTATCCTAGAAAAACTCACAGGAAACCAATGGATAATGTGTATTGATGAAAGTATGAAAAATCCGTTTGATGATGAATTGTAAAAAGTTCGAAACCGGTAAAGGTACTTTTGAATAATGAAATGAAATGTCGTGTGGCTAGGGCCTCCCGTCGGGTAGACCGTTCGCCTGGTGCAGGTCTTTCGAGTTGACGCCACTTAGGCGACCTGCGCGTCGATGGGGATGAAATGATGATGATTAGGACAACACAACACCCAGTCCCTGAGCGGAGAAAATCTCGGACCCAGCCGGGAATCGAACCCGGGACCTTAGCATTGACATTCCGCCACGCTGACCACTCAGCTACCGGGGCCGGACAAAGTAACCTAAAGCCTATTTTTGGCTGGTTGTTGTACACATCAACATTTGTAAAAATTTATTAATTAGCATTTTACCCTCAGGAGAGATGTGTTATGACCGTCAGGTGTCACTGTGGAAGCTCATGGAAGGTGGAAGTTATTCTTCCAACAGGTGGAGGTTTCGCAGTTGCCGTACCCTGCTAGGGAATTGGTAGTGTGTGAAATTCTGATTCGAGTCAGAAAATCTTTAAAGAAATAGTATGGATGTGTATGCAAGGACTGATTGTACAAAAGTGTGGAACAACAGGAAGTAAGAAGAGATTCCATTTACGACAGAACTGCATTATTATCTCAGAAAACGGCCCAGAATTTAAATCGTGGCAATGGAAAGAGATGTTCAAGAAACACAAGATATGATTAGTATTCAAATCAACATACCAGATCAAAAGAAATATCCCACGCAGGTGGGAGTATTAACATCCTAATGTTAACTGCCAAATGATTCACAACAACAGGCCAGAGTTTGAAACGGTCCTGAAAAACAGTAAAATACTAGATACAGAAAGCTGGTTGAAGCCTGAAATTGATAGCAGTGAGATTTTTGGAGAAAATTTAAGTGTATAGCTAAACAATATACAGACGGTGGGAAACGTCGCAGTAGACAAGGAACTCAGATCCACCGAGGTAGAAATTGGAGCTTTACGTGAGATTGTTTGGACAAGTCTCAGCATCAGGGGTGGGCATAAAACGATAGCTGGATTCTTTTATCGCCCACGAGACTCATCTCCTGATGTAACTGGAAACTTGTACGTAAGTTCCCCAGCCATACTGTAATCATCGGTGCAGACCTTAATCATCCAACAATAAACTGGGAAAATTACAGTTTTGTTAGTGGTGGGCATGATAAGACGTGCTGTGAAACACTACTAAGTACCTTCTCTGAAAATTACCTAAAACAAACAGTTTGGAACACCACTCATGATTGAAATATATTGGATCGAATGGCAAC
Source organism: Schistocerca nitens (assembly GCF_023898315.1). Lineage (NCBI taxonomy): Eukaryota > Metazoa > Arthropoda > Insecta > Orthoptera > Acrididae > Schistocerca > Schistocerca nitens. Next base: position 507,490,626 of record NC_064618.1, on the reverse strand, counting down.
GAATGGACCTGATCTCTTCGACAGTGTCCACACGGAAACCGGTTGGTTATCAGTGATCATGATGTGGCTGTGATTACCAAAGTACAAAGGATAACTAAAACAAGCAGAAAGATATATATGTGTAGTACTTTAGATAAAAATCAATTGTTTCATACCTCAGTGAGGAACTTCCAACTTTCAGTATAGGACAGGAGCACGTAGAGGAACTATGGCCCAAGTTTAAAAGAATAAGTGACCATGCACTGGATAGATACAGTAGAACAGTTCGTAACCGGAGGGACCCATGATGTACAGTCAGTGCAAAGAAACTTCTAAAGAAACAGAGATTATTGCGTATTAGGTGTAAAACAAAGCACAGGGCTATAGATAGAGAGATACTGAATGAAACGTGTTTGGCCCTCGAAAGAGTATTACATGAAGACTTCAGTGACAACCACAGTAGAATATTGTCAAATGATCTTTCAAAAACCCCTAAGAAATTCTGGTCGTATGTAAAGGCTGTTAGTGGCGCCAAAGGTAGCGTCCAATCCTCATACCACTGAAAAGATGAGCGAAGTAAGTATTAGTGACAGTGGTGCTTTGAAACAGCTGAAATCGTTAAAATTGAACAAAGCTGCAGGGCCCGATGGTATCCCTACCAGATTCAATGAATTTGCTGCTGAGATAGCCCTTCTTCTCACTATAGTCTATCGTAGATCCCCCAAACAAAATACCGTGCCCAGTTCTTGGAAAAAAGCACAGCTCGCACCGGTCTGCAAGGGAGGTAGTACAAGTGATCCACAGAACAACCGTCCCACTGCCTTGACATCGATTTGTTGTAGAATCTTAGAACGTATTCTGAGATCAAACATAACGAGATATATTGAACCGAATGATCTCCTCTATGCCAATGGATTCCGAAAACATCCATCATGCAGAACCCAACTCGTATTTTTCTCATATGATATACCGAAAGCATTCCATCACTGCAGGCTTTTAGATGCAGTATTACTTGATTGGAGAAAATCATTTACCATAACTCAGTACCATACCTACGTTTATTGTCAAAGGTAAGAACATATTGGGTATCGAGTGAAATTTGTGACTGGACTGAGGAGAACGCAACATACTATCTTGGATGGAGATTCATTGTCAGATGTAGAAGTAACTTCGGATGTGCCCCAGGGAAGTGTGTTGGATCCCTTGCTTTTCACGTTGTATATTAATGACTTTGCAAACGATAGTAAGAGTAACCAAAGGTTTTTTGCAGATGATGGAGTCCTCTATAATGAAATACTGTCTGAAAGAAGCTGCATAAATATTCAGTCAGATCTTGATGAGATTTCAAGGTGGTGCGAAGATTGACAACTCACTTTAAATGTTCAAAAATGAAAAGCTGTGTATTTTACACAACGAAAAAACATGATATCGTATGACTATAATATTAATGAGCCAATGTTTGAATCGGCTAACTCCTACAAATACCTGGGTGTAACACTTCGTAGGGATGTTTAATGGAATGATCATATAGGCTCAGTCGTGGATGAAGCCGGTTGTAGCTACAGTCTGCATGGGCGAGGACCTTGAACTCCTGTAGCAGCATCTGGTAAGTGATGAGACTCACCCTCCCTCACTCCAATGGGATCTTGTGCCTACACTCCCTTACGTGCCAGTGCCGTGCGACCTTTCTCATGAATGGCAGTACAAACGAGGCGTATGCTGTATGACATATGCAAATATCGCTCTGCTAGGTAATGACAGAATAGTCTCTTCCAGAGTGAATAAATTTTGTTGTTTCTTCGTTTTCACAGGGCAGAATTTGTTACAATTTAACTGATGCTTGTATATAAGAGATGTGGTGATTGGACCTAATAATTTATACTTGAACTCTTACATCCCTATACCTGCATGCAACACAAACATACACTCCTGGAAATGGAAAAAAGAACACATTGACACCGGTGTGTCAGACCAACCATACTTGCTCCGGACACTGCGAGAGGGCTGTACAAGCAATGATCACACGCACGGCACAGCGGACACACCAGGAACCGCGGTGTTGGCCGTCGAATGGCGCTAGCTGCGCAGCATTTGTGCACCGCCGCCGTCAGTGTCAGCCAGTTTGCCGTGGCATACGGAGCTCCATCGCAGTCTTTAACACTGGTAGCATGCCGCGACAGCGTGGACGTGAACCGTATGTGCAGTTGACGGACTTTGAGCGAGGGCGTATAGTGGGCATGCGGGAGGCCGGGTGGACGTACCGCCGAATTGCTCAACACGTGGGGCGTGAGGTCTCCACAGTACATCGATGTTGTCGCCAGTGGTCGGCGGAAGGTGCACGTGCCCGTCGACCTGCGACCGGACCGCAGCGACGCACGGATGCACGCCAAGACCGTAGGATCCTACGCAGTGCCGTAGGGGACCGCACCGCCACTTCCCAGCAAATTAGGGACACTGTTGCTCCTGGGGTATCGGCGAGGACCATTCGCAACCGTCTCCATGAAGCTGGGCTACGGTCCCGCACACCGTTAGGCCGTCTTCCGCTCACGCCCCAACATCGTGCAGCCCGCCTCCAGTGGTGTCGCGACAGGCGTGAATGGAGGGACGAATGGAGACGTGTCGTCTTCAGCGATGAGAGTCGCTTCTGCCTTGGTGCCAATGATGGTCGTATGCGTGTTTGGCGCCGTGCAGGTGAGCGCCACAATCAGGACTGCATACGACCGAGGCACACAGGGCCAACACCCGGCATCATGGTGTGGGGAGCGATCTCCTACACTGGCCGTACACCACTGGTGATCGTCGAGGGGACACTGAATAGTGCACGGTACATCCAAACCGTCATCGAACCCATCGTTCTACCATTCCTAGACCGGCAAGGGAACTTGCTGTTCCAACAGGACAAAGAACGTCCGTATGTATCCCGTGCCACCCAACGTGCTCTAGAAGGTGTAAGTCAACTACCCTGGCCAGCAAGATCTCCGGATCTGTCCCCCATTGAGCATGTTTGGGACTGGACGAAGCGTCGTCTCACGCGGTCTGCACGTCCAGCACGAACGCTGGTCCAACTGAGGCGCCAGGTGGAAATGGCATGGCAAGCCGTTCCACAGGACTACATCCAGCATCTCTACGATCGTCGCCATGGGAGAATAGCAGCCTGCATTGCTGCGAAAGGTGGATATACACTGTACTAGTGCCGACATTGTACATGCTCTGTTGCCTGTGTCTATGTGCCTGTGGTTCTGTCAGTGTGATCATGTGATGTATCTGACCCCAGGAATGTGTCAATAAAGTTTCCCCTTCCTAGGACAATGAATTCACGGTGTTCTTATTTCAATTTCCAGGAGTGTACATAAATGTGCACATACAGACCAATGTTACAGGGTATTCCATATGGATAAGAAAAATTTTGAATGATGATCAGCCACTCATTCAAGTTGGTTTATTGGGAACTATGTAACACCCGGAACAGAACAGATTTTTTTGTCTGAGGAAGTACAAATACAGTGACATACCCTTGGTGGAATACATGAAATGTCGCAAACAGTCATATGCATATGTCGTTTTAGTGTTTCAGTAGCAATATATAATATATACAAGTGTACACTTTGCTACAATAAAACTTTTGAGGGCTGTTTCCATGTTGTAACAAGTAGTACTGTGTAAAATGCAAGAAGGAGTCTCCAGAGAAAGACGAGTTTCACATGTTCATGTAATTAAAATTTTCTAATGTTAGAAGTTATCTTAAGCTGCATACGTATAAAGAGTCAAAGAAACTAGTACACCTGCCTAATATCGTGAAGGGCCCCCACGAGCACGCAGAAGTGCCGTAATACGACGAGGCATCGACCTGACTAACGTCTGAAGTCTAGGGGGGAACTGACACCATAAATCCTGCAGGCCTGTCCATAAATACGTAAGAGTACGAAGGGTTGGAAATCTCTTCCGAACAGCATGTTGCAAGGCATTCCAGATATGCTCAAAATATTCGTTTCCGTGGAGTTTGGTGGCCAGCGGAAGTGTTTAAACTCAGAATAGTGTTCCTGGAGCCACTGTGGAAGTGAGGCGTGCCGCATTGTCCTGATGGAACTGCCCAAGTCCGTCAGAATGCACAATGGACATGAATGGATGCAGGTGATCAGACAGAATGCTTACGTACTGTTGTGTACATAGTTCCGCGTAGTCAGCGCGTACACAACTTTCCCAGTAGAGCGCGACCCGCTAAGCACAACAGCGCAGGCACAGTGCTCGTCCGTCTCCGCACTACGAGATGGCGCTGTCTTAGAGACGGACAAAATTCTGCTTCCGCTGATCCGCGTATTAATATGTAATGCAGCCAATGAGATTGCTGCTAACGTAGAACCTTTTCTCCTAGCAGATCACACTCGCGCAGTGATACATGAAAGGGCGAGGTATTATAATGAGTGTACAGATCTCCGATTAGTCAGTCTGCATTTGTCTGCAACAGTCTGTACGAATTCTACATTTGTCTGTACCAGTCTATAGTCAAGTTTCAGTCTGCGCCCAATAAGATTACCATATTCCTGTACATAGCCATGAAGATAAATGTATAGACACTTTTGTCAAGTATCAGAGATATATGTGGGAATAAGATTAACGTACCAATACAAAAGGAACTTCAGACTGTCAATTGTAAATAGCATCCAGAACCAAGTTAAGTAATTTTTATGCTTGTTATTATGTTAATCAATGTGTGTGAAAATTAATCAATTTCTGTTTAAAGTTGGTCACCGTCAATCTGCTACTCTAAGCGTGCAAGTGACATTTCTATCGTCTGACCACGAGACATATTGCTGACACTCGCCTACTTCGTTAGAGCGAAAAGTCAAATAACCTGATGGTGTGTGTACCGAAGGTCTTACACTACGCACACCACACGTACATATCACCTGTCAGAGTCGTATCTATACATATCAAGGGCCCTATACACTGATGGGAAAAAAATTGCAAGAAGTAGTGCGACATAAACGAAATTTGGTAGATACGTATCCAGTGCTGAAAGATGATATCGATTCATATTTCCCGCCAATCTCATAAGAGTGCCCTTGGGAACTCCACTATGAGAATGCGAATCAGATTTCCTTTAAATACATGCTGTAACGGTCGTTCAATGGTTCAAATGGCTCTGAGTACTATGGGACTTAACATCTGAAGTCATCAGTCCCCTAGAGCTTAGAACTACTTAAACCTAACTAACCTAAGGACATCACACACATCCACGCCCGAGGCAGGATTCGAACCTGCAACCGTAGCAGTCGCGCGGCTCCGGACTGAAACGCCTAGAACTGCTCGGCCACCGCGGCCGGCCGTAACGGTCATCAGAGCTAGTTCCCATTGAGACTGCACATGGTAAGTTGATGTTAGTCAAGAATGCCTTTAAGGAGACGAGACCCCATTATTAACACCTCGCTGAGTTTGGTAGAGGTCATACAATACCATTACGAGAAGTTGAATGTACCCTTTGCAATACTGCAGAAAGACTTCCTAGGAATGTAGCCACTGTACATTCTTTCTGGCAGCAGTGGTCACAGGAATGTGTGGTCGCTAGAAGACTGGGCTCTGGATGACCACATGGCATTACCAAGAGGGAAGACCATCATTTTTGGCGTATGGCTCTGGTGTTTTGCATCTGCAGCAGCACTTTGAGCAGCAGTTGGCACCACAGTAACCCATCGAACTGTTACAAATCGGTTACTTCAAGAACGCACATTGCAGTTACCCCAAATCACCGTCATTTGCGTTTTGGTGGTGTCAAGAGGTCAAGAGAGAGCTCATTGGAGGGCAGGGTAGAGGTCTGTAGTGTTTTCTGATAAAAGATGGTTCTGTCTTGGTGACAGTGACGACCGTGTTTTGGTTAGAAGGAAATCAGGTGAGGGTCTGCAAACAACCTGTCTGCATGCAGTACACAATGGACCTACTTGTAGAGTTGTGGTCTGGGGTGCTATTTCGTACGACAGAAGGAGCACACACCCTGACTGCGAAATTGTACGTCGATCTGGTGACTCGACCTGTTGTGCTGTCATTCATGGACAGCATTGCAGGTGGTGTTTTCCAGCAGGATAACGCTCGGCTACATACCTCTGGTGTAACCGATCATGCTTTGCATGGTGTCGACATGCTGCCCTGGCCAGCACTATCACCAGATCTGTCTCCAGGCGAGCACATATGGGACACAGGGACGACAACTCCAGGATCATCCAAAACCAGCATTAACCATCCCAGTATTGACTAACCAAGTGCAACAAGCATGGAACTCCATCCCAGAAACTGATATCCGGTGCCTGTGCTGTACAATGCATGCACAAATGCGCGCTTACATTCAACATTCTAGTGGTTACACCGGTTGTTAACGTACCAACATTTTACATATGACTGGCTTGTCTCATGCTTACATTAACCTCTAATATTGCAATCTTAATCACTTAAATAGATTACCTAGATAAATGTGTTCCCGAAATTTCATTACTCTACACTAATTATTTTTTAGTGTTGCTATTTTTTATGTCAGTGTATTTTCCATTGTGTATATTTAGTTTTTTTTTCATTTTGGGAAGGATAAAATTGGTATGCTTTCATTCGAATACAATGCAGTCTTGGTAGACAGTACAAATCTATGGTAGGATGAGGAGCCATTAACCTTGATAAAATTTTCCTTTGGAAATACCACACTAGCTATTATTCAGCGCCACCTCCTGTGCAAAATTTTCATTGTGAGGAGGGAGTTACAAGAGGTGGACAGCCTGAACAGCTAGGCAAATCTCACCCTTGAATAAAAATAGGAAAGATACAGATGCTAATGAGAGACATAATGTAGAAAATATACACAGAATCACTTGGTTATACCAGCAGTTATTGCAGAGGTAGTACTAACCATGTATACATGCCTTTATTTACTAGAGCTGATTGTGGAGGCTCAAAAAGATGGACACTCGACCATTCAGGATAGACGTTAATGAAACAGAATGGTGATGATGCAATGGACACTTCCTCAGGACCTCTTGGGACCCCTGCAGCAGCGTCATTTAGAGCACAGCTGTGTAGCACGGCAACGAGAAAGCAGTCAGGCGACCTTCGTTCAGGTGACTGGAGTGGTGCCAGAAATGGCACTGTCCAACATAGGACAATGCGACCAGATGGGTCTACAGCGATAAAAATACGAAGCCCAACTGTTTCCGCAAGCCCAGTCTGCAGATAACATACATGATTGCAGGTGGATGTGAAAAATGTGGCAGTGGTGTGAAGGAATTCAGAGAAACGTTCTTCCGCCTTAAACGAATACCGGCTATGAAGGAGGATAACATCTTAGGAAGTTGACCATAAAATACTGTAAGCTGGGACAGTATAAGGGTACAGGTGACTAGCCCAGGCAATGCCAAAAGAACAGGACTTAGTTTATCCTTTTGCGTTCCCAAGGTGACGAAATTCCATCGGTAAGAACAAAACGACTTGTTGCTGGGGGATCTTTTAGAGTAGAAAAACAGCTAAAGAAGTCAACTGGAGGAGAAGTTAATATAGAGCTGAAGACGGGAGGAAGAGATAAATTTTATAGCACTGGTGGATATTTACATTAAAGAGAGAGATTGGATTGAAGTTGGAAGAGTCGCAAAAAAGTTGGGAACGGCATGGTCCACAGATCTTCAAGGCAGGCAGTCGGGACTCTGAGTTTAGTTATTCAGGACTCGGTTCTAGAGCTAGGAACAGTGCGGCACATGCTCGTGGGGATGAACAGTATGAGTAAGAACACATTGCAGTAGCGCCTAGCGCGGGATAGACTGGTGTAACGATCCTTTGGTTTGATGCAAAGTGAAGGCCTCCGCAAGGGTCGCCCTGCCCCAACAGTAACATTATCTTCAGTCACTGTCAGTTCAATGCCACACAATCACTGCTCACCTACCATACACCTTTGCGTGTCTCTGAATGATAGATCGCGGCACCTCCTCCTTAATATGCTTATTCGTCACTAAACCATGCCAAACGAAGTGATAAGTATTTATCTGAATTTTTGTCTAGTACCTGATATGCGATTATGTAGCAAAATTATTAACCCTTGCAAACCATAGTCTTGTTGTTGTTGTGGTCTTCAGTCCTGAGACTGGTTTGATGCAGCTCTCCATGCTACTCTATCCTGTGCAAGCTTCTTCATCTCCCAGTACCTACTGCAACCTATATCCTTCTGGATCTCCTTAGTGTATTCATCTCTTGGTCTCCCTCTACGATTTTTACCCTCCACGCTGCCCTCCACTGCTAAATTTGTGATCCCTTGATGCCTCAAAACATGTCCTACCAACCGATCCCTTCTTCTAGTCAAGTTGTTCCACAAACTTCTCTTCTCCCCAATCCTATTCAATACCTCTTCATTAGTTACGTGATCTACCCACCTTATCTTCAGCATTCTTCTGTAGCACCACATTTCGAAAGCTTCTATTCTCTTCGTGTCCAAACTAGTTATCGTCCATGTTTCACTTCCATACATGGCTACACTCCATACAAATACTTTCAGAAACGACTTCCTGACACATAAATCTATACTCGATGTTAACAAATTTCTCTTCTTCAGAAACGATTTCCTTGCCATTGCCAGTCTACATTTTATTTCCTCTCTACTTCGACCATCATCAGTTATTTTACTCCCTAAATAGCAAAACTCCTGTACTACTTTAAGTGTCTCATTTCCTAATCTAATTCCCTCAGCATCACCCGATTTAATTTGACTACATTCCAGTATCCTCGTTTTGTTTTGTTGATGTTCATCTTATATCCTCCTTTCAAGACACTGTTCATTCCGTTCAACTGCTCTTCCAAATACTTTGCTGTCTCTGACAGAATTACAATGTCATCGGCGAACCTCAAAGTTTTTACTTCTTCTCCATGAATTTTAATACCTACTCCGAATTTTTCTTTTGTTTCCTTAACTGCTTGCTCTATATACAGATTGAATAACATCGGGGACAGGCTACAACCCTGTCTCACTCCTTTCCCAACCACTGCTTCCCTTTCATGCCCCTCGACTCTTATAACTGCCATCTGGTTTCTGTACAAATTGTAAATAGCCTTTCGCTCCCTGTATTTTACCCCTGCCACCTTCAGAATTTGAAAGAGAGTATTCCATTGTCAAAAGCTTTCTCTAAGTCTACAAATGCTAGAAACGTAGGTTTGCCTTTTCTTAATCTTTCTTCTAAGATAAGTCGTAGGGTCAGTATTGCCTCACGTGTTCCAACATTTCTACAGAATCCAAACTGATCTTCCCCGAGGTCCGCTTCTACCAGTTTTTCCATCCGTCTGTAAAGAATTCGCGTTAGTATTTTGCAGCTGTGACTTATTAAACTGATAGTTCGGTAATTTTCACATCTGTCAACACCTGCTTTCTTTGGGATTGGAATTATTATATTTTTCTTGAAGTCTGAGGGTATTTCGCCTATCTCATACAACTTGCTCACCAGATGGTAGAGTTTTGTCATGACTGGCTCTCCCAAGCCCATCAGTAGTTCTAATGGAATGTTGTCTATTCCCGGGGCCTTGTTTCGACTCAAGTCCTTCAGTGCTCTGTCAAACTCTTCACGCAGTATCGTATTTCCCATTTCATCTTCACCTACATCCTCTTCCATTTCCATAATATTGTCCTCAAGTACATCACCCTTGTATAAACCCTCTATATACTCCTTCCACCTTTCTGCTTTCCCTTCCTTGCTTAGAACTGGGTTGCCATCTGAGCTCTTGATATTCATACAAGTGGCTCTCTTCTCTCCAAAGGTCTCTTTAATTTTCCTGTAGGCAGTATCTATCTTACCCCAAGTGAGACAAGCCTCTACATCCTTACATTTGTCTTCTAGCCATCCCTGCTTAGCCATTTTGCACTTCCTGTCGATCTCATTTTTGAGACGTTTGTATTCCTTTTTGCCTGCTTCATTTACTGCATTTTTATATTTTCTCCTTTCATCAATTAAATTCAATATTTCTTCTGTTACCCAAGCATTTCTATTAGCCCTCGTCTTTTTACCTACTTGATCCTCTGCTGCCTTCACTACTTCATCCCTCAGAGCTACCCATTCTTCTTCTACTGTATTTCTTTCCCCCATTCCTGTCAATTGTTCCCTTATGCTCTCCCTGAAACTCTCTACAACCTCTGGTTCTTTCAGTTTATCCAGGTCCCATCTCCTTAATTTCCCACCTTTTTGCAGTTTCTTCAGTTTCAATCTGCAGTTCATAACCAATAGATTGTGGTCAGAATCCACATCTGCCCCTGGAAATGTCTTACAATTTAAAACCTGGTTCCTAAATCTCTGTCTTACCATTATATAATCTATCTGATACCTTTTAGTATCTCCAGGGTTCTTCCATGTATACAACCTTCTTTCATGATTCTTGAACCAAGTGTTAGCTATGATTAAGTTATGCTCTGTGCAAAATTCTACAAGGCGGCTTCCTCTTTCATTTCTTCCCCCCAATCCATATTCACCTACTATGTTTCCTTCTCTCCCTTTTCCTACTGACGCATTCCAGTTACCCATGACTATTAAATTTTCGTCTCTCTTCACTACCTGAATAATTTCTTTTATCTCGTCATACATTTCATCAATTTCTTCATCATCTGCAGAGTTAGTTGGCATATAAACTTGTTCTACTGTAGTAGGCATGGGCTTTGTGTCTATCTTGGCCACAATAATGCGTTCACTATGCTGTTTGTAGTAGCTTACCAGCACTCCTATTTTTTTATTCATTATTAAACCTACTCCTACATTACCCCTATTTGATTTTGTATTTATAACCCTGTAATCACCTGACAAAAAGTCTTGTTCCTCCTGCCACCGAACTTCACTAATTCCCACTATATCTAACTTTAACCTATCCATTTCCCTTTTTAAATTTTCTAACCTACCTGCCCGATTAATGGATCTGACATTCCACGCTCCGATCCGTAGAACGCCAGTTTTCTTTCTCCTGATAATGACGTCCTCTTGAGTAGTCCCCGCCCGGAGATCCGAATGGGGGACTATTTTACCTCCGGAATATTTTACCCAAGAGGACGCCATCATCATTTAATCATACAGTAAAGCTGCATGTCCTCGGGAAAAATTACAGCTGTAGTTTCCCCTTGCTTTCAGCCGTTCGCAGTACCAGCACAGCAAAGCCGTTTTGGTTAATGTTTCAAGGCCTGATCAGTCAATCATCCAGACTGTTTCCCCTGCAACTACTGAAAAGGCTGCTGCCCCTCTTCAGGGCCCGCATCTCGTGGTTGTGCGGTAGCGTTCTCGCTTCCCACGCCCGGGTTCCCGGGTACGATTCCCGGCGGGGTCAGGGATTTTCTCTGCCTCGTGATGGCTGGGTGTTGTGTGCTGTCCTTAGGTTAGTTAGGTTTAAGTAGTTCTAAGTTCTAGGGGACTTATGACCACAGCAGTTGAGTCCCATAGTGCTCAGAGCCATTTGACCAATTTTTGACCCTCTTCAGGAACCACACGTTTGTCTGGCCTCTCAACAGAAACCCCTCCGTTGTGGTTGCACCTATGGTACGGCCATCTGTATCGCTGAGGCACGCAAGCCTCCCCACCAACGGCAAGGTCCATGGTTCATGGGGGGGGGGGGGGAGGGGGACCATAGTCTTATTATTATAATAAATTCTAGATATGGTAATTGATGACTCTGATTCCTCAGCTATTAAATCCTATGTCATACTATAGATTTAGAGAAAAGTTAAAAAGACCACACTCAGGACACACCTCATCTTATTATCCATTGTGCAGCTTTATTAATTAGCATTGTAATTGGAGGAGAGATTTGTTATGGGGGCAGACCCACGAGATCCGACTGTGGAAACCCATCTGAGGCAGAAGTCACTCTGTCAATAGGTGGGCTTTTGCAATATTCGTTGGCTTGCAAACTCACAATCAGTCACGTTCCAACCTAACCTAGACGTCAGATTAAACTACAGATGAATCTTCAGCCACAACCAGATTTTTTAGTCTCACATTCGTTGCCTTCGCCAACCCATAATCAAACTATTGAGAGGTGGTATGCCAGTCTCTCACTTTAAGAAGATTGTCCATCAGATTAACGTTCTTGTTTTAGGTTACGCCGGCCGGTGTGGGCGAGCGGTTCTAGGCGCTTCAGTCTGGAACCCCGTTACCGCTACGGTCGCAGGTTCGAATCCTGCCTCGGGCATGGATGTGTGTGATGTCCTTAGGTTAGTTAGGTTTAAGTAGTTCTAAGTTCTAGGGGACTGATGACCACAGATGTTAAGTCCCATAGTGCTCAGAGCCATTTTTTTTTAGGTTACGATCTCACTGTTTCTCAGTACTAAATTTGCTACATGTGGTTAATACGAGGGCTATCCACAAAGTACATTACGTTTTGGGATTAAAAATAAATAAAGTATTGGAAAATTTTTTATTATATACTGATGAATGCCACACTTAAATACTACTTTTGTACATAGTTGCCGCTCAAATTAAGGCACTTACCGTAGCGATGGACGAGCTTGGAAATTCCTTCGTCGTAAAATTCGGCCGCCTGCGCCTTCAACCACGTGGTTACCTCTTCTCGAAGCTGTGCGTCGTCATCAAAACGCTGCATAGCCAACCACTTCTTCATTGCTGGGAATAAGTGGAAGTCGCTCGGTGCCAGGTCGGGACTGTACGGCGGATGAGGAAACAACTCCCACTTAAAAGATTTGAGAACTTCACGAGTGGCATTTGCCGTGTGGGCCCGGGCGTTGTCGTGAATCAGCAAGATCTTTGAGCCCAACTTTCCCCTGCGCTTGTTTTGTATTGCTCTTCTGAGGTTTTGCAGAGTTTCGCAATACCTTTGAGAGTTTATTGTAGTGCCTCTTTCCAGAAAATCCACAAAAATCACACCTTTTCTGTCCCAAAAGACAGTCGCCATCACCTGCCTTGCCGACATTGTCTGCATGCATTTCTTGGGTTTTTGGGGGGAATGTGTGTGCCCCCAGTGCATTGACTGCAATTTTGTCTCGCAGTTCACATGCTTAACCCATGTTTCGTCACCAGTAACGATGCGATTGAGTAATGAGTCGCCATCTTTCTCATAAGCGTCCAAAAACGTTAACGCTGCAGCCATTCGCTGATTTTTGTGAATCTCTGTCAAGATTTTTGGTATCCATCTTGCACAAAACTTGTGGTAACCAAGCTTTTCGGTAATGATTTCGTGCAACAAACTTCGCGAAATTTGTGGAAAACTCATAGAGAGTTCCGTTATTGTGAAATTACGGTTTTCACGGACCGTGGCATCGACTTTTTCGACAAGTTCGGCAGTCACTATGCTGTGTCTTCCACTTCGCTCTTCGTCGTGAACGTCAGTTCGGCCATTTTTAAATTTTATTACCCATTGACACACTCCACCTTCAGTGATTATGTTGTCCCCATACACTTCACAAAGCTGCCGATAGATTTTTATCGGTGTACAGTTTCTTGCAGTCAGAAACTTTATTACAGCACGCACTTCACACTTCGCCGCATTTTCAATTAACGCTGACATCTCAAACTGTCACAGTAATTCAACGGAGTACAGCACGAACCTCTCACTAGCACGGCAGGATGCCGACTGAGCGGCGGAATGCCATGACACCAAGATGGCCGCGCTAGCCCTGCCCCTAACGGACACAAATTTAAACGTAATGTACTTTGTGGATCTTCCCCCATGAACCATGGACCTTGCCGTTGGTGGGGAGGCTTGCGTGCCTCAGCGATACAGATGGCCGTACCGTAGGTGCAACCACAACGGAGGGGTATCTGTTGAGAGGCCAGACAAACATGTGGTTCCTGAAGAGGGGCAGCAGCCTTTTCAGTAGTTGCAGGGGCAACAGTCTGGATGATTGACTGATCTGGCCTTGTAACATTAACCAAAACGGCCTTGCTGTGCTGGTACTGCGAACGGCTGAAAGCAAGGGGAAACTACAGCCGTAATTTTTCCCGAGGACATGCAGCTTTACTGTATGATTAAATGATGATGGCGTCCTCCGGGCGGGGACTACTCAAGAGGACGTCGTTATCAGGAGAAAGAAAACTGGCGTTCTACGGATCGGAGCGTGGAATGTCAGATCCCTTAATCGGGCAGGTAGGTTAGAAAATTTAAAAAGGGAAATGGATAGGTTAAAGTTAGATATAGTGGGAATTAGTGAAATTCGGTGGCAGGAGGAACAAGACTTTTGGTCAGGTGATTACAGGGTTATAAATACAAAATCAAATAGGGGTAATGCAGGAGTAGGTTTAATAATGAATAAAAAAATAGGAGTGCGGGTTAGCTACTACAAACAGCATAGTGAACGCATTATTGTGGCCAAGATAGACACAAAGCCCATGCCTACTACATTAGTACAAGTTTATATGCCAACTAGCTCTGCAGATGATGAAGAAATTGATGAAATGTATGACGAGATAAAAGAAATTATTCAGGTAGTGAAGGGAGACGAAAATTTAATAGTCATGGGTGACTGGAATTCGTCAGTAGGAAAAGGGAGAGAAGGAAACATAGTAGGTGAATATGGATTGGGGGGAAGAAATGAAAGAGGAAGCCACCTTGTAGAATTTTGCACAGAGCATAACTTAATCATAGCTAACACTTGGTTCAAGAATCATAAAAGAAGGTTGTATACCTGGAAGAATCCTGGAGATACTAATAGGTATCAGATAGATTATATAATGGTAAGACAGAGATTTAGGAACCAGGTTTTAAATTGTAAGACATTTCCAGGGGCAGATGTGGATTCTGACCACAATCTATTGGTTATGAACTGCAGATTGAAACTGAAGAAACTGCAAAAAGGTGGGAATTTAAGGAGATGGGACCTGGATAAACTGAAAGAACCAGAGGTTGTAGAGATTTTCAGGGAGAGCATAAGGGAACAATTGACAGGAATGGGGGAAAGAAATACAGTAGAAGAAGAATGGGTAGCTCTGAGGGATGAAGTAGTGAAGGCAGCAGAGTATCAAGTAGGTAAAAAGACGAGGGCTAATAGAAATCCTTGGGTAACAGAAGAAATATTGAATTTAATTGATGAAAGGAGAAAATATAAAAATGCAGTAAATGAAGCAGGCAAAAGGGAATACAAACGTCTCAAAAATTATATCGACAGGAAGTGCAAAATGGCTAAGCAGGGATGGCTAGAGGACAAATGTAAGGATGTAGAGGCTTGTCTCACTAGGGGTAAGATAGATACTGCCTACAGGAAAATTAAAGAGACCTTTGGAGAGAAGAGAATCACTTGTATGAATATCAAGAGCTCAGATGGCAACCCAGTTCTAAGCAAAGAAGGGAAGGCAGAAAGGTGGAAGGAGTATATAGAGGGTTTATACAAGGGCGATGTACTTGAGGGCAGTATTATGGAAATGGAAGAGGATGTAGATGAAGATGAAATGGGAGATAAGATACTGCGTGAAGAGTTTGACAGAGCACTGAAAGACCAGAGTCGAAACAAGGCCCCGGGAGTAGACAACATTCCATTAGAACTACTGATGGCCTTGGGAGAGCCAGTCATGACAAAACTCTACCATCTGGTGAGAAAGATGTATGAGACAGGCGAAATACCCACAGACTTCAAGAAGAATATAATAATTCCAATCCCAAAGGAAGCAGGTGTTGACAGGTGTGAAAATTACCGAACTATCAGTTTAATAAGTCACAGCTGCAAAATACTAACGCGAATTCTTTACAGACGAATGGAAAAACTGGTAGAAGCGGACCTCGGGGAAGATCAGTTTGGATTCCGTAGAAATGTTGGAACACGTGAGGCAATACTAACCTTACGACTTATCTTAGAAGAAAGATTAAGAAAAGGCAAACCTACGTTTCTAGCTTTTGTAGACTTAGAGAAAGCTTTTGACAATGTTAACTGGAATACTCTCTTTCAAATTCTGAAGGTGGCAGGGGTAAAATACAGGGAGCGAAAGGCTATTTACAATTTGTACAGAAACCAGATGGCAGTTATATGAGTCGAGGGGCATGAAAGGGAAGCAGTGGTTGGGAAAGGAGTGAGACAGGGTTGTAGCCTCTCCCCGATGTTATTCAATCTGTATATTGAGCAAGCAGTAAAGGAAACGAAGGAAAAATTCGGAGTAGGTATTAAAATTCATGGAGAAGAAGTAAAAACTTTGAGGTTCGCCGATGACATTGTAATTCTATCAGAGACAGCAAAGGACTTGGAAGAGCAGTTGAACGGAATGAACAGTGTCTTGAAAGGAGGATATAAGATGAACATCAACAAAAACAAAACGAGGATAATGGAATGTAGTCAAATTAAGTCGGGTGATGCTGCGGGAATTAGATTAGGAAATGAGACACTTAAAGTAGTAAAGTAGTTTTGCTATTTAGTGAGTAAAATAACTGATGATGGTCGAAGTAGAGAGGATATAAAATGTAGACTGGCAATGGCAAGGAAATCGTTTCTGAAGAAGAGAAATTTGTTAACATCGAGTATAGATTTAAGTGTCAGGAAGTCGTTTCTGAAAGTATTTGTATGGAGTGTAGCCATGTATGGAAGTGAAACGTGGACGATAACCAGTTTGGACAAGAAGAGAATAGAAGCTTTCGAAATGTGGTGCTACAGAAGAATGCTGAAGATAAGGTGGGTAGATCACGTAACTAATGAGGAGGTATTGAATAGGATTGGGGAGAAGAGAAGTTTGTGGCACAACTTGACTAGAAGAAGGGATCGGTTGGTAGGACATGTTTTGAGGCATCAAGGGATCACAAATTTAGCATTGGAGGGCAGCGTGGAGGGTAAAAATCGTAGAGGGAGACCAAGAGATCAATACACTAAGCAGATTCAGAAGGATGTAGGTTGCAGTAGGTACTGGGAGATGAAGAAGCTTGCACAGGATAGAGTAGCATGGAGAGCTGCATCAAACCAGTCTCAGGACTGAAGACCACAACAACAACAACAACACTTTGTGGATAGCCCTCGTAACTTTATACACGAGGAAATTATGGGTGGAATGTTCATGTTACTGCACGTTTAACCTATAGAGAACTTGTACCTGAGGGACCATAGCGGGGACAATAGAGAACAGGGATAGAGATAGCTTTGGTGCCATAAATCCTGAGTGCAGAGACCTGGCCTTGCGAGTGATTCTGGGAAGTAGCGCTCAGTGGATTCTACCTGCAGAGGGACTTATGGGAATAGCACTCTCCTCCTCCTGCTTAGGGTCAGACAGGAGGGCACTGGTTTGCAAAACATTTTACATGAGCTGGGCAGCAGTCCATCGCGAGTGCAGCCAGTTGGCGGAAAGAGGATGCCATTAAGGGAGACTGCTGTAAACTGAACCTTTGTGAAAATGGTGGGGAGGTCATAAGACTCCGTGCATTTTCATGTTAGAAGCTGGGATGATACGGACAGAGCGGCTGGTGCATGTATTTAGTGGAGGCGAGAGTGTAACGCCCTTGATGCCAGGAAATCACCAGGTTCTTTTAGCGAGCGACAAAAACATATATTTCATGAGCAAGATTGTCTGGGAAGCCTAACAGTCTCCTGTCAGAAATTGGAAACGGTCGGTCCAGAAATATTACATCTCTCTGTAAATGAGGGACTGTGGTCCTGTCTAGGTAGATGTTTTTTGCCAAAACACAGCCATGCTTACCATACGAATGACGCCTTTCTAGCCTAAAATCTTCTTCTTTCAGTCAGGAGAATTTTTGAGTCGCTGATTGGCCTTCTCAGGATATTCAAACTGGAGGCTTGCTCCCCAAGCGTGGGAACCATGGTCCTGTGTCTCGACTGGCTACCTGGCCAACAGAACATTCAAGAGGGGATATTCAATGAATAGAGAATAGTTCATTTCGTTTGTGGAGATAGTTTTGTTTTTGCTAATTCGGCTCCCATACCAAGGCAGGGTGGAAAGTGGTTGGGATTCTTTGCCTTCTTCATCTTCTGGTCCTCCACTACTGGAGAACTACAAGCCTTTACCTAGTGGGTGAGACTTTTGGTCTGTGTCTTGTAGTGGATTAAGAGCCACTGGCAGTTTCCAACTTTACCGACAGTGGAACTGCATATCACCTTGGATATAGCATGCATCATGAGGGTGAACTTATTCATCCTGAGCCGGTTGTGTCACGTTCGACGATTCCAGCTCGCACCGACGTGCCTGTGAGTCAAATTGGTCTGGCCAAACCAACGAATGGTGCAACGCACTCTGAAATCTGCCGGGATTTCAGGGCTCTGATGCGGAAGTTTCCCGCGTTCTGATAATCAGAACGCCAGACACGTAGTTTACAAATTTTCGTGGACACCTCAGAACGTCACAGCTGCCGATGTGCACCGCTCCTTGCCCACTGCCCGCCGTTTTCTGCTGCATCCTGAATTAAGGCGAAACGGTAAAATACAGCTGCACTGGTGTAGGGTTGCTAAATGATATTCACAGCTTCCTGTTCTCCAGTGAAAATGGTCCAAATGGCTCTGAGCACTATGCGACTCAACTTCTGAGGTCATCAGTCGCCTAGAACTTAGAACTAATTAAACCTAACTAACCTAAGGACATCACTCACATTCATGCCCGAGGCAGGATTCGAACCTGCGACCGTAGTGGTCGCTCGGTTCCAGACTGCAGCGCCTAGAACCGCACGACCACGCCGGCCGGAGTTCTCCAGTGAACCATAGTTTGTGGCATACTTGGTCATAGTTAATTCTATTTGAACAGAGTTGGGCCTCACAGTGGATTCACGTGGACAAAATCAGATTGCGATATTAAAGGAATTAATTCAGCGAAGAATTTGTATAGCTTGCATCCCAATGTATGTTTTGTCTATTAAACACCATTCCTTTTCTGACTTGTGTTTGTCATTTTTGGTCAGCTGGTTGTAGTTATTTAGAAAACTTAAATACGCCAGTGTTATCATACATACTCCCTCAACTATGCACTATTTTTATTTTATTGTGGTTGTGCATGGGTACACCAGCAATTTAAGGTTCAGTCTTTTTAAATTAATTATTTTAATTATTATTTAGGCATAGGCATAGGTAAAAAAAGTGCCATGAGTAAATTAACTAATTCATATATAAAAATTAAGGGTGTAACTCGCGATTTGAAGGTTATTCAGAAGATTATACTTTCCTTTATGTATAAATAATAACTTTTAGCACCATTGAGACATATATCGGTCACTAAAGCAAGCAATGGCTTGCACCATCACCTTCCAGTCTAACCTAGACCTTGGACTAAGGTATATATTGCCCACCAGGCTAGCCACGCAGTCTACCACGCTGCTTCCCGAGCGGGAAGTCGTGCCGGTACCCGGCACGAATCAGCCCAGAGGATTAGTGTCGAGGTCCAGCGTGCCGGCCAGCCTGTGGATTGTTTTTAAGGCGGTTTTCCATCTGCCTCGCCGAATGCGGGCTGATTTCCCTTATTCCGCCTCAGTTACACTATGTCGGCGATTGCTGTGAAAACACCGTCTCCACGCGCACATACACCGTAATTACTCAACCGTGCAAACAACATATGGGGTTACACTCCTCTGGTATGAGACCTGTGGTGGGGTGGGTGGACTCCTGTGGCCTGTTGGGAGATTGTGAACCACTGAGGGCTACGGCGGGACGAAACCTCTCTGTCGTTTCTAGGTCCCAAGTTCAATACACAATACACAAGGCATAGATCAGTCTGTCACCACAGCCAGGTTAAAACTTTCAGATACATTGGTTTCGTCAGCTTACTGACAGTTTGTCACTCACCAACCTAAACTAGTCCTCAGGCCAAGTTACAGATCTGTCTTATGCCACAATCAAGTTTTTTTTTCTTTTATTATCGCTGGCTGTGCCAGTTCACAACCAGATTGTCATTTTCGAACCCAATGTAGACCTCGCCTGGAGATGAGCCAACTAATAATGAAACTGATGAAGGGAAAATAAATTATCATAAAAAAGTAACTGGTTGCAGTTTTTCAGCCGTTCAACATGTGGTACAACTAAAAGGAGGAAGGAAGGAAGGCTTTGTTTAACATCCCGCCGAGGTCATTACAGACGGAGCCCATGCTCGTATTGTATGAAGGATGTGGAAGGAAATCGGCCGTGCCCTCTCAGAGGAACCATTCCAGCAATTGCCTGGAATGATTTAGGAAAATGGCGGAAAGCCTAAATCTGGATGGCCGGACGCGGGTTTGAACAATCGTGCTCTCGTATGAGGGTCCAATGTGATGACCACTGCATCATCTCACTCGGTGCGGTGCAGCTGATCTCTAGTGACACATGCAGTAGGACTACAGCACACTGCACAAAACTGATAGGCCGGAAACAAATCGTTATTGTGCCTGTATGTTACATGGAGGCGCTTATCGCAGCAAGAGACCCAGGCTCTACAGAATGCCTCTCTGCAGGAGTGTCATTCCACACAAGTGTTCCATCCTGCCCAACATCGAGCGAGGTGGTACAGTGGCAAGACACTGGACTCCTGTTAGTGAAGACGGCGGTTCAAATCCCATTTCGGTTATTTAGATTTGGACTTGATATGATCCTCCCGTGCCAGGCTAAAGGAAAATGAGGCGATGGTTTTTTTAAAAGGTGAAAGGTCTCTGTTGCATTCCTTTCATGTTAATTTCTTAAACCTGTTGTCATTTACGGCATAAATTCCTTTTCTAAATTTACTGTGGTGTTTCTGACTATCTGGGAGGAGACTGAGCAGTGAAACGTGTTACTTTTACACATAAACAAGAACGATCTGTCACACTACTACACTTTAAAACACAGTTTATATGTAATTCATGTCACACAGTCTCATACAGAACCTACATCCGCTTTCTTTTATATACTGTATATGATAAGATACTGTCATCCCCCTTCCCTTCTGTGTGAGAGGATGAATGAGCAAATGTATTTCTAGTTGCATGCTTGATGGTAGCACACAAGCCTGTCTGCTAGAGAACAGTAGGACCAAAGTCGGAACAGGTAGCTACGCTTTCTAAAAGCAGAGAGGTTTCTATTCTTAGTATGGTCCTGTCTGTCCCTTGTCATGTTGGTATAGGAAGCTGCCTCTCTGGTCACTTCCGTTTGTATCTGTTAAGCACCCTCCGTAGGGGCCCAGGTCAGTCTGTCCACGGCGAGCGTCTGAAGTGGTAAGATCTCTGGCTAAGCGCGTCTCTGCTAAGTCCGTAGGACAATGGATTTCTTAAGTTCAGTCTAACTGAAAATTTAATCACCTTTATTTCAGGTTTGGATCTACATTATCTAATGTTATCTTAAATTGCAACGCAGTGTATTTCGAGTGTGAAGTTCAGGATATCTTCCAGTAGTTGCTTTGTCACTACTTCGTGAGTAAAGTGGAACCACGTGCTGAAGATCCGTAACTCTAACTAAGATCATCAATCTTAAATGCGAATGTGCGTGAGATTATAACGTCTCGTCTTGACAATATTTTTCAATATAGCAACTTTTCTTTATGTTCAACCCACGTGGGGTGTACTTTGTGAGACCAGTACAACGTGCTTATACAATTGTTTGACCCATCAGGTTAATAGTAAGACGATAGTAAACAGTTTGAGGTTTTTCTTTTGTAAACAGTTCACACTGCACCGAGTATGGTGGCGACCTGGGGAGAGGTCCAATTCTTCCTATGCTTTCGAGAGAGACAGTGGAGTTACTCATGACGTCGTGGTGTGGTGAGCCATCAGGTATGACTGTAGGTTACGGACTGTATTGACTGAGGGAAATATGACGGGACAGCTGTACTTCACGGACATCCTGCTTCCTCATGTGTTCCCTCTCAGGTGATAGGAGCGTGGTGACATTTTTCAACACGACAATGCTCGTCCACACATGACGAGTCTCAGTGAAATGTCTGCCTGATGTCAAGGTACTCCCGTGGCCAGCAAGAATCCCAGATCTGTTCTCGATACAAAACGTGTATCACCAGCTCGGATAAAAACTCCTCCCCGTGCCAATATCCAGTGTATCAAGAAACGGTTAAAACACTTGTGGGCTAGCTTGCCTCAGGAGAGAATACAGCGACTGTATGACAGCCCTCCCAACCGAAACAGTGTATCCATCCAGGCCACACGGGATGCAACGTCATGCTAATAAGTACGCTCATTTTCCCAAGTCCTTTGTTCGTTTCATTCGATTCCTTTTAGTCGGTGAAATAATATCACAGACAAGCTCAACCCATGAACTTTCATTTCATTTGCAGCTGCCCTTCCGAGTGCTTCAATTTTTTGCCAGGCTGTGTATGTTTGCCCGGTTTAGCAAAGACGACCCATTGGATAAGATGTGTAAACAGAGCAGACTATCCCTTAAGTCGCGTCACCTAATGTGAACAATACACGAAAACCACTCCTGTGACAGCTAAAATCTCGTCCTACGCATCGCGGATTCCTACGCCTCGCATTATGTCACTGTCTGGAATTATACTGTTAACCGTAACAACAGTGAAATATGTAGGGGCCACGTTCTGAGTGGTCTAAAGCGGCATGACCACGTAAAACTAGATGTGGGAGAAGCAACTGGCAGACTGTAATTCGTTGGAAGAAAATGTAATTCAACATATACAGAAGCAACTAGCAACACACTCCCCACTTGGTACTCGTAGCAGGATGGACTGATAGAAGCTATACAGAAGATCCAATAAAGTGCGACGAGTTTCGACACGTGTAGTAATGGAATAGCAACTTTGGACAAAAATTCATCTTTGACTTTACGATTACCTACATGCAGAGACATAGGCAAATACAATACATTATCAGGTCTCTGCCCTCTCCTAAGCCACACCCCATCACTTTCCCCTTTCCTGCCCCTCACTGTGCGACGTGGAGTAGTGGTTAGCCCATTGAACACACATTCGAAATGACGATCCCTCCGGATTTAGGTTTCCCACGATTTCCCTAAATCGCCCAAGGCAAATGCTGAGATGATTTCTTTGAAAGGACAAGGCCGACTTCCTTCTCCATCCTTGAAACATTCCGGATTTGTGCTCCGTCTCTAATAGCCTCGATGGGGTCGATGGCGAACTGACGTCAAACCCTAATCTTCGTTCGTTCTATTTTCCCCTACCCTCCTCTTCCTTCCCGCTTCCCCTTCCCCTTTTAAGCCCCCACACCCATTTTCTTGGGAACAGCTGAGTCGGAGACCATCTAAGCCAATACTCACGTTTAGTCCACTTACAGCTCAGTATCATACCATCACATTTTCAACCCACCCAAGCCCTGCCCACCCACCTAAAAAAAAAAAGTAGGCCAATCAGAAAGGTTCTGAGTCAACACACACGCCACACATTTAGATATTCCAGTCACATCCAGTATTGTACTTGAAAAAAGAGACAGCATTGGTCGTATACGAGGTGTGGCTAGAAAAAAACCGGACTAGTACTGGTGAAACAATAAAACGAATGCAATAAGGCTGAAAGTCGCGTGGCCTGTCACGTGACTCTCGCTCCGCCTACTGCTCGAGTTTCATCTGCCTCCTGCACTCAGTCTGCCCGTGGCGTCTGTTTTAAGTAGTTGACGTTTTGTCTGTGCGTCGGAAAATGTTGAGTGTACAGAAAGAACAGCGTGTTAACATCAAATTTTGTTTCAAACTAGGAAAATCTGCAAGTGAAACGTTTGTAATGTTACAACAAGTGTACGGCGATGATTGTTTATTGCGAACACAAGTGTCTGAGTGGTTTAAACGATTTAAAGATGGCCGCGAAGACACCAGTGATGACACTCGCACTGGCAGACCATTGTCAGCAAAAACTGATGCAAACATTGAAAAAATCGGTAAACTTGTTCGACAAGATCGCCGTTTAACAATCAGAGCAGTGTCTGAGTTAACAGGAGTTGACAAGGAAAGTGTCGAACAAGTTTACCGATTTTTTCAATGTTTGCATCAGTTTTTGCTGACAATGGTCTGCCAGTGCGAGTGTCATCACTGGTGTCTTCGCGGCCATCTTTAAATCGTTTAAACCACTCAAACACTTGTGTTCGCGATAAACAATCATCGCCGTACCCTTGTTGTAACATTACAAACGTTTCACTTGCAGATTTTCCTAGTTTGAAACAAAATTTGATGTTAACACGCTGTTCTTTCTGTACACTCAACATTTTCCGACGCACAGACAAAACGTCAACTACTTAAAACAGACGCCACGGGCAGACTGAGTGCAGGAGGCAGATGAAACTCGAGCAGTAGGCGGAGCGAGAGTCACGTGACAGGCCACGCGACTTTCAGCCTTATTGCATTCGTTTTATTGTTTCACCAGTACTAGTCCGGTTTTTTTCTAGCCACACCACGTATTTTTTACTATTGCCGTAAGTTTAGTGACAACAGTGCATCCCAATTTAAGTTATACAATATAGCACTGAAGATGGTCACTCAGTGACAGAAAATCGATTTTGCAATAGTAAAAAATATACGACCAATGCTGTCTCTTTTTTCAAGTATACCTGTTATCTGGTCGTAGTGCACAAGACAACATGGAGTCGCCAATCAACAGTATTGTACTATTATGAAAAAGGAATAGCCAATCAGAGAGGTAAGGATGGACTGGGACGTGACGTCATTCTCATCCAGTGGTGATGGCAGCTGCTTAAAGTCTGCACGTGATTGTGTATCTGCATATGCTTTGCTGCACATTATGAGCATTCAAATAAGGTTTGCTTTAAATGCACGCTGTAACGGTCGTGACCGTTAGTTATCTTTGAGACTGGACGTGGTAAGTAGATGTTAGTCAGTATGTCTTTAAGGCGACAAAGACGCCGCTGTCAATACCTCACTGAGTTTAAACGAGGTCATGTAATAGGGCCACGAGAAACTGGATGTTGCTTCTGTGATATTGCAAAGACTTGGCAGGAATGTAGCCATTGTACATGATTGCTGGTAACGGTGGTCAAGGGAATGGACAGTCGGAAGAAGACCGGGTTCCGAACGGCCACATGGCATTACCGACAGGGAAGACCGTCGTGTTCGACGTATGGCTTTGGCGCATCGTACTACATCTGCAGCAGCAATCTGAGCGGCAGTCGCCACTGCAGTTACACAACGAACTGTTACAAATCGATAATTTTTGAGAACTTTTCTCGTGGAGAACAGCGGTCTGGATAAAAGTACTTTAAAAGTGGACACAAACAGTTTCGACTGGAAAAGCATTACTTCGATGGTAACCGATTTCGACGAATTTTTAACCATCCTCAGACCCTCATGTCATGATGGTAGGCGGTGGCGGGAACGGAGCGGGTGTTGTAACTCCAGATGACATTCGTGGGGTTACAACACCCGCTCCATACACAGCCACCGCCTACCGTCATGGTATGAGGCCATCAGGACGGCCAAAAACTGATCTAAACCCGTTACAATCTAAACAAATGTTTTTGCGTTCGAGACTGTTTGTTCCCATTTTCGATGTTTTAGATAGGTTACTATAAGGACACCAGCGCGGCAGACGCCCTGAACCGTGCATTACACTGATCGCGGCTTGCGACTTCAGTGGTGTGAAGCGAGAGCTAATTCGAAGGCAGGTGGAGGTCTGCCGTGTTTTCTGATGAAAGCAAGTTATGCCTAGGTGCCAGTGACGACCGTTGGTGGTTACAAGGAAGTCAGTAGAGGGCCTGCAACCAACTAGCCCCCGTAATAGACAAACTGGACCTATACCTGGGGTTATGATGGTCTGGAGTGCGATTTCGTATGACAGCAGGAGCATTCTCGTGGTTATCCTACGCACCCTGACTGAAAAGCCGTACGCCAGTCTGGTAATTCGATCTGTTGTGCTGTCATTCTTGAACACAATTCCAGGGGGTGTTTTCTAACAGGATAACGCTCGCCCACATACCGCTGTTGTAACCCAACAGGCTCTACGGAGTTTGTCATGTTGGCTTGGTCTACTCGATTAACAGATCGAGCACATATGGGACATCAAGAGATGATAACTCCAGGGTCATCCAGCATTAACCGTCCCTGTATTGACCGACCAAGTTAAAAAAAAAAAAAAAAAGAGGTTCAAATGCCTCTAAGAACTATGGGACTTAACATATGAGGTCATCAGTCCCCTATACTTAGAACTACTTAAACCTAACTAACCTAAGGACATCACACACACACACATACACGTCCATGCCCGAGGCAGGTTTCCAACCTGCGACTGTAGCAGTAGCGCGGTTCCGGACTGAAGCGTCTAGAACCGCTCGGCCGCCAACTGTAACAGGCACGGAACTGCATCCCACAAACTGACATGCGGCACCTGTACAACACAATTCACACACGTCGTTTGCATGCTCGCATTCAACATTCTGGCAGTTACACTCGTTATTAATGTACAGCGTTTCCGGTTGGCAATGGCATATCTCGCGCTTACTTTAACCCGTGATGTTGTAGTTTTAATCACTTAAATATGTTCCCTAGACAAATGTATTCCCGAAATGTCATTAGCTACATTAATTATTTTTTGGTGCTGCGACTTCTTCTCTATCAGTGAATTTAGCGTTTCAGAGATTCTCAATAACCTGCAATAGCAGACGTGTACAAGAGAGGTGTAGTGTAAAACGGAGAAAGTGGACTGTTAAATTTTCAAGAGCATACATTCAAAAAAAAAAAAAACTGGCCAGTGTATTGGTTCTTCCCTACTTCGTCTCAGAAATTAACAAATTGATCGATTAGATCTGGTAGACTTAAAGTTCTTCCTGTGCACCATTCGCGAATGGAACAGGAAAGGGGCAAATGAAATGATTGTGATGCCAGAACAACACTTCACCGCATACCAAAAGATGACTCATCAAGTATAGCTGAAACTTTAGATGTGCACCACTCGTTGATAACTTAGTTACTTGTCATATATCTTGGACAAAGTGTAAACACATTATCTGTACCTATTATCCTTCCTTCGTCGGTTTCTCTCCATGCTTCATCCTGCCGAAAAGAGTCCTCTGCTCAAACGGAACCGTTTTCGTGGCCGGTTCCCCAAAAAACCAGTATGGCGGCTGTGTAGGCCGGAAAGCCGCAATGACATAACTGCTCGACGAATGAAGGAATGCGCGCTGCGTGCAGGGGCAATTTATATCTGCTCTCCTGCTTTCGCATGCTGTCATTATCGCTAATTTTTAAATACAGAGACGACATTCTGGTGGCAGTAGGACGGGGATAATGACGAGGGACCGCCGTAATCGCAAACCCGCCGGCTACCGCGCGTCATTAATAATGATAATGTTGCAGCCTGACCCAGAATTACGGGATGGAGCAATTAATGTGCGCTTCAGGGCCGCGGAGCCGCGAAACGCCTACAGCCTGTCGTACAAGCGTGGTCATTAGTCTACAGACTGACCCACTCCTTTTAGGTCATATTGAAACAATTGATAGTTGTTGTACAACCGTTTATATGGAGATAGGGTACCAGTTGCAGGAAATGCATATTTATTGTGTTATGGACATTCACAGTATAAACCGGATAACAACAGTGTAGCTCGTAGTAACTGTTCAAAGCGACGACCGCCGATCTCAGTGGATGTGTTGCAGCGACCCAGGCGGATTTCGAGTGTCTATTGTACTCTGGAGCAGGCAGCGGGGATAAACAACGTACATACCTGACTATGAAACATACGAGGGCCGTTCAGAAAGTAACCTCCGGTTGATTTAAAAAAATACACCAAGTTAAATAAAAATATTTTAATATATACATCTTACAACTACATCTTTGCACTATTTTTCTACATAGTCTCCATAGCGATTGAGGCACTTATCGTATCTCTTCACAAGCTTTGAAATTCCTTCTGCATAAAAATCACCCGCTTGTGCCTGGAGCCAGCCTGTGACCGCATCTTTGAGCTCTTCGTCGTCATCAAACCGCTGTGACCCGAGCCATTTCTTCAAATGCATGAAGAGGTGATAATCACTTGGCGCCAGGTCTGGGCTGTAAGGTGGATGGTTGATAACGTCCCACTTGAAGGACTCAAGAAGGGCCGTTGTTCTGCGAGCAGAGTGAGGACGGGCGTTATCGTGCAAAAAAACGATACCGGAAGTCAGCATACCACGGCGTTTGTTCTGTATAGCCCGTCGTAACTTTTTTATTGTTTCACAGTACACGTCTTGATTAATGGTCGTACCACGTTCCATGAATTCAACCAACAACACCCCTTTGGCATCCCAAAACACCGTTGCCATCAGTTTTCTGGCAGAAAAATCTTGCGAGGCTTTTCTTGGTTTGGTAGGCGAATTTGAATGTGCCCACATCTTTGATTGTTCTTTTGTCTCAGGGTTCACGTACTTAATCCAGGTTTCGTCACCGATCACGATTCTGTTTAACAATGGTTCTCCTTCGTCCTCATAACGTGACAGAAAGTCTAATGCAGAGGCCATTCTTTGAGTTTTGTGGTGGTCGGTAAGAATTTTGGGCACCCATCGTGCACAGAACTTACGGTAACCCAATCTTGCTGTCACTATCTCGTACAAGAGAGTCTTAGAAATCTGTGGAAAACCAGTAGACAACTCCGACATTGAGAAACGTCGATTTTCACGTTTGCATCAACTGTCTGAACGAGTTCGTCAGTCACCAATGATGGTCTACCACTCCTCTCTTCATCATGAACGTTTTCTCGTCCACTTTTAAATAAACGTACCCATTCACGGACAACTCCTTCACTCATAACTCTTGGTCCGTACACGGCACAAAGCTCATGATGAATAGCTGCTGCAGAATATCCTTTGGCTGTAAAAAACCTTATGACAGCACGCACTTCACATTTGGCGGGGTTTTCTATTGCAGCACACATTTCAAACTGCCACAAAAACTAAACTAGCGCAGGTACGACGTTCACTCGACCACGGCTTGATGCCGACTGACCTGTTGAGTGCGTGAACGCACAGATGGCGTCGCTACTCCCCCCACAACCCGCACTGTGACCAATCGGAGGTTACTTTCTGAACCGCCCTCGTATATACAACTTATCTCATAGCGCGTATGCCCTGTGACGACCGCTTACATCGCACTGGCGCAGTAACCTGTGCCGCAAGCACACCGCTGTCCTGGTGTCCATTGCACCAGGCAGCCTGTGATGTGCACGACGCGAAGTGTGTTACTGCGTACAGTCCATGACGCGAAGTCATAGATCGAACGTTACTCGTCGCGAGAGTTGGCAGACATACGGTGCGGCAGGACGTAGTGCCCGTAAAGCAGAACGAATGCTCTCCCAACATGCCTCATCTTACTAAGACGAAGATTACTACCATTGATACCAGTTTACGAGAGACGGGGTCGTTCTCGCCACGTAGAGTCCGCTAAGGCTTCCGCCAAAGACATATCCGAACACCAGACTTTGAGGAGATGGTGTTGGATTGTGTGGCCGACCATACAGCAATAAGCATCCGTCAGCTTGGCTCTGGACCGCACATTTCGAAGGATGTGTGGTGTGGAGAGTACTGTTGGAACAGGTATTACACTCCGTCATATAGAATGTGTGCAAGCACTGGGACCAACGGATTTTGAGCCTCGTGTTCACTTCTGTCAATGGATTATCCATGGTAGTGCTTCAGCGCCAAATTTCGTACAGTTTGTATTGTTTACGAATGAGGCCTCATTCACCCACGATGGTGTTTTCAACAGCCATGTCAGGAGTGAGAACAATCCCCAGGCTACCCACATCGTTGACCACCAGAAACGAGTCTCTGTCAACATGTGGGCGGGCACTGTCCAAGATCATCTAATAGGACCTTATAGTCTGCCTTTCCGTCTGACTGGTCCACGTTTCTTGGTATTCCTGCGAGGTGCGCTGCTACAGTTCTTGAAGACAGCGCCCCTTGTTGTCCGCGAAAGGATGTGGTTCAAACACAATGGTGCACCAGCTCACTTCAATGTTAACGTCCGCATCCAGCTGAACAACACGGACCCTCGTCTTTGCAGTGGAAGGAAAGCTCTTGCAGCATGGTCAATGCGATCACCAGATCTCAAAAAATGGTTCAAATTGCTCTGAGCATTATGGGACTTAACATCTGAGGTCATTAGTCCCCTAGACCTTAGATCTACTTAAACCTAACTAACCTAACGACATCACACACATCCATGCCCGAGGCAGGATTCGAACCTGCGACCGTAGCAGTCGCGCGGTTTCGGACTGAAGCGCCTAGAATAGCTTTGCTACCGCGGCCGGCGCCAGATCTCACACGCCTGGACTTTTTCCTCTGGGGTTCCGTCAAGACGTCGGTGTATGAAACTCCCAAAAAACGGACGAAGACCTGCTTGCTAGGGTCCAGCCTGTCTGTCTCCAAGCTGTCTGTCTCTGAGAGAATGCGGTAAAACTGGTTGCGCCTTTGCCACTCATGCACTGACATTGGCACAGTTACTAGGAGCTACGTTGTTGTTATGCAGTATATGTCCATAACGTAATAAATATGCATTTCTGACCATTGGTTCCCTATCTCGATATAATCCTTATGGCCCCACTCTTCATTGTTTTAATTTGACCTAAATGCTTTGACCAGTCTGTATACCAAGGTCTTTTCACTTCACATTTTTGTTCATTCTTCTCTGTCTAAGTGAAGTGAAGGGAGTCGGATGACACTGGAATGCCATCCTGAGGACAGAGGTCCAAATATCCACCCGACGATTCACATCTGGCTTTTTTCCCTTGTTTCACTAAATCGCTAACGCCGACATAGATCCTTTGTAAATAACACGCCCGATTTCCTTTCGGTATCCTTGTCGTGCCCGAGCTTACGCCCCGTAACTTATGATATCGTCGAGTGGGCGTTAATCCATACAGGCTGTTCATCTTCCTTATTCTACAACAGATTTTATTAGACTGGGATGAAAAAAGTCGCTGGATACTCCCTAGTATCGTGTCGGACCTCGTCTTGTCCGGCGTAGTGGAGCAACTCAACATATATGGACTCAACAAGTCGCTGGAAGTAACCTGCAGAAATACTGAGACATGCCGTCTCTACAGCCGTCCATAATTGCGAAAGTGTTGCCGCTGCAGAATTTTATGCACGAACTGACCTCTAGATTATGTCCCATTAAGGTTCGATGGGATTCATCTCGGGCAGTCTGGATGGCTAAATAATTCGCTCGAACTGTCCAGAATGTTTTTCAAAAGAATAGTGAACAATTGTGGCCCAATGACATGACATCGTTGTTTGGGAAAATGGCGTCCATGAATGGCTATAAACGGTCTGCAAGTAGTCGAACATCCAGAGGATCCATTCCATTCCATATAAACACAGCCACGATCATCTTGCACAATGCCTTGTTGACAACTTGGATCCATGGCCTCGTGGTGTCTGCGCCACACTCCAACCCTACCATCTGCTCTTACCAGCTGAAATCTGTACTCATATGACCAGGCTACGGTTTTCCAATCGCCTACGGCCCAGCCGATATAGTCACGAGTCCAGGAGAGGCTCTGCAGGTGATATCGTGCTGTTAGCAAAGGCACTCGCGTCGCTCATCCCCTGCCATAGTCCACTAACGGCAAATTTTGCCGCACTCTCCTATCGGATACATACGTCGTACGTCCTACATTGATTTCCGCAGTTATTTCGCGCTGTGTTTCTCGTCTGTTAGCACTCACAACTCTACACTAACGCCGCTGCTCTCGGTCGTTAAGTTAAGGCCATCGGTCACTGCGCTGCCCATGGTGAGAGGTAATGCCTGAAATTTGGTGTTCTCGGCACACTCTTGACACAGCCGATCTCGGAATATTGAATTCCCTAACGATTTCCTAAATTGAATGTCCCACGCGTCCAGCTTCAACTACCATTAGGAGATGAAAATCTGTTAATTCCCGGTGTGTGGGAGTAATCACGTCGGAAACCTTTTCACCTGAATCAGCTGAGTACAAAAGGCAACCCCGCCAATGCTCAGTCGTTTTATATCTAGTGTAAGCCACACCACCACTATACATCGCTATCGCGTGACTTTTGTCCCTAAGTATCTCCCAGAATTATTATACAGTAATTCGATTAGAAATATGTTGCATGCAACCTGCTTACTTAATTCGTGATAGTAATAATATGGAGTCCAACAAATCATTATATGTTAGTTTACTGCACTTAGTCACAAAGTATATAACAAACTATATGGCATCGTAAACGCTGGTTGTAAAGTCTACTTCCTGAGTGCTTCATACATTGTCGGGGCAAGATGTTATTCCCACTGCCAACAACGAGACTAAATGCTACTTGGTGGCGTTGCAGGCACGTGACATAAGGAAAGTACACAAGATGCCCAAGGGGCAATGATCAATTTTCAGGGATATAACAGGAAAGATCATTCGGAGCAAAAGAAGTGTAACATGTTTTAACAGCTATGGGCACTTCTTTACCTTCGATATTGCGAAACGAATCTGTGGTGTCACCGCCAGACACCACACTTGCTAGGTGGTAGCTTAAATCGGCCGCGGTCCATTAGTACATGTCGGACCCGCGTGTCGCCACTGGCAGTGATCGCAGACCGAGCGCCACCACACGGCAGGTCTCGAGAGACTTACTAGCACTCGCCCCAGTTGTACGGACGACATTGCTAGCGACTACACGTACGAAGCCTTTCTCTCAATTGCCGAGAGACAGTTAGAATAGCCTTCAGCTAAGTCCATGGCTACGACCTAGCAAGGCGCATTAACCATATCTGGAGAGAGTCTCACTTGTATTATCAAGAGAAATGTACCACAATGAATTAAAGTTAAGTATACGAGAAGCTCCGTTCTTTTCTTTATAGCTTTCATCACGTATCCTGTTTCAGACGCCAATCGGCGTGTGTGTACGCGTGCCTTTCGGTTACCCGTCACTGTGGACTGGCTGCCTTGTCAGTCCACTACAGAATCTCTTCTCCTGCAGACTCTGTACTTCCCGTAATTTGAGAGATGGTAGTATGGGCCAAAACAACAAAAAAAAGGCTTGTAAACAAGGAAAATAAAATGCATATCTACGAGCGTTGTTTGTCTTCGCTATTGCGAAATATATCTCTTCTACTGAACAAGTGCTCATATTCTTAAGGTATGCATTCTAGTGGCCAAGTTAACTGGACAATTGTTTCTTATTTTGGCCCTTGCTACATCCTCCCAAAATACGGACAGCAGAGAGCTTGCAGTAGAAGAAAATTGTTTCACAGTATCTAAGATGAAAAAGTGCTCACAGTTTTTAAGGTATGCATTTTACAGCTTTTGTTTACAAGAGATATCTTTCCTGTCATATACCTAAATTTTGACAGTTCCTTCTGGGAAATCATGTATAATTGGAGAAGAGGTATATGGGGATTTAATGTAGTGACGATTTGGGCCACAAATGGGAACAACCACTAACACGAGCGACTCTCACAAAGAGAAGATTGTTATGGCTCAAAACCTGGGACGTAACATCTCGGAAACGGCGACGCTGGTTGGATGTTCTCATGCTGCACTCTTGAGCATCTATGAAAAATAGTTGGACGGTGAAACCACCGGTAGGTGAGGAGGTGTTGGACGTCTTCACCTCACGACGGGGGTTTACCCGCGCTAAAACGAATGGTAGACGGCGATCAGTGAATGATCTGACGACAGACTACAATACTGGTGCAGGCGCAAATGTTTCGGAGCACAAAGTTCAGTGCCTGTTGTTGAACATGAGGCTCCACAGCAGACAACCGCTTTGCGTTCCCATGTTGAGTCAATGACATCTCCAGTTCGGATTTCAGTGGGAATGGGGAGATCGAGACTGGATCGTAGATCAGTGGAAACGTGTAGCCTGGCCGGTTGCAGCAGGTTGATGGTTAGGCCAGATAGGTCGTTATCTAGGCGAATAGCTGCTCGAAACGTGCACCGCACCACGGACGCATCCCGTGGAGTCAGTACAGTGTTACTGTGGATATTCATCTGGGCTTCCAAGGGACATTTGGGACTAATCGAAGGCATTACATCAGCTGTGGACTACATGACCATTATTGTTGGACTACATGCATCCTTTTATGATTGATGCCTTCCCCGGCGGCGATAGTATACTACTGGCCATTAAAATTGCTGCACCACGAAGATGACTTGCTACAGACGCGACATTTAACGTACAAGAAGAAGATGCTGTGATATGCACATGATCAGCTTTTCAGAGCATTCACACAAGGTTGGCGCCGGTAGCGACACCTACAACGTACTGACATGAGGAAAGTTTCCAACCGATTTCTCATACACAAACAGTAGTTGACCGGCGTTGCTGGTGAAACGTTGTTGTGATGCCTCGTGTAAGGAGGAGAAATGCGTACCATCACGTTTCCGACTTTGATAAAGGTCGGATTGTAGCCTATCGCAGTTGCGGTTTATCGTACCGCGACATTGCTGCTCGCGTTGGTCAAGATCCAATGACTGTTAGCAGAATATGAAATCGGTGGGTTCAGGAGGGTAATACTGAACGCCGTACTGGATCCCAACGGTCTCGTATCACTAGCAGTCGAGATGACAGGCATCTTATCCGCACGGCTGTAACGGATCGTGCAGCCACGTCTCGATCCCTGAGTCAACAAATGGGGACGTTTGCAAGACAGCAACCATCTGCATGAACAGTTCGACGGTGTTTGCAGCAGCATGGACTGTCAGCTCGGACACCATGGCTGTAGTTACCCTTGACGCTGCATCACAGACAGGAGCGACTGCGATGGTGTACTGGACGACGAACCTGGGTGCACGAATGGCAAAACGTCATTTTTTCGGCTGAATCCAGGTTCTGTTAACAGCATCATGATGGTTGATGGTCGCATCCGTGTTTGGCGTCATCGCAGTGAACGCACATTGGAAACGTGTATTCGTCATCGCCATACTGGCGTATCACCCGGCGTGATGGTATGGGGTGCCATTGGTTACACGTCTCGGTCACCTCTTGTTTTCATTGACGGTACCTTGAATAGTGGACGTTACATTTCAGATGTGTTACGACTCGAGGCTCTACCCTTCATTCGATCCCTGCGAAACCCAATAATTCAGCAGGATAATGCACGACCGCATGTTGCAGGTCGTGTACGGGCCTTTCTGGATACAGAAAATGTTCGAATGCTGCCCTGGCCAGCACATTCTCCAGATCTCTCACCCATTGAAAACGTCTGGTCAATGGTGGCCGAGCAACTGGCTCGTCACAATACGTCAGTCACTACTCTTGATGAACTGTGATATCGTGTTGAAGCTGCATGGGCAGCTGTACCTGTACACGCCATCCAAGCCAGATGGTGTTGTTCTGGGTACTGATTTCTCAGGATCTATGCACCCAAATTGCGTGCAAATGTAATCACGTCAGTTCTAGTATAATAAATTTGTCCAATGAATACCCGTTTATCATCTGCATTTCTTCTTGGTGTAGCAATTTTAATGGTCAGTAGTGTATTTTCCTACAGGAAAGCAGCCCGTGTCGCAAGACCACAGTCGAGCTTCCACTGGTTTGATGGTCATGATAGCGAACTCAGGTTGATGTCTTCGCCAGCAAATTGGCCTGATCTGCTTCTGGTGCAACAAATTTGGGACGCTGTCGGTTGCCTGTTTCGCAGCCATAAAGAACCACCTAGTAATTACCGGGAATTGTGTGACCTGTGCGTTGCTATCTGGTGACCCTCACGCGCAGAAACCCAGCAAAGACCTGTCATTCCATGCCACGCAGAATCGCTGCTGCACTGCGTTCCAACGGTGGATCAAGATGCGATTAAGCAGGCAGTGATAACGTTTTTCTCATCTTTCCTAATCATCATCATCATCATAGTAGTCTTTAAGGATTAGTCCTCTTGCCCTGATCCTCCTCAGAATTGTTCACGCCATCCCTTTAAGGGACGCCCAACGTTTCTCTTACGGGTTGGGTTATACTGTATTGCCCTTTAGTTACTCTGTCATTAGACACACGCTGAACATGGAGTTTCCAGTTCAGTCGGTATTTTTCAGTTATATTTGTAACATGTAGTTCTTGTGTAATATCGGCTTTTTTATTATCTAAGAATGAATATCGCGCTACGAAGCAAAGGAATTTAATTTCTTATGAAGCCCATGTGTCGTAATTGATCACATGTTAGGGTCCAACATTTGCTACCATACAGATCTCTAACGTTCAAAAAACACTGCACGAATTTTAAATCAAAAGTCTCCACCAGGAGCAACCAGGAGAAAACTGGACGGATCACAGTAGGGCAGGCAAACTGAAACCATCCGAACTTCCGCAATGGCATTCGCTACTCCGCTGCAGAGTATGCCTGTCCTATTTGGTATAAGTCAATACACGCCAAACATGAGGTTATTGCCCAATACGACACATGCAAAATTATAAAAGGCTGCTTGAACTCCAGTCGAATGGCTCTCCCACCTGGCAGGAATTGCACCACCTCCTGTTCGAAGAGAAATGCCACCAAACAGAGGAAGAACGGAAAAAAATGGTTCAAATGGCTCCTAGCACTATGAGACTTAATATCTGAGGTCCTCATTCACCTAGAATTTAGAACTATATAAACCTAACTAACCTAAGGACATCACAGACATCCATGCCCGAGCCAGGATTCGAACCTGCGACCGTAGCAGTCGCGCGGTTCCGAACTAAAGTGGCTAGAACCGCTCGGCCACCGCGGCGGGCGTAAAGAACGAAAATTGTGTGAAAAAAAACGCATCCCATTTATGGGCAACAATGATACCCACAACGACTAAGGTCAAGGGAAAGTTTCCTCAGAACGTCTGAGAAACTAACAACCACTGATAAAGAAGCCAGGCAGCAGCTGGGAAGGGCTGAGACATCCCAGCCTCCTGGTTGGGAAGATTTTCAGTATCTTTATCCCCTGGACACGATGAGAACTAGCCACTCTGTAATCCCTTGAATAGGCAGAGGTCAGAAGTGGGCAGATCAAAGGTTAATCTGGAAAAATGAGGATGACTGAAGAAAACAAAACCAACGTGACTGCGGGAAAGAATAGACTTTTCAACACATGCTTCAGTGCCGACTGTGTCCAGCCACGTGCACTGAAGATGACCTTCACCAGGCAACGGAAAATGCATAGGAAGTGGCCAAATTGTGGTCAAAGATTATATAAACTGTATTGATCTGGCATTTATAATCTGTGTTTTATGCATGTTTCCGACACGAGAATAATAATAAGCAGCAAAGATAACGCTCTTACTTTGTAGAGTTTAATTAATATTTCATTTTTTACGTTATGTTTTAATGTGCGTTGTATAGTTCCACAGAAATGTCTGAATCTGGCAAATTTTAGCTTTGCGTCACATGACTTAGGAAATTTGAAATTGCATTCTAAATGTTTAAGCTCTCTTACTTGTTCAGTTATTTGTCCATCTATAACAATCTTGCTGTTATAGATTCCAATCCTTGAAATGCCATCACATTTTTTATATTTTTCGATATTCCGTATTTATCGACATTTTGACTCAATTTGTGTACTGAAAGTGGAACCTTTTCTTCAGATTCACCTACTATAATCTGATTATCAGCAAATAGCATCGTCATAACATTAAAATTATCAGTTCTTAATGTGTCGTTTAATAAAATCAACCATTTACAAATGATATGGACAATATAAATATTTAAAAGGGTGGGAGACAGTGGGCAGCCTTGACTGAGTCCTTGATTGATATCAGCAGATTCTGTTCCATTCCTCAAGTACTGATCCTTGTTTTATTATTTTTGCATAATGAGAAAATTGCCGTAATGAGATGTACAGATGTGCTGGAACTCCCAATTGCTTAAGTGAAACCAATAGTATTTTTCGCTTTAGCTTGTCAAAAGCCTTTTCATAACCGATATAAACATAGTAAGCTGGAAATCTAAATGCCCTTCTTATCTCGGTTACCTGTGCCAAAGTGAAAAGATTGTCAGATGATGATCTACTTTTTCCAAACCCATGTTGTACCTCTATCATACGTACTTCCACTATTGGTACTAATGTCTTGTTTATAATTTTAGCATACAGTCTGTTGCAGGAATTTAGTAGACTTATTCATCGGTAATTTGCGCATTGTGTTTTATCGCCTTTCTTGTAAATAGGGCACTCATTCCATTGCCACTTGTTCGCTCAGCCATGAAACTTTCACAAAATTTAAGAACCTGTGCTTCAGTTGATAAGCTACAGATATAATGAGCTCCATGTTTATGTTATCACAACCAGGCTACTTTTTGTTTTTTGTTTCTTTGCTCGCACTTTGTAGCTCTCCTGTTGTTATCAGATCTATAGAATCGTTAGTATTGGTGTTTATTTTCGGTTCTTCTTCATTATCGGTCCCCGGACATTTGAAAAACTTTGTTATTGGTGTTAAAACTTTTCAGACAGGCTCGAGTTCCAACACCGCAAACACGCAGAAACTAAAACACAACATACACTACCACAATGTATAGTGCACTGTACACGCTGAAAACAGACACATACAATAATTATTTCTGTAAAAGAGGACTAGAAGACTACCTAAAGGCAACACAACAACGCAGCATCTAACACATCGTAAACATCACATATAAATGCCATAATACACGAAAAAATGCACTTTAAAAAGAAAATATTTTACGAAATGCCTCGTGCAAGAAATAAAGCCACTTTAATAACAAACTTGAAAACTCTTGCGAATAATAATATAAAAGCTTGCAGTAAAATAAGTTTGTTTGCATGCCCGTTTTCCGTAGGAACTGTTAAAATCAAGTATCATTAGTTTCTCCGTCTTAAGCTTACTAGAATTAACACGTTTCGCTTTTATTTACGAAGCATCTTCTGTGTTTATTTTGCAAACGTGAATACATCTGTTAGTACATTTTTCGTTGTTTTAGATTAAAAACAGTATTTTGTTTACAGAGTTGGCGTGCAATTTGCTTACGGTGTTTCTGCCTCTTGTTCACGTATTCTGCAAGCCACTTCCCTCTTTGTTAGTGGGGGTTCACGTCGAAAGAAACTTCGTTTCACATATGCACTTGACAGTTTTCACCTTTCTCCATTTTCTGTTTCCAAAAGTGAGGTGAAGTGTAAACAACGGCAACACAGCGTAAGAGAAAATGTATTTTGTTTATAGAGTTGGCGTGCAATTTACTTGCGGTGTTTCTGCCTCTTGTTCACGTATTCTGCAAGCCACTTCCCTCTTTGTTAGTGGGGGCTGACGTCGAAAGAAACTTCGTTACACATATACAATGGACAGTTTTCGCCTTTTACCATTTTCTGTTTCCAAAAGTGAGGTGAAGTGTAAACAACGCCAATAGAGCGTAAGAGAAAATGCAGAAAGACACAAAATGTTAAGTGTACACGTGTAACGAAGTTCCTTTCGACATCATCCTCCGCTAGCAGAGAGGGAAGAAGCAGTGGTTTGCAGAACATGTGAACAAGTTTATGAACAAAATACTGTTTTTATGCCGAAACAACCAAAAATGTACCAACATATGTAGCCATTTCTGCAGAATAACCACAGAAGATGCTTTGTAAATAAAAGCTTAACAAGGAGAAACCAGTAATACTTTCAGCAAAATGGTCTTCCGGGGACGGAGAGGGAGGTCATGAACCCCGAGAAGCTCCTAAGTTCCTAAAACCCCTCCCCCCGGCCACCCCCCCTCCCCCACACTTAGATCCGCGCTGTAGCGTGTAGAACCGTCAAGCGTCCGTAATGGGTTGAGTGGTCCGGCAGAAATGTTGTCTAAATTACTTCCACCCTACACGGCGACCGCGAGCTGAGGACTACCTGTAATTTCATTTCGGCCTCTCCGCTGCCTCCTTCACCCTCTCACCCATTTTGTTTTCCCAGTCTACAGTATTTTCTCAACGTTTCGCTCTTTCCTTCCTTTTTTCCAGCCGACGGCAGCCGCCACGACTCTTACTTTACGGGAGGTTCGCGAGAAAATGGTGGGCGCCGCGGCGTTGAATACGGTCGCGGGGTTCCTGAAGGCTCCGATAAATCGTCTGGCCCGTATTGCTTTTCAACAATGGCGGCTGCTAGGCGGCGACACGGGGCAATTTTCATAAATCCGGGTGGCGGCGTAAGTCAGAGGAGCCGGGGTGGCCCGCGTCTGTGCGGCCGCGTGTGTGAGAGAGCGGGTGTCGGTGGCGGGACGCGCCGTGGCCAATGGCGGCGCCTTTGATGTGGCCCGCCCGGCAATTTAGCTAATGAATTACCGGCGCGCCGGTACAGGTGCGCGCACAACGCGTGCCACTCACCGCCACACACCTCTCTCCCTCCGTCCCTCTCTCTCACTCTCTCTCTCTCTCCTCCTCCTCCTCCTCCTCCCTCCCCTCCCCGCCGCAACCACTTCTTTTTTTCGTTTTTCGCGCTGCTTCACCGCGAAAGCTCTCGCCTGATACGTGGCAGTCTTCGCGCCAGCTCCCCCGGACGAACACGGAAGCATTGTTTATTTTAATTGTGATTGTACGTTATTAGTCCATAAATCATTTCTTGTGCATCTGCATCTACACTACTGGCCATTAAAATTGTCATACCAAGAAGAAATACACATGATAAACGGGTATTCATTGTACAAATATATTATACTAGAACTGACATGTGATTACATTTTCACGCAATTTGGGTGCGTAGATCCTGAGAAATCAGTACCCAGAACAACCACCATCTGGCCGTAGTAACGGGCTTGATACGCCTGGGCATCGAGTCAAACAGAGCTTGGATGGCGCGTACAGGTACAGCTGCCCATGCAGCTTCAACACGATACCACAGCTCATCAAGAGTAGTGACAGGCGTATTGTGACGAGCCAGTTGCTCGGCCACCAGATGTTTTCAGTTGGTGAGAGATCTGGAGAATGTGCTGGCCAGGGCAGCAGTCGAACATTTTCTGTATCCAGAAAGGCCCGTACACGACCTGCAACATGCGTTCGTGCATTATCCTGCTGAATTGTTGGGTTTCGCAGGGATCGAATGAAGGGTAGAGCCACGGGTCGTAACACATCATAAATGTAATGTCCACTGTTCAAAAGTACCGTCAATGAAAATAAGAGGTGACCGAGACGTGTAACCAATGGCACCCCATACCATCACGCCGGGTGATACGCCAGTATGGCGATGACGAATACACGCTTCCAATGTGCATTCACCGCGATGTCGCTAAACACGCATGCGACCATCATGATGCTGTAAACAGAACCTGGATTCATCCGAAAAAAATGACGTTTTGCCATTCGTGCACTCAGGTTCGCCGTTGTGTACGCCATCGCAGGCGCTCCTGTCTGTGATGCAGCGTCAAGGGTAACCGCAGCCATGGTCTCCGAGCTGATAGTCCATGCTGCTGCAAACGTCGTCGAAATGTTCGTGCAGTTGGTTGTTGTCTTGCAAACGTCCCCATCTGTTGACTCAGGGATCGAGACGTGGCTGCACGATCCGTTACAGCCATGCGGATAAGATGCCTGTCATCTTTACTGCTAGTGATACGAGGCCGTTGGAATCCAGCACGGCGTTGCGTATTACCTTCCTGAACCCACCGATTCCATATTCTGCTGACAGTCATTGGATCTTGACCAACGCGAGCAGCAATGTCGCGATACGACCTTTATCAAAGTCGGAAACGTGATGGTACGCATTTGTCCTCCTTACACGAGACATCACAACAACGTTTCACCAGGCAACGCCGGTCAACTGCTGTTTGTGTATGAGAAATCGGTTGGAAGCTTTCCTCATGTCAGCACGTTGTAGGTGTCGCCACCGACCCCAACCTTGTGTGAATGCACTGAAAAGCTAATCATTTGCTTATCACAGCATCTTCTTCCTGTCGGTTAAATTTCGCGTCTGTAGCACCTCATCTTCGTGGTGTAGCAATTTTAATGGCCAGTAGTGTATTTACATACTCCGCAAGCTTCCACCCCGTGCATGGAGGAGGATACTTTGTACCACTATTAATCATTCCGCTTCCTATTCCACTAGCAACTAGGGCGACGGAAGAACGACTATCTATATGATTCCGCATGGCACCTGGTTTGTCTCAACGCCTTGGTCCTTTAGGTACCTTCACTCCGAAAACCAGCTCCAACGCACTCGACTGACAACTGTTTTAAACTCTAACTTTGATTTAGTCTTCAACTCTTGTCAACAGTTGTTTGAAATAGTGAATTTGAAAAACTAGTAGACGGAAGTTTGTCGTTTATGGTCAGTGGGCAAAATCCCAAGAGATTTGAGTGACTGGCGCATGTACATTTCCGTGATGTCCGTTTTGTTTCTTTCTTGTGTTTATACCATGGCGACTCCTGATTACTTACCTTAACTAAAGTCTTGTCTTCATTCACAATAAACCAGCACAGTCTAGGCATAGTTCCGCTTATCATGGTCAGTGATATTCCATGAGACTAAATTAAACTTGTATAACCGCCATCTACTGCTAAATATTGAAAGCTTAGAAGAACTAGTTCTGTTGGTGATCCTGTGGCTCTAAAATCTGTGTCTTTCCGTTGAACATGTGGTGCTGCTAGGATCAAGAGTTCTCCGAATTGCCCACGTTCATTCAGACGAAATTCTTGAAACCTTCCTGTCTGTCCACATCGATAGCTCAGTGGTGCCGGCACGGTAGCTCAGCGTGTTCGGACACAGGGTTGGCTACCCTCTCTAATAATAAT
Source organism: Schistocerca nitens (assembly GCF_023898315.1). Classification (NCBI taxonomy): domain Eukaryota; kingdom Metazoa; phylum Arthropoda; class Insecta; order Orthoptera; family Acrididae; genus Schistocerca; species Schistocerca nitens. The sequence continues at coordinate 507,448,225 of NC_064618.1, read as the reverse complement.
AATAAACCTGAGTGAAGGGATCAACGAAGAACCTAAACGGGTGTCATCGGTCGTCCACCCCGAACAAATCCAACGAATAATATAGAACAAAATGAGATAAAAAAAAGCTGGTCGGTGCAGCGGAATGCTGTGCAAAGGGGCCCGGGTTCGATTACCGGCTGGGTCGGAGATTTACTCCGCTCGGGGACTGGGTGTTGTGATGTCTGCATTATCATCATATCATCCCCATCGAAGCACAAGTCGCCCAATAAAAGACTTGCACCAGGCGACCTGTCTACACGACGGGAGGTCCTCGACACACGACATTCATTTCATCTTACCTGCCTCAATTTCCAATACAAAATTATAAGCTCCACAGGTTCCTCTTTGTAACAAAAACTTTCTAGACCTCATGTGTCTTTTTGGGTTGATTTTCGTAATGAATCTTCACAGTCAGAATTCGTTTCCTTCCGTGTAATATTCAATAATAAAAAACGCCGAACGTGTTTTTTACAAGAGTTTGAAAATGTTGTCAACATCTTGCAATAGTTAACAATTGTTGTAAGTTTGCCAAACTGTCAACAGTTGCGATTTTGCCAAACTTGCAGCAGTTGTATGTTTTCGTTTGTTGGAGTTGGTTTTCAGTGTGAAAGTACCTAGGCGAGACCTAATGTTAAATGTAGTTTGCATATGGCGCAAATCATTTACTAATTTGTCACTCCTTCTTTCACAGATCATCGGCAATTTATTGCTCTCTGTTGTTATCGTATTTGTTCCATTTTTTGATATGTCTTTGTTTGATTTTTTGCCTACATTTGACTTCCGAAAATGCCGGCGAAAAACTGCCAACAGGATATAGCGATGTGTAATGAGTGAAAAAGCCAACTTGAATAATTTGACTGATAACACTAGCGACACTCAGTGTCATAATGATAATCCTTCAATTACAGATAATCAGTGCGTGCCGACTACCACTAATTATTTTAATCTAAATGATGAGCAAACAAATTCAATTATGTCCACAGTAAATTTAACAACAATTGATGAAGGAGCACGTTCTGCTGCAATGAATGCTGCCCAGTTTTACACACCTGATTTGCAAAAATTTAGACAGATAAATGTTTCTAACGAAGATGAACAATGTACTCAAAATACGTCAGATTTATTTGATTCCGATGTAGTGACCAACAGTTCACATCCAATTAGCAAACCTTTTCATGAATCAGACAATGACCAAATGGTTACAAAAAACGTGACAAGTGCAGATACACCATCACACAGCACAGAGAATGGAGTCGCTAATTTTGGCATGGATCAAGTTGTGGCATTATTGCTACAGCTTAATGAAATACACGCCAAGAATTACAAACAAGTTAATGAAAAACAAGACAACTTTTTTAACAGTAGAATGAAAAACAAGACAACAGTTAGAGACAACTTAATGAAAAACAAATTAACAGTTACAAACAACTTATTGAACAGATTACAGCCGTTGCCGTCCAATGTAATGATACCAAAGAACAGTTATGTGGGGAAATTAAGGCTTGTGCTAGGAATAGTAGTTAGGAAATTAGATCTGTTGCACAAGAAATACGTAATACACATGCAGCCACAACAAAATTCCTTAGATATGAAATCAGTGGAGTCGCTAAACAACGTTCAGAACACGCAACAAAGTTGCACAACGAGTTTAAATTAATGTCAGCAGACCTTTCACACACTCTGGACGCGAAACTCGACAAGAAATTTCTACACAACAGCCAAATTGACGAACGTTTTAATCACCACCTACAAAACAGTGAAACGCATTACTGTAAATTCATACAGCAATAGAACAAAGTAAAGAGAGAAGGCATGGAAACAATTACTAAACAGAGACAGGAAGACAAGCATAAGTTGTTTACGAAAGCAAAAACATATGTAGATACCAACATTGCTATAGTATCAGATGAAATCAATAGTATCAAACAGTTGAACACTGAATTGCATGGTGAAATCTCCGACCTAAAAACAAAAACAGACACTAATATTCAGACCTTGGAAAATAAATACACAGTAGACTTTCAGTCAGTGACCACCAGACTTGAACAATTGGAATTAATACAGAATCCCGATGCCATTAAAGCAGACGTTAAGGAATTAAACAAAACCACAAGTAAAATGTAAAAACAAATTGATGCCCATGACACTAAAAATGACGATCAGGTGAAAGCACTGACAAAAATTTGATGAATCGGCCAGTCGACGTTATCGAAAATAACAATGACACCAAATCAGACAATGCGTCACCAGTTTTGTTCAATCAAACACCCGAATTCCAAAATATACAGCAGACAATCAGTGAGATAGGTACGTCCAATAATACATTACGTAGAAAATTGTCATCTTTACGGCAAGAAGGGACAGAAATGAAAAATGTTTCAACCTCTAACACGTCACAGCATACGTCACATTCTGAACATTTGTCACACTCACACAGCCCGTATAACTTAGGTAATTTACAGAGAGTATGTGACTTAGATTCCGAACAGACACAGACAAATAGATTCTCATACAATCCTGAACCTGCTCAGACATTTAGAGACTATAATTTTGATTATAAGCACTTTCTATCCGTGAGAAAATTTAAGGTATTTAAAAATGACAGAACACAAATACACCCTTTGGACTGGATACAACAATTTGCTTTTGCATTTGCATCAGCTAGGCCTGTAACTCAGAAACTTGAATTTATTTGCAGCTTTTGACCTCAGGGGATTCATTACACTTCAATGAATATGTGCCGTAGCATGCACAGGGCCCCTAGCCGTAGTAGTGCTATTTCTTCTTTAGTTTTCTGCACTGCTGCCTACTCTTTTACTATCCTATATTCGATTCTGGATCAACTATGTCAGTTATAAATGACGAAATTTTCAACGAATGTAACAAACCTATCCTACGTTACCATTAGGCAAAACTAAAGTAAAAGGAGCAGTATCTGGTAAAGGAGTAGATGTAAAATTACACACTTATCATTTTGTATTACAAGTCATACGTTCCACAAAAATTTTTGGATTGTTCGCTTATTGACAACAGACGTTATTTTAGGTACGAAGAGCAGATGTATACTCGTTATCTGGCGACATCATTGAGGTACGAATTTTCAGTTTATTCAGAATGATTTTTCAGGGCCATGACGCAGCACAGCTGACGTCCAGATTTACCAGTTTACATTCACAGTCAATAAATTATTGAAAGGTTACATTACGAGATTTCTTTTGAAAGTATATGAGTCAGAATTTTATTGGGAGGTTAGTCACTTTTTTTTGGGAGGTTACGGAATTTATCTGTTGGGAGGTTACAACCTTCTTTGATGAGCACCTGGAATGGTGTCCAAATATTCAGACGGTTCATATAAGATTTCAAATAGATTCAAATACTGGCAACCTATAAATGTTCTGAAATGTGAAACTGCGCAAGGCATAGAGAGAAAAACTGTAGTACATATTGTGCTGGCGTACACCTTCGCCAGCACACCGGTTGGCACTACATGTCAAGAGAAGACTTAAGACACGCGCCCAGGCTACGCGCGGATGACGCCCCCTGGGCAGCGTGCATATAGGCCACCGCCGCTGACCGAGCTGTCTCAATCTCAGTACCTCAGTACGTCACATCGGGACTCAGTTCGCATTGCACCTCAATATGTCGCACTGTGCTCTAGTCTTCCATAGTGATAGTCGTCGCCTCGCACCTTAGCTAACTGTGAGGAAACATTAGTCATTGTGTATAGTTGTGATGGACATGGACATGATAATTAGTACATGTTATTTGATTGCTGTTAACCGTGGAACTTCAGAATGGACATCGTTGAAGTTAAGTACTCAATTGGTTCCTGTAATAAAGTGTATTTTAATCGCTTGTGCATTTTGTGTTGCAGTGAAAGGAAACCAGCCACTCACCTATCATACCATCCTATCCTCATCCAGCCAGGAACCACAAAACATTACAAGAGAGCACAGCCTGAACACAAGTGACTACAACATCAGAGAGTCACTATTGGAATCAGGAAATGCATACAAATGCCAGGGTGTAACAAGTTGTAAGAATGTGACATGCAATGATCAGATGGGCTCAGTTGTTGGTAAAGCATGCCGCAGATTTTGGCTCATTACTAGGTAGTGGGACAATGTAGTCATATATATGAATGCATTGTGACTGTTCTTTGGGACATGTCCGAAAGAAAAGATATCACGCATCCATACATGTAACTGATTTGCTTCGATGGGCAACGAATCCACCTTCTTCAGAGTGGATGCACGATTACGTTTTACCTCATATGGATACCTCAAAGAAGCGAGCGTGGAGGACATGGACAGAAACTTTCAATAATTTGATAATACTACTAGAATATATCAAGGTTTCGCTGACAAGCCACTCTACGACTTTGAGAACATGGGGGCCTAACTTTCCACTTCTGCTGATATCATAACTACAGAGTGATCAGCGGCAACAGTGATTCTCTGCAACGAAACTGAGGTGACTGCTGGTTGGATATGTCCAAAAAACATGTACAGCTCCAAAAAAATCTTTCGAAATAACATTTTTATATGTGAATTTCGATTCCATTTTAAATTGTATATTAACAGGGTGTATACGACCCGGGACATCCGGGAGATCCGGGAAAACCCGGAAATTTTTTCGTCCGGGAGAAAACCGGGAAAAACACGGGAATTTTTTAGAATTCCGGGAATTTTTCATTTTTTTAGTTATCAGTTAAATTTTTGTGATTTTAACTGGTAAGGATCAATACTCTAACGAAGAACATTATTGTATCCTGCTTCTGCAGAATAGTACTGCAGCAACAAAACATGAACAAGAGAAAAAAAACGAAAATAAAACTTAAGTCGCAAAGGAAATGTGCCATATACAACAACAAAACACAGAGCTCATACAAGCGTCTGCCAACCAAAGTGTGTCAAAAACTTTAGGAAGAATATGCAGCGCTTCCTAACAACAAATTGCCTCCGATGAGCGTGACGTGACAGCTGTTTACATTAGATTCATTTGAGCAGTTGTGGGCGGGCTCTTGCGCATGCGCAGTTGAGTCGCATATGAGTTGTACCTTCTCCCGCTTCTGGTTACAGAAGTGTGGCTGGGCGCCACTACCTAAATTGCTCCGGTTCGGAAATATCGTAGATCCACGGCTGATGCACAGAGCAGTTGTAGTAGGGAGGTGGATAGTCTCCATGTGACCTGTGTTTACGTTTAGAGATTTTGCTGTTTCCTCTTCGTTTATAGCTCTCACGTTAAATGATAACAAAACGGATTTTTGTGGCCGGGAGCTATCACATGTATTAAAATACATTTGCGTTATTACCGAAGGCTAAAATATGTTATTAGTTTTAGATTTTATTTCCACCTTTCTGACAGTCAAACATTAATCGCCTTACAGAACAATGAAGTTATTTTCGCCGATTTGCTAAAGAGATATGGCTTTTATTAATCTTTTCTGTTGAGGCAGTCAATTTATTTGAAACGAAGTGTTTAATTTCACACTCTTGGCTAGTTTCAACTGTTCGCTGCATTTCAAGTGCAGTTTTCCATCTTCTAGCTCGTATGGCATTATGCCATAATAAAGAACCAAACATGAGATAATACAGTTCTGGTACTCAAGAAAAATTACATCCCACTCTGGACATACGAATTATTATTCTGCATTTTAGTATGGTGCACGAAATTCCGATGCTCTTGAAGTATCCTCTGATGTCTTGTTTCTTTTATGACATAATGCAAGATGTTTTAATGTTTTACCTGTACGAACATGCGGGCTTCCTGCGTCATCGTTGCTGCGCAAGCGCGGTGACGGCTGTTACCTGGCGCTATCTGGTAATGCTGAAACGAACCAGTTTCTAACAGGTCACGGGAAATTATTGCGAATGGTGGTTCGAAAGGTGTTACTTTCAAAGTAAATCTCCTTTTACGCAAGATGAACTATGTGCGAGAAGGTACGACGAATTTCTTAAATCAAAGAGCGTTTGATTCTCATTTAAAAATCAACTCTTTGAGGACGATCATCTAGAAGAATTTCGAGCCCAGAAGATCAGACATTTAGGTCGTTGCTAAAAATTTTACTAGCACATTTGTGTGATGTATCTTTAAGTGTGACACGCGCAAAAAGATCAGCATTATATGTGGAAAGTTAGCTTCTCTTGCAGCTTATTAATCTTCGAGACCAATATCATTTGTAAATCTTCGAGACCAATATTATTTGTAAAAGCTTTGTTTTTCTTGTAGCAACACTATGTATATTAATTTAAACCATTGACTTTTCTTTTTTGTGTGTTCGCGCTACTTAACAGTGATCTTGCTATTGGTTGACTACATCACGTGTCCTATGCTGTCATCAGCTGGCGAGATCACGTGACATGAGCTATGACTGGCTTACAAAAGCGCGTCGCAATCTCGATTTCATTGCTTCGGAAAGTAACATGCAGTGTTTGGTGGAATTCGTATTTATACCTCCGTGACACAAAAAAAAAATGCAACGTACATGTTGCTGCACATCAAAGATCTTTCCAAAACGTGTTTTTCCCCCCCTGGGTTTCGTTTTCTAAAGTGCCGGCAAATTCTACGTCTGTGTAGAAAATCATAAACATTCTAAGGAGTGATAAGTTTTACAGTGCCGAGGAAAAGTATACTGTCACTTAACACGGAAAAAGTGTATTTTCACCCGGGAGAAAGTGTATTTTCAACCGGGAAATCCGGGAAATATCCGGGAATTTTTTTCCCTTGTCCATGTATACACCCTGATTAATCACATTTTCCTAAAGGAGACCAATAGCAGCAAAGAAAGATGCTTGCAGTTTGATGTTAGCGGCTGATGGCGTTTGGATAGCGTGTTGAGCAACCTGCTGGAGGACAATAACTATCCTGCGTTGAAGGCTGTTCCTGTGTCATGCGTCTGTGATGGCCGACACCAGAACGTGGCAGAACAAAAATGTAGAAATAAAACTTTTATCCATTCTGGATTTGGAACACTGCGACTATCTTGTTAAAGGATTCAGGAATTACTGCAACCAATCGCCGTTTTTTTTTCTATTTTTATTTATTCATGACCGCCAGGCGATTCGAAACCGGTCATGAATAAATAAAAATTGAAGAAAAAACGGCGATTGGTTGCAGTAATTCCTGAAACCTTTTTACAAAAATGTAGCTTTAGTGGTAATCGTAACATTAGAAAAGATATCATCGAGGAGCAATAGCGCGAGGATATGTGCTCTAATTTTTGTTGAAGTGCATTGCACTTAGTCTACTCCTTCAGTTTAAATTTATCTTTTTTAGAAATTAATACAGTTACTTTAGTCACTAGGGAGAAAAATAAAAGCTGAATACCAATAAAAAGAATAAACCATTTCTCTGTTTTAAGACATCCTTCATCAGAAAAAATTTAAAGGTGCCATAAAGAGGAAGGAGTAAAATATACGTCCCAAATAACTAACGTCAACAAAAAACAACAGACTGAAGTTTCATTTTAATGCAGATTGATTAATAACAGTCACTACAAAGTGCTACAATGGAACTTCCATTCAAAAGAAACTAAAAGTTTTACTGCAATATATTTCCGAGACTACTATTTTTTTCCTCCTTAACAGCGGGAGACGGCTCATGTTATGACTACAGTTACGTCGTAAAGATTTTTATTCACCCTGTTAGAAACATTTGACACTTAACTGCTTCTTGGCTGACGTGGTAGCAAAAGATTCTTCTCAACCCACGGGCCCACCGTCTTTCGTTTTCTCTGTGCATTCCAGAAGTGCTACTGATAGTTGGCGTTATCTAAGGACTCGTAATTTCTATTTGTTTACTTGGAAAAAGACGAACTGGCGACTTTCTGTCGCCAACTGGCCTTACACTAATTTCCAATCTGTTTGGATGGGCTGAAACATTCGTTATTTCTAATAACCTAAATAAACAGTGACACCCCTAGAATGAAATCATTCTTGAAACATCCCCCAGGCTGTGGCGAAGCCATGTCTTCGCTATATCCTTTCTTCCAAGAGTGCTAGTTCTGTAAGGTCTGCAGGAGACCTTCTGCGAAGTTTGGAACGTAGGAGAAGAGGTACTGACAGAATTAAAGCTGTGAGGAGGGGTACTGAGTCATGCTTGGGTAGCTCAGATGATAGAGCACTTGCCCGCGAAAGGCAAAGGTCCCAAGTTTGAGTCTCTGTCGGCCGCACAGAGTTAATCTGCCAGGAAGTTTCAATGACATCCCTAGTTAGATCGTCGTACTACACAGGTCGAAGTGAGACCACGAAATGCGCGCTAGTCAGTTACACTCATAGATTCGACCATGATCGTCTTTTAATCAATAATGGTCGAGAATCGGACCCGTCGACACTCTGCTCGACTTTGCATGTATTCATTCGCCGTTATTGATGCATGTTGTTAATATTCATAACAAGAATCATAAAATAAGAGAAGTAGTACTTGCCAAACGAAGACTGTAAAATTTTGGCTTTCTCATTTTCAAGTTGCATAGAATCAAAATATTAAATTAAACAGACCAAAAAAAAACTTATTCCATCCACCGTTCGCTGCTTTTCTCGAAAAGTGGTGAATGGCTGAATATTCAAAACATCACCAATATTCTCCTACTGATCCCAATTTTTTGAAGTTCTGTTCCAAAATCATGTTCTAATTGGGGATCTACAACTATTTGAGCACTACAAATAGTCAGGACTGAGAACTCTGTTTCATGTGTTACTTTGTCCGTTTTCAAGGGCTACAAGCAGATAAAGCCATATTATGTAGACGCAGACAGCAGATCAACTACTTTCTATTTTTATTGGATACCATGAAATCACAGCTCGTGGTCTCGAGGTAGTGTTCTCGCTTCCCGAGCACGGGGTTCCGGGTTAGATTCCCGGCGGGGTCGGGGATTTTCACCTGCCTAGAGATAGCTGGGTGTTGTTGTGTCGTCTTCATTCTCATCATTCATCCCCATTACGGTTGGAGGAAGGCAATGGTAAACCACCTCGCCTAGTACAGCGGTGTGGGTCTCTGCATCGTCCCCTATGCTGTCAAGGAGTATGGGACTTCATCACCACCACCATGAATGAACTGTTGTTAAGTTTCTGCTTTATTACTGCTGCCATTATTTCCTTTCTCTTTTATTTTATTTATTTTTTTTTTTTTGAACTGCCAGACAAACCATTAATCTGTCAAAGCAAATGAAGCATTGTACTTAACTGCTACATCGCTTCGTAAAAATATTCCCCGACTAGGATTGGTGCCATTTTGCAATACAACGGATGTCCGACGTCGACAGCGAGGAACTACTTATAGACCAGATGGAGGCAAGTCTTGCACGCAGCAAGCACATGGTTACCTTACGGGGAGTACGTATATCCTAAACTTGCAGTGTTAAACTTGCAATATTGATGACCCATTATCTTAGAACCTTTGACAGATAAATATTTGAAATATTTGGTAAGTATAGTTTCAATTGTTTTCTGATTACTGAACCAGAATCATAATATACAGACAAATAATTAGTTATGATTTTTTAAAATTTTTGTTCAATTTTTTTAAATTCACTTCTGTTTCTGTAAGTAAAAAATCATTACAGTTAAAATGTTTTGGTGGTTCAGCAGCAGCATTATACTAAGAGGTAAAATTAGATAAACGTATCTGTAACAGTTCCTGAGATAATTGGTCAAATATTTAAAAAAAAGGTCATTTTCAAGAAATCAACATTAAACGTTTCATTTGAAATCGGCTCACATATGGAGGCATGTCAGCTCCTAGAAACAGCAACGCCCATAATCAGCATTATCTGGATTCTGTTATTGATCATCCTGCACACCTAAAAGCTGCTTTCTTTTTTTGCCTCTTCCTTCTTTAGTCATCTCCCTTGCTGCACGCTATGCTTTCATGATCCAAAATCGATCCATTCACTGGAAGTCTTGCAGTGTGTTGGCTCCTGGAATGATATAAGTTTGCTCTAGTACCCTAATTCTTCTCTTGCTACCACCATTAAACGTTATCACAGCGTCGCAAACACCCAAGCATAGAGTTTTCTTTCCTACAAAGATATTTTTTTGTATGTGGGCCCAATTATTGAAAGAATCATTCGGATTTTTCGTTCCTCCACGGAGACATTTGTAAAGAAGAGCATGATGAGCTAACTCTCTATATATTGGTTTAATAGCTTCAATCACTGCAGATGGTATGCTTCAGCCGCTGCCGGACCTTTGCTGTACTTGCACCATGAATCAGCACTAGGTGGGCAAAGACCATGTATAGGTGTACCATCAGTGGATAATCTTTGGAAGAACGTAGCCTACACCGCTATTTCATTTGTTGTAGGTGATGTGTATTGTTTCTTATTGCATTCCATAATACTGCTGGAGTTCATGAATGATTTTGTCTCTAAGTCTTCCTTTACCATTTACAGTCTTTCCATTTGATCTCATTTCCTTTTGTCTGCTTCAATTTTCGAAGGCGTGTTCCCATCCGTTTTTGAACGTGGCCCACACATTCAATCTTTAAAATCTGCTTTTCCCCATAAAGTTGACTTTTCACTACTGACTTTAAAGCCTTCGAATCACTGTCCCCCAAGTACTCAGTCTAGCGCACAGCTTCCCCCCCCCCCCCCATCCCCCCACCCGGCCCCCTGCTGTGAGCGTCTGAAGTTTGAAATAACTGCTGAAGCCTCCATACTCCCACCAGTTCCCTTACAATTCTTAGCACAATTTGATTTATGACTTTCACTTGTCCCATTGTCAACTGATTTACACTGATGGCAGTATTTAATTAGCACTTTGTTGTCTAAAATTTTATCTTTGACTACATTAGTGACAGTTGCAAATGAATTTTTAGATGTGTGGCCTCTCTTCTGCCATGTACATTCCACTGCTGCCCATAAGTCTGCTGTGTTATTTAATTCTACTACTTCTTTAGCGGTAGCTTTCACAGAAGCAAAAGCAAAAGATTTAGCACATTCATCAATTACTTCGGTGTGCTTAATTGATCTGGTGGGTCTGGCAAGTTTAGGGTCGCACATAACACTTGAGCTGCAGTCAATCCTTTGCCTATGCACCTCAGTCCATACAAGACTCTAACATTGCTCTCAAACAAGTCATTCATGCACTTTTGTGAAGGCCAAAATGACACAAGAGCCTGAAAACTTTGTACTGAGAGTCCAGTCTTTGCAGATGTGTCCTTACAGATGCTAGTTTGGCCACCATGAATCTTACATGAGACAGCGTCTTGTAAAACTTTGTCCTAATACACACAAATCTAATAAAACATTAGCTAAACTACACTCCTGAAAATGGAAAAAAGAACACATTGACACTGGTGTGTCAGACCCACCATACTTGCTCCGGACACTGCGAGAGGGCTGTACAAGCAATGATCACACGCACGGCACAGCGGACACACCAGGAACCGTGGTGTTGGCCGTCGAATGGCGCTAGCTGCGCAGCATTTGTGCACCGCCGCCGTCAGTGTCAGCCAGTTTGCCGTGGCATACGGAGCTCCATCGCAGTCTTTAACACTGGTAGCATGCCGCGATAGCGTGGACGTGAACCGTATGTGCAGTTGACGGACTTTGAGCGAGGGCGTATAGTGGGCATGCGGGAGGCCGGGTGGACGTACCGCCGAATTGCTCAACACGTGGGGCGTGAGGTCTCCACAGTACATCGATGTTGTCGCCAGTGGTCGGCGGAAGGTGCACGTGCACGTCGACCTGGGACCGGACCGCAGCGACGCACGGATGCACGCCAAGACCGTAGGATCCTACGCAGTGCCGTAGGGGACCGCACCGCCACTTCCCAGCAAATTAGGAACACTGTTGCTCCTGGGGTATCGGCGAGGACCATTCGCAACCGTCTCCATGAAGCTGGGCTACGGTCCCGCACACCGTTAGGCCGTCTTCCGCTCACGCCCCAACATCGTGCAGCCCGCCTCCAGTGGTGTCGCGACAGGCGTGAATGGAGGGACGAATGGAGACGTGTCGTCTTCAGCGATGAGAGTCGCTTCTGCCTTGGTGTCAATGATGGTCGTATGCGTGTTTGGCGCCGTGCAGGTGAGCGCCACAATCAGGACTGCATACGACCGAGGCACACAGGGCCAACACCCGGCATCATGGTGTGGGGAGCGATCTCCTACACTGGCCGTACACCACTGGTGATCGTCGAGGGGACACTGAATAGTGCACGGTACATCCAAACCGTCATCGAACCCATCGTTCTACCATTCCTAGACCGGCAAGGGAACTTGCTGTTCCAACAGGACAATGCACGTCCGCATGTATCCCGTGCCACCCAACGTGCTCTAGAAGGTGTAAGTCAACTACCCTGGCCAGCAAGATCTCCGGATCTGTCCCCCATTGAACATGTTTGGGACTGGATGAAGCGTCGTCTCACGCGGTCTGCACGTCCAGCACGAATGCTGGTCCAACTGAGGCGCCAGGTGGAAATGGCATGGCAAGCCGTTCCACAGGACTACATCCAGCATCTCTACGATCGTCTCCATGGGAGAATAGCAGCCTGCATTGCTGCGAAAGGTGCCGACATTGTGCATGCTCTGTTGCCTGTGTCTATGTGCCTGTGGTTCTGTCAGTGTGATCATGTGATGTATCTGACCCCAGGAATGTGTCAATAAAGTTTCCCCTTCCTGGGACAATGAATTCACGGTGTTCTTATTTCAATTTCCAGGAGTGTATTTACATGATCTTCTATGTCAACAAAGAAATCCTCATGATTTCCATATCTCCTCTTCGAAGCGTTAGTGAGGGTGTTCTTATCATGTGTCTGTGATTCAGATGTATGCTGGTTTCCATGGAAACGTCGCTTCTTAAAACAACCCTTTCTTTTCGTTATGTTGAAAAGAGGTATAAGGACGGGTAATAACGCATCAAACCACTACCGTTATAGTTCAAAACCTATAAAACCTATAGTTCCAATTTCAATTAATCGACAAATGATGCATCAAATTATTCGGAAGAGATCAAATATTATTGAGAGATAATAATCGGAAAATGTCATTTTCCTACCAGTTTCACCATACGTACTACCCTAAACCCACTACACATGGGAATTGGGACATGAATGTCTTAGCAATGCCACACCAATACTCTTGGCACGTGTTTTTTGCTCTATTCTGTCGGCATTGTTAGTAAAATAGCGCTAATCGCGTTTTCCATTTCAAACTAATGCAAATTTTACTAACAAAAACTTTTTTTGAAACAGGTTTGTTTGAAAACGAAAAATTTTAGAACTGCTGCTATGACTAATTGATATTTCGTTTCTTCTATTCTGTTGCGGCTAAAAAATCAAAATAAAAAACTTGTTGTTTTCGAGACCAATCAAATACCGAAAAATATCGGTTACTCAGAACTAAAATACCGGTACCGGTTTTACCCGGTCGTTTTTTCCCATCTCTAGTTCTAATGCAATGTACGAGAGTTGAAACTTAAATAGTGACAACTATTTTTTCACAACTAAAAAAAAAAGAGTTACATGTTTACACCTGTTACTGTCCTTCAAAGTAGTCACCAGCGTTGTGTAGAACCCGTTGCCAGCGATGTGGAAGGCGTAGTACATCTACATCTACATCTACATCCATACTCCGCAAGCCAACTGACGGTGTGTGGCGGAGGGTACCCTGAGTACCTCTATCGGTTCTCCCTTCTATTCCAGTCTCGTATTGTTCGTGGAAAGAAGGATTGTCGGTATGCTTCTGTGTGGGCTCTAATCTCTCTGATTTTATCCTCATGGTCTCTTCGCGAGATATACGTAGGAGGGAGCAATATACTGCTTGACTCTTCGGTGAAGATATGTTCTCGAGACTTTAACAAAAGCCCGTACCGAGCTACTGAGCGTCTCTCCTGCAGAGTCTTCCACTGGAGTTTATCTATCATCTCCGTGACGCTTTCGCGATTACTAAATGATCCTGTAACGAAGCGCGCTGCTCTCCGTTGGATCTTCTCTATCTCTTCTATCAACCCTATCTGGTACGGATCCCACACTGGTGAGCAGTATTCAAGCAGTGGGCGAACAAGTGTACTGTAACCTACTTCCTTTGTCTTCGGATTACATTTCCTTAGGATTCTTCCAATGAATCTCAGTCTGGCATCTGCTTTACCGACGATCAACTTTATATGATCATTCCATTTTAAATCACTCCTAATGCGTACTCCCAGATAATTTATGGAATTAACTGCTTCCAGTTGTTGACCTGCTATTTTGTAGCTAAATGATAAGGGATCTATCTTTCTATGTATTCGCAGCACATTACACTTGTCTACATTGAGATTCAATTGCCATTCCCTGCACCATGCGTCAATTCGCTGCAGATCCTCATGCATTTCAGTACAATTTTTCATTGTTACAACCTCTCGATACACCACAGCATCATATGCAAAAAGCCTCAGTGAACTTCCGATGTCATCCACCAGGTTATTTATGTATATTGTGAATAGCAACGGTCCTATGACACTCCCCTGCGGCACACCTGAAATCACTCTTACTTCGGAAGACTTCTCTCCATTGAGAATGACATGCTGCTTTCTGTTTTCTAGGAACTCCTCAATCCAATCACACAATTGGTCTGATAGTCCATATGCTCTTACTTTGTTCATTAAACGACTGTGGGGAACTGTATCGAACGCCTTGCGGAAGTCAAGAAACACGGCATCTACCTGTGAACCCGTGTCTATGGCCCTCTGAGTCTCGTGGACGAATAGCGCGAGCTGGGTTTCACATAACCGTCTTTTTCGAAACCCGTGCTGATTCCTACAGAGTAGATTTCTAGTCTCCAGAAAAGTCATTATACTCGAACATAATACGTGTTCCAAAATGCTACAACTGATCGACGTTAGAGATATAGGTCTATAGTTCTGCACATCTGTTCGACGTCCCTTCTTGAAAACGGGGATGACCTGTGCCCTTTTCCAATCCTTTGGAACGCTACGCTCTTCTAGAGGTACACCGCTGCAAGAAGGGGGGCAAGTTCCTTCGCGTACTCTGTGTAAAATCGAACTGGTATCCCATCAGGTCCAGCGGCCTTTCCTCTTTTGAGCGATTTTAATTGTTTCTCTTTCCCTCTGTCGTCTATTTCGATATCTACTATTTTGTCATCTGTGCGACAATCTAGAGAAGGAACTACAGTGCAGTCTTCCTCTGTGAAACAACTTTGGAAAAAGACATTTAGTATTTCGGCCTTTAGTCTGTCATCCTCTGTTTCAGTACCATTTTGGTCACAGAGTGTCTGGAAATTTTGTTTTGATCCACCTACCACTTTGACATAAGACCAAAATTTCTTAGGATTTTCTGCCAAGTCAGTACATAAAACTTTACTTTCGAATTCATTGAACGCCTCTCGCATAGCCCTCCTCACACTACATTTCGCTTCGCGTAATTTTTGTTTATCTGCAAGGCTTAGGTTATGTTTATGTTTGCTGTGAAGTTCCCTTTGCTTCCGCAGCAGTTTTCTAACTCGGTTGTTGTACCACGGTGGCTCTTTTCCATCTCTTACGATCTTGCTTGGCACATAACCATCTAACGCATAATGTACGATGGTTTTGAACTTTGTCCACTGATCCTCAACACTATCTGTACTTGAGACAAAACTTTTGTGTTGAGCCGTCAGGTACTCTGAAATCTGCTTTTTGTCACTTTTGCTAAACAGAAAAATCTTCCTACCCTTTTTAATATTTCTATTTACGGCTGAAATCATCGATGCCGTAACCGCTTTATGATCGCTGATTCCCTGTTCTGCGTTAACTGTTTCAAATAGTTCGGGTCTGTTTGTCACTAGAAGGTCTAATATGTTATCGCCACGAGTCGGTTCTCTGTTTAACTGCTCAAGGTAGTTTTCAGATAAAGCACTTAAAAAAATTGCACTGGATTCTTTGTCCCTGCCACCCGTTATGAACGTTTGAGTCTCCCAGTCTATATCCGGCAAATTAAAATCTCCACCCTGAACTATAACATGGTGGGGAAATCTACTCGAAATATTTTCCAAATTATCCTTCAGGTGCTCAGCGACAACAGCTGCTGAGCCAGGGGGCCTATAGAGACAGCCAATTACCATGTCTGAGCCTGCTTTAACCGTGACCTTCACCCAAATCATTTCACATTTCGGATCTCCGTCAATTTCCTTCGATACTATTGCACTTCTTATCGCTGTAAACACGCCTCCCCCTTCACTGTCCAGCCTGTCTCTGCGGTATACATTCCAATCTGAGTTTAGGATTTCATTACTGTTTACGTCTGGTTTCAGCCAACTTTCTGTCCCTAGTACTATATGGGCGTTGTGACCGTTTATTAATGAGAGCAGTTCTGGGACCTTTCTATAGCTGCTCCTGCAGTTTACTATTAGCACATTAATATTGTTATTCTCTGTTGCATTTTGCCTACTCCTACCTTGCCGCGTCTCAGGAGGCGTCTTGTCGGGCCTAGGGAGGGAATTCTCTAACCTAAAAAACCCCCATGTGCACTCCACACGTACTCCGCTACCCTTGTATCCGCTTCCGGCGTGTAGTGCACGCCTGACCTACTGTCAGCAGAGGCTGTTCTGTTGGCGGTGCGAATGGAGCGGTTTAAAGTTATGGTGATTCTCGTGTACGACTGTGATGGTCTTATCCTAACGCATTATGTTACTCAACGGCAGACCGTCAATGCACAGTATGACTGTTCGTTTTTGTAGCACCACATGTGACCAGCTTTGCGAAATGAGCAGCGACACTTTCTGCGCATCCCACCCATCATTTTGCACGACAATGCGCGGACGCATACAGCGCTCGCTGTGGCTGCTCTGTTCGGTCGATGGGACTGGGACGTACTGTACCATCCACCATACTCCCCGGACTTAAGTCCTTGTGACTTTGATTTGATTCCGAAGATGAAGGAACCACTTCGTGGCATTCACATCAGAACTGTTCCAGAGATTCGACATGCAGAAGACCGCTCCATTCGTACCATCCACAGAACAGGCTCTGCTAACGGTATACTACACCTTCCACATAACTGGCAACGGGTTCTACACAACGCTGCTGACTGCTTTAAAGGGCAGTAACAGGTGCAAACACGTAACTCTTTTGTGTCGTTTGTGAATAAATAGTTGCCGGCATTTAAGTTCCAACTCTCGTATTTAAGATGTGTCAGTGTAAAACAAGGTCCGCCCCCGGTAGCTGAGTGGTCAGCGCCACAGAATGTCACTCCTAAGGTCCCGGGTTCGATTTCCGGCTGGCTCCGAGATTTTCTCCGCTCAGGGACTGGGTGTTGTGTTGTCCTAATCATCATCATTTCATCCCCATCGACACTCAAGTCGCCGAAGTGGCGTCAACTCGAAAGACTTGCACCAGGCGAACGGTCTACCCGACGGGAGGCCCTAGCCACACGACATTTTTTATTTAGTGTAAAACAAGCGGCTACGAGAATATCAGCATCGCGAATATCCATGTAAAGAAGTGATAGTACTCATCCACATGCTACAAGGCCGCCATATCGTATTGAAAATATGCTGTTTAAATTAATGTAAAAACATTTGTGCAGTGAATTACTTTCAGATCATGTCAGACTAAACAGTTCAATAGTGTAGTATTATACATAAGTTCCGCTATTGTACCAATAATGCAAATGAAGCTTTGCGCCGCCAAAATCGTAAGTGCACAACTGACATATAAAGAGCGTATCACAGAATTATCGCACCATAACAATTGAATCAAAATATTTGCATCCCCCACAGGCTGTGGTGTTAATCAAAACAAGCAAAGAGACACAGCTCCTCACCAACAGACGACACGTCTGGACATCGATTTCCGGCAACCCACTGCCGACCCCCCCCTCCCACCCTCCCCCAAATGCCCCAATACTTACTCCAGCAATGCATACTGAAACAAATTATGTTAATTTAGATTAACACACTTTATCTCTTCGTAACAAATTTTCTGTGCGCATGAACGCCTAATAATGAGCAAAACGTGCTTTAAACGCATTACAATATATTGAATTAAACACAAAGTAAATAATAGTGACTGGTAGTATAACATATAATTAATTATCCCACACAATCACCCTTCCTAAATTTAGTCAGTATAACCGCAATTAATCACAATAAATTGTCTTGGAATTTATTTGACACTGCACAGAACTCTTGTTTCAGTTAGTGATTGCATTTGTGAACATCATATACTTCTTTTTCCACTGATTCGAATCTTTACTCATATCTGTCACTATTGGTCATGCTGGCACCGGTTTCATGATATTACAACTTACTTATTCATTTCCAGTGGTGTGAAAGTTGACAAGTGTTCAAAAAATGGCTCTGAGCACTATGGGACTTAACATCTATGGTCATCAGTCCCCTAGAACTTAGAACTACTTAAACCTAACTAACCTAAGGACAGCACACAACACCCAGCCATCACGAGGCAGAGAAAATCCCTGTCCCCGCCGGGAATCGAACCCGGGAACCCGGGCGTGGGAAGCGAGAACGCTACCGCACGACCACGAGATGCGGGCTGTTGATAAGTGTCACTTGCGAATATGATGAACGGATAAACAATGGAAACAAACGCTTATCTGCTGTATTTCTGTCTCCGAAAATAGTAAGTATCGATTAGTTGAAGAATAGCGCACGGTGCCATAGCGCTTAGGTTGTAGATCCACATCCCGGGTTCAATTGCCGGCGGGGTCAGGGATTTTCTCTGCCTCGTGATGGCTGGGTGTTGTGTGCTGTCCTTAGGTTAGTTAGGTTTAAGTAGTTCTAAGTTCTAGGGGACTGTTGACCATAGATGTTAAGTCCCATAGTGCTCAGAGCCATTTGAACCATTTTTTTGTAGATCAACATGGACAGACGGTTCAGTTTACCCAGCACGCCGTGGAGCAGCCTGACTTGTTTCTGCAGTGCAGCTGTGCAAAATGGTTCAAATGGCTCTGAGCACTATGGGACTCAACTGCTGAGGTCATTAGTCCCCTAGAACTTAGAACTAGTTAAACCTAACTAATCTAAGGACATCACAAACATCCATGCCCGAGGCAGGATTCGAACCTGCGACCGTAGCGGTCTTGCGGTTCCAGACTGCAGCGCCTTTTAACCGCACGGCCACTTCGGCCGGCTGCAGCTGTGCGAAACAGCATGATGCGTATCACGAAGCGAGCCGGGCAGAAAACTGTGAGACGCAATAAAACCCTTTATGATTACTAATCCAAACAATTATAGGAGCCGGCCGGGGTGGCCCAGCGGTTCTAGGCGCTACAGTCTGGAACCGCTAGACCGCTACGGTCGCAGGTTCGAATCCTGCCCCGGGCATGGGTGTGTGTGATGTTCTTAGGTTAGTTAGGTTTAAGTAGTTCTAAGTTCTAGGGGACTGATGACCTCAGAAGTTTAGTCCCATAGTGCTCAGAGCCATTTTTTTTTAATTATAGGAATGAGTATGGGGGTGCGGGGCGTGTGTCTTAGTGGAAGAGCTTTTTAAGTTAACATAATTCTCCTTTACAATTAAGGATATAGACGGTACTGACAAGTAATCCCTTGAGTGCGAGGTCGCAAGATCAATATTCAGTAAGGCTCATTTGAGAGTGTTGTGTAACAATTATGACAGTAAAAATATTAGCTGCTAATGACTCATCATGTGCATCAGAAGGGCGACAGAAAATGGTTGTCCGAGAAGTGCAGAGATCAACCTTCTATGGGATGTATGTATTCCGCTTCACAAAATCGACACCGTCGACATTCAAGAAATGTTCTAAACAAACCAGTAACTTGTACGATGAACACCAAATGAAAAATGGCGCGCCACAATGATCACAAATGTTCGCACCATCAAGATCGAAGGCGACCTCCTTGGGAGTTACAAACCGTGCAGGACCTTAAGCTACGTATCCACTCTTAAAGAATGCACATAGAATCATATTGGTGTAGCGGGGTGATGAGGACTGACGGAATGTGACGCCATGCAACCGAATGCGAAACAGTCTGTCGTGCAGCTTATCGTGAAACTTGCTATCCTCTAAGGGGCAGCTGCACATAGTGCGATAATGTGTTTTAAGGGCATGGAAAAAAACAAACATCCAGAGGTTGAATTGGTCCGGTGGTTTCAGGGGGTAAGAATTACAATGTCACACACTTTTCAGGTGGGATAGTTTGCTCTAATAGAGTATGACTTTTACACACAGAGCAGGAGTCAAGCAAAAGCAAGTTATATTGGTCAGCTATTGGCCAAACGCGGTGCTCATACCATAAGTTTCTTACGCCGATTTTCCCACCCTTGCTTGCTGTGACGTAAATATTCTTACTACCTTTCCAATATCATGTATATGAGAAAGAATCGTAGTGGGTAGGGCATCTCCAACTTCTCAAAACACAATAAATAGCTTCCCATCAAATTTACCATCCAGATGAACTTTCGGCATAATTTTACTCGAATACGCTAAGATATTTATTTAGCTGATCTTGATAGAACTCTCTTGGTATCTCTAATTTCCAGGAATCCTTTTATATGCGTTTCCTCCTCAAATCTCAGTTGGTTGGAGTTGAAAACAAAGTCCTTACTGAACAATGAGATAAGTTTGCTTATCTCATCTACAAATTTTCGGGCCGATCCGCAGTTTGCCGTGCATCGTCAAGTTAATGCTTTGTTTGAAATTTCGTTATCTTACGTCTTCCAGTTCTGTAGCACTGTTTGAAGTTATGCAGCCATCCACTACTTCCCTTGAAATAACTGTCGGGCGCAATTTTATGTGAAAAACGTAGTAGGTCATTATCAAGCACGTCCTGTAAATTGTATCGAGCATCCTTGGAAGGCGAAACACCAGTTTTTGTAACAGTTGCGCTTTGTCCTCCCTTGAATATCTTTAGTTTTCTGATGCGCTACACAGTCATATTGCTGCGGACTTATTCTAAATCTGTTCATAATTGTTTTGGTTTTTACAAAGTTGCAGATGATCTTTCATGTACGTAATTATGTTTAGTACGCGCTCCTTGGGCAACGTTTGTTTTTTACTACGTTTCGCCGGAAACGAGATTTATAGCTCTCCGTTCCACAAGGATGATGAACTACACCCGTTTCAATATCACTTTCACCTGTTAAGCACGTACGAGGGTCGTTCAATAAGTAATGCGCCACATCTTTTCCTCGGAACATATTTATTGTTAAGATTCAGAATTTGGTGACAATATACATCAACATGTCTTGTCCATGTCCTATTTGTCTACTTATTCTCCAATACGTTCTGTGGACGTACCCGGCGTTGTGGAAGAACATGTATTCCGTGCTGGTAAAAGCTCTCGTCCTGTAGGCGTAATCAAGTTTTCACTGTATGACTGACGCTTTCGTCATCTTCGGAGTGTGTTCCCCGTAAGCCCGAGGGTGCCTGGTCTGGACTGTAGGGCGGATAAGGCAATGATGTGTTCCCGGGTTCTCAGACTTGTTTGCGGGCGTGCATTATCGTGTTGGAGCAAGATTCCTGCTGGATTCTTGTCCGATTGAACACGTCGGAAACGGCTCTTCAGTTTATTCAGAGTCTTCACGTATGCCTCTGAATTGATGGTTGACTCTCTTTGCATCACGTCCACGAGAGTGGCGTCATCACCATCCCAGAAGACTGTCACCATGACTTTTTCGGCAGGGAGGGTTGTCTTGAATCTCGGCGGGACAGTGACGCCGCCATCGCGACCTTGGGACCCCGGGGGTCCCCATTTTTTTATCAGTTGCTGACCCTCGAATCATGAAACGACGCAGTCATGTTTTCGATTCATGAGGGTAAGTGAGGATGATGCCACTCCATGAACTGCCTTTTTTCCCGGCGGAAAGTGGTAACAAAGGTCTCTCCGTCGGTCTCAAAACGCTCCAACGATTCAGATGAAATGGCCTTTCTTTGAATCTTGTGGTCCGCTGCAGCATCGCCTTACACTACACATAAACGTATATGGATGTTCACCAAGGTTTATTTTTATGCATACAAGAATTCAATAACAGCACGCTATTTGTAATGTGAATTGCATGTAGGCGCCATTTTGACGCTGTACTACGGCTCTGCCATCTGCCAGAACGGTCCAAAACTTCAGCGGCGCACAGAAAGAACATCATATGGGGAGCACCAACAAGGATGTTTGTCTCTGTATATCAACGGCTTTTTAGAAAAATGTGTGGCATTACTTATTGAACGACCCTCGTATCTTCATCATTTGTACTCGTCATAAACATTGTTCGCACAGTTGAGCATATACGACACCACACTTTCCTCTGGCTCACCTTACGGAAACGCTATCTTTCATCTGCCTCTTCTTTCTCACTCTATGAAATTCCTTGGGTTCCTTTCTGAGGAAATGTCAACTTTGGCAACTGGTGTTGTAGTTATAATGCAATGTTTTCTTTGCTTATCGTTGCCATCAATATCACTAGCACTTTAGCACTGTTGTGAGATACTCCTCAACGAAGCAGTTCAACTACGCTTCGTAGCCTCACGTTGTGCTCACCATTGGATGCCTCCAGTCACGTCCCCTGTTGCCATTATCAGTCAGTATTGGGTTGCATGGCAAACAATATGTAGGACATCGAATGCCGTAAACATTGTTGGCCTCTTGCGACCTCGCATTCCAGGGGCTCCTCGTGAGACGTGATAAGAAACCTTAGTAAGCCGAGAGCTCATTTTCGACAAAGGATTGATCTGCGTATGAGAACTCCCAAATAATGTTCTTCTCAAGAATGAATAAATTCTGTTGTAAACACGGGGGCGAATCTGTGATGATTTGGGTAGAAGCTTTACTGCATTAAATTTGACTTTCCTCCTTAGTGGCGAATCAGCTACTATGTCCTTTGTCACTGGGAAAGACGCGGAAGGAAGGATTCCGATATTTGTCTCATGCAATGTTGGAAAACCTAAATCTGGACGGCTAGATGGAGATATTAACCATCATCCTCCCGAATGCGAGTCTAGTGTGTCGCCACCGCGCCACTTCGATCACTTTGATGATTCTAGACAACTATACCATTTGATCTAAAGTATCCGGACACACCTATGTGATACAGAATTCCCCACTAGATGTCACGAGAGGTGGACCCGCCAGTATGAAAGGAGGCGGGGAGTATTGTGTTGTCAGCACGAAAGTAGTAACAGGAGAGTTCATTTTCTTCAAACGCGCATTAATCGTTGGGTATCACATGAGTCACAGATCCATCAGGAATATTCTGACCCTTGTCAAGTGGCCCAAGTCGTCTGTTCGAGATGTGACTGTGAAGTGGAAACGCGATGGAACAACTACAGCTATGTACTGGTCGACAGGGACCGTTGAACATTGTGAAAAGTGGTTGTAAAAATTGCATGAAATCTGCAGAAGGAATCACTCCCGAGTTCCGAAGTGCTACCAACAGTCCAGGTAGAATAATAGTGTGCATAAGGAATTAAAGGAATGGGCTACAATGGCCGAGCACCTCCTCAAAAGCACACAATTTCTGTAGTCGATTTGCATCTATAATACATCTACTTCCTCAAACAACCAGACGCTGTGGAGTATAGTATACTTAGGTACATCTAACTGACCCTCCGTCCCCTCTCTGCCGGCCGGTGTGGCCGAGCGGTTCTAGGCGCTTCAGTCTTGAACAGCGCGACCGCTACTGTCGCAGGTTCGAATCCTGCCTCGGGCATTGATGTGTGTGATGTCCTTAGGTTAGTTAGGTTTAAGTAGTTCTAAGTTCTAGGGGACTGATGACCTCAGATGTTAAGTCCCATAGTGCTCAGAGCCATTTTTGAACCTCTCCTCTCTGTATTAGGCCCAATTTTCCGAATTTTCTAATTGACCATCTGTCCTAATTAAGACGACTATAGGAGCCATCACGCAGAGCGTCTATACTCACCAAAATCTCAGCAGGAAATGCCTAACCGTCTCCCCTCGTCCGGGGTCCACACACGGTGGCCGGAAGGGACAGAGAGTCTGCACAGCGGCTATTTGCCAACCTAACGGGGCCTGCTAACACTCGGGGAACTTATTTCCCTCCGGCGCAGTGCAGTCGCACTCTGCTTACTGTGGTTCGCTAAACTGCATCCCCAAATTCACAGAACTCACAGCAGACAGCCCACGCATACGTCAGCAGACGACCCGCATTCACACTTGCAGACTATAGAAAGAGTGATAATGTAACATAATTTCGAATAATAAATCTTATATTGCTCTTCCCTGAGTGTCGGAAAGGCACCCAGGTGTGTTCTGAGTATAAAACTATTGTGTCAAGACATGTAGCGCCTCACATGGAGTCGTTACAGAGGTTTGCGAATTCCTGGAGAACGTCACCAGCCATGACGTCCAGGGCCGACAGTGAAGTACGGAGAAGGCTGTGTTACTGAGAAGGCATGTTTTTCGTGGTTAGTATGGTCCTATATTGTTCTCAAGAAAATGCTAAATGTGAAAGGATATGAACACGTTTTACAGCATTTTGTATTGCATACAGTAAAGGAACAGTACGTAGACGATGATAGTTGATATCGTCATGACAATGCACCCTGTCACAAGCAGCATCTTTGAGGCAATGGTTTGTGGGCACTAACATTCCTAATATAGTCTGGCCATCCCAGAACCCCGATCGGAACCCAATGGAACACCTTTATGTGCGTTAGAAAATCTACCTCCCTCCAGACCCCAGTATGCATCATCACTCCATTCTCTGGTATCGGCTTTCGACGAAAAATGGACTGCAATTCTTCCACATGGATTCAGACACCTCACTGAAAGTATCGCGAGCAGATCTCAAGCCGTCATAAAGCCATGACTGTTTGAACACTGTAACCCTCCTTCCCCCCCTCCCCCATTCAGCTACCATAAGTTACAAACCGAATATCTCACTTCTCCAAAGTTTATAATGACGATAAACTTCACAATATTCACTTGTAATTTTTAAAATGGCTAGAAATTCAAAACTTGCTTTAAAATTATAGGAAGCCTGTTGACTGTCAGAACTATAGAGCGGCACTTGATGTGAACCACACTGCGTGAAAGAAGTATGGAGCACTTATTCTAAGTTTAAAACTGTATAGCTCACTGATGCAGCCTGCATGGTTGTCCAACACTCGTCACTGATATGTGTGGTGGGGGTATTCATTTCATCATCATCATCATTTATTGTACATAACAGGCCATAAAAGCCCATGACAGAAAACAAAAGAAATATTACAAACCAGAATAACACACTGTACAAAGGTCAGTAACACAATCGGTGACACTGGAAGGAGCATTGTCCTGATCAGAGTTGCCGGTATTTCCGGCAGATGTTGTTCCACTTTCTTCTGTCCATTGCATCTTCCAGGGATGCTGTTGGTTCTACCTTCTGCAACGTTCATCATCCTATCTTCCCACCTAGTCCTTGGGTGATCTTTTGGGCGTCTTCCAATCAGCTTGGAATTGAACATTCGGTTGGGGATAGCTTCTCCAGCTCCTACGACATGTTCCAACCACTCGAGTCGTCGTCCTCTGATGGTCCTACCAACGTCAGCTTCCCCAAAACTTTGGTACAAGTCCTCTTTTTGCCTCCTTTCCCAGCTTCCATTTCCTCTCTTGAATGTAGGACCATACACCTTTCTTTCAAATTCGGAAATGTTTGTGAAGTCGCTCATGTCTCGCAGCCATATACCAGAACGGGTTTTACCAGTGCCATGTAAAGTTTGAACTTGTTGTTTTCTGAGACCAAGCGTGACTCGAATAAGTTATTGAGACTGAAGAAGGCACGATTAGCATTAATTATTCTCTGTTGAATCTCTTTCTCAACCTCGCTTTTATTAGAATCGATCCTAGGTACTTAAATTTCTCTACTCGTTCAAAATTGTGTCCACCTATGCTGATAGTGGTAGGGAAATCCTGTCGGCTTGAGATGATCATATATTTGGTTTTCTCGTCGTTGACAACTAATCCCACTTTGCTTGCCTCTTTTATGAAGCTGGTGGTGTCAGACACTACCTGATTAAGTGAGTCTCCCATAATCACCACATCATCGGCAAAGGCCAAGATTGTGCCAATTCGTATCATATACATCTCCCTGTCATTACCAATTTCACGTCGTACCTTTTCCAATGCGATGTTGAATAGCACGGGGGACAAAGAATCTCCTTGTCTCAAACCGTTTTGAACAGTGAAAGGCTCTGAAAGTTTGTTTCCAAACCATACTTGGCAGCTTGTATCTGTATAAAATGCTTCAATCACTTTGATGTATTTTCTTGTGATGCCCAACTGCTGCATTATCCTCCACAACACCGTCCGATTAATGCTGTTATAGGTCTGTTGGAAATCTATAAATATGAGGTGTAATTCTCTATCAAATTCATAGTACTTTTCCATTAGCCGTCGTAGCGTAGAGATGTGATCTATGGTTGAGTGTCCTGCCATGAATACACATTCATTTGCACTCTTATTTAAACACTGTGGGTCCATACCACACATTGCAAAACAGAACTCGTAAACCCAGAACAAGTGTATTTTGCGAATTTTCTCATTTTAAACTTAGAAGAAGTGAGTTCTTGTGTTTGAATCTTAAAGTGGCTGGTGGGGAGGGTAGGGGGAGGGGGGTTTAGACTCTTTCAACTGCAATGTCAGATTGTTGAAGGGAAGGGGGGGTTGTTTAAACTTTAATGTCAGATGGATACTATTTAAACATAGCAGTGATGGACTTACGACAGCTTAGTACACGTGATAGTGAGAACTGTACAGTCTTGAAGCCAGAGGAGGAAAGTGGGCTTTCGAAGCTCCGTTACGTATGTGTTGGCCGTACTTAAACAACTGATTAAATGGTGACGTCAGAGGGGAACACTCTGGATTTCTAGAAGTGATCTGACTACCATCTTGGACTTTTTTTTTATTTTCCCCCAATGTATACTTAGCACAGCAGCTTTACGTCGTGGCAGTGGAAATTTCCAGCAAAATTTGGAATTACCCGCCGTTTTAGACAACAGAAATTGGCCTTTATCGGAGATGTGGAGGTGTGGGGAAATTCGATGACTCATCGATGAGATCGTTGATGAAGACATCGGTGACGTCCTTTGTTGTGCAGATCCCGTGCTGGCTCCCTCGGCCTTCGTGCCGTGCAAGACCATGCTGGAGAATCGCGGGCCAACACTACAACACTACAGCCGTTTCCACTACATCACGCCCCTTGTCCCCAAGAGACAGAGTCCGCTGCAATAAAACTCAGACTGTGCGTGCTTTACTCACAACTGACCATTAGATGCTCGAGATGGACGCTTGGTCCTGTGTACCCAGCCACTTTCACCTGCACGGTACAAGCCCGAACTGGCCAGCATCACGTCACCAGTTCGGAATGCATGCACATTGTCAGTCTCCCATTGTTTCATACTTACCCTGCTGTAATTTTAGAAGTGCACAGTGGCATACCATGTTGCTGAGCCTCCAGGCCAGGCACTGAGACAGGAGATGATACCACCAAGTTCACAGAGTGTAACAGCATCGCTCTTAGAAGCTATAATAATATTCTCTAAAATACATGAAACTACTTTAGAACCTGAACTGTCCTCTACGTTAAGAACAACACACTATTTGTTAGGAACTCTAAAACGCAATCACAAATCTAGCTCGATATTCCGTATTTTATTCATATGGTGACAGCATAGAACTGTACCGAAAACTCTATAATACTTGTGGGCGCTGTTTCAGGCCTCTTAGTCGTCGGTAATGCGATGCTGTCAACTTTCCAATGTAGTAGATCTACTTATGGCACCTATTACTCTTCGATTCTGCATGACACAAGCTTTTGATAGATTTCCTTGGGTATACAGCACCAAGTGTTATGAACTTTCCGTCAGATTTATGTTCGGTAGTTGTGATTTTTCCCATTATTCAGACGGAATGCATAACAGCCTCGAAAACTTCAAGAATGTACGAAAGCGAAATGTATTTCCAGAATGAGAACTTCACTTTGCAGCGGAGTGTGTGCTGATATGAAATGTCTTTCTTTGCGGACAACACAGGCAGCGGAACAGACAGAAATTAATTATGTGTAAGTCGAACATGTGACTGTGACTGAATTATCATGCTGAGGTGTTCCGATTTCTGTTACAGACCCAAAACACCATCAACTAGGAAACTGGTAACTTACGTTTTTGACGGACGCTCGTTTCGGTGCAGACATCAGATGTTCCCACAGGATATTCAAACAACTGAAGGCGAATACAGATGTGCCTCCTTCAACAAAGGCACTTGAGTCAAGTACAAAGTAGCTGTAACTCCAGTAAAATTTAAAAGGAGTGCTGTGATACATAACGTTATTTCATTTTGTGGGATATACACCCAGACAGAGCGTACAAACAACAGAAGTCCCTCTCCTCTTATGCTTCTTAAAGTGAATATTGCACCAACAACGCAGAAAATAGCGAATATAGTATCGAAATCAATGGAATCAGTCCTTAAGGACAACGTGCTGATTGATAGGAACTCTTCAACCCACTGCTAAATACGATATCATATTCCTTATATTACTCACGTGGTGACATCTCAGAACTGTATTGAACACTAACATTATGTCCCAACATGTACTTGACAACATCTTCGAAAAAGCGGCAGCATCGCCATCACTAGGTACAAAATGGCATTACATTGACGGAGCTCTCATTTGCACTAAGGCCATTCATATGAAACTGGTTCGGACGTGCTTATGGCCACACTACAGGAATTAACAGAGTTTGAACATCTGCTGTCATAGCCGATTAACGCCAGATTTCGACGCACTGTCCTTCGGGATACGTGTCGTACGTCCCACATCGATTTCGCGGTTATTTCACATAGTGTTGCTTGTCTGTTAGCACTGAAAACTCTACCCAATCACCACTGCTCTCGGTCGTTAACTAATGGCCGTCGGCCACTGCGGCGTACGTGGTGAGGGGTTAGAGGCATGGGACATTCCATTTCGGAAATTGTTACGGAATTCAACATTCCGAGATCCACTGCGCCAACAGTGCGCCAAATTTCAAGCATTACCCCTCACCACGTACGCCGCAGTGGCCGACAGACATTAGTTAATAACCGAGAGCAGTGGTGATTGCGCAGAGTTTTCAGTTCTAACAGACAAGCAATACTATGTGAAATAACCGCGAAATCGATGTGGGACGTACGACATTTATCCCATAGGACAGTGCGGCGAAATACGGCGTTAATCGGCTATGACAGCAGACGACCGACGCAAGTGCCTTTGCTAACAGCATGACGTCACCTGCAGTGCCTCTCCTGAACCCCTGAGCATACCGGTCGGACCCTAGACGACTGGAAAACTGGCCTTGTCAGATGAGTCCCAATTTCAATAGATAAGAGCTGATGGTAGGGATCGATTGTGGCGGAGACCCCACGAAGTCATAGGCCCAAGCTGTCAACACGGTACTGTGCAAGCTGGTGGTGGTGGCTCCGCAATGGCGTAGGCTGTATTTACGTGAAATAGATTGGATCCTCTGGTCCAAATCAACCGATCATTGACTGGAAATGATTACGTTCGGCTATTTGGAAACATTTGCAGACTTTCAGGGTCTTCATGTTCCCAAATAACGATAGAATGGTCATCGAGACACAATTGTCAGTGATTGCTTTGAACAACATCCTGGACAGTTCGAGCGAATGATTTGGCCATCCAGATCGCCCGAGTTGAGTCGCATCGAACATTAATGGGACATAATCGAGAGGTCATAAAATCCTGCACTGGCAACACGTTCGCAATTGTGGACGGCTATAGAGGCAACATGGCTCAGTATTTCTGCAGGTGACTTACTTCAGTCCATCCCAAGTCGAGTTGCTGCACTAAGCCGGGCAAAAGGAGGTCAGACTTGATATTGGGAGGTATCCCATGGATTTGTCACTCCAATGTATGTTTACCATAGATTGAGTCTCTCCATAGCAGTCTATATTGGAGCACAGGTTCACGGCACTTTGATCCTTTAAATCCACTTGACAGACAACACTCAATACACGAAGGCACATAATCGTTCTCCCATTATTCAGTTTGCGAGTGGAACGGGAAAGCAAGCGACTAGCAGTGAAATACTCCGCAATGTGCTGTATGTTGGTTTGCAGAGAATACACTGTCGCTTTTCTAAGTTTTGTGGCTTAGCACAAGCATCGTGGAAGTCTTTAGCTTGGACTAATGATGGAATGTCGAGTCTCAGAGCCCTATGTGGTTTAACATTTTCTGGACCTATGAGCCGTTCAGCTCTAGGTTGTCGTAAAGAAGATGAACATATATACCCCTCGAATAGATCTCGCGAGTATAGATATGCAGTATTGTCTCCTACCTGACTTCACTGAGAGATACAGTTCGTTTTTAAGGAGAACCACCCACAGAGCTATGCAGCAGTTCCTCAACAAGCTTTGCAAATAGCACTAGATTCGAAACTTCCTGACAGATTAAACTGTGTACCGGGCCGATACTCGAACTCGGGACCTTTGTCTTTCGCAGACAAGTGCTCTACCAACTGAGCTACCCAAGCACGACTCACGACCCTTCCTCACAGCTTCAATTCTGCCAGTACCTCGTCTCCTACCTTCCAAACTTCATAGAAGCTCTTCTGCGAGCCTTGCAGAACTAACACTCCTGGAAGAAAGTTTTAATCTGTCAGGAAGTTTCATCTCAGCGTACACTCCGCTACAGATTGAAAATCTCATTTCAGCACTAGATTCGTTTATGGTCTATCTTTAAAATCTCTGTAAGTCTTGAGGTAGTTACTTCATCTCAACTGCATAGGTTTTTCAAACATGCTTTAGTTTTAGTCACTGTCTACGGTAACTATCGACTTTCAATATTACCACTCAGTTTTACGAAAATCCGATTACTATCGGTGCACAACTCACTAGCCAACGTGATGCCAAAATGTAACAGAGAAATGATGTGCCTTAAATCATCCGGAAACAAGGAATCTTAATTTGAAATTAACTTTGCAATGGTTTGCATCTAATCTAAGGCAATTGTGGTCCACATATCAGCTTTTCTAACATTTCTGTTTGTAGCTTAGCAGAGGTAGCGTGGAAGTCTTGTATTTACAAGTGTCGCAAACGGTTCTAGATAAGGCAAAGTAGCCCTTTCGAGTTGGACTGCAAATGTCCTAAATATATACATATATACATAAATGACTGACATATATATCAAACGTTTCCAACGATTCCAAAATCATTTCTGATGAATTGTGAGGAGCTTACACAGGTTGGTAGAGTATTAGTGGTTGTAGTAGCAGTGGATTGAATAGATTCAAACAGTAGATCCCATGGCTAATTCAGTAAGGTGGTAGCAGCGGATTCATACCACGCATTGCAGTAGGTTCCCAACTAGCTGTAATAGAAGACTCATTATCGTGGATTCTCAGCCAACTGTACCACAGCTACTGTAGGCATGCCTTGGTGTGATGGAAATCTGATATCGATGTACAGTAAACAATAAACACCAGCCATCGTTCCTATAAACAGAACGTGATCTATTTTTCAGGTTACCACTGAATTTTTAAGCGATTCCTCACATAAACTATAAGTACGATATTGCCGGTCCTGTGTTGTTCCGAATTACGATACAATGTTCCTTATGGGCATGGATGCATGTCCAAAGGAACAGGCACTGCAGCAACTACAGCCGTTATGAAATACATGGAATGTATTCGCAATTGCGAATATTGACAACCATCGGCTGTATAATGGAATGACGGCAGTGAAAATTTGTGCCGGATCAGGACTCGAACCCAGATTTCCCTCTTATCGCAAGGGGGTCGCTTTACCAATTTTTTCTTTTTTTGTGGGAAACGGATCAGGTAGTGGGGTGGCAGAGGCAAGGTGGGTAGGGTCCGCAACCCGAGGTCCGGCCACGATTATCTTCTCCCTCCCATCCTGGGGATGTGGTACAAAGGATGCAATGGGTGTATTATTGTGAATTTTTTATTATTTTATTTATTTTTTTATTTTTTATTTATTTTTTGAACAGCAAGTAACTGAAACTAGTAAGTACACTCGTTGCGTCGAGTTGGGGACCCACATAACTGAAAACATGCTTTCAGTTGCAGCAAAGGGCATAAAGAAAGAGAGGAAAGTGTGAGGCTAAGGAAGCCATGAAATAAAACCTAAGGGTGGAATCCGCACCACCATTAACCGGTGCTACGTCTTGCACCGGATGGGAAACAAAAACTGCGAAGAACTTTTCGCACCGGGGACAAAAAGAGGAAATGGGGCAAATACTGCTACAGAGTGCGAGGGGTCACGACGAAACTCTCCATCTGCTGTATCATCCAGGTATGACTTCTCTTAATGACCAAGGCAGATCCCACGTTGTATCGTGTAGTGTTCTATCATCACCTTGTAATTTTTAGCTTCTCTTATCCGTGATGTTCCAGCTATGTGGAGGGTCGTGGAACGCACTCCACAAATAATTGGAAAAATATTGTCGATGCTTTGGATCACGGAGGATCTGCAAATATTTCAAAAGTTTAAAGTGTCCTTACCATTAGGCTATCCGAGCGCTACTCAGAGACAAACCCAAATTTCCATGCGTCGTCAACCATGTATCACGTGTTGGTTGACGACGTATGGAAGTTTGGGCAACTGCTCGCTATAAGCGGGAAATCTGGGTTCGCGTTCCGGTCCGGCACAAATTTTCGTTGTTGTCATTACAATTTACAGATGATGGTTATCCGCATTCGCAATAGCGATCACATTTCATGTATAAATTAAAAGTGTTTCGCACTGTACATGGGACATCTAACATTTCCACCAGATTTCTATCCACCGCCTACTCTTAGCGTCCAGGTTTACAAGTCATCAAAAATGTACTGGTACAGCAGGCAGAACTGTTTCCATACAAGCTCTATGATACACTGGGGCAGGACACAACAGTTTCCAGACTTTGAGTTTCCACCACGGTTCAAATGGCTCTGAGCACTATGGGACTTAACATCTGAGGTCATCAGTCCCCTAGAACTTAGAAGTACTTAAACCTAACTAACTTAAGGACATCACACATATCCATGCCCGAGGCAGGATTCGAACCTGCGACCGTAGCGGTCGCCCGGTTCCAGACTGAAGCGCCTGGAACCGCTCGGCCACAGCGGTCGGCTGAGTTTCCACTATCTCCATTGTCTTGACCACTAGCATCACATAGCACACCAATTTACGTGCTGTTACTGTCTGCAACGTTAAATGTTTCGTTATAGCATGGTCAACAGATGAAGAGTTCAGTGTATTGTTAATTTACGAAAATCGACGACTTGCTAACATGAAAGTAGTGCTGTCACATAATGATTGATATCAGTTATGCCATAATTCAGTACAAAAATAACTGCAACATTCAACTGTCAAGTGCTCATAGTGATACCGTCCGCCCCGATAGCTGAGTAGTCAACGTGACGGATTGACGTCCTACGGGCCTGGGTTCGATTCCTGGCTGGGTCGGGGATTTTCTCCTCTCAGGGACTGGGTGTTGTGTTATCTTCATCAAAATTTCATCCCCATCCGGCGCGCAGGAAGCCCAATGTGTCGTCGAATGTCATAAGACCTGCACCAAGGCGGCGGGACCTGTTCCGTAAGTGGTCTCCCGGCCAATGACGCCAAACGCTCATTTCCATTTTCCATAGTGATACCGGATTAAAGAAGTATGTAAGAACCACCCAAAAACATTGAAAATATACATCAATGAGAATACCATACTGTGCTCTTACTTTGAAAAACCTGATGCATGTTTAAAATTCCCGCAATTTCATACAGAGGCAATTGGCCTTTGTCAGGAGGGGGGAGGGGTGGGTTAGGGGGGGGGGACATCGATACCTCGACGATGAAGCCATAGGTGATTTTCTTAATGTTTTAGTTTGGCTTTGGGTTACAAGGGCGATACAGCCAACAACGGCTATAAAGTGCCAAAGAAATATAATCGCAAAAACGCAAAATAGCACAAAATTACGAAGTTCGCAGACAAACGCACTCTTAAGGGGGGGGGGGGGTAGGACGTCAAACGGGCCGACTTGGAGCAGGAGAGGCATCACAGGACATTTTAATTTCCAGTGTCTATAATTTTACAAATAAATTCATAAAACTTTGTCAGCAACACCAGGAAGGATTCAAGATTCATACTCATTGCAGTAGAAGTTGGAAAACATAAGAAAATAATTTTTATTACGTGCGAAATTTCATCATTTTTTCACTTACTAATGGCTGCATTTCTTTCTATAGGTACACTTTTCTTCATAAGTTAGACAGATTCTTCGATGAATTTTGCACAGCATACATACCATACTCACAGGTGTATGAATCCCTAGAATTTATTTAATTTATGAAAAAAAGAATGAACTGTT
The DNA here is from genome assembly GCF_023898315.1 of Schistocerca nitens. NCBI lineage: Eukaryota > Metazoa > Arthropoda > Insecta > Orthoptera > Acrididae > Schistocerca > Schistocerca nitens. The sequence goes on along the minus strand of NC_064618.1, from coordinate 507,413,957 downwards.
ATATTTTAAACTTCATGTTTAGAAAAAACACAAATTTTATAGTTAATTACCTCAATTTTTACCAGTTTTCAATAGATTTGGACAATTCTAGAGTTTCATACACCTTTAAGTATGGTTTGTAAGCTGTGCAAAATTCATCGAAGAATCTCTCTTACTTATGAAGAAAAGTCTACCTACACCAACAAATACTGCCATTAGTAAGTGAAAAAAATGATGAAATTTCACATGTAAAAAAAATCATTTCGTTATGTTTTCGGACTTCCACTCCTATGAGTGTGAATTCTGAATCCTTCCTGGTCATGCTGACAAAGTTTTATGAATTTATTTGTAAAAGTATAGGCAGTGGCAATTAAAATGTCCTGTGGAGCCTCTCCTGCTCCAAGTCGGCCCGTTTGACGTCCTACCCCTTTAAAGTAAAATAAAAGCACAATAAGGCAAACACCAGACATCCGACGCCATTGATGAAAATGACACTGGAGCAGAATTACAAACAACGCTATACAGCAATATTATGACAAACATATATATGCTCTTAAGAAAAGACAAAACATTAAAGGGCAAACACCGAACATCATACAATAAATACAACAATAGCTGAAGAACAGAACTGCAAATAACATCATATAACAATGTGAGAATTTTAGCATACAGACAGATGTACTTAAAAGAAATACCCAAAATGACAAACACAATACAGCCAACGGTATGTACAACAGTGCCAGTAGAACAGTGACATAAAATACATAAGAGAGCAATGGTGTCATAGGTGACCCAAGCACGCCAGAATGCGCACTATCGACCAACTAACAACCCCTTACCACCATATTTCAAAATAATACACGTTTATCATGAAAGAAGAGCATAAGTGGAAGGAAATTTCCTAGTATAATTTTATTTTACAACACTCAGATTTTAAAATGGGAAGTGAATTCGATTTTTAATAAAGCAAGCTCCCGATTTTCTGGGTGCGGGTTGTCCATTTCAAATCGATCGACGATTTGAAAATATTAATATGCAACAAAAGAAAGCCTGGAGTATTCTGTTACAATTAGAACAAATATTTTCATTTAGGACACCATGTTATGCATGCGACTCCTATTTTACGGTCGGAAGACGGTGTGGGCCGCAATCCTACCAACAGACATCCGTGAAATATTTTTTTCTGTAGGTTTATATTTCATCATCAGATAAATCCAAATATTCTACCTGTGTAACACGTCAGCGAACAATTTCCAGCCAATATGTCAGCCTTAGCCTTTTTCCTAGGTACTAAAGGTCAGTAATTACCAAAACCGATGCCAAAAGAAAACGATTTTGTATTTCTTCAGAGGCGATTCCCTTCACAATTTTTCCTTTGTATTGATACTAAATGAACGAATACTATTAAACATCTCCAAGAGGAATGAATTCTTCATCGTACCTTTCTAGCCTCCGACAGATCTCTAAACTACCGTAGCTTCGCAATGACTGTTAATTTATATCACATATCTTATTGTTGCTGAAGTTACGGGCGATTTACGTGTGCCAGGAAGATGACAGATAAACGCAGCGTACTGGCCTAATAATCTAAAAGGAATTAGACGTTCTAGATAGCCCACAAAAAGGATAACCTGAAGTAAAATTTTCTCTTGATTATGTGATAAGTGTACAGATAGTGATAGACTAAAAAAAGAAAAAAAGCTGACATGCAAGCCGCACCTGCACAGGATTAACTGCCTGAATCTTGAGCTTAGTTCCAGTATGACATCCGACGTAAATGGCGAAAGCAGAAGAGCCATGAAATTCTGGAAACGGAAGAATATTTTAGCGCTTCATCAGGATGACTGATCCTATTCAAACAGCGCTACAGGATTTGTGAAAGTTCTATTCAGGGAGAAAAACGTAATGCTGACAAAGACGCAGCGCTGATGTTTTCTGCGATAAATTTTTCAGTTACATCGAATGGACTAGTTCTCCGCCGAAACAGATTTGCGACGCTGATGAAATTGGACTGTGTTGGAAGGGCACTTGCTTCTCGAAATGAAGCGGAAGCAAACTTTGGATCGTCGGTGTTTTTCGGTTGCCCATGCAGTCTCGTATCCCCAATAACCCATATGATAGAGAACTTCCCGCGTTACCAAGTAAACACAAAGAAAATACAATCGCCGGCTAATAGAAACACAAACAAGACATCGAAATTACATTACTGACCGTACCAAACTTGGCGGTCGTGGCGTCGGGACGGAAGTAATGTGGCCATGGAGCGCGCGCTCCACGCGGAGTGACTTTTTGCTCTGCAGCCTTAATTGATTAACAAAAGAGGCAGCTCTGGACCCGGCGTGCCGGTGCTTTTCACTTAATTAAGTAACAGCTCGCGTTTAATGAGCCGCTTGTTCTTTGCTTAGGGAGCACCGACTGCGGCGCCTTGGGACGCTCGCTAATGAACGTGTGGATGGCGCCTGCAGACACGCTTTCGTAAACGCCACTACAACACGTGCCGCAAATTTTATGACGCTCGTGAAAGGTATTCGCAGTTGCGAATACATACAGGGTGTTTCAGAAATCGTGTGACACACTTCTAAAGGTTGTAGAGGGCACTTAGTTGATCAAGTTTTATATAGGAACCCATCTCTGAAAACGGTTCGTTTCCAAAATACAAGGAAATCATGTTGTACTGATTTAATTTATATTTACTGTGATTTACCACAGGTGTTCGATGTGACGACCATCAAATTCGGTGCACACAGTATATCTGCGCAGTAAGTTCTCACAAACACTGTCCAACATGCGTGGTGTATGGTTAATCATTTCTGCTGCAGTCATGATCCGTACAACTAGGGGTCTCATAAATAAGATTTGTCATGTATCCCCACAAGAAAAAGTCCAAAGGGGTAAACTGCGTATCTTGGTAGCCAAGCATGTGGGCCACCTCGACCTATCCAACTGTCCCAGTAGACTACGTTCAGATAGTCTCGGACGCGAACTGCAAAATGTATTGCAGCGTCATCATGCTGGAACCACAATTCGTGTGGAGCTTCCAACGGTATATCTTCCACAAACTCCGCCAACACTTGTTGCAGAAATACCAGATAGTATTAAACTCAAATGACTTTTCATTCGCGACCATGTTTTCTGTGAATCTGTAATTTAATTTCTTTTGTGAATCTGGAATATTGTTCAAAAGGAATGTTAGTTATTCTTACTCAATGTTGGCCCAGTCACACGACCATCACAGATACCTGCTCAGGCACTGATGCCGAAGGCACACATGGATTTGGGATTTTCTTGATCCCAAATGTGGCTGTTTCGAACGTACAAAACACTTCCCCTGTTGAAATGGTTAGTGAACAAAATTCGTCTTGGAAACTGAGTAAAATCCACACAACGGTCTAAAAACGAGGTACAGAAATTTATACGTGGCACAAAATCCGCTGGGAGCGTGGCGTGTATCTTCTGAGGGTAATATCGGTGGAGTTGCTGTTCGTGCAGAATATGCCAGAAAGACGAGTGATACATATGCAGGTCACATGCAATACCTCGAATACTCGTCGATGGGTTCTCTTCAACTCAATGAAGCATTTCCTCTTCCAGTACGACAGTGCAGTGCTTTCTGGGAGCACCACAGTTTGGAATGAGATTGAGTCACACGATTTGGAAAGTTCTCGTGGTACACACACGGTGACCTTCTCTTCCATTACAGCGAGCTTCACCGTATCGATGTACTCTGCGAACATGTACTCAGACATCCTGTTACTACAGTACCAGTAGCCGTAATGTCAACTGACGCATACGAACCACGAGAGTGTCACAAATTTGAAGAAAGTGTGTTGTAATGATTGATTTATTAATGAAACTACTACTGCAGAAATGACTATAATTCTGCATGGCTTATACGATTTTATGATACTCTGTATGATGATACGGGCGGAAAAGAAAAGCATAAAGGCGTAATTCGAACCCGTACCGCCCAGTATAGTAACGGTGAGCCTTAGCCACTGCTCTTACGCTTGCTTGCCTGAAACAGGGCTAAAATTACAGGCATAGGGATTACGCATATAACTTCAACATCGATTTTCTCGGAAAGTAGGGGCCGTTGTATGAAAAGCCGCTAACCAGGTACTCAGGAGAGGTCTTTCTAGTGTGCAACATAGCTAACACTCCTCAGTATCAGTGAGTAACAGGACCGATGATTCCTTTGTTAGTTTTTGCTTCCTGGATGAGCTTTAAAAGTTAACATTATTAAATCAGTTGATCTTGAAGTAAACTAGGCAATATTAATTTTTTTTATTCACTATGGATCTACTGTGCAAAGTCAGATAGAAGACGCGATCTTGCTTCTAACTTGCATCCATTCGCTATGAAGCTACAATAACAAGAAGGCGGAATTCCTGTTTTTCATTTTCTCCTTCTGTCGGTAATCTATGAAAATGGATTAGTAGCAGGGATATGTTTGCTCAAGTGGCACCAGCTAGAAGATAAGAAGACGCCCGCCACAACTCCACGAGCCGTCCTGAACACCGACTCCTGCAGAGGTCATAGAACTCAGATGCCGCACACAATAGACCATCGGGCACCACCAACGGCAACAAGCGAGAAGAGTGACATCACTCCAGTGATAACCTGACGTCACCAAAATATTCATGCTACGTAATCGCACAAGTGGGGGAAATGTAACCCCCACTTGGGCAGCTATGTGTTTTGGTTTTGTTCTCAGCAAGCATGAGAAGACAGCAAAACGTCAACAAGAAATGTGGAGACACGGCGTTAAGGCTTAAACTCCACAACAGTCCGAGGTTTAACCCACGTTTTTTATGCGACTACGGCTTAGGCTGAGACGGTCGGGCCGGCCGCGGTGGTCTCGCGGTTCTAGGCGCTCAGTCCGGAACCGCGCGACTGCTATGGTCGCAGGTTAGAATCCTGCCTCGGGCATGGATGTGTGTGATGTTCTTAGGTTAGTTAGGTTTAAGTAGTTCTAAATTCTAGGGGACTGATGACCACAGTTGTTAAGTCCCATAGTGCTCAGAGCCATTTGAACCATTTGAGACGGTCGTTCTGGAGATCTGGAACAGCGCAGAAGTTATGTATGAGGTGACAATTATTGAACTGTATGAAATAAAATCGTCACAACTTCTGAACGATTTTCATGAGGTCGTACAAACTGCACGGTTGGACGCAAGGAATGGTGTGGAATTAGTATGCGCCGTATGGTTTGGTTTGGAGACGAAGCCAACTTTCATTTGGATGGGTTCATCAATAAGCAAAATTGGCTCATTTGAGGGACTGAGAATCCGCATTTCGCGATCGAGAAGTCTCTTCACCGTCAGCGGGTGACTGTGTGCTGTGCAATGTCCAGTCACGGAATAATGGGTGCGATATTCCTTGATGGCACGGTGACTACCGAAAGGTACGTGAAGGTTTTAGAAGATGATTTCATCCCCATTATCCAAGTGACCCTGATTTTGACAAGATGTGATTCATACCAGACGGAGCTCGACCCTATTGAAACAGGGGATCGTTTAAAGTCCTGGAGAAGCACTTTGGGGACCGCATTCTGGCTCTAGAGTACACAGAGGCCACTGGCATGGGCGTCGATCGGCCGCCATATTCTCCGGATTTGAACACATGTGACTCCTTTTTGTGGGGCTGTGCTAAAGACAGGGTGTACAGCAATAATCCCAAAACCAATGCTGAGCTGAAAGCAGCCATTCAGGAGATCATCGACAGCATCGATGTTCCGATACTTCAGCAGGTCATGCAGAATTTCGCTATTCGTCTGCGTCACATCATCGTGAATAATGGCAGGCATATCGAAAATGGCATAACCTAAATCCGAATATCTGTTGTGACGTTTACACGGTGAATAAGGTATGTGCAAGCCGTAGTTTGTAACTAGTTTACTCTTTTTTCATATATCTCAATAATTGTCTAATATGAGCGGCTATGTCGCGGCATGACGTATTCGGAATTCTCCTTTGCATAAGCTGGGGGACTTGAGAAGTTCGCCCGATTTGCTGGCAAAAAACGTAAAAGATTTTTGAAGAAAAGGTCGTGAGGACTGAGAATTTTTCTGTGAGTCGTCGGATGTTAGGATTTGTAATAGTTCTCGCATGTTGCACAGAGCTGAACTCTTAATATTTTAGCGACTGTTTGGACTTGTAATTATTTCTCGCAGGCTAGAGTGTTTTAACTCAATCGGTTGGACTTAGAATAATTTTTGGTAGTTTACCCAAATTGCTTAATCACAGTAACGCGGTGCTTTACTCTGGTCTACAAATTCAAGAAGCATTAATTTTGTTGTTGTCATGCCTTAACAACAAAATGAAATCAATAAACTATTTCTATTTTGAACCAAAACTCAAGCGAGTTGAGAACATTATTTGAATTTTCATCACATATTGAAATCCTGCCTGCATTTTTATGTAACCTATTGATAAGGTAGTCCAAAGAGTAACAGCTTATTGCGACATGCGTTGATTGCCCCTAGGTGATAAAGAAAACCAAATGACTTAACGCAACCACACATTCGGAAACCCATTCGACACTTGCGTACAGTCGTAACTATCATAAGAAAATGGCAGAAGACTTGGACAAAATTGCCATTTGGTGTAGTGAATGACAGTGGAGAATTCTTGGAATTGTTCCTAGACTAAGTTCATAATAGATTTCTTCTCCCTCTTACTCTAATTCAATTCTGACCTCTCTAAGAACTAGTACGGGATTAAACATTATGTCTAAAGTGTAACATAATTTTTAAAACGTGTTGACTCTAGCGTGTCTCCATTCGGCCACCTGCTTACCCGAAAATATTAATATGGTAAGCTAACCAGACAAAATGTTAGTTGCCTCATTAAAAAAACACATAGGCCACTTTGGAGCTCTGTAACTAGTGTAGGTCTGTTACCACGCAGGTCATGTCACGGCAGTGAAGTAGAGTATATGTACCAGTCTGCTGTTTGGAATCAGGGCATAAAGGTGAGTCGATATCAGACGCGACATAGTGGCAGAATTGTGGTGGTAAGTTCCTATGGGACCAAACTGCTAAGGTCATAGGTCCATAGGCTTACACACTACTTAATCTAACTTAAAGTAACTTATACTAAGGACAACACACACAGCCATGCCCAAGGGAGGACTCGAAATTCCGACGGGGGGAGCCGCCCGAACCGTGTCAAGGCGCCTAAGACCGCGCTGCTACCCCGCGCGGCAGAGAATAGCAGAAGGGAACGAACCTGTTTGGAACGTGTCTGTAACCACTCTGTGAATGAAACTGCCAAATTTGTCGATGTACTCGTATCAGCACAGACTCAGACTGTATAATGCGTCAACAAGGAATGGTGTACCATTCGCAGCCATGTAACATGGCGGCGTTTTACCACTCGTTGTAAGAAGTTATCACTTGACAGGGACCGGAGGTGAGTGTCACCCGTTGTCAACGATAAGCGGTTTCAAACCCGTCAGAAATTGCTGCACTCAATGCACGAATGTCCATCTCAACCAGTCTTTGAGAAGGATTTCTGGAACCGGGTATGTTCCTCATTTGACGAACAGGCAGGCATCTCGTGCGACCAAATGAATCATTCGATCTTTACCTCAAACAAAATATCTGAGGTTAATTAGAAAATCGGGTGATAAATAACAAGCAGAATACCATCATTTTGGTAGCTCTTTTTCTCTTTGGTGTTCAATCTTGAGGTTGGTTTGCAGCAGTACGCCATTCCCCATTCGGTATGCCTTTCTCTTCATTTTTGTATATGTGTGCATTCCATATCATTCGTAATCTGCTGCATGTATGACACCCTTGGTCATCCACGTCGATTTATTTCCTCAATAGCTTCTTCTACTACTGTTCTAACGACGCTGTTGTTTATTAAAATGTGTCCCACGAGTTTGTCTCTCCTTCTTTGCACGGGCCTCCAAAGAAGTCTGGTTTCCTGTACTCTTCTCAGCAGCTCTTCAATGGTGACTCTGTCTCTCCAGCTAAACTGAGTTAGGTGGCGCAGTGGTTAGCACACTGTGAGAGGCACCCACATGCCTTGCTCATACTGTGGCATCAAGCAGTCAGGCCTGCAAGATGAGTGGTCTGCCAAGCGAGTGGATTCATTCTTATTTATCGAGCACATGAACTCTCGTACTCACAATTAAGTCACTAATCAACCTCCTGTATGAATAATACGCAACGGAAACACGCATCTGACTATCAGTAATTTACAGAACTCTGACTGTTCACTACGCACTGCCAATACCACATTTTCTTTTTTTTTATTTTATTTAACGGCTTTATCAACACGTGGCCATCGCACTGCATATGAGTGGCGCACACATTATAATTTATGGATATCTTGACAACGTACAATTCGAAGGAAAAGGCCACCAATCTTTTTCTTTTCACTATCTTATTTATTCCGATAAATTCTATAACCTAAACACACAAATTCTATAACCTACAACAATAACACATGAGAAATTCCGACCAGTGGGCATGGCTTTACATTGGTGATTCTCTACCTTATGGTCTCGTAATTATTTAACGCTACAGTGCACTTTCTCGATAGGATGGCGGATCTTTTATTATTTCTCACACTTCGACTCTCACAATCATCATCACGAAACTTTCCTCCAGATCGAGCAGTACAAAAGGAACACGCATAACCTCTGAAACTACCTTGCTACTCTCCCATGCAAACCACACATACTTAAATTACATGACATACACCACACTACAACATGAAATACAACACAGGGATTAGTCACAACATTATCACTTTCAGCTTTCCCACTTCAATTAATATTTATCCCAGTTTCACACGACACTGCCCCACTACGTAATTCTACTTTCCTACTATGAACTCTGGAGATATATGCACGTCTTCTTGTGCAATGCAAGCCAAGTGGCGTTGCTGGATAGACGGCTGACTCACCTTGTTTCTCTCTCAGAGTGTTATAGTTTGAATCAAGCGTCACACGGAAACATATCACGCAAAGTAATATTAAGAACATATTCATCACACACACGAGTCCTCAACTGATACCATGGATGAGTACTTCTCTTTATCCTTTGTCTCATACACAGATTGAGACTCACACAGCACTCACCACGTGGAAGTACTCGCCTCTAATTTCAAGTCCTGCACACGCTATTTCTTAAATATTTCAACTTATAGTACACACGCTAGTAATTCAGCTTAACTTAAGCACACGGAAGTATTCCAACTTATTGCTACAAGTGGTTTCATTGTGACAGTTGGTCACTTCCGAAGATTACTATGATCTCATTAATATTACCTGCCTGACATTTAATTCTCCCCACAAAAGTTCCGGAAATAGAGAAATTATTATTTCAAACTACTCTTAAATATTCCACATGCATACCATGTCTCCACTCTTTTGTCTTTACGGAGCACAACTAAGACAGGTCTTAACAGTACAAGATCCAGCGGCAGAGTGCTGAAACATGGCCGTTCTTCAGGTTCTCTCGCACCTCTGTCGAAGTGGGGGAGCACCTTGCTACAGTATTGGTCAGCCACATTTCAGGCGCTCAAAGCTCAGGTAAATTTCATCTCTTTGGTCCCACCAAAGGTGGCCAAAGGATCGTCTCAAAGATGATCATATATTCACATTCACTATCTGCGGTTAGCAGACGACCATACATTCATTCATTTCAGAGATCTCACCAAACTGGATGTAGGGATTTATTTTGTGGGAGTGCACATGTGATCAATTAAATAAATAAATTGTCATTCTTTCCCACACTGGTATCCGGCTTCGCTGTATTAATTGAAATTGAGTTATTTAAAAAAAATGTGTTGTTCTGACAAAAATAATGAAGTATGTTGTACCTATTTTCAATGTCGGGCGGTACTGTACCCTTTCAACCGGACTCACATTCGGGGGGGATGACGGTTCAATCCCGCGTTCGGCCATCCTGATTTGGGTTTTCCGTGATTTCCCTAAATCGCTTCAGGCAAATGCCTGGATATTTCCCTTGACAGGCCACGGCCGACTTCCTTCCTTAATCCGATGAGACCGATAACCTCGCTGTTTGGTCTCTTCCCCCAAATCAATCCAATCTCCAGCTAATGTTTATCATCCTTCTGTAGCACCAAATCTCCAGTACTTCTAGTCATCTTCTCTCTTGTTTTCCTTTTGTCCAAGTTTCACACTCGTATGGTGCCACACTGCAAACAAATGCTTTTATAACCCGTTTCCTTATTTCCAGAGTGATATTCTTATTGGTGAGTAAGTTCTTTCTTAAATTAAATGGACTTTTGGCCTATCTTAGTCTCCTCACAATTTTTTTCCGGCTTCTACCATCCCTTGTAATCCTGCTTCCCAAACAGGTAAATTGCTCTATCATTTTTAGCTCCTTTCATCCAATTCTTTTTCTTAAAGGTTCATTTTCTTCTTCAGCACTGCATACCATTACATTAGTCTTTCGTTTGTTTATTCTGATACCATACTGATCATAGAAAACCCTTACCATTGTATTGAGGGCCTTGTCTAGCGCCGGCTCCTGTGACCGAGCGGTTCTAGGCGCGTCAGTCCGAAACCGCGCTCTTGCTATGGTCGCAGGTTCGAATCCTGCCTCGGGCATGGATGTGTGTGATGTCCTTACGTTAGTTAGGTTTAAGTAGTTCTAAGTCTTGGGGACTGATGACAGATGTTAAGTCCCATAGTGCTTAGAGCCATTTGAATCTTGTCTAGCTCTTCTTTGGTCTCCGTAATATAGCAATATAATCTGCTTAACGCAATACGTACACCTTCTGACCACTAATTTTGATCCCCACCTCAGCACTTCCAAGAACTTGGTCTGTAGCTTCCTAGATGTAAGCTCTGAATATAGGAGAAAGTCCGCAGCTCGTGGTCGTGCGGTAGCGCTCTCGCTTCCCGCGCTCGGGTTCCCGGGTTCGATTCCCGGCGGGGTCAGGGATTTTCACTGCCTCTTGACGACTGGGTGTTGTGTGATGTCCTTAGGTTAGTTAGGTTTAAGTAGTTCCAAGTTCTAGGGGACTGATGACCATAGATGTTAAGTCCCATAGTGCTCAGAGCCATTTGAACCATTTTGAATATAGGAGAAGAAACAGAACATACTTGTCTCACACCTTTTCTAATCCTTGCTTCTTGTTGCTGATGAAAATTTCAATCCGCAGCCACTGCGTTCTTGTAGAAGCTGTGTATCACTTGCATGTCTTTGTACTTTAGACCTGCTTTCCTCAGCATTCTGAACATCTCTTGCCAGATAACATAATAAAGTGCCTTTTTCAGGTCTACAAAGGCAATATGAGTTTTTTTTTTTTTTTTTTTTTTTTGTATTTGCTTTTTGATAAGAAGTCTCAGTTCCAGGACCACTTCTCTTGTACCTAATTCCCTCCTGAATACAGGCTGATATTCACTCAACATAACTTCCACCTTTTCTTCAGTTCTCCTTACAATTCCCTTAACGAGATTTTTTGATGCATGTCATATTTGGCTTAAGGTTCGGTACTGTTCACGTTCTGTAGCTGCCGCCTTCTTCGGTATAGGAACTATGAAGCATTTCTGGAAGTCGGTTGGTATCTCTCTTGTGTTATAGATGACCTAATTGGTTTCTGAAGCATGATTTTCATATTGTCCCCAACATTTTTGGTTAGTCCTGCGGGGATGTCTTCAGTACCCATTGCTTTGTTCTGTGGTAGATATTTAAAAGCTTTCTCAAATTTTTCTTCGGAATGTTGTCCGCTTCTTTGCTTCTTCTTCTTTTCCTATTACATCCTCAATGTATTCTTTCCATCTCTTCATCACATCTTCTCCAAACAGCAGTTGCCTTCTAGTGTACCCCAGTTTGTTGTTTTGCGTTTGTTAAAAAATTTATTTGCTGTTCTGTAGGCTTTATCGGTTCTTCCAGTTCGCTTATTTTCTTCTACTTCTCTGCACATTCTTTTGCTTTCCTAGCTCCTCCGTTGACTACATTCCTTGGTCTTCTGTATCCAACGTTTCCTTGTTCATCAGCTGCATCTTTGCGTAGTTTTTAGTTTTCGATAATTGGAATAGCGGGTGATAAGTAACAATCAAAATGCCATCAGTTTGGTTACTCTAGGGCTTAAACACCAATGAGTGGCCTCAGCTGGATATTGCGCACCTAAAGGAACGTGTAGACCCTCTTCATCGTCGAATTGTGGTCACTAGTATGGTTAGAGGCAATGTTACGTGATGTTTGCAAGATCTCTCCTGGGGCTGACCAATTTTTTATCCGCTGTGCTTGTGTAATAGGCATGCACACAATTACAGTGGGTCAATAACAGGCATAGAAATATGGAAATGTGATTACAGTCTGATTCCAACATTAAAATCGTTACTTCATGGATTTCTCTTACGTGTTTACTGTTGCTTCTATTGTGAAAGTGTGTAATGTTGTATGTACCAACTGTCTCTTTGTGCTAACTGTACTGTGACTGACGTCGGTAACTAATGTTACAGACGGCTGATGTTTCTAACCGCTATTGACACGTCCTTCCGGCGTATGCTGTCAAAGAAGCGTGGTTTGTGTCTTCCTCTTCACCGAAGCCACACAGTGGAAACGGTGTGATGTTCTGATGGAAGTTTTTAATCGCCTCTGATACAAACCTGCTGCTGGGTATAACGGGTAAGAATTCTCGTCCGCAGCTGAGGCCAGAGTACCAAGGTATGGCTTGTATCGTTGGTGTTACCATGGCGTGGCGTCCTCTCCTTGTCTCCTAAGAGGCTCTCAACTCTTTGGCTCACTCTTCGTAAGCCACACTTTTAGGTCTTTTAACTACGAATATTTTTGGAAAATGATGAACACGCTATATGCCCTGAAATGAATCCTCTGAAAATGAATGTGATCCAATGATAGCACGATCAGACTAATGATAGGAGAGGGCGAGCCCACACAAAGCGCAAAAAAACGTGGAAACTCACACGTAACAACTGAACACTTGCATGAAATTGTTAACTACACACATCTCAAGGCCCAAGTGTTATAAATCGAACCTTATAGGAAATGTCACTTGACTTTAATACATCGCCACGTGTTTTAAATCACTTAAAATGTGAATGAAGACTCGATATTTTGCGTGTGAAATTCACACATAAAAACACACGAAAACGGTACCCCCTTACCAAACCTGGCTTCTGTTCAAAAATGGTTCAAATGGCTCTGAGCACTATGGGACTCAACTGCTGTGGTCATCAGTCCCCTAGAACTTAGAACTACTTAAACCTAACTAACCTAAGGACATCACACACATCCATGCCCGAGGCAGGATTCGAACCTGCGACCGTAGCAGTCGCACGGTTCCGGACTGCGCGCCTAGAACCGCGAGACCACCGCGGCCGGCCTGGCTTCTGTCAGAGCCGGTAATCGTATTACGGCAACTGCAGTGCTTGATACTGGCTGGGATCTCATCACAATACCGATGTCTGCTGCTTGAACGCTTTCATATTCACGCTAGAGACATTTTTGCAGAACTGCTTGTTACAACGTGCTAACCTAGACGACGAACAAGACAGAAATAGTATCCTTCCCTAGCAAGGAACCGAATTCTGCAACATAACGTTTCCTTTGGCCAAGTCTGTCAAAAATTTACACATTCGGCAAAATACGTCGTTCTAGCAGGAAGGGGAGACGCGTGGCTTAATGTGGGTGATCAAACAAGTTACTTACAACCAACGAGCGGATAGTCTGCGCAATATTAAGAGGTTCTTTTTGTCGAATTGTGAGTGAATCTTCTCTACGGCACTAATTTGTGTTCTCCTTTGACATCGTGAAGGCTTTTTTTCAGATTGGAATCAACTATTTCATTGCCTGGTATGTAATAAGAGTTAATATTAAAGCTACTAAACAGTGTCGTAAAACAATATTGCATTGCCTATGTTGTTAACAGGAAAGATGCGATGTTCCTTCAGACAGGCAAGCGTGTCCGAAGAAACATAGCACCGTTCTTCCTAACAACACTGGCACTGCAGTATCGTATGACCAACTTCCGCTTCCTGCACCTCCTAGACGTGCCTGCGCCTCTTGTTGGCCTCACTCCCTCACAGACATGACATATATTATTTAACATCATTCTGTACAATTAAAATAAAAAAAATGTGCACGGGTATAATTCGAACCCTAGCCGCGGTGCTACCCTTGCTTGCTCGAAAGATGGCTAAATTTATACGTAAAGGGATTGCAGATAGAACTTCAATATCGATTTTCTCAGTAAGTTATCGCACGAAAAGCCACTAGACCGTCACTCAGGACAGCTCTCCCTACAACACACCTAAGGCTCATCAGGATCCGTGATTGACAGACCTGATGGTCCCCTTCCAAATGCGGAGAGTACATTGTAGACTGCAAAAGAATTGAGATTTAACGAAGGACGGTTTTTTTAGCGTGTTATAATTTTCAGGCATTGTGCTAAGATTCAGAACACTAAAAATCGCAAGATTAAGCCATTGATAATAGAAGCTGGGTAATCTGTCCCCTACGAGGCTGGAACCACAGTCGAAATTCAAAAAGGTCGCATTAGCTTTCCTTTCAGTATTTTTTTTTTATTTTTTTTACCAAGCAAATCTAGATTTCGGTAGCGGTGGTGTTGGTGGTGGTAAGTTCCTATGGGACCAAACTGCTGAGGTCATCGCTGGCCGGTATGGCCGAGCGGTTCTAGGCGCTACAGTCTGGAACCGCGCGACCGCTACGGTCGCAGGTTCGAATCCTGCCTCGGGCATGGATGTGTGTGATGTCCTTAGGTTAGTTATGTTTAAGTAGTTCTAAGTTCTAGGGGACTGATGACCTCAGCAGTTAAGTCCCATAGTGCTCAGAACCATTTGAACCATTTTGCTGAGGTCATCGGTCCCTCGACTTACATACTACTTAATCTACCTTAAATTAACTTCGCTAAGGACAACACACACACACCAATGCCCGTGGAAGGACTCGAACCTCCGACGAGACGAGATGCACGAATCTTGTCAAGGCGCCCCAGACCGCCCGGCTACCCCTCGCGGCTCGCATTATCGGAGGAACACTTTTATTGACCCATAAAATCACAATACAGTACAGCACAACTTTAATGATCACCATATAATACTGTCTGAAAAATTGTTCCAAGTTACGACAGAAACAAAACGGAAAAAAATGTTGACACATGAAAGTACAATGTACACTACTGCCCGTACTGTAAAATAGGTTTATGCGTTACGGTAAAATATTGTTCCTACGAGTAAACGTTTAACGTCTCTACATATCTTATTACAGTACTGCACTAACACACAACTATCTGCCACTTAACTGTTTAAAAAAAAATGTTCAAATGTGTGTGAAATCTTATGGGACTTAACTGCTAAGGTCATCAGTCCCTAAGCTTACACACTACTTAACCTAAATTATCCTAAGGACAAACACACACACTGAAACGTCTCCTTTGAACGATTATACATGACTGTGCTTAAACTGACACACAATAATTTTTTTTAGCGCAACGCAATCTGACTTTCAGTAATCCCTACAAGAGAATCGCCCTGACTAAATTAACCTATACGTTTCACAAATCACTTACCTCACAAAACTCTTCGTTACTCGAACTACTGAAATTCAGCGAGCGCCACTACTGCCAGCTAAATAAAAGATTCAAACTACGGAAGGCACTAACTACTGGTAGGCATAGTTAGCAAATGAAAGATTTTAATAGAGAACAAACAACGTATTTACCTTAATAGTCATCAAAAGTCATAATATATATAGCAGTTCATCACATCCAGTCTTACAAATTTCAAAACTTCGTCATTTCTCTCCCCACATCCACCACTGCTGGCGGCTCACCTCCAACTGCGCTACG
Source organism: Schistocerca nitens (assembly GCF_023898315.1). Taxonomy (NCBI): domain Eukaryota; kingdom Metazoa; phylum Arthropoda; class Insecta; order Orthoptera; family Acrididae; genus Schistocerca; species Schistocerca nitens. Next base: position 507,398,160 of record NC_064618.1, on the reverse strand, counting down.
CTACGAGCTGTCAACAGCCAACAGCCCAACACTACAATGGCAGACAACAATGCAAACTAGCCACAGAATGCACACAGCACAGCCAGTGATTTTCATACAGAGCGCTTAGTAACGTTGCCAATAAGAAAACATAAACAGCTTACTTACAACACCCATGCCCGAGGGAGGACTCGAACCTCCGCCGGGATCAGCCGCACAGTCCATGACTGTAGCGCCTCAGATCGCTCGGCTAATCCATCGCGGCAACTGTTTAAAACCAGAAATCGCACGGTAAAAAATATTTTGTTCTTAAGCAGGACGAAAAAAGTCTGTAATGTTCTTTTGCTTTGAAACGACAGCCATGAGTTTGTCGCGACGTTCCACCATTTCCTAATCCACGAAATGTGTACTGGTATAGAGGTACAGCGTTGTTCGATGTACTGAAGGATTATATCAAACGCATTTTTAGCGTCTGCATGTGGCAGTCGAGCCATAGGTTCAATGTCTTCGTTGTTGTCATCTTCTTCCTTGTTCTCATCCCTTGTTCGGGTTACAGCGCTAATGATTTTGACGTCAGTTAGTTGAAGTTCTGCATCTCTTGCCCAGTCAATGTCAGCTACACTGATCCACTCGCTTACCTCACTGGGCTCAACGACCGGTTGTAAGGACGGCGTGACATGTTTATGTTTAACTGGTGCCATATTTAGTTTTAAAAGAAGTGGTACATATATGGTATACCATTTGTTTTTCATTCATAAATTTATCAGTTTTTCTCATTAAGCAAACAAAATACCTATAGCATATCCTTTTGGATATAGTTCATTTTTTCTTATATTTTCGAATACATACTACATTAGGAGCATTTCTAAATTAGGCTTAACACAATGTTTGACATTTCTGACACTTCAGATTATAGGGTACAAATAAGGAATAGTGCATTCGTTTCAAATTCGTTAAAGTTAAAACAAATAATGGAAAATCTAATAATTCATTGTCAAAGAAATCACTATAAAACGTAATAACACAATACAAAGACACACGAAATATACCGTTTTCAATTATTAAATTCCATACTCCAAGTAATTTCGCTTGCAGAAATCGCACACATATCGTCCTTTACCGTAACCTGCACGTTCAGTGTGCGCCCACATTTCACACATTAAACACATTACCCATTCTTCCCCTTCTTCATCCTGTGAAAATTTACCTTAGCAAAGTAGACACTTGCCATCTTCATTAGTGGGTGCACTGTTGTCCAGAACGCTAATGAGGGTGGACGAATCATCTCTCACACAAAAAACATCATCCTCAGAATCAGATGATTGCTTCCTAGGTTTCAGTGGTCTTTACTTCTCTGTCTCCGGTTTATCTTTTGCTGTCGTCGATACTTGAAGAGGTCCCTAGTGTGAAGACAAGGTTAGGACTGCTGAAGGATCTGCTTTTCTGCCCCTACTGCCTGGCCTCTTTTTTTTATTTGTGCAACGGATGAGATTTGCGAAGGTGTAATTTCAGATGTGGTGGCATATGTTCCTCCCTCGACTCTAACGTTAGCCTTTCCACTTTTAGAAGGCACTGCTCCGGCAGATGGTTCATTGACTGGATTATTGAGTAAATTCTCAATTATTCCTTCATTGCTGGCAATGAAATGTGCGTTCGTGAAAACATGAGGGTTTAACGCGTATATTTCTACCACCCTAAACCCATTGACTGCTATCTCTCAGCCGGCCGGTGTGGCCGAGCCGTCCTAGACCCTTCAGTCTGGAACCGCGCGACCGCTACGGTCGCAGGTTCGAATCCTGCCTCGGGCATGGATGTGTGTAATGTCCTTAGGTTATTTAGGTTTAAGTAGTTCTAAGTTGTAGGGGACTGATGACCTCAGATGTTAAGTCCCATAGTGCTCAGAGCCATTTGAACCGTTTTGCTATCTCTCCTTTCTGGCATCTGAGGTACGCCTTCCCATTCAGTTCGGCGATGCCCATATTTGTTACTGAACGTGCATTTTCCATCATCCATATGCGTACCTGCTCAGAATAAGAGGTTTCCAAAGAGCTCATGAAAGTTCTGTCGAGCGGTTGCATCTTGTGGGAGGCATGAGGAGGCAGACACAAGATGTTGATATGGTTCTGCATGCGAGATTTATAACATACAGATTTCTGGAGTGGCCCATTTTCCTTTTCTCTAACATTTTTACTTGCTATTTGCATCGCAGACCACAGCTTTCAGGCTCGTGAAATCATTACTGAAGCAATTTCTAGAAGTAAAACAGGTTGTGCAAGTACTGTGCAGCCGGCCAATGTGGCCGAGATGTTCTAGGCGCTTCAGTCTGGAACCGCGCGAGCGCCGCGGTCGCAGGTTCGAATGCTGCCTCGGGCATGGATGTGTGTGGTGTCCTTAGGTTAGTTAGGTTTAAGTAGTTCTAAGTTCTAGGGGACTGATGACCTCAGATGTTAAGTCCCATAGTGCTCAGAGCCATTTGAACCAAAGTACGGTACAAATATGGAATACTAACAACAGTATCAGAAATTGCGTCCGCCTTCATGCAAAACAACTTGTTATGTGTTTACTTGTTTATTTTCTCAAATTAGTTTCGGCTACAATTACATCATCATCAGTGGGTTTTTTAATCTAAAACATGCAGAAAATAGCATTGTTATACAAACACAACGACACATTATTACATTTTTTAAAAATGGCTCTGAGCACTATGGGACTCAACTGCTGTGGTCATCAGTCCCCTAGAACTTAGAACTACTTAAACCTAACCAACCTAAGGACATCACACACATCCATGCCCGAGGCAGGATTCGAACCTGCGACCGCAGCAGTCGCACGGTTCCGGAATGCGCGCCTAGAACCGCGAGACCACCGCGGCCGGCTATTACATTTTTACTATTCGTTTTTTTTTAATACAGCTTTCTATCGATACTTTCAGACTACCTTATTTATTGTATGTTATAGCATGTTTTTGAAGATTATTGTCGCTGTTTGCGACATAAAAAAATGGTTCAAATGGCTCTGAGCACTATGGGACTTAACTGCTGAGGTCAATAGTCCCCTAGAACTTAGAACTACTTAAACCTAACTAACCTAAGGACATCACACACAGACATGCCCGAGGCAGGATTCGAACCTGCGACCGTATCGGCTGTTTGCCACATATTTTATGTCCTTTTTTCTGTTGACGCTTTTTCTCAACGAACATCATGTATCTGAAACTGTGTGAGCGACTGATAGTAAACAAAATACCAAAAGATGAACTTCGTATGTCAGCAATATATTCTTGATCATATATTTTTGATCATAAACAAAGTGCGAAAGATTTGTTTTTCTGTGTATAGAATCAGCTACATACCATCCAACGAACGTGAGTACACGAATAACTAAGTAACAGCCCAGTACACACCAAATAACTGGATTCCAGAACACAACCGCAACCCCAAGTGCAAATTGCTAACATACGAACTTCATCTTTTAGTATTTTGTTTACTAACAGACGCTCACAGTTGCAGATGACATGATGTTCGTTGAGGAAAAACGGCAACAGAAAAAAGCACAGAAAATATGTCGCAAACAGCGGCAATAATTCTCAAAAACATACAATAACATGCAATATATTAGGTAGTATGAAAGTAAGCATAGAAAACTATATTTCAAAAACACGAATAGTGAAAATGTAATAATGTGTCACTGTGTTTGTATAACTATGCTATTTTCTGCATGTTTTCGATTAAAGAAATCTACTAATGATGGTGATGTTTGTCGCCGAAAATAGTTTGGGAAAATAAGCAAGTAAACAAATAACAAGGTGTTTTGCATCAAGGCGGACTCAGTTTCTAATATTGTTGTTTTTCTATGCAAACATGGACCAAATGGAAGAGTTAAAAGATAAAGTTATGGAATATTAAGTTACAAATATAGAACACTAGAATTCCACATTAGAGACACAGTCATCTTGAAATTCCAAAAAGCAAATAAAATCGAAGATTAAATATAAATAGGCAACAAACACGCCATTTTGTGACTTCATGTATTAGCCAAACGTCTGTCTACAAAATATATTAATAATTTATGTATTACGACAAGAATGAAACTGAAAACCACCAACCTGCGACAATTATTCCTCCTAGTGAGTTCTTTAAAACAGCCTGACTCACTTTCAATGGTTGCCAACTGTAGTATGACTGCATCCCAAATCAGTTGGTGAACGTAGTTTTTAAGCAGCTCACGAAAGAACAGCACTTACAAGGTGTGGTGTAAGTTCGAGAGCCTCTTGTCGACCCCTATTCAATAGTCTGGGAATTCTGACATTGCCCTCACAGTATATATTTTCTTTAGTGTCGTTTGTTGTTAGCAATATTAGCTTATTCCCAATAGTTAGCAGCTTTCATTCAGTCAATACTAGGCAGAAATCAAATCTGCACGTGGAATGCACTTCCTTGGCTCTTGTGCAGAAAAGAGTGCAGTATTCTGCTGCATCCATTTTCAATAAGCTACCACAAGAACTCAAAAATCTTTGCAGTAGCCCAAACACTTTTAAGTCTAAACTGAAGAGTTTCCTCGTGGCTCACTCCTTCTATTCTGTGGAGGAGCTCGTGGAAGAGGTGAAAAATTAAGCAAATTCCAGTGTTACATTGTCGGACTAAGCTGGGAATCAGACCATCCTAGGTCCGATTATCGATGTTCTAATGTACATCGGGGAAAAAAATTGTCGTCAGGCTATGCTAATCTGCATAGATAGGAGATGGGTGTACTGTGCCAGCCTGCCAACATGCGAGCAGCGTGCAGCAGAGACAGGACAGCGCCACGTCTCTGTGTTCTCGGCGCCGGCCGGCCAGTGTTTACACTGCACGGGCTGCGAGCGCACGTGCGCCACACGCGGCCGCCGCGCTCTGTTTACACGTGGCTCCACCCACGGCAGGCAGCTGCGCGGCGCGAGCCACACGCCTACGTGGCCAGGCGAACATCACTGCCAACTTTCGTCGCGAAGGCCGTGGCAGGTAACATTTAAGGCCGGAAACGAAAATTAGTAGGAGATTCCGAGCACGCCTCATAAAAATACAGCACTAAAACAGATCTTATCAACTCTACGTTCCGGAGTAGAGTGAAAAATATTGTAACGATAATGAAAACTGTTAACAGCTGAAAACCACGTATACCGTTATTTCAAGCCTTAGGATCCTATCCCTGCCATGAATCTACATACTCGAGGTTGTCATGTATGCAAAAAAGAGCATACTAAAAAAAGGTAAACTTTTTATTCAAAATAAAACTAGACATGAATATCACACAAGGACAGGAAGTGACATACACAGAAATCATTGTTATCCCACCCTGTATAAGAAAAGTGTATATCATTATTTTTATCATGGTAGTAACACCAGTAACCGTTACGAAATTGTCTCGAATGAAAAACAGCCCACAGTTGCACTAATTATGTTTATTCTAAACCTTGACCATTGTTTCTGCTATAATAATATAGCCTTCTTCAGCAGTCATAAGCTTTTAGAAATGAAAAACGTCTTAGCCCCGCGGCTGCGTCAAGATCATAATCGATCGAAACAGGCTTATGTCTGTTGAAGTTATTTTATTTTATTGATCTTGACGCAGCCGCTGGGCTAAGACGTTTTTCATTTCTAAACGCTTATGACTGATGAAGAAGGCTATATTATTAAAGCAGAAACCATGGGCAAGGTTTAGAATAAACATAGTTAGTGCAACTGTGGGCTCTTTTTCATTTGAGACAAAGGTGTATATCATTGAGGATCACAATTGTTTAATAGGCTGCCAAGTCAATTAAACGCCATTAACAAAATACGTAGCTTTAAAAAATATGTAACTGTATATCTTCTAGAAAATTGTTTTTACTCAGTATCACAGTATCTTCTAAACTGAATTTGTAAATATACGCACATCTGATGCCAAGAAGCTCTCTCCTGGAAAATATGTACATACAAGTAGTGTAAAATGAGAGTGTAAAAGTGCCAAATTGCATTAAGTGTATTGTATTGCATTGAATTATATGTTAAACATATCCTACTTAACAAAAGAAAATTATCTAAAATGCCCATGATAAAAATTTCTGTTGTAAAATATGTAACTCAGTATCCTCTGGAAAACTGTTTTTCCTCAGTATCGCCGTATTTTGGAAACTGAATTTTGCAAATATACTGCACATCTGATGCCAAGACTCTCTCTCTCTTGGAGAATATGTATATACAAGTATTGCAAAAATGAGAGCGTAAAAGTGCCAAATTGCATTAAGTGTTTTGTATTGTAGTGCACTGTATTATGTTTTAAACATATCCCACATAACAAAAGAAAGTTATGTAAAATGCCCACGTAAAGATTTTTCTCTGTTGTAAGGTACGCCAGTACAAACATCATAAAAATTATCCTGGAAAATAACATTCGATGTAATAATGTTTAAATTAATGAAAGTTTGGCCAGTATCTAGGGTATAATATGTCTACCTCAAAGATTTCAAGATGTAAATAAATAAACAAATATGAATAGATTGCTACGCAAACTTTATAACTGCATTTGGTATCAATTCGCCGTTTCCACCGGTCTGGTATTGTCAGTATATGGAGTAAAACAGGACATTTTGTACTTACTTTGTATATGACATACCACTGAATGATGATGATCGCTCGACTGCGCAGTCATCAGCGCCCGTACAAACACCCAATTTTTACACACTCCAATTTTTTTCATAGTCCAATCTAGCCACTGTCACGAATGATGATGAAATCATGAGGACGACACAAACACCCAGTCCCCGGGCAGAGAAAATCCTCAACCCGGTCGGGAATCGAACCCGAGCCCACCTGATACCGAGGCAGCAAAGCTAGCAACGAGACTACGAGCTGCGGACCATACCACTGGAGACCTTATAATTGTAATTACCTGTAGCGTAAACTATGAATTGTGACTTTCTTTGAGTAGCTTATGGAGTAGTAAAATTTACGTTGGCTTCGTAACAATGTAAAATTTTCGCTGCTTTAGTGTTATAGGGTTAAGTAACAGAATCCAATATACTGTCCTGGACAGCGAGTGTTCGTCAGAGACAGCGGTATCCTCAGAAGTGGCAGGAAAATGTGACAGGACCGCACTTAATCCTTATTTACATAAATGATAAGACAGACAAGATGTGCAGCAATTTACAGCTGTTTTCTGATGCCGCTAAGTGTACGGGACAGTGTGGGTTTTGTGTGTCTGATGGAAGATACGGGATGACTTGGATAGTATTTCTATTTTGTGTCATCAATGGCAGGCTGCTGTGGATGCAGAAAAATGTAAGTTAATCCAGATGATTAGGAAAACAATCCTGCAATGTTCTAACATAGTATTAGAAGCGTGCTACTTGACACAGTCTCGTTAATTAAATATCTAGGCGTAACGTTGAAAAGCGATTGAAATGAAGCCAGCACGTAAAGACTGGAGGTAGGGAAGGCCAATGTTCAACTTCAGTTTATTGCGAGAATTCTGGGAAAATTTAGCTCGTCTGTAAAGAACATCTCGTATAGAGCGCTTGAGTGACCCATTCCCGAGTATGGTTCGAGTGTTTGGGATCTCCACCAGGTCGTATTAAAGGCGTGTTGCTAGATTTGTTGGAAATTTGTGGTAAGTTCTATGAACCAAACGGCTGAGTTCATCGGTCTCTTAATCTAACTTACACTAACTTACGCTATGGGCAACCCATACATCCATGCCCGACGGAGGACTCGAAGCTCCGGCGGGGGGGGGGGGGGGGCGGGGAGCCATGGAGCCATGCGAACCGTGACGAGGCGCCTAAGCATAGGACTAATTAAATATGTATACTATTCCATCGAATAGAGCCTGGTTGAAGGCTGCATCAAGTATTTGTGCGGAGGCATTGTGATGTTTTGTCAGAATTTGTGGTGCTGCACAGTGAACTGGATTGCTGGCGAGCGTTTTACGCCATTTATATTCGTAAAATTTATACGCATACAAAGTATTATATATCAGAGCTCTGTCTTCATATCATTTACGAGCACGTAAGACAATGTGAGAGCATATTAACAGATAACACATGTATTATCTCCTATTATAAATAAATATTCCCATCCTATCCTACTGCCCATTACAATAATAGCACTATGTAGTAAGCTGTATGATGTCGACAGATGAAAAGACTTTACGATATAAAGCTTATAAGTTGTATTCTTGGTGTGCACTATCTTTGCTACGTGCACAGGCGGTATCTTTAGTAAATGTATTTTCGCGCCAACTGACTTAGCTCCACATGTTGTCAGTGCACCTGAACTTGTATGTGTGATAGATCATTAGAACGATGGTAACATCGACAGTTCAGTACATACTTAACAACATATTACGATGTAATAAGTGTCGTACTCATTGGATCTTATTGGGACTCTCACAGTCAAAAGGCTGCATTTTGACGACGGCATGTACTCATGTCAGATAGTTTTATATTCTAACAGAAGTAATGTACATTTATCTCCAATTTTTATAATTGAGCTACTTTCTTAATGAAATGTTTGCTTAATTATGTATATACACCTTGTGCTTCACTTCTTTATTTTTGTGTTTAGGTAACTTTGCAGTGTTACTTGAAAATGGCCATAAGGCCGAAATTGCAATAGTAACAATTAATATTTTATTTTTTGCTTTGGTTGTGTGCATATAACAGTTTTCTGATAGGGGTATAAGGTGTTTTCTATTGTATAGCCTGACTATTCACATGTACACAGGCGAGGCAAAAGACACCTAGTGAACAAACGATATAAATTGAAAGTCTGTTAGTGGTTTCGGGAAAAAAATCGACTAACGCTTATTCAAATTGAGAAACGAATCAATAAACATATCGCCCACCATTCACGGCTATTTGCCCACCGTGCAGTCAGTCCAATAGTAATTTCCTTACATTCATTAATACTGCGATTTAAAATTTTTCTCGATAACAAATGAGAGCACTTTTTCAGATTCGTCCGAATTGCATCCTAGCAATGCTGTAATTCTTTCCTTAGTCCAGCAAACAATAAAGCTTTTTTAAAACATTGTTCTTGGAGATGTGGTTCGTCTACGCAATTAAATGAAAGACTGTCTGTTTCGTGCCGTACGCGTTTCGATTCTTCATGCAGCATCTTCAGTGAACTGTAACCTATGTTATTTTATACACATAATAATTGCGTTATATTGGGTTTCCAGATATGTCAATGTGTTATAGTTTTTCGTTAATCTCTTACTGCTGGGTAAAAAACGATTTTTTGAAGTGCAAGTTTCGTGGATTTAAATTATTATATGGTCCAACTTTCGATTTTGTGGTCTCCGCGAACAACAGGCTGTCCATGTTGTATAGATTAATTGCCGTTTCGCAACTGTAATAAAAGTCCTATTAAGACTAGACGCGTTTAGCTTTATTTTAAAGCATCTTCAGTGGTAGCTGTAACAGTATGGTTTTTTCTCCTACAATTTTGTTTGTTATGGTCGTTAATAGTTCACGTGCCTTACTTATTACTATAAACAGTTTTTATCCTTTCCGTTACTCGCGGTTTTTTGTTGCTTATTCCATTCTTCTTCGTCTTCCGCGTGTATGTGTTGAGTATTTGCACACGGCACTTTCACAGCGCTTCACACATTTACACTTCTGTGTTAGGAGGTATCACTGTCCTCTCGGCATTTTACGTGTTATGTTTTAGTATTGTCGGATGAGTTCGTCTTTTATCTGTTATGATAGTGGTGGAGGCATCTGCTATTGCTCTGTGAGTGTTTATATTTTCCCTCTAGGAAGATAGAGAAAAAGAGAGAGAAATTTTTTTTAATTTTTAATTTTTTAGCTTTTTATTTTAATTAGTTTATTTTTATTTATTTGTATATTTTATTTTTGTTTTTATTTAAAGTGGGGATGTTTATCTTTAAGTGTTTGTTTGTGCGCGTGTGCGTAAGCGCGCGCGCATGCGTGTGTGTGTGTGTGTGTGTGTGTGTGTGTGTGTCAGGCTTGATGGTTACTGCTGCTCCTTCCTGAATATACAAAGCACAAGATGTTGCTGTTGTCTATAATGTAATTCCCAGGTATTTATATTTTCCTAGTGTTTGTGGCAGTCCATTCTACAAAGTTACGCTCTTTTTGGTGTGATGATTTTCCTCCCTTCCTGAATGTTATTAGAACTGTCTGCTCTTGGTTTACTTCTAAGGCCAAGTTTCTGTACCTACAGCGTCTCTTACTGCTGGTCCCATCACCATGTTGTTTGCATAGAAAGTCATTTCTGCTTTTGAGTCTTCCTGCATTCTGTTTGTCGTATCTGTTGTATGGATGTTGAACAGTGCACACTCACAGGGTCTCCTTCGGGAACACCGTTCGAACATATAATTTTCTCTGAAATTTCATAATTGTTGTTTGTTTAGATGAGATTTCGTTAAAGGCATGCCTCGATTGCTCTCACTAGTGGGTCTCCATCTCTGGAATTCCTTTCAATTTCTCCATTAGTTTTCCTCTACTTACCAGAGACATGTAGCTACAGGGCTGTAAAATATGTACCAACAACAAACTTCACAAACCAAATGCGGAGTGTAAATGTGAGCTAGGCTGCCAAGGATGTAAAAAATACCGCATTATAACGTGTGCGAAGGGAATGAAAACTGTAAGAGACTGTAGCAAAGACTAAAACTTGTATAAACTTATATGTTAACGCTCAATCTTTGTGACTTTTTCTCATTAATATAAAAGTGTATGTTACACTGTTTCACTCAGAAAGTGGTGTCATGTCACCGACACCTTTCCCTAGCACAATGCTAGTATCTTTATCTCGACAACTCACTCAAGCACATATATCTCAAACTTTTTTTGGCTAAAGTGCAGTTAACGATGGGTCAACAATTAGGCCAAAATTTACTGTATTACTGCTGCCGTCGCACTTATACAGCCGTGCAAGAATTACACACCCGTCCTCTGCGAGAAGAGTAACATACATTTTGATGAGCATACTTCTGATTAGCCTCGATCTGACACGTCAGCGAACAAATAACAATGAATCAGCTGTATGGTGATGAGCTATTGTCGGGAATCCAATCATCTGATAACGTCGACTGCTATTCATATTGAATGCGTTCCACCGATTATACATTTACATTTATATTCTGCAAGTCACTGTGACACGCATAGCACCATGTACATTCGATCTCGAAACTTTGATTTGATTACCGACGTTTCACCTCTGGCATAATTAACTACCTAGCTTCATTACATTGCTACAGTGCTGGTGACGCACTGAAATAATGCATCGGATAAAGGACACTATACACATTCAAAACATTGACATTTAAATGTCTTACCTGTGGCAGTTATTATGTACACCACATTAACCAATTCGTTTTAACTCGCGACAATAAATACCAAAATTGGAAGGTAACATATACATGCGGTAAATTTAATTTCATTATCGCAGGAGAGGAAACATCAGTCCCATAAACGTCGATCTCATTAGATACGAGGCACTAGTTCGGTTGGACAAGAACTGAGGAAGGAATCGACCATAATCTTGTTGAAGGGGACGTCTTATCATTCAGTTTAAGGAAATCCCAGCATTCGTAAATCAGTAATAGTGGATGGAGTTTTCATGAGCACATTACACTGAGATGACGAAAGTCATGGGCTACGTCTTAATATAGCGAGCAGCAGCTCGACTTGGCATCGACTCAATAACTCATTGAAAGCCCCCAGAGGAAATATTAAGCCATGCTGTCTCTACAGCCGTACATAACTGAGAAACTGTTGCCGGTGCAGGATTATGCGCACGAACTGACCTATCTGTTATATCCCATAAACGTTCGATGGGGTTCATGTAGGGCGATTTGTCTGGCCATTTCATTCGCTCGAATTTTCCAGAGTTTTCTTCAAGCCAATCGTGAACAATTGTAGACCGGTGACATGGCGCATTATGATCTATAAGAACTCTATCGTTTTTTGGGAATATGACGTCCACGAATGGATGTAAATGGTCTCCAAGTAGCCAAACATCCAGAGAACCCAGTCCATTCCATGTAAACAGAGTCCACACCATTATGCAGCCATCACGACCTTGCGTAGTACCTTGCTAACGACTTGGGTTCATGGCTTCGTGCGGTCTGCGCCACACTCGAACCTTACCATCAGCTCTTATTAATTGAAATCGGGGCTTATCTGATCTGGCCACAGTTTTCCAGTCGCGTACGCCTCGACCAATATGGTCACGATCCCAAGAGAAGTGCCGATGGCGATGTCGTGCTGTTGACAAAGGTGCTTGCGTCGGTCGTCTGTTGCCATAGCCCATTAACGCTACATTTCGCATCACTGTGTCCGTCCCCGTTAGCTAAGTGGTCAGCGAGGCGGAATGCCACGCCAAGGGGTCCGAGTTCGATTCCTCGCTGGGGCAGGAGGTTTTCTCCGCTCAGGGATTGGGTGTTGTGTTGTACCCATCATCATTTCATCCCTATCTCCAACGTGCAAGTCGCCCAATGTGGCATCGAATGCAATAAGTACTTGCCCTCGGCGGCCGAACTTCCGCGAATTGGGAACTCCCGGCCCACACTGCCGTACGCTCATTTCCATTTTTCGTCTCACTGTCCTAACGGATGCGTTCGCTGTACGCCCTATATTGATTTCTGCTGTTATTTCACGCAGTGTTGCTTGTCTCTTGACACTAACAACTCTACGCAAACGCCGCTGCTCTCGGTCGTTAAGTGGGGGCCGTCGGCCACTACCATTATTCGTGATGAGAGCCTGAAATTTGGAATCCTCAGCAGACTCATGACAATATAGATCGCTGCACACTGAATTTTCCTAACATTCTGCGTTCAAAGTCTGATAATTCTCTTTGTGCAGCAGTAATCAAGTCGGAAATCTTTCCACATGAATGACCTGAGCCGGCCGGAGTGGCTGAGCGGTTCTAAGCGCTACAGTCTGGAACCGCGCGACCGCTACGGTCGCAGGTTCGAATCCTGCCTCGGGCATGGATCTGTGTAATGTCGTTAGGTTAGTTAGGTTTAAGTTCTAGGGGACTGATGACCTCAGAAGTTAAGTCCCATAGTGCTCAGAGCCATTTGAACCATTTGAATGACCTGAGTACAAATGAGAGCTCCACCAATACACTGCCCTTTTATACATTGTGAACGCGATGCTACGGCCATCTGTATATATGCATGGCTCTTGTCACCTCAGTGTAGTTTGCTCTCTGACGTTGTGCAAATGATGTGAGCGTAACAGAAAGCGAAGGGCCGACTACGGCCGGCGTGCTTGGACTGACAACCGTATGCGTTGACATATGGCTCCCTTGCGTCATATACTTAGAGCAAACAGTCGTTGAAAGGCTGATCGTGAAGTTGAAGTCGAAATAGAAAAAAGGACTGGTGGCGTTGCATTTGACGCTATTGTTGATGAAGTCGATGAAGTAGGTGTCGCTGGTGCGGGTATTCGTGCCATTCAAGCAGTAGTTGAAGACGCGAACGGAAACTTTCGACATCACGCAGAGTGGTTTTAGGAGGACAACGAACCACAGGAAGCTTAGACATCGTCGCCAGTGCTGCCGTAGCTGCTGCCAGCGCTATCGTTCACTACTCCGCTGGGCAAGTTGGACAAGAAATCGCCCATTTTTTCATAGACAGTACTGGTGCCCACAGGAAGAAGACGTAGAACGAGATTGTTTAATTGCCGGTCTTATAGTGTCAGACGATATTTAGACCACGGAAACACATCAGAAATCAACTGCTGCTTCTGGAAGTGGCAGTGATGCTAACACTGCAAGTGTAGGTAAAGATGATAAAGGACAATCTGGTTGTATGATGTGGAAGAACATGGAAAAGACTGTGAATGGCGAGCCTGTAGTGGACGAATGGAAAAGTACTTTCGTTTGTTGTTTGGGGCCACGCGGGAGGCCGAGCGGTCTAAAGCGTTGCAGCCATGGACTGTGAGGCTGCTCCCTGCGGAATTTCGAGTCTTCCCTCGGGCATGGATGTGTGTGTTTGTCCTTAGGATAATTTAGATAAACTAGTATGTAAGCTCAGGGACTGATGAACTTAGCAGTTAAGTCCCAAAAGATTTCACACGCATTTGAACTTTTTTTTTTTTTGGGGGGGGGGGGGGGGGCAGTTATTTGCTGTACACCTGTACACATGGGGTATTCAGTATAAATGATATGACGATCCAAATGGGGCTCTAAAGAAACTGTGTAATGAGGTAAGCGTTTAGTTATAAGTGCTGGTAAGGGACAGAGACATCATTTACGTGTTTTTGAGTCTCCTGTATAGTTTAAAATCTTACCTCTATACGCTTATGTCGTAGACACCACTGTTGCATTGATTCCAGTTGTTCGTTTGCAACAGGTGCAACAGTTACTGAAGTGGATCGTTAACCCACGTCCCATTTCTGATCAGTAATATTGGTCGAAATCAGGCTGCCGGCCGCGGTGGTCTCGCGGTTCTAGGCGCTCAGTCCGGAACCGCGCGACTGCTACGGTCGCAGGTTCGAATCCTGCCTCGGGCATGGATGTGTGTGATGTCCTTAGGTTAGTTAGGTTTAAGTAGTTGTAAGTTCTAGGGGACTGATGACCACAGATGTTAAGTCCCATAGTCCTCAGAGCCATTTGAACCATTTTTTTTGAAATCAGGCTGTTGATCATCAAGCTCTGAGTGTTACGTTAGGTATTCCAAATACAGGGCAACAAGCAAAAACTGATTCTGTTCAGTAGGGAAATGTTGGTTTGTGTACAATTATGCGGGCTACTGAAGATAAAAAAATTATATTCACTTGTATTTTTTTATCCATTATCTGTTGCTATTTTATGAAACTGGTCTTTTTATGGTTCTCGGAGTATTCATTGTATGGGTGAAGCAAGAGCGAAAAGGAATATATTGTCAGCTACCGCTAAAATTTTAAATCCATAACAGACGAAGATTTACTCTCAGGTGTAACAAACAGTGTAGTTGCTACACGGCCATTTCATAATCGTTATCAACCTGAAATCGGTTTTCTAAGGAGTGAAGTAAAGTTTGCACATATTTGCTTTACTGAAGATGATGGAGAATGTTGGTCCTGGTAATTTAATTAAAAATTCATCTAATTGCATTTCTGGAGACAATTTACCGAATTTTATGCATTTGGATAATACAAATAACGAGTAAAAGCACTCCAGAATGATTTTGATTCACAAATCAGAAAAAAACTTTTTTTTTACCTTCGAGCTATTCAACTGACGATATGAAGTAGAAATAAATTTGGCTATTTATCTGAATCCTACCATAATCATCATCATTTTGGTGTTCTAAAATTTCATATATTGTTTCAAAGGATCATCAATAGAAAAATAAACTCCATTAGTCACGTGCATGAGCTTCAAAATAAACATTTTTTG
This sequence comes from Schistocerca nitens, assembly GCF_023898315.1. Classification (NCBI taxonomy): domain Eukaryota; kingdom Metazoa; phylum Arthropoda; class Insecta; order Orthoptera; family Acrididae; genus Schistocerca; species Schistocerca nitens. The sequence goes on along the minus strand of NC_064618.1, from coordinate 507,382,813 downwards.
TGCATAATATATATGGGTATAGTTCTTGTATACAGTATTTCACAACCACAGTTTGCATGTGAGTCATTAATTATTTGAACGCACTTTCAGTCATTCAACACAAAGTCAGATCTGCCAAAAAAAGTTTTGTCTGCGTAATTTCGTTCAATGGCAGTGTAATAGTCTGCTCTATGAGTCGTACGAGGTCTCGAAGAGTCGGACGTTTTCGTCGACCTCCTAGTTGCTGTTCTTAATATTTTCAAGGTACGATTGAGTGTAGATCACAATCGCCTTCACCGCAAGATCCAGGCAACACCACGGATCGTCTGGACTGCAATACATCGTGTTGCCGCCTATGCTGCTCTAGTACTGTAGCGTTTTCGATAACTCATTCATTTTCTCTATTGTATGCAGCCGTAAAATAAAGTGATACGAAACTTCCTGGCAGATTAAAACTGTGTGCCGGACCGAGACTCAAACTCGGGACCTTTGCCTTTCGCGGGCAAGTGCTCTACCGACTGAGCAAGATTAAGCCATTGGTAATAGAAGCTGGGTAATCTGTCCCCTACGTGGCTGGAACCACAGTCGAAATTCAAAAAGGTCGCCTTAGCTTTCCTTTCAGTTTTTTTTACCAAGCAAATCTAGATTTCGGTAGCGGTGGTGTTGGTGGTGGTAAGTTCCTATGGGACCAAACTGCTGAGGTCATCGCCGGCCGGAGTGGTCGAGCGGTTCTAGGCGCTACAGTCTGGAACCGCGCGACCGCTACGGTCACAGGTTCGAATCCTGCCTCGGGCATGGATGTGTGTGATGTCCTTAGGTTAGTTAGGTTTAAGTAGTTCTAAGTTCTAGGGGACTAACGACCACAGCAGTTGAGTCCCATAGTGCTCAGAGCCAACTTTATCCGTGTTGGCGGTTGCGTCGTTGGAGAACGAAAGTCCGCTGCAGTCCCGTTGTACCTCTAATTAGATCATCCGCGAGATTCTGTGCGCTGTCTGCTTGAAGTTCTTTTTCTTGTTAAGAGTCGCAACCACTCCTCAGCAGAATATGGCTTGTCCCGTGCAAATTTCCCATAAAGTCACATGCTAAACTACTTGGAGCCTATTTTGATTACAAACTTACATGGGACCGTCACGTCGAGTACAGTACCTAATAAATACAGTTTTCCGTAATTTCTTCACGAAAGAAGACGAAGTAAATATTTCAGAATTCGAAACCAGAACAGCTGTTAGCATGAGTGACATAAAAGTAGATATCTTAGGTGTTGCGAAACAACTCAAATCACTTACGAAAGGCAAGTCTTCCGGTCCAGATGGTATAACAATCAGATTCCTTTCAGAGTATGCAGACAAAATAGCGCCTTTCTTAGCAATCATATACAACCGCTGAGTTGACGAAAGGTCTGTCCCTAAAGACTGGAAAGTAGCACAGGTCACACCAATATTCAAGAAAGGAAACAGGAGTAACCCATTGAATTACAGACCGATATCACTGATCTCAATTTGAAGTAGGATTTTGGAGCATATGCTGTATTCGAACATTATGAATCGCCTTGAAGAAAATGACTTATTGACACATAACCAACACGGATTCGGAAAATATCGTTATTTTGCAACACAGCTAGCCCTTTATTCCCATGAAGTAATGAGTGCTGTTGACAAGGGATCTCAGATCGATTCCATATTAGTAGATTTCCAGAAGGCTTTTGATACCGTTCCTTACAAGCGACTATTAATCAAATTGCATGCATATGGAGTATCGTCTCAGTTGCGTGACTGGATTCGTGATTTCCTCTCACAGAAGTCACAGTTCGTAGTGATAGACGGTAAATCATCGAGTAGAACAGAAGTGATATCTGGCGTTCCGCAAGGTAGTGTCATAGTCCCTCTGCTGTTCCTGATTTACATAAATGATCTAGGTGCTAATCTGAGCAGCCCCCTTAGATTGTTTGCAGATGACGCTGTAGTTTACCGTCTAGTAAAATCATCAGACGATCAATTCCAATTACAAAATGATCTAGAGAGAATTTCTGTATGGTGCAAAAAGTGGCAATTGGCACTAAACAAAGAAAAGTGCGAGGTCATCCATATGGGTACTAAAAGAAATTGATAAATTTTGGGTATACGATAAATCGCACAAATCTAAGGGCTGTCAATTCGACTAAATACCTAGGAATTACAATTACGAGCAACTTAGATTGGAAAGACCAAATAGACAATATTGTGGGAAGGCGAAACAAAGAGTGCGTTTTCTTGGCAGAACACTTAGAAGATGCGAAAAACCCACTAAAGAGACAGCGTGCATTACACTTATCCGTCCTCTGCTGGAATATTGCTGCGCGGTGTGGGATCCTTACCAGGTAGGATTGACGGAGGACATCGAAAAAGTGCAAAGAAGGGCAGCTCGTTTCGTGTTATCGTGCAGTAGGGGTGAGAGTGTCACTGATATGATACGCGAGTTGGGGTGGCAGTCACTGAAACAAAGGCGGTTTTCTTTGCGGCGAGATCTATTTACGCAATTTCAATCGCCAAATTTCTCTTATGAATGCTAAAACATTTTGTTGACACCCATCTACGTAGGGAGAAATGAACTTCATAATAACAGAAATCAGAGCTCGAACGGAAACATCTGGGTGTTCCTTTTTCCCACGCGCCATTAGAGAGTGGAATGGAAGTAGTATGAAAATGGTTCAATGAACCCTGTGCCAAGCACTTAAGTGTGAATTGCAGAGTAACCAGAATAACCATGTAGATGTAGAAACAAGTCGTAAACATACAAATACATTAAGAATAGTTCCTAGAGTCTCGTGAGGATCGGAGCCAACAATACATTCGAATCTTATAACGTCTTGATCCGCTCTGTCTTCGACTGTGAAAGCATTGTATGTAGCAATACACCGAAATCTACTTTACAGAAACTCGATGTTTTCCATTACAGAGTGACCCACCCAACTCTTGGTGGCAAAATATCATCTCCCATCAATGCACTGTTAGTGGAAGCTTCCTAAATGCCACTAAAGATATGAAGACAGATGTCAGACGCGCTTCTCTATATATGATCATAACTCCATAACAGCAGTGACTACATTCTGGGGGCTAACACCTCACAGAAGGTGCACAGATCAAACTCCTCTGCTAGTAAGAAGTAACGAGAAATGGCGAAATCTGTTACCAATAAGCCTACGGTTCAAGACTGCTTTCAGTATCATATTACCTTGCTTTCAGTATCCGTTTGGTACATCCTTTAATTCAGTCCTAGTGACCTACCTGCCACACGATTTAAGAAATGGGAAGGACATCAATTACGAGCTAGAGCAAATTATTGAAGAGTTGCCAGAAGACGCTTGTATATACGCAGATGGTCCTAAGACAGAAGACGGAGAACGATACCCCTTCTTCAGGCATTCGGATGGCACCTACAAAATGACTGCACTTCGATCTGAAACTTTTACCTATGCAACAGTGATATTGGCAATAAGAGAGGCTATTTATTATGGTATACAGACGTTTAAGCTCATATTGATACTTACGGACTCCCAAGGGTTATCCAGAAGTTACAAAATCCAAAATTCGATAAGCAGACTAACAGATATATTTTCGATGTATAGGAGACAATCACAGAAACAAAAATGATATAGGCGTCTACTTGTTATCGACAGAAGAACATCATGAAATCGCACATAACGGAGTAGTCGACCATCTAGCATAGAGGAGCATTACTGACTACTTCCGTCTGACACCAATACCTTACACTGATTTCAAACCAATGCTCAAGAGAGCCACTTATCATGACTGGAAATGTGAATGGTTTGTGTGTCGTGCAACGGAACATCACTCCTTGATCATGGTTCGGCTACGTGAAACTAAGTACACATCATGTGACGGCCAACATTCGTATGAGGCTAGGACACGAATGTCCACACATTTGCATTAATTAAAAATTCTAGTTTCTGGACATTGCGATGAGGATCTTACTGACGTGGCAGAGCTGAATCATGTAATAGTAACGTGCGCTAAGCACAAATAAGTGTAAGAAGTACTGTTCAGAAAATTGTTTGCAAGGGATCACCTTCTTACACTGTCAGTTCGTTGTAAATGAGTACAATTTGAGAGTTGTCAGATTTTATTTAAACGTCAATGTATATTTGTAATTATTTTTTGTTCAGCGTGAATGACGAACGGAAATGTGTAAGGTTACATGTCTGACAATAATAGCATTCTGATTTTAAAAAGAAATCAATTCTCTAGTTCTGGACCGTTAGTTTTAAGTAATTGTCTAACGTCTCCTAACAACTATATTGCAATGTCTTACGTCGTCTTGCCGCTGAAACTACATAATCATCAACATGCTAAAACAATTCGAAACAAATACCGCGATCCATGCAGATTGCAATGCATGGTCACAACTACTGAAACAACTATTGCCATTTTTTTATGTAGAAATTGAATGATCAGGAGGCGATTGGTCAACAAGCCATAAGCAGTGTAAAATGAAAGAAATCAATAAAAACTTTATTGTAGTCACAAAATTGATGATTTAAATATTGACAAACTTTACAGAGACCCTTCCTTCTGTTCGACTGTACGATTAGCAACAACTTCAATTATTCCACAATGTCTATAATCAATAATGACGTCTCTGGCCACAACAAAAATACGAATATTACTTTCAATGTATGCATACAAAAATCTGACAAAATCCCTCCAGTGCGCAAGCAAGCAATAACTACGTGCAGCAAAAAGGCAAACTACAAAAAATCTTCAATTACTACCAAAGTCTCCTCCGGCGCCACTAGCACGATAACGGCAGGCTGCGACCTCTCATGTCCCGCGGCTTCTCTCCACCGCACACTGCGTCCGACGACTTCCGACCCCCTCAACAACTGTTCATTCGCTACAAATCACGAGAATAATGCCTCAGACTCAGAGTTTGTGTATGCACACCATAGCAGAATCAGCGACCAACTTTCCAAATAAATATTAACGTCCAACCTTCATAACCTTCATATTTGATAGCAGAATACTTTAAAAAAGGTGATATACAGCCATGTGGCTCAAATACTCTTACGGAAACAGTACGGATAGAATAATGTAGCGTTGTATGTATGTATACAGGGTGATCCAGAACTCCACCGACAAACTTTAAGAGGTTGTTTAGGGATACCTTCTGAGTATTTTGGTATAAGGGACTCACGACCTCCCATGGTCCGTTACACAGCAATAATATATTTATGATTTATCCACTGTGTCACCCCAACTGTTTCTGAGAAAATACCTCGACAACAATCAAAAAGCTTGTAATATGCAATCACCAAAACCTAAAACACAAAACACAGGTGTTGGTTTTTCGAAGGTGACTGTGTGCAATTGACATGTTTGGCGTCATTGCGGGAACTGTTCAACTTTGCCTCGTTATGCCGTTCTTCCATTACATCCATTGAATCACACATGAAGTGTATACGTGCCAGTTCTTCATCAGCAAATCAATCAATAGTACTGCCGTGTATCACTATTAACGCACGACTAACACTGCTGGAAACAAAACTTTAGAGAGAAACGAACAGCGCTCAGTATAAATTAGAGGGCGACAAGTTAATGTTTTTAACGAGCTGTTAACAATGTATACCGTGAGAGAATCGAAACATGATACACAGAGCACATTTGTGCTGTCGTGCACTATTTCCAACGCTGTACAGGTACAACGTGTACTGTGGCAAAAAAACAAAGGAAATTCAATAACTCTGTAACGAGATGTTGGAGACAGTGGGTAATCTACACCAAAATACTTAGAAGCCATCCCTGAAGTGAAGAACCTCTGAAAGTTTGTTGGTGGAATTGACTCTTATAAGTTAAAAGCTTATATTTGTACATGAAAATTCAAATTATTTTTTCTTTACGTAATTTTTAAATTACAGACTGATATGTGTATATACTAACTCAAACTGTCTTGAATAAGATAGTCCATAAGAGAACAGTGTAAGAATAGACTTGCACATAATGTGATCTCCTTAATGTATTGCTTATCACCACAACTAAGCTTACTCTGTCATTTTCCTTAACTCCAAGTTTTTTTTTGTTAACTTAGTACTGTTATAGTTATTCCTAGACGAATGGCCAATGTTGCCTACATCCAAAATAAAGAAATAAATGAATATAAACTGCCTCATCTAATTCCTGAGACGTTTTGTCCATCTAGAAGATGTGTGTTCCACTGCAAATGACCATCTAGACATTGGTATAGCATTCAGATTTAGTCATGAAGCAGTTGTCAGTGAAGATGACCCCAATACAGAATTATTATCGTCTGATGCCACGATGTACATCTATCACTGCACTGTTAAAGAGCAGACTATTGTGGTGCTTGTGAAAGGGCAAGTGGTTGATATTCAATTGCATATCAGATGCGTAAAGACCCTATACAGCTTGCCTAATTGCAGCAGCAGCAACAGCAGTAGCACCACACATATGGCCACGAACACCTTAATATGTAATTTGGATCGTCAGTTTACCACACTTTGGCGAAATGTGAAGTATTGTGTGCTGTTATTACTGTTGTTAGGGGTAGAATCTTGGACAGTTAAAATATCATTGGATATCAGGCTGATGACATTTGAAATGTGGTTGTGCATACTTCTTTGACTCGTGCAGCTGAAGATATTGAGATGCGACCAACATGTAAGTGGGGCAATTTAATGCAAGCACTCAGCAGGAAATGTTGTAAGCATGTCCCTAAATCAAACAGTCTCAGGCTAAAGATCACATGGATAGGTCATGCATATAATAATGAGGTACTTCAATGTGTTAGCAAAAATTTAGAAGTCATAACCACAGTGAAACACTGGAAACCAGTGACATGGTTAAACATCTTCTGTAGCGAGAATTACAGCTTGTTGCATGTCAATCTTGAAAGAAAAAGGTCACCCTGATCGAGGAAGAGTTTCTCGGTCGCAGCACCTAAAAAGGTGGGTCAACATCACAAATATTTCCACATTGATTAGTACAGTTGCGAAAGGAGAAGAATACTCCATGACAGTCGCCATCCTTCTGCAAGGAGGCTGTAAGTGGAGAAGTTATCACTCAGTGGATATACACGGGCTATTTATTTATAGTTTAGAGTATTATGTGGGCACACTGAGTGCACTTGGGGAATTTGCATGAGCCTGCTTTTTGTGAGTACACTTTTCCTGCGATATCACAAAAATCGCCATTATGTTGAAGATAACATCACCACAGTGGAATAATAATTTGCAACACAAAACCTTTAAAGTAAAATCTCAGATCAAGAAATTCGTTGCTATTATTGTTGCCAAGTTTCTCCATTTCTTTGTATCTCAATTTAACATTTATATCTTCAAAAAATTGAAAATATGAACCAGTAATTAATCTATCATATCTGTCTCATAAAATGATCTTAAACTCATTATTGAGCTCCATACAATCTTTTCTTCCTTATCCATTATTCAAATATTCACATCCAGTGATGTTATACAAAACATTCAATTCTACTCACTAATCTTTGTAAACAAATTAGGACTGTTGAGCATCTACAGTAGTGCTTCCATTTATGCTGAAAACATTTTAATAATATAAAAAACAGTGTAAGATAAGAAAGACTTTAGTGAAATTATTATTCAAGCTACATAATTATTTAAGTTATATATTTTTTAAAAAAAGAACAAAAACATCTAAATTAAAGAAGTGAATGTATGTGCAACTATAAATTGTATAAAAAAGAATTATGGCTAAAACCTCAGATACAAAAAATAGAAATAGAAAACATTTCTTATCCTCACAATGAACGGAAAATTCTTAAAAACATTAGTAAAACTTAACAACAATCAAACAAAATCTTTATGCTAAATACAGATATTTATGTAAAAATTATAGTAGTCTTCAAAAATTAGATAAAGAATTAAAAGACAAAGGGACATGTTACTTAACTTACTAAAAGTTGACATATTTTTAAAAAATTCTCATATCTCTTACTTTCTGATTATGACTATGATATTATTCATGATTCTCAAAATTGTGAATAAGATGATATAATAAAGAAAACTAGAGAGGAAATAGATTGATAAAACACAGAATACAATAAGAAACAGTTATTGCATTTACACACAGTTTTTTTTACATTAGAAGATATAGAAAACTTATTTTATTTTTTACTTTTATTTTATCAACTAATTTTAACATCCATATGGTACAGTACAATAATGTTTTAAAACTACTCTTCTATCACACTGAAATGATAGTTCTTTATTAACGAGATACCAGATTAAATTTTCGTACTGCCATCTATATATATATATATATATATATATATATATATATATATATATATATATATATATATATATATATATATATATATATAAGAATATTCAAAGGCTGAATGGTGAATCTGTGTTAAAATTAATTGAAAGTGAAGTGAACAAAATTTATACTTAGAATACAATCAGATAAACAGAGATGGCAGTACGAAAATTTAATCTGGTACCTAGTTAATAAAGAACTATCATTTCAGTGTGATAGAAGAGTAGTTTTAAAACATTATTGTACTGTACCATATGGATGTTAAAATTAGTTGATAAAATAAAAGTAAAAAATAAAATAAGTTTTCTATATCTTCTAATGTAAAAAAAACTGTGTGTGTAAATGCAATAACTGTTTCTTATTGTATTCTGTGTTTTATCAATCTATTTCCTCTCTAGTTTTCTTTATTATATATATATAATGTCTAAGGAACATCAGGACTACATATATTCTTTATTATATATATATATATATATATATATATATATATATATATATATATAGCATGTGTGTGTGTGTGTGTGTGTAGCAATGTTACTTTCTACATAATAATCCTTGAAGTTGTACTTCATCAGAATCAAATTCTCATTATTTGGTGTCTATATTGTCTAATCATTGGAGGGCAGCGTGGAGGGTAAAAATCGTAGAGGGAGACCTAGAGATCAATACACTAAGCAGATTCAGAATGATATAGGTTGCAGTAGGTACTGGGAGATGAAGAAGCTTGCACAGGATAGAGTAGCATGGAGAGCTGCATCAAACCAGTCTCAGGACTGAAGACCACAACAACAACAACATTGTCTAATCCATGACCCAATAATATTGCATAAAATTTTTGTAAATCAGTAGCATATTCGCTTTTATTCATGTTCTTTCATGGTTCAAAATTTTCTCCATTGTGAATTCAGACATATCTTAGCAACAGCAAATTTTCCTGGATTTTGCTTTATCTTACCATAATCCACTTCAGTCTCCATTTTTTCTTTTTTGGTTTTTATACATAACTCTTTGCTTTCAAAATAATGTGCACTAGTCTCTAATTTTATTTTCTTTAAGTCTTTTACATTAGTTTTAAGCAATTTATTGATTTTATTTCTAAAATTCCATACTTCATAACATCTAAAAGTTTATATTCTTTTTCTATGGCTTTATTTACTTCATCAGCTGCCCAAGTTCAAATAAAATTTATATTATCATCATTGTGTTTTCATTTTTTATTTTCTCTTCTGCACACTATATATATGAAGTAAACAACAGTTTTTCATTTTGAATAATCTTTATTCATAAAGGCAAAACATGATGATACAGTTTTCTAGATGTTAATATATAACTTTTTATTCACCCATACCATTTTAGTATAATACCATGGCTTTTCTATTTTGCTGAGTATTGTTCAGAGTAATAAATGTAATATTGTACTGTTGGATAAAGACTGAACACATCAACATACTTTATTTCTCCATTAACACAGGAGGTCCTAGTCACACGACATTTACATTTTACCATTTGCTTTAGCTTTCAATTTTATTGTATTAGTTTGACCATCACAAAAGGCATCTCTTGGATTCGGTGGTTCAACAACCTCAGGTAACTTCTGCTGAGTTGATCCAATCACATTCTACTAAACTATATCTAGCATTTTGTATATTTGTACTTATTGTTAAATGATTTTGATACAGATCACCTATGGACTTTTTATATTTATTGTCAATCATTTATGTTTTAAACATTTTTACAACCATGCCAAAAACAACTATGATACTGATAAACAGTCTGGTTTCCTTTATCAAAACTGTCTACATTTGCTCCAGCTATACTCACTTCACCACCATATTAAGAGGATGTTGAATATTATTATTGGTTAAATTATTTAAACAAGTTAGACCTTGGTCTATAAGCTGCTTCTAGTCCAAGCACCACAACGATGCAACTGCTCACTCGTGAGTTGTGCTGTAATAAGTTAACATGTGTTTGTGTCTCTCGTCGCGGAAATGGAACCACATAATATTGCACAACGATATTCCATTTCTTTTTGTGTTAAATTGGGTGAAAACTTGACAGCAACATATGGTATGCTTCAGAAGGCTTTTGGAGAGGAGGTTATGTCAAGAGCTCAAGTTTTTCGTTGTCATTAAATGTTTAGTGAAGGCAGAACGAATGTTGATGTCAACTTGGCCAGGGTGCATGAACTCATATGATCTGATCGAAGATTATCTGTGAAAATGATTGCAGAAGAACTGAACATCAATCAAGAAACTGTTTGTCTAATAATAACTGAAGATCTTGGTATGAGAAAGATTTCTGCAAAAATGGTCCCCAAAAATCTCACACCACAACAGCGAGAAACATGGAAAAATGTGGTAGCCAATCTATTGAGCCGTGTTATCACTGGGGATGAAAGTTGGTTTTTTCAGTACGATCCAGAGACAAAACGCCAAAGTTCACAAGGGTGCTCAGATGGATCACCCAGACCAAAAAAAGCTCGCATGTCAAAGTCAAAAGTAAAATGCATGCTTGTGTGCTTCTTTGACGCAATTGTTCATGAAGAGTGGGTGTCTCCTGGACAAACAGTTAACCAATATTACTACAAAGAAATTTTAGGAAGACTTCGTAAAAGAGTTCTTCGTGTCTGTGCCAACACTGCTAATAATTGGATTCCTCATTACAATAATGCGCCGTCCCACACTGCTCTGTCAGTACAGCAATTTTTAACCTCAAAACAAATTTCAGTACTACCACAGCCACCCTATTCTCCAGATATAGGTCTGTGCGACTTTTTGCTATTTCCAAGAGTCAAAACGGCGGTCAAGGGACACTATTTTCAAATAACACAAGATGTCCAAAAAGCTGTGATGAGGGTCTTGGAGAATATTACAGAAGATGAGTTCCATAAATGTTATCATCAATGGCAGAAGGGCTGGGAAAAGTGTGTGCAATCAGAAGGGAACTACTTGACTAAAACGGTAAGCAATATTTTTTTTCACATCAGTCTTATTACTTTATTGTCACACCTCATATATATACATAAACACCAGAAATTGTTAAATAACAGAATCTACCTATATTAACTGGTTCTTGTGTATTGATCATATGTGGGCTGTACTTTTCTGCAACTCTTTCAAATCGAATGTTTTTGGGAATGTACTAAGGAGGCCTTGCACAAAATTGATGCTATCTATAATTTTTAGATTTAACCACCTAGTCTGCAACATTGTTAGTTTAGTATGGTTTTATTATATTTTAAGCACAATATTTCACAATGAGTTCTTAATCATAAACTTTAGCACAATAACCTATGAATGTGTAGTCCTGATGTTCCTTAGATATTATCCAACTACAGAAATCATTGTTTGTCTCAAATTTATAAACAGAGACACCTTTAATATTGAACTATTATTAGATTTGGAATACATACTCCTATTTCTTATTAAGTTTCATAATCAAACCAGAAGTATCTTACAGTATAGGTAGAAGCAATTTCCACTGGAAATCCATCTTCACAATACTCCAAATGTTTACCTGTAACTACTTTCTTATGTAACTGTGAGTGGAAAACATGTTAATCTTGGTATTCTCCATTAAAATTACAACCATTTTTACTAAATTTTTGACACCTGTCAATTGTAAAATCTTCATCAAATTTTCTTTCTCTTAACCACATTCTTGCATTCTGTATTGCATCTGACATCAATGATTTTAAATCTTCATTCTTAGTTGACAGTTCTATGTCTTTCAAAAGCACATTTATGAACATTAGATCCCAAACAATTGGGCTTACATTCTTCACATTTATAAACTGTATCACAAACTCATTGGTGAATGTTTAAGCATTCTTCACAGTAACAGTATCTATTGAAGTTTTCACAATATATCTTATTTTCCTCAGTTCTGAGTTCGTTACCTTTACATACGTTTGTTCTTGTTGTTATGTGTTTTGTTGCATTTATTGTGGAAATATGATGAGCCCCCATATTGCTAATTACATCAAACTATTTTGCTTCTTATACAGATATATCTTTATTGCTTTATCAGGACCACAATACATAGTGAAATTCAAATTTTCGGCATATACACCATTTATTTACGTATCTAAAAGGTGTAAAACTTTGTTTCTGGCGTTTGGTGATAGGTGGCGACAATGGTAAGCAGCGGTCTAAAGAAACAGATCGCAGACGTCAGGCAGTTAGCTTTGACCTTTGTCAACATAACCTCATTCAAAAATTAGTCGATTTTTGTCTGCATCATAAAGTTGTTCTTGATTGAAAATGTCAGTTTACGAGCCTAATTCTCGTCATTTGCAGGAGGTGTCACTGTTTTGTTTCAGTCTGAAGAAAACAGCGGCTGAGTCTCTTCGAATGCTCTCTAGTACATATGATAAGGACGCTATTAGTGAAAGAATGTGTCGTGAGTAATTTCAACGCTACAAGAACGGTGAGTTTAACGTCGTAGACCGGCATAGTGGTGGAAGAGAGAAAGTTTTCGAAGATGCAGAATTGGAGACATTGCTGAGTGAAGACTTGCGTCAAACTGAAGAATAATTGGCATGATTAGTGGGAGTGACACAGCAAGTCATTTCAAAATGTCTCAAGGCTATGGGCATGATTCAGAAAGAAGGAACTTGGGTCCTGTGTGAGCTGAAAGCAAGATACATTGAGTGGCGTTTGTGTGTTTGCAAACAGTTGCACCCGAATCAACAACAGAAGGGATTTCTGCATCGCATTTTGACCAGGGACGAAAAACGGGTTCATTACGATAACCCTAAACGCCAAAAATTATGGGGATATCGCGGCCATGCTTCCACGTCGATGGCCAAACCGAATATTCACAGCTGCAAGACCATGCTCTGCATTTGGTGGGACCATCTTGGCGTCATGTACTATGAGGTGTTAAAAGCAAGTGAAACAATCACATGTGGTCGTTACCGAACGCAATTAATGCGTTTGAACAGAGCATTAAAAGACAAACGGCCGCAATACAGTCAGAGGCACGATAAAGTGATTTTGCAGCACGACAATGCTCAATCCCATGTTGAAAAAGAGGTCAAAATGTAAAAATCATAATTATTTTCATTATGGTAAACCTGTTTGTGATTTAGCTGGGTATTTTCTAACGAGAGCAAAACTAAGTGAAATGCAAGATGAATTAAGGAAGTTACAGTGTAGTATTACTTTTTATGCTCAACTAGTAAGTACCTAAGATGTGCATTTTTTCGTTTTACATATCCTAGATTACATTTGTCACTAAGTTTTAAAATTATGTATTATACACTGTATATTCAAACAGCACATAACTCTCTACTACCTACTGGTAATTCGAACTCGTTTAATTTTATTAATAGTTTACCTGTTTTTATTCATTTAATAGAAGTCAGTATAGATATAAAATAAGGAACTAATTAAAAGTAGATAAAACACATACATGAACAATACAAAACTTTTGTCAATACAAACAAGCAACAGTAACTTATTTTTCATATGTAACATTTATTTAAGCTAAAAAGTATGTTAATCAAAAGTTTCATATAAAATGGCGTAATTCATAGATCCCATCAACAATACGTATATTTGCAATGGTAAGCAAGCATTTGTGATAAATGGTAAAGATATGGCTTAAAGCTAAGGATGTTGAAGAGATACTGGAATATAATGACACTAGACAAGCTATTAGAAGAAATGTTGATGAAGATGATTATATTATGTTATCAAGTCTATTAAAAGTAGGATGCTATGTTATAACACAAAAAAAATTATTTTCAATGAATCTGGTTTATATTATTTAATTTTTAAATCACAAAAAGTGGGAGCCAAATAACTTTAAAAATCCATTACTAGTGAAATTTTGCGTTCAATTCATAAACATGGAGACTATAAAATAAAGGCTGGTGCAAAACAACTCCATGAAGGTCTAATAGTTCATTTAGAGAAAAGGAATGAAATGATTTAAATACTGTGAATAAATTTGAGGACAATTATATATAAAAATCACATGAAAGATTTGATAAGCTATAAAATGGTTACACAAGGAAATATTATAATTGAAGAAGTGACACCACATGTTATACCTCAAACAAGTAATGAAGATTTAAGACCAGCTTTTATTATTTTAGAATTAATGTGTTGGTATAACACAGAGAATAAGTATATGAAAAAAGTTAAATAATATTAGAAGCATACATCCAAATTGTGAAGAATTGATGAGACTTAATTATGACCCTCATTTGATAAATTTATGCCACAGAATTAGAGAAAATTTACACATTGTCTGCTATCGGAATTATTTCAACATTTTGGACGATTGTACACAAGCAGAACAGATTGAGATAGTACAAAAATATAATTTTGCAGTGGATGTGATTGTACACACTGAAGATTAAAAATTAAAATTGTGTGTCATATTCCAGGCAAGATGAGCATCCTGACTAAAAATTTTAATTATATCTTGTAATAACATTTCTACACATTGGACAAAATGAGTGATGTGTTAAATATGTATCAATACATTCCTTACAAAACAAATAATTACATTTTTCGACAAATTAGAGATTCTAGTCGATTAAACATCTAGAAAAATCGAATTCAGAAGCAGATAATATTTCACAGACTAACATAACTTCTGTAATCAAAGGGATATAAAATCAAGTGAAATATAGAGATATAGGCTGAAACAGAGAATATTTTAAGATCAGCTAATGCAAATATAATCATTACATACTAATCTATCACTTGTAATACTCATAAACAAGTGTATTCCTTCTCTATTTAATTTAATAAATAAATCATGTTCTCATCACTTAACTGATCTATGAATGAAGTAATACAATTACCAGGAAAACGTATGCACAGAAAAATGAAGCCCAATTTTTTTCATATTAAGGTAACTATTTATGCACAAAATTTTTTATAAAATAATGTTTTCTTTATTTACCCAACTATTGTGTTAGTCTTCAGAACGCAACTACTTGACACATACTTTATCTCCTTTCTCACTCAAAGGTTTCTTAACAATATATATATCCAAGTACTTCATTTCTGTAATTCATGCTCATATAAATTTTCTATCACTTCTGCTCCAAGTAAAGCTCTTAACTTGTATGTAATTGGATTAGAATGAATGACAGAAACGATCTCGAAAATTTTTGTTGACCAATTAGCTCTGTATACTTTTTCAAAAATTCCTTTAAGTTTCCTGATCCTCACTTTTTCATCCAATTCATATTTATGTTTGCCATCTTTAAGATTTGTTACATAAATTATCTTTAGTAGATCTTTTTTACTTTCTTTGGTTACATCTCTTTCATTTCATTTTTATAGTAGAGTGTTTTGTGTTGTTATATTCACCAATTAGTTTCTAAACCAATACAATCACTTTGTAATTTCCTTGAAGAGCAAAACTATTCTACATCTTTTCCATGAGTGTTCTGCTAAATCTCTCAGCAACAGATGCTTTAATGTTGAGTAATGGTTAACTTGTGTTTCTGCATCAGTTCTTGAAATTCTTTGCTGTAGAGTTCGTTACATTTATCAGTTTGAAGATTTATTGGCATTCCATTCACAATTTTTTTTTCACAAGCTTTGAAAAATGTTTGTCTGTTATATCTTTAACTGGAACAGTCCAAGACAATTTTGAGAAACCATCAGTCACAGTTAATAAATGCTTGCATACTTTATTTATTTTTGAAATTCCTTTCAAGTTGCTGCTATCCATTTATACTAAACCTGCTTGTCATCTTCTATACTAAGGGAAATCAAATTTCTTCTTTTAAAAAATTAAGTAATTCATTAACAGTATCATCATGAACATTTATAATTTTTTGTAACAAAGTTAATCTCTTTAGTTTTACATATTGTACAGAGTCATTCAATCATCTGACTTCCATGTTTTGTTATTTTCTTTGAAAATGATGAGTTTCTTTAATTTTTTGTCTTTCAGGAACCAAATATGGTCACCTATTTACGTACATTAAATTTCACTCACTAAAATTATTTTCACATCTAGTAATAGAGTTTTAACTATATCTTCTAATTTTGCAGTTAGAAAATTTGTTTGATTCATATTGTTGATTAATTATTACTATCCTTTATTTCATATAGATTCTCATTAGCACTTAATGTAATATCAAATTAATTAAAGTAATTAACTCTGTTTATATTTTCGCCTGTGACAATAATTGTTTTCATTGTAAAATAATACACAAAATTATACATTTGTTCTCATTTCCTGTCAAAAATGAACCTTCAGTTAGTTGTTTATTATATATCTCTCTTTCTAATATATCAACAAAATCATTTTCACAAGATTAAAATTCTCTGTTTAAGTTTTGTCATAGTGATATAATTATTGCTATAAACTTGATTAATTTTTACATTGATGTCTTTTATTGACATAGTTATAAAATCATGTACGAGGGCAGTTCAATAAGTAATGCAACACATTTTTTTTCTGAAACAGGGGTTGTTTTATTCAGCATTGAAATACACCAGGTTATTCCCCAATCTTTTAGCTACACAACACTATTTTTCAACGTAATCTCCATTCAATGCTACGGCCTTACGCCACCTTGAAATGAGGGCCTGTATGCCTGCACGGTACCATTCCACTGGTCGATGTCGGAGCCAACGTCGTACTGCATCAATAACTTCTTCATCAGCCGCGTAGTGCCTCCCACGGATTGCGTCCTTCATTGGGCCAAACATATGGAAATCCGACGGTGCGAGATCGGGGCTGCAGGGTGCATGAGGAAGAACAGTCCACTGAAGTTTTGTGAGCTCCTCTCGGGTGCGAAGACTTGTGTGAGGTCTTGCGTTGTCATGAACAAGGAGAAGTTCGTTCAGATTTTTGTGCCTACGAACACGCTGAAGTCGTTTCTTCAATTTCTGAAGAGTAGCACAATACACTTCAGAGTTGATCGTTTGACCATGGGGAAGGACATCGAACAGAATAGCCCCTTCAGCGTCCCAGAAGACTATAACCATGACTTTACCGGCTGAGGGTTGGTAGGGGAGTGGGTGTGGCGCCACTCCATTGATTGCCGTTTTGTTTCAGGTTTGAAGTGATGAACCCATGTTTCATCGCCTGTAACAATCTTTGACAAGAAATTGTCACCCTCAGCCACATGACGAGCAAGCATTTCCGCACAGATGGTTCTCCTTTGCTCTTTATGGTGTTCGGTTAGACGAGGGACCCAGCGGGAACAAACCTTTGAATATCCCAACTGGTGAACAATTGTGACAGCACTACCAACAGAGATGTCAAGTTGAGCACTGAGTTGTTTGATGGTGATCCGTCGATCATCTCGAACGAGTGTGTTCGCACGCTCTGCCATTGCAGGAGTCACAGCTGTGCACGGCCGGCCCGCACGCGGGAGATCAGACAGTCTTGCTTGACCTTGCGGCGATGATGACACACGCTTTGCCCAACGACTCACCGTGCTTTTGTCCACTGCCAGATCACCGTAGACATTCTGCAAGCGCCTATGAATATCTGAGATGCCCTGGTTTTCCGCCAAAAGAAACTCGATCACTGCCCGTTGTTTGCAACGCACATCCGTTACGGACGCCATTTTAACAGCTCCGTACAGCGCTGCCACCTGTCGGAAGTCAATGAAACTATACGAGACGAAGCGGGAATGTTTGAAAATATTCCACAAGAAATTTCCGGTTTTTTCAACAAAAATTGGCCGAGAAAAAAAAATGTGTTGCATTACTTATTGTACTGCCCTCGTAAAATACTTGTGTATTCAGTTTTTGTTACTAGATTCTTTAGTTCATTTTCTCAATATCTTTTGTTTACTACAGTTTTTTCATCAAACGGATCATTTAAATCTACCAGTCTTCTGTTATTAAAACAAATAAGATTTTCTCTGCCTCGTGATGGCTGGGTGTTGTGTGCTGTCCTTAGGTTAGTTAGGTTTAAGTAGTTCTAAGTTCTAAGGGACTGATGACCGTAGATGTTAAGTCCCATAGTGCTCAGAGCCATTTGAACAAATAAGATTTTTATCTGATTTAAAAATTTTACATAATTCACCACTAAAATTTTTAATTATATTAGGTTCCAAAGAATCTAATTGTTTATTAATCTTTGGTTGCAAATTGTGCATCACACTCAGTTCTTTAGAGTAATCTTAGACTTTCGACAATAATTCTTTTTTTATTTCTTTCTAAGTCGACAGTTTTTATTCTTTGAATACTTTTCACATTTATTAGATTCAAAATATCAATCAACTACCTGCTAATTTTTTTGATTTTGGCTTGGAGAATGCTGTAGCAGTACACCCGATTTTTGAACCTTTCCCAGTGCTTGCAAATATTGCACAATACTGGAATGACCATCTTATTTGCCAGTTCTCGAGTATATTGACATGAATAGTTGTGGATTAATGCATTTAAACGATCTTCATCAAACCTCGAACGTCTTCCTGGACGTGGAGAGTTACTAATGTCAAAACGACCCTCCTTAAAACGCGAAAACCATTTTCTTACCATGCCTGTCCAATGGCAGTCCCCACACATAGCGCAAATGTTTCTGGCTGCCTCCGCTGCTGTCACCTCTCTATTGAACTCAAACAGAAGAATAAGTCGGAAATGTTCCGATTTCCCCACTTGGCTCTCCATTTCTTAGCGTCCATAGCTCCAATCACTATCTGCAAATGACAAAATGATAATATGTAAATTCAAATAGCAACAATGAACTAAAAATAAAAAAGTCGATAAATAAACCCATCGCAAACAGAATACCAACATGCAAACAAAGACGCTACGAAGTTATGCACCAACGTAGTAACTTGCATGGTCTGAGAACATGCGGTTTCAATGCTAATCGCACTGATGATTTATCTGATGCTCGTCGTTTTCGGTACAATTTGTTATATCTAAGTATCAGGCAATGGCATCTATGGGACACAGCCTTTAGACATTTGTAGAAATTGTGTGTGGTGTAACTTTAACACTGTCATGTTGAAAGTGCAGCCTAATTGATAGTATTCTGAGTTATAAAAGGTAATGTAGCAGGTTCGTCTCTGGCTGACTGCATTTCTCGCATTTTTTTTTTTTTTTTTTTTTGCTAAAACTTTCTGGGACTTTCTTATAAATTTAATGGAACTGTGGTCTGCAATACTCAATGATATTTATCATAAATATTCTGCAATTCTTGTTTCATAGACCAATGACTGGAATGTTTCCCCAGTGACCTGAAATCTTAATGTGACTGCCAGTCTATGCCAGAAAATAAACGCAAGTTACACACTGCAATTGTTCTCTCATTCACATTTGGTTCTTGTAGTGCCATTTAGTGGCATCTTGCAAACTGCAGGTCCGCCTGTCCAGTATAAGTTGTTCCCTGTAGGGAACTTTGCAACTGTGTTTGGGAGCTCTTGTCTTTCTGTTTTTCAGAACAGGAGGATATTGCCGTGCGGACACGGTGATTACCTAGGAGACTCTGCAGTGAGAAGACATATGTCTCGACCAGCCTAGGGCCACAGCTCATGGGCACCTTGTATACTTTGTAATGTATTACAAAATAAACGTATTTTTAAATAACAAGTTGTGTTCTGTCTTATCATTGGAGTCCTCTCAGACTACATGATTAAAACTTAAATGTACCAATTCGGAACCAGAAGCCTACAAGTGAACTGCATACAGAAAGTTTTTGCTGTTAGAAACTTTATAAAAAAGTTATATACCTATCTCAATGTGTGGTATCACGTATTCATACCATCCCATGGGTGTCATAGTACCGGAATTGCAAGTTTTCGTGACACGCCGATAGTGGTCGCGCAGGATCTGGTGGACCCAGTGGTGCATCATCGCTGAGCCATGCCTTCAGGGGGTCTGGCCTCTGAGATTCCTCCGCCGCCGCGATATAGGATGGGCGGCGGCAGTCGCTCATCCCACTTGCACTTGGAGCCTCATGGTTTTGACACCATCGTTCACCCTTAGTACAGTAAGCTTTGTTGTAAAGGTTATTGTATGAGCTGGACTCTAATTGTTGGTGAATTATTGGTAAGGAGTCTTTGTATGCTTCGAGAAATACAAGTTAAGTAAATCTTCTGTTTACTGTGTTACCTTGTTCGCTAATCATTTCTGCTCCTGTCCAGCTTTCCTATGGCAACAGTTTTGCATCCCACCGTTCCTTACCATTGTGTACAGAGCCGTGCACAACAACTGGTTTTATGGACTGCTTCATGTTTGTATCTTGCCGGCACATACATTTTTCAATGATGATGCGTAGCCTCGAAAAAATCTTCTGCTCCATTCGAATGAAATTATGAAATCAATCTCGAAGTTGAAACCTATACGATGAAGTGTGATTGTAGGCGATACAACATCGAGAATAAGGACATTTTCCATGTTGAAACCATACTTTAACTGTGGACTTATTCAATCTAAAACGGAAAATGTGATGGAGATTCAACTGAGTTAACGAGTAACCTCTACTAACACATACCTCAGACGGATACTCCCCTAACATCAATTCGCTGTTCAAGCGACAGACGAGTCCAAAATCTTCGCGGTTTCCTCCATTCTTCCTCGCCGAACGCTAACCGAGTTAACGCAATTATTTTACTCGTGTCCATTTCCGTAAACAAACCATGTGATTAGCGTGTCAGATGCAGCCGACAACAGCCACCGCAGAGAGCTGCTGTCGCAAATCATGATGTAGCATGTCGCTTCAGGGCGCGCAGCAACCACGACGGATACCACGCCTGGTGCCCTTCGCGATGAGAAACATGTTCCGTGTGAGAACGCCTGAACGCACACAGTTACCGTGACATCTTCGACCAATATGACAGCAAGATTGCGTGCAAGAAATGAAAAGCTCCCTACGACAAATTGGAAGCCCTCTTCCTCTCTGGTTGCGATGCCAAACAGACATGCCAATGGTATTCAATTATTAAAATAAATGAGAATAGCAATAACCATCATAAAAACTGTGATTATATACTTTTCTGAGTCAGTCTTTCGGTGAAGAAACCTTTCAGCATCAAATCACTATTTCACTTTCGTGTTCGCCACATTCACAGTTCACTATGTTCACTCCATAGACATTCCTACGGTACAGTTTTTACTGGGTTTCATACACCAACGACTTCACGTGACATCACTGGAAAAATATGACTGTGTTGTTCAGAAGTACAATGCAATGTTCCTTCCAACATGCACGCACCGCGGTGACTAGAGCCTTTGGAAAAGGTCCAGCAATCACACATGTCACACACGGCCTCCTCTTCCAGTCCCATAATAGGAGAGCCTGTCTGTCAGTGCTTATAGTCATTAGTATCGAACTGAGCTAGTGCATTATCATGTTGAATCTCGAAAGAGGACCGTGTGACATGCAACATTCTCACTGGATGACAGCAAATGAGAATCTCTTAGTTGATCATCTACAATTCCAACCTTCTGGTTCCTGTTGATCTGAGACGAACGTGGAGTATGGATTTTTACAACTCCATATGTGAATATTACGACAGCTGAAAACATGCATGAACAGATACCAACTATAAGCAATATAAACTTTTGGAACTTCGGCATTGCGGTGCTACGCTAGGTAATCCAATGACGGAACAGAATTCCGGATTCCAGGTGAAAATAATTTGGCAACACAACTTCCACACTTTGTTTATGACAGGGATCAAATTGCTGCTTTCACAGGGCTCTCTGTATTGTACTCTTTAAAGTGTGTATTTTATGAGGTAACAGCCTTTTGATCACTGAAGCACCTACTACCATACGATGTAAAACTGTATCCTCTAATTTTACTGTGCAGACGATTCTATGTTAAAACCTACGGCCATTTCTCTGTAGCATGAACAACCAACTTAAGATTTCTTTTTCTTTCCCTCTTCAACTGCATATATGCGCTCAGTGGTCAAGTAAACTCCACTTAATTTCGCCCTCGCATAATGCGTCTTACATTAACGAAAATGTGTTTTCAGTTCCCATTGTACAGCTTTTACAGTTCAATTTATCTCTCTCCACTATATACTTACTTACTTATCGCGAATGGACCCAGAAGGATCACGCAAAGCTTTCTGACGTCGTTTCTTCCATACTTCTTTCATTCGTTCTCCATGTTTTCTTTTTCTTTCTTCTGTCCATTTTGTTCCTGGTCTCTTTAGTGCTTCCTTCTCCGACAATACATTCCACTTTTCCACCTTATTTCTAAAAGTTTTTCTATCTTTGACATCTTTAAGTTCAATATTTGCTTTTTGTAAATCTAATTTTACTTGGCTAATCCATGGTGTTGTTGATTTGACTTTTTCTATGTAAGTGAGAATTCTGTTGGTGAGTCGTGTGGGGGGAAGTCTAGTGACATGTCCATAAAATTTTAATCTTCGCCTTCTTATGTCTGCTGCCAGGTTTGATATAGTTTCTGTGGTTCTTCTTGATTGTATCCGGTATCCTTCTTCTGTTAATTTTGGACCTAAAATCTTTCTTATATATATATATATATATATATATATATATATATATATATATATATATATGTCTGAGAAGGACTTTTTATTTGACTATTGAGGCTCTAATACGTATACCACAGAGGTCTGTATCTACCCTGACGGAAATCGAAGTAGCGATTAGCACACCTTATTCCATTGGGCATGAAACAAAACTCGCGGTATGCGTCTCTAAATTGACATATATATATATATATATATATATATATATATATATATATATATAGCCGTATACAGGGAATAAAAAATCAGTGCATTATTGGAGCTGTCATTTGTACTCAGGTGGTTCTTGTGAAAAGTTTCCGAAATGATTATGGCTGCACGACGAGAATTACCAGACTTTGAACACGGGATGGTACTTGGACCTAGACACATGAGACTTTCCATTTCAGAAATCGTGCTAACAGTGTGCCGAGAATACCAAATATTAGGCATTACCTCTCACCATGAACAATGCAGTGACCGACGGTCTTCACTTAACGAGTGAGAGCAGTGACATTGCCTACAGTTGTCAGTGCTGACAATCAACACTGCGTGAAATAACCTCAGAAATCAGTATGGGACTTACGACGAACGTATTCTTTGGCACACGCCGGCGAAATCTGGCGTTAATGCTCTATGGCAGCAGGCAACCAACGTGAGTGCCTTTGCTAACAGCACGACATCACCTGCAGCGCCTATTCTCGGCTCGTGATCATATCAGTTGGACCCTAGACGACTGGAAAACCATCGTATGGTCAGATGAGAACCGATTTCAGTTGGTAAGAGCTGACGGCAGGGTTGGAGTGTGGCGCAGACCTCATGAAGCCATGGACACAAGTTGTCAACAAGGCACTGAGCAAGCTGCTGGTGGCTCCATAACGGTGTGGGCTTTGTTTACATGAAATGGACTGGACCCTCTGGTTCAACTGAATCGATCGTTGTTGGAAATGGTTATATTCGGTGACTCGGAGACAATTTCCAGCCATTCATGAACTTCATGTTCCCAAACAACGATGGAATTTTTATGGATGACTATCCGCTATGAACCGGACCACAGTTGTTTGTGAGCAGTTTGAAGAACATTCTGGACAGTTCTGGCGAGTGATTTGGCCACCTAGATCGCCCGACACTTATGGGACATAATCAAGGATATTTCTGCAGGAGACGCCCAACGACTTATTGAGTCCATGTCGACGCGTCGAGTTACTGCACTTTCAAACGGCTCTGAGCACTATGGGACTCAACTGCTGAGGTCATTAGTCCCCTAGAACTTAGAACTAGTTAAACCTAACTAACCTAAGGACATCACAAACATCCATGCCCGAGGCAGGATTCGAACCTGCGACCGTAGCGGTCTTGCGGTTCTAGACTGCAGCGCCTTTAACCGCACGGCTACTGCACTTTGCCGGACAAAAGGAGGTCCGATACGATAAAAGGAGGTATCAAAAGACTTTTGTCATCTCAGTGGACATAATAAAACACCAACAAAGATTTTATGTTCGTTTAAATTTCTTCGTTGTTTCTACAGTGGCTGCATTTCTTGCCTTCAGCATTTTTAATAGTTCCGTTTCTTCAGCGCCGAAATGTCCAATATTATCTTGTGCCCATGTTCAGTCTTTCTACAGTTACAGTTCTCCTACCCGTATATTATTTGGTCATTTTCGCGAAGTACGAGCCGGCTGTGCTTTGTAAAGAACTAAAAACACAAGAAAATTGGCGTTCACGTCCTTCAAGTGAATCTCACTCCAACGCGTTCCACTGCGGCAAAAACAGTGGTGTGCACTAAACGATTTTTAATAGCGTGCTCTCGAACCAGCCCCTTAGCGTGATCTAGACCTGGTACTTTCGAAGAACATCGACTCCGGTTCCTTACTACTCCACTGGCCGCCTCAGTCAGCAATTCGCATTATTACTGAGTCCGGTAGGAGAGGCTCTCTAGACGCGCGAAATTCGCACATTACAGGACAGGCAGACAGGCAGATTGCGAGAGCACTGCCGGATTGACAGACTGGCGTGTCGGGACGGACGTGCGCCAAAGGCACGCGAGTCCCCCTGCCAATCCCCTCTCCCTTACCCTCATTCCCTATCCCCCTCTCCCTATTTAATACCGGCACTTAGGCTGTGGCGGGTGGGGCTTCTGATTGAAACGCAGTGCTCTTCCTGTTGGGGTGGCTAAATGAACCAAGCGTACGCGCTTATAGTGTGCTTGGCAAGCTACAGTGGAATAACGGAGAAAGAAAGAGAAACTCAGCTAAACATAATTCATTAAGGATCATTTATCTGTGAATGTAGACTTTCCCGGTGTGTATCAATACTAATGAAAAGCTGACGGTCTCCAGGCGGGTAGCAGTGTTGAAATATCGCGACTCTTGGACGTGCACTGCCCATTGTCTTCTAGCGAAGTGAGACTTTGCCAGAAGACGGCAACTTTCACACTTGTCCGAGCGTAGCGGTGTCTGAATATTATCATCCAGTTGGAGACTAGAGGAGAACTTACTTTGAAGCAAATTGAGTATGTTACGCGGTAACTAAAAGTGTAGAGTCGCAATTGCCAACCATAGTCGCCTGTTCCATTGATAACAGGTCAATAATGTATAATAAGAAACTGTATCCAGACAAAGTGTCGCCAAAAGTGGCACATTTTGACTGGTAAGGAGCATTTGAGCAAGTGGTTGCTCATGGACTCACAGATGTCTGCTCCTTATCGCATATTAGCGTGTGAAAGTTCTTGAATTTGCGAGCGCAAAGACTTGGTTAGATCCGAAACGGCGGAACGTAACAGATTTTTTTCTTAATAATTATGCCTCAACACCCGTACAAGCTTCTCAGGCTGTTTCTGCCCAGCCGAAATTTGCAAGTCTGTTAGTGGACCTTCCTTCCAGTTTCTGGATATCGTTCTATCAGTCGCGATATATGAGCCAGCTGCCGCAAACCTCGTGGTCGATAGTTCCGAGGGGCCAGCCGCTATGGTCGAGCGGATCTAGGCGCTTCAGTCCGGAACCGCTCTGCCGCTACGGTCGCATCCTGCCTCGGGCATGAATGTGTGTGATGCCCTTAGGTTAGTTACGTTTAAGTAGGTCTAAATCTAGGGGACTGATGACCTGCGATGTTAAGTCCCAAAGTGTTAGAGCCATTTGAATCATTTTTTAGTTCCGAGGGAGGTGGAAAAAATGGCTCTGACCAGTATGCGACTTAACTTCTGAGGTCATCAGTCGCCTAGAACATAGAACTAATTAAACCTAACTAACCTAAGGACAGCACACACATCCATGCCCGAGGCAGGATTCGAACCTGCGACCGTAGCAGAGGGAGGTGGAAACCCACTCACAGAGCCCTGTTCTCAATTTATTGTAGCTATCGGATGTGGATGTCGGCTGCACTGCCCAAGGCAGTTGCTGCATGCTCGAGGAGAGGTCATATGAGACACTCGTAGATAACAAGGCTGGTGTGGGTGGGCAGCGTAGAGGGTGGGCTGAGAACAGGATAAGGATCAAATGGCTCTGAGCACTATGCGACTTAACTTCTGAGCTCATCAGTCGCCTAGAACATAGAACTAATTAAACCTAACTAACCTAAGGACAGCACACACATCCAAGCCCGAGGCAGGATTCGAACCTGCGACCGTAGCAGAGGGAGGTGGAAACCCACTCACAGAGCCCTGTTCTCAATTTATTGTACCTATCGGATGTGGATGTCGGCTGCACTGCCCAAGGCAGTTGCTGCATGCTCGAGGAGTGGTCATATGAGACACTCGTAGATAACAAGGCTGGTGTGGGTGGGCAGCGTAGAGGGTGGGCTGAGAACAGGATAAGGATCAAATGGCTCTGAGCACTATGTGACTTAACTTCTGAGGTCATCAGTCGGCTAGAACATAGAACTAATTAAACCTAACTAACCTAAAGACAGCACATACATCCATGCCCGAGGCAGGATTCGAACCTGCGACAGTAGCAGAAGGAGGTGGAAACCCACTCACAGAGCCCTGTTCTCAATTTATTGTAGCTATCGGATGTGGATGTCGGCTGCACTGCCCAAGGCAGCTGCTGCATGCTCGAGGAGAGGTCATATGAGACACTGGTAGATAATAAGGCTGGTGTGGGTGGGCAGCGTAGAGGGTGGGCTGAGAACAGGATAAGGATCAAATGGCTCTGAGCACTACGCGATTTAACTTCTGAGGTCATCAGTCGGCTAGAACATAGAACTAATTAAACCTAACTAACCTAAAGACAGCACATACATCCATGCCCGAGGCAGGATTCGAACCTGCGACCGTAGAAGAGGGAGGTGGAAACCCACTCGCGGAGCCCTGTTCTCAATTTATTGTAGCTATCGGATGTGGATGTCGGCTGCACTGCCCAAGGCAGTTGCTGCATGCTCGAGGAGTGGTCATATGAGACACTCGTAGATAACAAGGCTGGTGTGGGTGGGCAGCGTAGAGGGTGGGCTGAGAACAGGTTAAGGATCAAATGGCTCTGAGCACTATGTGACTTAACTTCTGAGGTCATCAGTCGGCTAGAACATAGAACTAATTAAACCTAACTAACCTAAAGACAGCAAATACATCCATGCCCGAGGCAGGATTCGAACCTGCGACCGTAGAAGAGGGAGGTGGAAACCCACTCGCGGAGCCCTGTTCTCAATTTATTGTAGCTATCGGATGTGGATGTCGGCTGCACTGCCCAAGGCAGTTGCTGCATGATCGAGGAGTGGTCATATGAGACACTCGTAGATAACAAGGCTGGTGTGGGTGGGCAGCGTAGAGGGTGGGCTGAGACAGGATAGGGATCAAATGGCTCTAAGCACTATGCGATTTAACTTCTCAGGTCATCAGTTGCCTAGAACATAGTACTAATTAAACCTAACTAACCTAAGGACAGCACATACATCCATGCCAGAGGCAGGATTCGAACCTGCGACCGTAGCAGAGGGAGGTGGAAACCCACTCGCAGAGCCCTGTTCTCAATTTATTGTAGCTATCGGATGTGGATGTCGGCTGCACTGCCCAAGGCAGTTGCTGCATGATCGAGGAGTGGTCATATGAGACACTCGTAGATAACAAGGCTGGTGTGGGTGGGCAGCGTAGAGGGTGGGCTGAGAACAGGATAAGGATCAAATGGCTCTGAGCACTATGCGACTTAACTTCTGAGCTCATCAGTCGGCTAGAACATAGAACTAATATAAACCTAACTAACCTAAGGACATCACACACATCCATGCCCAAGGCAGGATTCGAACCTGCGACCGAAGCAGACGGAGGTGGAAACCCACTCGCAGAGCCCTGTTCTCAATTTATTGTAGCTATCGGATGTGGATGTCGGCTGCACTGCCCAAGGCAGCTGCTGCATGCTCGAGGAGAGGTCATATGAGACACTGGTAGATAATAAGGCTGGTGTGGGTGGGCAGCGTAGAGGGTCGGCTGAGAACAGGATAAGGATCAAATGGCTCTGAGCACTATGCGACTTAACTTCT
This sequence comes from Schistocerca nitens, assembly GCF_023898315.1. Taxonomy (NCBI): domain Eukaryota; kingdom Metazoa; phylum Arthropoda; class Insecta; order Orthoptera; family Acrididae; genus Schistocerca; species Schistocerca nitens. The sequence goes on along the minus strand of NC_064618.1, from coordinate 507,354,622 downwards.
GAGGTCATCAGTCGCCTAGAACATAGAACTAATTAAACCTAACTAACCTAAGGACATCACACACATCCATGCCCGAGGCAGGATTCGAACCTGCGACCGTAGCAGAGGGAGGTGGAAACCCACTCACAGAGCCCTGTTCTCAATTTATTGTAGCTATCGGATGTGGGTGTCGGCTGCACTGCTCAAGGCAGTTGCTGCATGCTCGAGGAGTGGTCATATGAGACACTCGTAGATAACAAGGCTGGTGTGGGTGGGCAGCGTAGAGGGTCGGCTGAGAACAGGATAAGGATCAAATGGCTTTGAGCACTATGCGTCTTAACATCTGAGGTCATCAGTCGCCTAGAACTTAGAACTAATTAAACCTAACTAACCTAAGGACAGCACATACATCCATGCCCGAGGCAGGATTCGAACCTGCGACTGTAGCGGTAGCTCGGTTCCAGACTGTACGATAAGGATCCCTGAGTCGTCCAACGACCCTGCCATGTACTTCTTCTACGTGTTGTTACCACGTTAGACGTCTGTCCAGCGTGACGCCACAGTATCGGGAAGATAACATTTGGCCATTCCTCTGACAATGATGGGTGGCAGAGCTGCTATCATTACACCCTTCGTAATGATGATGGCCTGTGTCTTGTTTGAGTTGAAACCTAGCTGACATACTGTCTCGTCCGGCCGCCGACGACAAGATTTATCGCCGTCTGTACTCTTCATTGCACTATCTGCGCATTAAGGCTTTTGGTGCCCAACACTGTATCTGTAAAATGATATATCCATACCACCCTCACCGGCGTCTCGTAGTTGGCAATGGAAACGCACGTTTCTGACAGACGCAGATAGCGGCCGCGTGAGGATCCGGTGGATCCAATGCTACCCATCCGCTAAGCCACACCTTCAGCGGTTCTGAATATGGGCACCCTCCGTCGCCATGATGTGGGATGGCTGGCAGCAGCTACACGACCAAGTCTCAATCGCAGTCTTCGACAGCTCGCTCGTGCACCAGTGGCGGAAGCCTAACACTGCACTACACTATTCATTTTACTGGACTTTATTGTTGTCCTTTTGCAAAGTCTCTTCGCAGCGCTTGGAGAAAGCTATAAATTAAGTAAAGCTTCTGTTTACTGTATATAAGTGTTCGATAATCATTTCTGCTCCTGTGTAGCTTCCTTACGATAAAAGCTGTTCCATCACTCCATCGCCCACCTCTCCTTACCGTTCTGCACGAAGTAGTACAAAACATTGTCGTTAGCGTGTATGGCCTGCTTCACCTGTGGTGTTGTGAGGATGTCAGCTGTATATGACGTATATAGGAAGGGGGCAAGCGTCGATCCTAGCGTGATGGAACCACTTGATGACACTCCGTTGGCCGCACAGAAATGGAAGGTACGCAGTGTTCCGCAGTGTTCCGCAGTGTTCTCAGGCGTGGTGTTGGCACTACAAGCGTTAGCAACTTATATAGTAGCCCTCATGCCACAATAACAGGTTTCGCTCTTTTAAGGGACGACGTTCATGAAATTGACCTAAAATGTCAACTTTCGATTCATTTTTTATTTATTAGTAGGATTTGTGGACAGTAAGTTCCTAAAGTTTCAAAAATAAAATCGCATCCGAAATGCCTGAAAAATACGGATGAACATTCCATTCATCATCGCTGCCACATTAGCTGGTGTAAGTACCTACAGGCTCAGAGGGATAACAACGCCTACATTCGCAAGGAGAGGCTTGCACATTGTATACTGGATGTTGTCAAGCCCACTTAGTTTTTAGGCCGATCATGAACTTCTAAAACGTGTGCTCACACCAAAACCCAGAATCCAAATGAGCCTCTAACTTCATTCTTATGGAAAAGATGCTCTAAAACCACATTTTCATCTGTTCCTGTTGTCAGAATTGCAACGTATGATACAGTTATTGTATTTAATAATTGGAACATAGGGAGGATGAAGGTATTAGAGAGAATGGGTTTTAAGGTAGGAAATTTCACTTAAGACATCTTGAGAAAGATAGATTTACAGCACCTCTCTGCAGCTGAAAAGTCTGTTGAATATGGTAAGACAGAAAACAAGAAACCAGAAGAGAAGTCTTCAAGGGAAAAAGGATCCTGAGTGCAAATCTGGGGCGCTCTGAAAAGGTAACATAAGACAAAAACGTTAAGTTGAACTTTAAACTGCATTTATTGAAAATCTTGTTTTTTTTTGTCTGAATCTATGAAGGTTAGATTTGTGAAATTCTTTGCAATTATTTCTGCAAACCACAATAAATGTGTCCTCAAGAGTAAATTTTGAAATTCTGAGTGTAGGCTGAATATGGGGTAAATTGTTTGGAATTTTCCATGAATTTTATATTATACTTACAGAATTATAATAAATTAAATTCTTCTATTCGATATTTGGAGAGACACTTACTATACAGGGTGTTACAAAAAGGTACGGCCAAACTTTCAGGAAACATTCCTCACACACAAAGAAAGAAAATATGTTATGTGAACATGTGTCCGGAAACGCTTACTTTCCATGTTAAAGCTCATTTTATTACTTCCCTTTAAATAACATTAATCATGGAATGGAAACACACAGCAACAGAAGGTACCAGCGTGACTTCAAACTCTTTGTTACAGGAAATGTTCAAAATGTCCGCCGTTAGCGAGGATACCTGCATCCACCCTCCGTCGCATGGAATCCCTGATGCGCTGATGCAACCCTGGAGAATGGCGTATTGTATCACAGCCGTCCACAATACGAGCACGAAGAGTCTCTACATTTGGTAACGGGGTTGCGTAGACAAGAGCTTTCAAATGCCCCCATAAATGAAAGTCAAGAGGGTTGAGGTCAGGAGAGCGTGGAGGCCATGGAATTGGTCCGCCTCTACCAACCCATCGGTCACCGAATCTGTTGTTGCGAAGCGTACGAACACTTCGACTGAAATGTGTAGGAGCTCCATCATGCATGAACCACATGTTGTGTCGCAGTTGTACAGGCACATGTTCTAGCAGCACAGGTAGAGTATCCCGTATGAAATCATGGCGGTGAATCGGGGAAGTACAGTACATACTGACGAAACTAAAATGAGCTCTAACATGGAAATTAAGCGTTTCCGGACACATGTCAACATAACATCTTTTCTTTATTTGTGTGTGAGGAATGTTTCCTGAAAGTTTGGCCGTACCTTTTTGTAACACCCTGTATACAAAGAGATTAAACAGAGAAAATTTTTAAATACGTGAATGAGAAATCGTTGGTCAAGATCAATCGCTAAAATCATTTATTTCATAACTCAAGAATGAGATTTTCACTCTGCAGCCAAATGTGCGCTGATATGAAACTTACTGACAGATTAAAACAGTGTGCCGGATCGAGACTCGAACTCGGGATCTGCGAGAGCTTCTGCCAGTAGAGCTTCTGTAAAGTTTGGAAGGTAGGAGACGAGGTACAGGCAGAAGTAAAGCTGTGAGGAGGGACCGTGAGTCGTGGTTGGGTAGCTCAGTTGGTAGAGCACTTGCCCCCAAAAAGCAAAGATCCCGAGTTCGAGTCTCGGTCCGGCACACAGTTTTAATCTGTCAGTAAGTTTCGTATTTGATAACTATTTTCACCTCATTGATGAATCATCTTCAGATCAATAAAACGTGTTACTTGATTCTGTGTATACCAAAACCCAGGAATTATCTACCGTCATACTCTGTTCAGTTGAATCACCTTTATTGTCAAGTGCAAACTTAAGTAGACCGTCACGGTTACATACAATCTGTCACTAGCCATGTATGTTACTCGTAATGCTACAGGAATAAGGAAGTAGCTGCATGATCGCTGTCAGAGAGAGTGTTTTCCATGAACGTCCCCCTTAATAAAATGACTAATGTTTTGACTGGTGATTTTATTTGGTATAAAAAATCAAATTACTCTGAGCACTATGGGACTTAACATCTCAGGTCATCAGTCCCCTAGAACTGAGAACTACTTAAACCTAACCAAAGGACATCCCACCCATCCATGCCCGAGGCAGGATTCGAACCTGCGACCGCAGCAGCAGAGCGGTTCCGGACTGAAGCGCCTAGAATCGCTCGGCCACAGCGGCCGGCTTATTTGGTATAGTCCAGGATAGAGATAAGAACAAACTAAAACTCTATGTATGTATGTATGTATAAGGAAAGGAAATGCAGCTGACGTTTTTCCAGCTTCGCTCTTACGGCTCGTAACCTGGGGCGCGTAATGTCGTTAGGCGGCAGTTTTTGTGTGGTACAATACGAGTTGCTACGCTCTAGGTGGCGGGCCCCCGAGGCACAGTTTCCTGTACACCGGCCAGCCCTGTGGCCTCGCCCGCTGGAATTCCTGTGCAGTAATCAATCGCCGAGCTGCAGGTAATTGCTCGGCCGCTCAGCGCTCGCCGCGGGCGGCCTATCCATCACGGCCAGGGCTGGGCTACCGCGGGCCCGCGTGCTCTACGCTCTACACTTCACACTACACGCCGGGGGCACTGGACAGACGCTGCTCCACAGACCAAGCACTGATAGCTGCGGGATGGTCTTCCGTTCAGTAAAATCCTCTAGCCGGTTTGCAAAGCGCTCTGAACACAGAAGTGATAAAAGTCATGGGACACCTTTTTTCGTGTCGGACTGCCTTTGACCGGCGTAGTGTAGCAACTCGACGTGGCATGGACGCAACAAGTCACTGGATGTCCACTGCAGAAATACTGAGCCATACTGCCTCAGCAGCAGTCTATAATTGCAATAGTGTTACCTGTGCAGAATTTTGTGCACTTCTCGATTATGTCCCATAAATGTTCCATGGGATTCACGTAGCGCGATCTGGGTGACCGAATCATTCAGTCGCGAAGAACTGTGGCACGATGACATGGCGCATTATCGTCCACAAAAATTCCATCGTTTGGGAACATGAAGGCCCTGAATGCCTGCAAATGGTGTCCCAGTAGCCGAAAATAACCACTTCCAATCAATGATCGTTTCAGTTAGACCAGAGGACCCAGTCCATTATATGTAAACACCGCCCACACCATTTTGGAGCCACCACCAGCTTGCGCTGTGCCTTGTTGACAACTTGGGTCCATGGCTTCGTGAGATCTACGTCACACTCATCTGACCAGGCCACGGTTTTCCAGTCATCCAGGGTCCAACCAATATTGTCACGAGCCGACGAGAGGTGCTGCAGGCGAGGTCGTGCTGTTAGTAACGGCACTCGCGTAGGTCGTCTGCTGCCGTAGCCCATTAACCCCAAATTTCGCAGCACTGTGCTGACGGATACGTTCGTCATACATCCTACATTGATTTCTGCGGTTATTTCAGGCAGTGTTGCTTGCCTGTTAGCACTGATAACTCTACACAAACATCGATGTTCTCGGTCGTTAAGAGGTGACCGTTGCCCACCGTGTTGTCCGTGGTAAGAGGTAATGCCTGAAATAATATATTCTCGGCACGCTCTTGACACTGTGGATCTCGGTGTATTGAATTCCTTACGATTTCCGAAATGGAATGTCCCTTGTGTCTAACTCTGTTATTCTGCGTTCAAAATCTTTAATTAGCATCGCGACGCCACAATGACGCCGGAAAGCTTTTCACATGAATCAGCTGAGTGCTAATGACAGCTCCGTCAGTCCACGTCCTTTTATACCTTGTCTACCGATACCATCTGTATATGTGGCTATCGCTACCCCATGACTTCTGTCACCTCAGTGTACTTCGTATCAACGAAGACACTATCTTATTGGATACACTGTGGGGAACGGTCACATCAACTATTTGACGTTCTCAGAATAGTCGCCAGATATCAGGAGCAAACAGCAACAATTGGTTTAGTACGAGTCGAACATGTTCTTACGAAGGAAAGATTAGCATTGTAGAGTTAAACCTTTGAGTACCAATGCTTTTTGCGTGAAACCACCATTTTATTAATAAGATGCAAATTACATAACTGTCCTCCACCCTTTTTGGCAACAGAAGTAATTTTTTTTGTAATAGTTATCTTCATGCATAGTAAAATTACGAGCAGTATCACTTAGCTGCATAAATGTTTTACAGATAATTTTATATTCAATGTATACTTATAAAATTATTATGTTTTTAGTGGTTTTTATAAGAGATTATCATATTGTTTTAATGTAAAACTATGTTACTTAACACCAGCAAGACGCAGTGCTTAGGCGCATGTATATTGCGTCCACTGCTTTCCCATTTCATTTATCGCTTAAGCTGCCGCAGTGTTGAGTGGAAGATTATTTTCTTTTTTTTTAGCGACGTTCTTTTAGGTCATATTTGCTCTTGTTTCTCCATGCATTTGTAACAGTGGTCTTTTGTAAATAGAACTTAAGCTTCTGCACGCTGAATTTATGTACAGTATTACTCTGTCTGTAAATGTATTTCAAATTTTAAAGTTAATGTATACCAGTAAATATATTACATTTTTAGTAGCCTTGCAGAGGAAAGTTCATTGTTAACACAGTGTAAAATCCTGTTATTTAACACAAAAAAGGCGCAGTTCTTACACGCATGTATTTAGCGTGCTGGTTGCTTGAGCCTGTATATTCGAACAGTTGGCCTTCGTGTCTGGCATGCTGTATATTTAACTTACGTAAATATTTTATCCTGTCACTCCTGTTATAATTTTATGTTGACAAGAGCCCTTACCAGTGGGCATTTACCGGTGGTCATTTATTTTGAAGTACGCTGCATGTAATTTGGCTGCTGTCTAAAGCCATGGCTTGTGATATTCCTCGCTTTTATGCCAGTTTTATAAATGATAGGAGCCACTTGGCTTCAGCTAATGTAATGTACCACCATGTGATGTAACAAGTGAGTACGCTTACCTCACAAATATTTTCTATTATTAATATTTCGTTATGTTTGTAAAAACAATTTTTGTAACCGGTTGTATACATTTTTAGGGCCCACTCCTTCCGAAGCAGATATTTTTAGAAACATCGAAACCTAGATCAAGGGCTCATAAACCTTTGTTTTGCAACTGTTTGGCTGATTTTTCGCCCTCTTCAGATTCATACAGTTGCTGATTCGCAGCCGTGTTTAATATTTTGAAATATTTGAGGGTATTGTAACGTAAATTTATGTTTGTACTACTGCTTTTGTGCGTGGTTTCGAAATGAAACGACTGAGGCAGTATGTACCTTTAACATTAATTTATTAAATTTTAGACTCATTTATACTTGTCACTTAGGACTATTTTTTGTTTTAGGCGTTATTCGTTCATGATAGTTTTGAGACGTGGGATTGTGTCTAGGAAATATGCGATATTGCTTTTAAGCACCACGGCGTTAGGTAAGTAATACAATTTTTCTCGGCCAATTTCGCTTGGAAAAATGCGGAATTTGTTGGGAAACATCGTCTAATATTCCCACTTCAATCCTTACAGTTTCAGGAAGTTCCGATAGGTGGCGGCGCTATAAGTAGCCGTCAAAATTGCATATGAAACTTAGACGTTCCAAACAGAGAGATGTCGTTGAGTTTCTTTTGGCGAAAAACCAGAGCATCAAAGATATTCATAGGCTCTTGCAGAATGTCCGTAGAGACCTGTCAGTGAACAAAAGCACGGCGAGTCGTGTCTATCCTCATCGCAACAAAGTCGCGCAAGCCTGTCCGATCTACCACGAGCCGACCGGCAACGCGCAGCTGTGACTCTTGTAACACTGGAACGTGCGGACACTCTCATTCGCGGTTATCGACGGATGACAATCAAACACCTCGCTACTGTATTGGGCGTCTCTGTTAGTAGTGCTGGTCAACCACTTGGGATACTCAAAGGAGTATGTCCGTAGGGATCCACCTTACAGTCCGGATCTCGCACTTTCCGACTGCCATCTGTTTGGTCTAATGAAGGATGCATTCCGAGGGGAGCAGAACGTGGATGGTGGGGAGGTTATTGATGCAGCAAGACGCAGGCTCCGACGTCGACCAGTAGAGCTGTAACATGCTGGCAGACAGACCATGTCAGTTAAGGTGGAGTAATATCGTGGCATTGAATGGAGATTGTGTTGAAAAATAGGGTTTTGTAGTCAAAAGAATGGGGAATAATATGACGTACTGGAATCCTGAACAAAAAAACCTGCTTTCAGAAAGAAATGTGTTGCATTATTTACTGTACACTACTCGTATATCGCATGAAACCATGGGTGATTGAAAACTGCATGTCCCAGTGGTTCGAAAGTGAAACCACTTCCTTAAAACAATTGATTGTTTGCTTTCTCCCAATTTCTTATTGTATTCGTTGCTTACAATTGTAATAAAGATTAATTTTGTGAAAAAAATTAATATTATATCTGAAAATAATACCACCTTTTTAAAACAATTGATTGTTTTTTGTCAATTTCTTCTTATAATTATTGCTTATTATGAAAATAAAGGTTAACTTCGTGAAAATTTTTAAAATCGTGTTTTTCTTATTGTTCGGCCTCAAAGCGTTAACTTTATTTCCTTCTAAAACAGTACTAAAATGTTGTTAGCAGTTCCTTTAGTCCACTCCACTAAAAAAATTCAAATGAGAGTTGATTTTAGATACTCAAAATCATGTGTACTTACACTCATCACTTTTCATACGTTTCGTACCTGCCACCACATTTGACACACCTATCGCAGATTCGAATCCTGCCTCGGGCATGGATGTGTGTGATGTCCTCGCTGCAGTCTGGAACCGCAAGACCGCTACGGTCGCAGGTTCGAATCCTGCCTCGGGCATGGATGTTTGTGATGTCCTTAGGTTAGTTAGGTTTAACTAGTTCTAAGTTCTAGGGGACTAATGACCTTGGCAGTTGAGTCCCATAGTGCTCAGAGCCATTTTGATGTCCTTAGGTTACTTAGGTTTAAGTAGTTCTAAGTTCTAGGGGACTGATGACCTCAGATGTTAAGTCCGATAGTGCTCAGAGCGATTTGAACCATTTGACACACCTATGAGAACTGACAGTCAATACTATTAACTCAGTTCGCATGCAGTTCCAACAACATATTATTCTCAGGACGTGTATGCGTGCTTTAATAATGTAATTGGTACACCCAGTGGCTTCTGCATAGTTCAAACACTGAGCACAAATAGAAAAGCAAAATTCAGTTATTACTGGCAGGTATGTGGCATTCAGTAATCGCGTAGCTGTTGGATGAAGTATTTCATGCTAACTGTTCTCCGACTGGTTTGACAGTGAGGATGCTGAGACTGACATATAAAGATCGCAAGCGACAGCGTCTCCAGAAATGAAGACATTACACACAATGGAAATTCATTAGCGCATTTCTTCAGAATGACATTGATTCGAGGAGTGTCATACATCATGAAATATTAATGTTTTGGAAGTGTTTTCCTAATTTTTACGTTCTATAATGTTTAACTTTCTGTTTCTATGGATGGCGTTAATGAAAAAACATTCAACAGTCATGTGCACTTTGCAGCAGGAAAATAGGTTTTTATTACACTGACAGTAAAGTAAAATTTATTTTGTACTTGTGTGTCATTTTGTTATCTTAGAAACTTAATTTACCACGTATGATCACTTTAAAGACATGTTTTCATGAGTATCTTAGATCCACTGCTGTCAATCGATCCATTAAAGGGGGATTGTTTTAAGTTGAAGTACACTTTTTGGGTTAAGTCTGCAAAGGATCAAACCTGTGTGAGGGGGAGTCAACAAATAACTAACTCGTGCAAAAATACATGGAATCGATTGACTACAACATAAATCGCTGGAATCAGTCGCAGTCATCAAGTTAGGAAGAAAATATGGGAGGAGTCTGATAGTTCGACACCACATAGATCGACAGATCAATAGTCAAATAGAAACCAGCTGTATTTTGACCCCCATCTTGTCCACTGCACGACAGATTTGTTTTTGGGAACGTGTTTCCAAGTTACTGTTACATTAGTGAAAATTTGTGAACAGTGATCAAGAGAGCCACGGAAATGGAAAAAACCTCAGTTCATCACAACGAGACTGCCACGCCAGAAGAACAAAGTGAGTGACTGTTACAAAACATTTTCATGCAAACATCAGTCCAGCTTCCAAAGTGACATCGCCTCTTAGTAAGTTTTCTCTTCTTCCACAGGATAACCACAACATTTATGAAAAGACTATGTAACATCTGTATGATCTTATTGTGAAGTTGTTTTTGTAATGCCATTTTGCCGGAAGATGAGGTATTCCCTCGAAACATGTCGCACAATAAATAAATAATACATTAGTTAACAAAGTTTGTGGCAGGCTACAGTACTTTAAAAAGACCTTAAAACCTTTACAATGCCTCTCCTGCTGGCAGCTCTACACAATGGTACGATCTCCAGCCACATGTGGTGGGGAATGTGCAGGCCTTCTTGGAAGAAGATGCTGTTTCTCTGGGCTGCACATTCGCATGACATGTCACCTATGGACCATGTCTAAGATATGGTCGGTCGGCAACTTATTTGTTCTGGTCTTTCTGCAACCACTGTCGACGCTTTTTGGGCTCGCCTACAAGTCGTATGAAAGTGTGTTTCTCAGTAGTATCTGTAGGGCCTCTTTGATTCCAAGCCACGAGGTCTAGAGGCTCTGATTGCAGCACATGGCGGCTTCACTCAGTCCTGATTCTCACTGTCAAAGTGCATGTACAGTTCTGAAATTCTAATCATTTGTGTATAGCAATTTCCCTAATCTGTAGAATAAATTTCATTGTAATCGCATGCCTCCTTCTTGGGGTTGCAATTTTCACAAAAAGTAGAGTATTATTTGGAAAACGTGCCTGAAGCAATGTATTTTAATACATGTAGCTCTTATAGACTCACATTGCGAAACTTAGAAGTTGTACTGCGTTCGGTCATCGATGTACAAATATGGAGCTTCAGTGAAGTGATTAAAATAGAGAAAATAAATAGCTAGTGACAAATATCTTGATATATTATCACTGTGGCTTTAACATTAGTCCATTGTAGTGCGGGTACACAGAAAATAATGTGGCGTATCCACATTTTGCCCTAGGCAAGTATGCATGCTGCTTCACACGATAGACAAATTCATTGAAATAATCACAGAAAACTGTACTGCATCTACTACAGAGGCAGCCTCCAAAATAATCGTCGAAGACATTTTTGAATATTTTCGTCAGTCTGTGATCCTTTAGGAGTTGATTTAACGTAAGAGGGAGAAAACTTTCCAAGAAGAACCCCTTGATTCGTCAAGAGATGGTTTACTCTTCGTGAGAAATCACAGAAATTTTCTGTGGACTCCGGTAGGAGGCGCCTCAGGAAATACTTCGTGCATGACGGTGAACTTCATTCTTATGAAGAGCCAGAACGTGATTCAAGAAATATACAGTTTCCTTTGCACATGTATCTTGCATGATACTGGTGATGGTTTGGGTTACTACTGAGCTATAGCTATAGTCTTACAAACAAAAATTAAACAATAGAGAGAAATAATTTGAATCATAGTTTTGTTTCTCTGTAGGCTCAAAAATATGCCCAAGCTCGCGACAAACCAATGAAAACCAGCCTGACAAAATTCTATCTGTCCCGGTCAGAAACCGAGAGTGACTTTCTTTTTACGTCTGTGTCATAGATATCACACACTGATGAGCCAGAACATTATGAACATACGATTAACAGCATGTTGGTCCATATCTCGAACGCAGTAAAACAACTAATTTGCCTTGGCATGGATTCGATAAGTCCTCGGTAGGTTTCGGGAGGTACGTGGCACCGGATGTGTATGCACAGGTCAGGTAGTTAACGGAAAATTGTGGCCGTGGATCAGCGTGTGAGGAGCTGTCGCCCCTCAGCGTCCCAGAAGTGTTCCATCAGGGGCAGATCAGCGAATTTGTTGGCCAAGACCTCAGCGTGAGTTCCCTGTCAAGTGTGAAACGTCCCCTTTTTAACAATTATACAAGACTCTGCTTATACTGACACACAATATTTTTAGCGCAACGCAATCTGACTTTCAAAAAATCCCTACGACAGGATGGCCCTGACTAACATTAACCTATACCTTTCACAAATCACTTACCTCACCAAAAATCTTCGTTACTCGAACTACTGCAATACAGCGAGCGCCACTACTGCCAGCTAAATAAAAGATTCAAACTACTGAAGGCACTAACTACTGATAGGCATAGTTAGCAAATGAAAGATTTTAGTAGAGAACAAACAATGTATTTACCTTAATAATGTTGAAAACTCATAATATATATAGCAGTTCATGACAAATTTCAAAACTCCGCCATTTCTCTCCCCACATCCACCACTGCTGGCGGCTCACCTCCTACTGCGCAACGCTACGCGCTGTTAACATCCAGCTGCCGCTGCCCAACACTACAATGGCAGACAACAATGCAAACTAGCCACCGACTGCACACAGCACAGCCAGTGATTTTCATACAGTGCGCTACGTAACGTTGCCAATAAGAAAACATAAACAGCCTACTTACATAGCCCCCATGCTCCCCACAAAAAATTTTACAAATTGTTTTGGGCACTGGCCAATACAGATTTGAAAAAAATTTTCATAATAACAGTAAGAAAGATATCAAATGCACACACTTATTAATACAATGTTGGTCAAAGCTAAAATTTTCTTACAGTCCATAAAGACAGTCCTGATCGTTCATCACAGTAAAATAGCAGTGTTTTTCTCAAAGTCTGAGCAATAGAAGAAAATGCACATGGAAGTAGTGGATTTCCATGCAGTCTTGAGGAAGTAGTGTTGTCCTTCCAACGAAAAGACAGTGCTGACTCTTGACATGCAGACAGGTAATGGACCACAACAGAGCAAACCCACCGCAGAGTCAGTCAAAGTTTTGAAGACCATTGGTAGGTAGGTCATCACAGAGTGGACCCACTGTAGTTCTTGTAGAGATTACGGTATTGGTGGGCCATCAAAGATGCAATAGTCCTTGTAGAGATAATGGTATTGGTGGGCCATCAAACGTGCAGACCCACTGTAGTCCTTGTAGAAATAATGGTATTGGTGGGCCATCAAAGATGCAGACCCACTGTAGTCCTTGTAGAGATGGCTAGCAGCCATCCGTTGCGAATGTGCAGGTGCACAATCACCATCGAAGAGTCTTGCGGACAATATAGCAACTCCATAAACCACCACTTGTGCACTCACAAAGTTTCTAGAATTGTCCTTAGAACCAGAAATGCTGTTATCCAGTCCCTTGCTGAATCATTAACACACGTGCAAACACTATCAGTCCCTACTTCTCACATATTGTCCATATACTATGACCAACAGAAACGTGTGCAGTGAAATGTAACTTACGAGTTACGTAATTTGATGAACTGGTGTCAATTACAATTTTAGAACATAAGAATACAATTACATAGGTACAAAATACATCATTAAAGAACATAACAATACAGATAACATTTGTAGTAATACAGGCTTTACAAAAGAATCGAAATAACATATACATCAGTGTTACAGGAATTATGACATAAGTACATACATGAATGATCAGAATAACTTTTGAAACATCAACTTCACACATGAGCAACAAAACAGAACAGATAAATAATGTCTAAACATCTTTACAAAGTAAATAACATATTGTAAATGCAAATTATATTTGAGGATAACAGTATTCCTCATCATAGTGAATGTAGCTTAGTACTAGAAAAATTCTACAACATAAGTCTTATCAGATAAACACATAAAGACAGGAAGTACACAAATACACAAGGGTACACAAACACATAGCATAATAATGCAAAAGGAAAGTACAGGGTTTGTTTTACTGCAGTATTTTGCAAACAAAACTTTCTTTACTTCTTGGAGATCTCCCTTCATTCATCATTATTCCCAAAAAGTCCTATCAATACCTCTTTTCTGTATTCTAACCATATTTCTTTCAAAATAATTATGGCTCATTGTACAATACTCATTTTGGTCCAAATCGTTTTCATATAACTTCTCAATGCATTTCTTCCAATTTATCACAACTCGTTCTCACATATAGCCTACCCCATCTTAAGCTAACTAAAATCTACTGAGCTCAGACGCTAAACTAAGGAACGAGGCAATGCAGCAGCACAAAACAATTAACACAAACAGCAATGATAAAAAATACAAAAGGCAAAGCAAGCAGCATAAATTACAACTAATATAAGGCAATGAGCAGCAAACAAGAAAAATAAATCAGTAGTAAAACTGGCTTAAAAGAATAATACAAAGTGAAATTTAGTAGCACTATGCCTGGCAAACAGCAGCAGTAAATGCTATAACGTATACCTAAACATGAGAAAGCTCAAGCAGAAAAAATAGCACACTAAAGTCAACAATGCAGATAAGGGAAATGTCTATTCATATCTTAATGTCTATGTAATTAAAGTGGTGCACCACAACTATTTCTACAAAAGCAATTACCAAGTACTTGAAAAGAAAATTATGTATGCAACTCCTGTGAAGGGAAATGTCTTTTTGTGCTCCTTCGTTTTCTTTAAGTACATCATGAAGTTATTCTTTACTGGGTCTGTAGGCATAAAATATTTATATTAGTACATCTATAAAATTTTTTTTAACCAATGCTACAGTGCAGCTAGAAACTAGATATTAAACAAAATGAGCAAATATGTACAAAGGAAGGCATGAAACATCAGTCATTAGCCATATGGCACTTCATAAGTTAGTAGAAATTCTCTCAATTCTCGTAGAAAGACACTTGTCATAATCAGGTGTGCAGATGTACGAATATTTCCCATCAGTTCATAAGCATGTTTTCAAGTAATGAGCGTGTCATATTTGCTATGCTTTCTACAAAGGAACGTCAATAGCGAGGATAATGGCCCCTTTTTTTTTCTCTCCACCTAATGGCTTTCTTTTGTCAGACGACTACCTCTCAGCTGGACGACCAAAACGCATTACGTCAAGGTCACTTACGTTTCTTAATGAAATATTTACGACAGCAGTTTGCTACAGTGACAGTCTCACATAAAAATTTCACAGGTCGAGAATTTGCGTTACAAATGTGTAGAAACAAAATCTTATGAATATAACAGTGTCCAAAAAATTTTCGCCGGCATTGTGATACATTCACGCATTTACACACATTTCATAAATCTTAAAGTACGATTCTTGGTTTCCAACAACCTTTTTCACAAACAAGAGTCCCTAACCACTACTCATTATTCCTTACCTAATTGTCGAGACTTCTTCAATATTTCATCATAACATACGTAGCATAATCAAATTCCTCATTTACGGTAGCATCATCTTATTGATCATAAACATACCTGAACAGCATAATACACATTGTCGTCGTAATAATATCATAACATCTCAGTCAATTCTCAAAATCGTCGTAGCTTCCTCCAATAATTTCAAAACCTAAAAAAATATTCTCTGCTCATTTCAGTAGTGTCATCTACCTCAAACGTACCTTAAAAATCATGATCTCATACCAAATACACCATTCAAAGCTCTCATAGTATTACAATGGTTCTGAAAAAATATGAAGAGTTCACAAAGTACAGACAAAATACAATTTCGTAAGTGTGAAGTTATCCAAATGTGTAATTGCGTAAACATCTGTCACTGACGTAGTAAAAAAAATATTTCTTTCTCTGTTGAATAATCAGATAGCTGTGTAATTTATGTGTTAGAGAAATATGGTACCGATGTGTAAAGTTGTATAAGCAAATACCATATTAGCTAGGGCTCCTTGTGCTTGCCAAACACATGGCACACAAAGTAAGCGTGTACCCCCCTGAGGATACAGTTTCATAAGTGTGAAGTTATCCAACTGTGTAATTGCGTAAACATGTCACTGATGTAGTAAAAAAAATGTTTGTTTCTCTGTTAAATAATCAGGTAGATGTGTATTTTGTGTTGGAGAAATATGGTACCAATGTGTAAAGTTGTATAAGCAAATACCATATTAGCTAGGGCTCCTTGTGCTTGCCACACACATGCTACACAAAGTAAGCGTTACCCCCCTGAGGATTAATGTCACCCTCAGATGTTACAGATTACACCAATGGAATGAAATGTATCACGGAAAACCTTTGTATCATTGTACTTCAAATATCTTTAAAAATAAATGATTTAAGTGCAAAATTAATCACTCAAATACGTGTCCTGTAGCGCTAAATGTGCGTCTCGCTGTAAGAAAATCTCTGTGCAAGTGTCGTAGTTATTGTCCTCTGAAGGCTAAGTTCTGCAGAAGCCAATGTACTTACCTCATGATAAACAAAAGTGAAATGCTTTGCGTATAGATATCTTAGTTATTACGCTTATTGCCGTGATGAAGAAAGTACTGTGCTGTAACGTATTGTTGTGCTACGGAAAAGGCAGTCTCATTGTAGCTACACCACAAAAGTTACTACTAAAACATGTTTTACTTTCCAGAATAATACAGAAAAACTGTGCAGATATAAAACAGAAACACTGCAAAAGCAACATTGTAAATTGTCACTCATTAGTAGCGTCATGATAAAATCGTGTAGCTGTCACATAAACTAACCACTGTGTCATCTGGTATCTCGCAGAAAGTACTTTAAATCCAGAATGTATTTTCAAGTAAACCAAAATGTTGCATTAAAATCTCATTAGCAGGACCAGTATATGTTCTAAGTATGTAAGCCTGATCGTCGTTACGTAATTGTGCAACTAACAAGCAAGAATGTACAAATAACAACACTGTGTCATCTGTTCACTATTACAATGCATTCGTAATTTCTGTTTAAAAAGGTTCCCTTGGTTCTAGACTGGATAGTTAACTTCAAAACATTGTTGCATGATTACAGCTTCTAAGTGTGACAACGCGTACTAGTAACGTGAAGTGAAAAGTTTTATGGCAAAGACAAAGTTAAAAAGCAGATTATCTTTCAATAAACGGTTTTACATGTGAAATGTGATGTAAACCTTTTACTCTTCCTAGAACGCAGAGTTTTAGTTTCAACACAATTATCATGTGGTTACGTCGGTAAGGAACACTGGAATTTTTCTCAAGGTTAGCTTATGTTATTTTTCGCAAGCCCAGCCGGCGCACGTGGCTGCCTACCGGTGCGAGTCATTGTCTGTTTCTTTGTTGGCGCGCGTCGTTATTAGGATTAGGAGACCTAACTTCTACAAATTCACCTTGCCGAGAGTGCCCTGCTCTGTTTGAATCTCGCCAGTTCTGATGCATTTCAAGTTTGTCGTTACGATTATATCGTCTGTCGTCATGTCGGTAGTTCCTGTAGTTTCTTTCTTGTCGGTTAAGTACTGGAGAATTTCTCCCTGAATTATCACTGGTGTGGACTGTTGCGTCTGAAGTTATTCTGTCTCCCGTGATAATAATAGTTCTGGTTCCCATATTGTCTGTTTCTATGACTGTCTCTATTATATTCATTACTACGGAAATGCGATCTTTCTCTGTAACTCTTACTACTGTGCCAACGGTTGTCATATGGGTGGTGTCTGTTTTGGTCACGATTTGTGTTGTAAGAATAGCCTTGTCGTGTCCAGTTATTGTTTCTTTCATTGTGGAATTGCTACGGATGTGATCTGTAATTGTTGTGCTCCTGTTTTCGCGTTCCCCGATTGTTAGTGTCAATTTCCAGTTCTTGTAACAGTCCCTGAAAAGCTTCAATGTCTTCTTTGCAACGTCCTGCTAAAATAATATGTCGTAAATGTTCAGGCAGTTTGATTAAGCAAATGCGGATGAGTTCTGAGGGGCTGTATGGGTTTGACAGGTACTGATTCTTGTGCAACATGTCTTCAAAATATTTCACAAGACTGGAAAATCCAGATTGTTCGAAATGTTTCATCATTATGATGCTATGTTTTACTCGGTCTTGTGTAGTTTGAGACCAATATGCTGAGAGGAAGGCATGATAAAAATCTTCACTGTGACAATCGTGAATGACCGATCGCATTCTTACAGCAGGTTCATTCTCCAAGTAGCCACACATAAATTCTAACCTGTGCTCCAATGACCAGTTGGGAGGAAAACAATGAGAGAATTGATGGAGCCACGCTTGTGGATGAATGTCGTTGGCAGAATTCTTAAATGTTTTGAATTTACGTGTAGAAATGAACAGCTTATAGTCAAAATCATCGTGTCGGCGAGTAGCATATCGGTCATTGTTACGTTGTGTCGGCGGTTCCATCACAAAATTCGGTGCACCTTGCCAATTTCTTTCATAATTTCCGAAATGCCCTGTGTTATTATTTTGTGGCTTTTCCGTATTTCTAAGTTCCTCTTCCCGTGTTGGAGCGCGAGTGTCCTCTGAAATATGAAATTTTTGTATCACTTGTGCCAACTGATCTTGTACTTCCCGGATTTCTCTTTTGTATTGCGTATTAATTTGATTCTGATTTTGTTTGAATTTCTTTATTTGTTCATACTCTTCTGTGTCAGTGATGGCTACAGGTCTTGTGTCATTCAGATCATCATCTACCTTTGCAGATAAGTTAGTGAACTGATCCGAAAGTTCGGCTACTTTCCCCGATAGTGTACTTATTTCCTCAGTGTGTTTTTCTGAACCAAGTTTCAGAGTGTCCATTTGTGTTGAAATCGTATCTACTGTGTCCTTTAAGTTTTCTTGAGTTTTTGCAAGTTGCGTAACCGAATCGGTAGATGCAACTGAGTCAATTTTAGCTTGCAAGGTGTCGTGATTTTCATGAACAATAGTTTGCAGTTCTTTTATGGCTGCTTCGTGATTCTGTAATGCATTTTCATGACGCGAAAAAATAGGTTGGAAATGCTCACAAATTTGTGTTTTTACGTCATTACAGACTTTTTGACATTTCGATTCGATGTTATGTAACTCAGTAGTTAAATCTTCACGTGTTTGTTCAAGCGTCGTGTCTAACTTTTGAAGATTTTGTTCCATTGTGTCTAACTTTTGAAGATTTTGTTCCATTGTGTCTAACTGTTGCTGTGTTTGTCTCTGGTGTTGTTCCATTGTGTCTAACTTTTGAAGATTTTGTCCCATTGGTTTCTGATTTTGTTCGAGCGTTGTGTCTAACTTTTGTAGCCTTTGTTCCATTTGTTGCATTAACTGTAATAACAATGCATTAGTGTCTGGAATCTGTTCCTCTACGCTTTTCGGCAGTGAATTTGCACCGACAACATTCACATTTTGACAAGCAGAAAATGTGTCTTGAGTTATTTGAGAAAACGGTGAGGACCCAAAACCTGAGTCTACAGTAGTTGCAATATTGTGTTCTGTCATTTCGGATTCCTGAGGCGAGCTGTTGCCGACCGATCGATCGATAATGCTTCCCTGTTCACTACTTCTTTCACTGTCTACAACATTATTTGCCGCC
Organism: Schistocerca nitens; assembly: GCF_023898315.1. Lineage (NCBI taxonomy): Eukaryota > Metazoa > Arthropoda > Insecta > Orthoptera > Acrididae > Schistocerca > Schistocerca nitens. The sequence goes on along the minus strand of NC_064618.1, from coordinate 507,335,398 downwards.
CGCTCCATTTCCCTATGCACAATTACCAAATTACTACTTTGAATGTCTGTTACTTCATTACACAGTGGTGCTGCTAAGCTACGCTCGTCGTCACTATTATTTCTCAGTTTACTTTGGAGCCTAGTGTTACGTTTTTCACACGCCATTATTGTCACAATATTTCACACGATAACACAGACAAGCACAATTTGAAGAGCAAAAATAAGAGAACACATTAACATAACACTGAAAATAATATCTAGTTAATTGCAGCTGCGAAATACTTGGTGCAAATCTACATGCATGTCACAACTGTTTTGCTGTACAACAATGAAAGACTGCAACTACAAAGGAGATTCTCTCTACAATTACGCGCTAGCAATAAACAAAATCTACGCTAATTACACAAACTACAAGGAAAAAATCAGAAGATTCCAGTGAGGTATTCTCGGCTAAGGGTCGACATATGAAACGTCCCCTTTTTAACAATTATACAAGACTCTGCTTATACTGACACACAATATTTTTAGCGCATCGCAATCTGACTTTCAAAAAATCCCTACGACAGGATGGCCCTGACTAACATTAACCTATACCTTTCACAAATCACTTACCTCACCAAAAATCTTCGTTACTCGAACTACTGCAATACAGCGAGCGCCACTACTGCCAGCTAAATAAAAGATTCAAACTACTGAAGGCACTAACTACTGATAGGCATAGTTAGCAAATGAAAGATTTTAATAGAGAACAAACAATGTATTTACCTTAACAATGTTGAAAACTCATAATATATATATCAGTTCATAACAAATTTCAAAACTCCGCCATTTCTCTCCCCACATCCACCACTACTAGCGACTCACCTCCTACTGCGCAACGCTACGCGCTGTTAACATCCAGCTGCCGCTGCCCAACACTACAATGGCAGACAACAATGCAAACTAGCCACCGACTGCACACAGCACAGCCAGTGATTTTCATACAGTGCGCTACGTAACGTTGCCAATAAGAAAACATAAACAGCCTACTTACAAGTGCTCCAAACTACGGTAGCACGACTCCTGCCTTACGGCAAGGAGAATTACCCTACTGGGCGATGTCAACGCCGTTAGGGGTGAAGTCAAACAGGAAGGGATGCAGCAGGTACGCAATACTGTTCACGTAGTCCTCAGATGTCATGGTGCCTTCGATTACTACCACAGGTCCCATGCAAGCCCAGGTGAATGCTCCCCAAAGCATAATACTGCCCCAAGGATGTGCGTGATGTCCTCAAGTTACTTAGGTTTAAGTAGTTCTAAGTTCCAGGGGACTGATGACTTCAGAAGTTAAGTCCCATAGTGCTCAGAGCCATTTGAACTATTTGACACACCTATTAGAACTGACAGTCAATACTATTAACTCTGTTCGCATGTAGTTCCAACAACATATTGTTCTCAGGACGTGTATGCGTGCTTTAATAGTGTAATTGGTACGCCCAGTGGCTTCTGCAAATTTAAACATTGAGCACAAATAGAAAAGCAAAATCCAGTTATTACTGGCAGGTATGTGGCATTCAGCTGTTTGATGAACTAACCTCGTGGCGCGGTGCATATTTCGAGCGGCGAACCGCAGGGATGATGGCTCATCCAGACACGATTATTGACGTGACTACTAGACGAAGCCCACGGCCGGCACCTCTCGCATCCTTGTCAAACTAGACCTGTAAGTATGTAAATGCCTATACACCAGGGTGCCTGTTTTAGCTTGAGACAACTAAATATCTCCAAAACGAGGCATCGAACGACAAAAATTTCCTAGGTGAAAAGTTAGTATAGTAAAGGCGATGTCTGTCTGTGCTGCAAATTTCCACTCATGAGCGGAGTCAACTTTGTATTTTCTAACAGGAATCCCCAATTTTTATTGCTTGTTCGGATTCTACGCCAAAAAATATGTACGGTTTATCAAACCATTGTCTTCCATTCGTGGCCGGCCGCGGTGGTCTAGCGGTTCAGGCGCTCAGTCCGGAACCGCGCGACTACTACGGTTGCAGGTTCGAATCGTGCCTCTGGCATGGATGTGTGTGATGTTCTTAGGTTAGTTAGGTTTAAGTAGTTCTAAGTTCTAGGGGACTGATGACCACAGATGTTAAGTCCCATAGTGCTCAGAGCCATTTGAACCATCTTCCATTCGTGTTAAATGGAGCTGTTATCGACAAATATTAAGTGTGTCTGTTTTTGCAGTTAAGAACCGACGCATTTTATTCTACATTTAATTTATGATGTAAATGTAAAACGTTGCGTTCTAACGGTTGATAGTTATGTTCGAAATTTACTTTAGTGTTGCAAATTTGATTGTAGACTACAATATGGCAAACCGTTTCAGTCTCTGGTTAGAGACTACGTTTAGAGATCTAAGAAAAACGACGTGGGTGTAATAGTTATCTGTTCCTATCGGGGTGTTTGATTTCGGTGGGTTTCTTTGCCTCTCACCATTGGTGTGCTTGATTTCTGTGAGTATCCATGGCAGGTGAACTTGTCACTCTCACGTTATGGACATTTCCCCTTATTACAATAGTTGTTTCTTGTCTTCCGCCGGTAGTCGCGTAGCGGACACTGCGAGAGTTATGGCTGTTAGTCGGAAAATCACATCAAAATCAGTAACCCCGATGGCGAGGCTCCAGGGCGGCCACCGAAATGAAGCATTCCGATGGTTTGGGGACTCACCACAGTCAACCCCAAAGGGAACAGAAGACTACATTACCATACAAGTCGTGCGGTAGCGTTCTCGCTTCCCGCGTCCGGGTTGCCGGGTTCGATTCCCGGCGGGGTCAGGGATTTTCTCTGCCTCGTGATGACTGGGTGTTGTGTGATGTCCTTAGGTTAGTTAGGTTTAAGTAGTTCTACGTTCTACGGGACTGATGACCATAGATGTTAAGTCCCATAGTGTTCAGAGCCATTTGAACCATTTTTTACCACACAAGTAGCTTATTTCCTAGAAATACCTGTGTCTGTCCATATTATTTGCACTGGCACGCTTGATAGCTGTCGACTATAGCGCCATCTACCACGAATGGAAAACAATGGAATGGCAAACAGTACTTGGAGTAGAATCCGAATATGCAGTAAAAATGGGGGGATTCCTGAAAATGCAAAGTTGATCCCAACCACATAGGAGAGCTGGTTTGAAGGTGACAGGTGCCCAGTTGTAGCACAAACAGAGCCCCGTTTACTAATATTAACTTTTCACCTAGAACATTTCCTTCGTACAATGCGTCGTTTTCAGATATTTAGTTGTGTCAAGTTAAAACAAACACCCTGTATACGAATTGTGTTACTTCTGTCGTTCTCAAATTTTAATAGCGTGACATCTCCTGTATCCTTATAAAAGTATTGTATAAATGAATAAACCAATTACTACTACTACTATTGCTACTACTAGTACTACTGCGGGTTTTTATAAGTTCGTAACAGTAACAAGAGCTAGACGAACGTTGAGATCGCTTTTTTGGTCCCACTCTATAAGTAAATTTTATCAGCAACCTCATTGCGGCACAAAGAAATAATTCAAGACCCTGAATGAAATTTTAAATGTCAGAAACCACTAGATACAGACACAAGTGCAATCTAAAAGGTGATTTGCAACACCAGTCCAGTGTGAAGTCTCAGATCTGCTTCACTTGTCGAGCGACGTCAAGAATTACGCGGAAAAGCAAAGCAACGAATTCTACGCGTTGGGAAATCGAAGTAAGGAGAGTTAAATGTATTACCTTATATGTCACTTCAACGTTGGTATATAGTGAAACGAAGGGAAATTAGGGTTTAACGGCCCGTCGACGTCGAGGTCATTAGAGATGGAGCACAAGCTCGGATTGTTTCAAGGATGAGGAAGGAAATCGGCCGCACCATATCAAAGGAACCATTCCGGCATTTGCCTGGACCGATTTAAGGAAATTACGGGAAATCTAAAACTGGATGGGCGGAACGGGTTTGAACCGTCGTCCTTCGCGGCCGGTGTGGCCGTGCGGTTCTAGGCGCTTCAGTCTGGAACCGCGTGACCGCTACGGTCGCAGGTTCGAATCCTGCCTCGGGCATGGATGTGTGTGATGTCCTTAGGTCACTTAGGTTTAAGTAGTTCTAAGTTCTAGGGGATTGATGACCACGGATGTTAAGTCCCACAGTGCTCAGAGCCATTTGAGCCTGTCGTCCTTCCGAATGCGAGTCCAGTGGGCCAACCACTGTCCCACCTCGCACAGTGGTAGATAATATATTTGTAATGAATGCTGAAGGACATTACTTACATAGACAAGAAAAACAACTTGATGATGATGTTTGGTTTGTGGGGCGGTCAATTGCGCGGTCAGCAGCGCCCGTACTAAGTCCCCATTTTTTACGCAGTTCATTTTTTACGCAGTTCATTTTTTACACAGTACAATCTAGCCACTGCCACGAAAGATGATGATGAAATTATGAGGACAACACAAACATTCAGTCCGCGGGCAGATAAAATTCCCAACCCGGCCGGGAATCGAACGCGGGACCCCGTTATCCAGAGGCTGAAACGCTAACCACTAGACCACGAGCTGCGGACAACAACTTCCTGAAGGGAAGTAAACTGTCTGGTCACCGGTACTGCTTTTTTTCATATCCTCTATGAAGAATAAGCAAACATACAGTTAACGCAAGGGTTTTAAGAGCCTGTTTGTTGTTTGCTGTTCTGGGAAATATATACCGAACGGAAACACGTCTGCTCCGCTACTCACTTTCTCGCACGCGTCGGAAGAGCTGCGTTCGCCAGCACCCTTAAGTTCAGACTGTCAGTGGCTTTAGTACTTCACGGACAGACGGCAAAGTTTTACGATGTGCAACTGAAACGTTTTCAGAAAAATTAGAAAGACAAATAAGCTTCAGCAAACTATGGGCAAAATAGCCTCAACGATAGAGCTGGCCTTTCTGTTGTATCTTAAGGTTAAAAATACCAGCAAACAGACAAAGAATCAAGAAACGTAACGCACTGCGAGTGAAAAACTGTTCTTCTTGGATGAAATAAACCAATACTAACACAAAATCATAAGTAATCAATATTGTGTAACGTCTGAATAACATGTATACTCACCAAAAAATGTATTCAACAACGTCGGAATTATTTTAAGGCATGTACAAAACGGGTTATTGGACAAATCAATTGTATAGATTAAGTACGAAATGAAGACGTTCATAGATATGAAATTATGTAAGATTCTTATTAGAAGAAGCGAGAGGCTAGTGTAACAATCCACTAAGACACTGAAGAATTCTTAAATCTCTCACTGCAAGGAGAAATGAAAAGTCAAAATTTCAAGAACGTACCTAGATTAGAATATTCAACACACATTCTCGAAACTTCACTAAGTTTATAAGTCATACAGACTGGAACGTAATGGAGACAGATGGAGAAAGGTATCATACCAGTAGAAAGTTTGACAGCTATTTTAAATAAAGTCATTTTGTCATCAATGTAGAATTCAGTTGTACGTTGACTGTAGCTCGTTTCTACTCCTTCATAGACTTTCCTACCGCATTATAGTAAAGTTTGAAACCAAGGCAAACCAGTCCACAATTTTAACACAAATATCCTAACTTAATTTCGAGACAGAATTCTTTTCTTGTCACTTTTAATAATAATATATTTTGATACCATATTTTTTTTTTTTTGTTTCCACTTGAATATTAAAATATTTCTGCTTCACCATATTTCAGATGCTTAAAGCTTCTTCTAAGCCAGGTTGTTGGCACTGTCCATATCTTATTACCTTACCATTACTAAAAAAAAAAAACGTGATATGACAGTATGCAGTCATCTCACGTTACGCACAAAACTGGTAACGCTCTTGTCCTTGTGCCACATTTTCACTTGGATTTCTGAAGATGAAAATAATGCCGAAACGCGTCTTGCATAAGTTTGGTCAATAATGCTGTTCTCACCTACTGTATGAATTTTTATGTGATCTTGCCAGCTTAAATACAGATCTACGCATATTTACAAGAATAATCAGTAGGCTCCGAGGTGACTTTACTTCATACGTTTCTTAAACCGCGAGTGAATAAAGCTGCTGTTACTAGCTAAATGCCTCGAAAACATTTATGGTATCAACTACTACGCGTCTGCATTGTGCTATCAATAAGCGTCGGCTCGACGCACCTGGTGCAGTCTACCACACGTCAATGTGGAGTGAATAGGAAGTACTGTACTTTGAAAATTAAAAGCCTATGGCGAAAGTCAGTAATATTTTTCAAGCATTACAAGGAAATAATAGCTCTAAACTCGTTGATATATGCGTAACTATGTCAGCAAGTAACTCATTGCTCCAGTTTGACGGAATACATTTAACTTTCTGACTAGTTCCTCCTGCAACTGCGACACAGAAAAAAAAGGTCCGTGCTGTGGAGTCTCGGAAGAATAGTACTCGATCCTACTTACAGATGCGAGTCACACAGTCAGTTTGTTCCTTGATTAATCAAGGTATTTATTTTTATTAATTTTTTTATTAATGGCATTTGTACATTACTCATAGAGGCAGCCTGATACGATTTTTAACACTGAAATGTATAACACTGCAAGTCACCACTGGGTTAAGACCAAACATAAACAGTGCCTTTGATCTGAATCGAATGGGCCCTCTCGACATACTGATCGCACCCTTCCGACCCAGATGTATTTGATATAATGAGCGCAGTGGTAAAGCGTGGTGTTGACCCTGAGAAGTGAGTCGTGGGTATGGTTCTTGTTGAAATTAATTGTGATGACGGGAAAAAAGGATTCATCTCTGAGTACTGAATTGAATGATCGATAACTTGGGCCATATTTTATTACAGAACGTTCCACAGAGGTAAAGCACATGATAAACAAACGTAATGGTTAGATCTCTCATACAATGGAGATGAGTAGAGGGCGGAACATAAAATCCATATAATAACTACAGAAGTGAGTGGTAAGGATTTCAGGGGAGGGTCGAAAATAATCCGGCAAGTAATATAAACGAATTAAGTACCCGACTTTGCAATAATCAGGAAGATTACGTCAATGTGGTGAGGTGTAGGAAGATATATGCAGGAAATCCGAGTAACTTAGTCATGAGTAAGCCATCACCTACCAAATCATAAGTGAAAACGAGAATCCCAGCTTACTTAAGAACGAAAACGCGCGCAACCCGGCATCATCTCTAACATCTCGCATCGTGACACTGCTTGAACTTACCAACACAGAATTGCGAGAGAAAGTGGGCAGCAACGTAGAGACTGATAAAATGGACTACACTACCAGTGTTGCCTATAGCCTGCGCAGACTTTGAATCTCTCGCCTCAGTCCTTGTCCAGCCGAAGAGAACTGCTACACCTCGGGCCTGACTAAGGGTCAGGCTCTGCTTCAAGTCGAGCCTAAGAGCATTGCTTTGCTTCACGTTATGACCCGAGAGTATTAAAAACACGCTCCTCTGAGCTCTCTGCGAAAAATCACCAAAAATTACCAGTTGTACAATCACACAAAAAGATAGGAACGCTGCCAATTAGAGGTCAAGTAGCAAACGTTTCCGTCTCTCTTCGAAAACATTTATTCATACCTGAGGCAATCTCTTAATGTTTAGTTTAAACAAATTTACAACGGTTTGGTACGAGTCCCCCATCCTGGAAGACACTGAAAGCTCAGACCAGTGTGACAGAGCTCACGCTTCCTCTCCTACAAAAGGCGACTTCAGTTCTCCCCCTCTGGCTAATCTTTAAGACACTACCCAATCAACGTGTGCTCTATTTCCCCACACCAAAAACTCAGGCCGATGACCTCCAACTCTCAGTGCCAGTGCTGCACGGAGGTGGAATTCGGGACTGGGCCTAATGTGCGAGATTGTACTCCACGTCCTCCGCAACATCTTACCTGCAATCCAAACTACTGCCCAAATTTTCCACAAGTGTCCTCTTTATTTGCCGAACTGGGACTATCCGTAATACGGTGAAATTCCAAAGGTGGCCTAATGCGCCCGCATCTCATGGTCGTGCGGTAGCGTTCTCCCTTTCCACGCCCGGGTTCCCGGGTTCGATTCCCGGCGGGGTCAGGGATTTTCTCTGCCTCGTGATGGCTGGGTGTTGTGTGCTGTCCTTAGGTTAGTTAAGTTTAAGTAGTTTTAAGTTCTAGGGGACTGATGACCATAGATGTTAAGTCCCATAGTGCTCAGAGCCATTTGAACCATTTGAATTTGGCCTAATGCGTACTCGAGCGCACTCCTATGGCCTCCACAAAATATTATCTTGAGCCCGCACTACTGTCTAGAATATCTGGACACAGCCTGTGCGCTCACCAACACAGCTGCGTGGGCGAGCAGTCATTGACCGATATGGGGGGGTGGAGAGGGCAGAACCACATTTGACCAAGCAACATGGTTATCGGGAGGTCCCAGGTAGCCGCTGACCATGCTCTCTCTGCACAACAGGACCGGCTTGATTTCGATGGGGGTCACAACAGCTCAGCAAATGCTGTAGCCAGATCGCATATGTAAACCAGTACAAGAATTAATGACATATACAGTGTGTTCGGAAGTTTCAGTTACAAAGTTCTACGACTTGTAGAGAGGGCTGAGTAGATAATGTTTCCAACGGGAACTCATATCCGGAAACGTACTGTTTCGGTTGGTTGGTTGGTTGATTTAGGGAAGGGGACCAAACAGTGAGGTCATCGGCCCCATCGGATTAGGGAAGGATGAGGAAAGGAGTCGGCCTGCTCTTTCACAGGAACCATCCCGGAATTTTCCTGAAGCGATTTAGGGAAATCATGGAAAACCTGCATCAGGATGGCCGGACGTGGGTTTGAACCGTCGTCCTCTCGAATGGGGGTCCAATATTCTAACCATCGTGCCACCTCGCTCGGTACAGTTTCCGTGATACAGCCATTTGAAAACAGTATTAGGCGTGACCCAGTAGATCACCAGTTTTACGATTCCATTCACTAATAACCAAAGAAACGAAAAGGAAACGTGATGCAATACGGCCTCCGCCAATTCGGGTGTGTGGGGTCTCCTTGGAGCCGTTGCGTAATTGTGGCGAAAAGAGTATGCGATGGAGTTGGACGTTATGGATAACGATTTTGACAAAGGCGACCAGCAGCTCTTCCATTACCGTGAGCGTCACCATACAGAACGATTCTGTTGCTGTCTTTTGCAAACGTGTATTCGACCACATTGCTCTAGCACTCACGGACACGTGAGTTAGTCTCGAACCATATCAGAGAGGTAAGGTGGACGTCAAATGATAGCCGACCCGAAGTAATCATCCACACCATGACTACTCTGTTGCATACGTACCTAGCAAACATGTTTTCAAACTGCTGTAGCATGGAAACAGTATGGTCTCGTACATGGGTTCGTATTCAAAATATTATGTATTCACTACCCTCTACGAGTCTTAGAAGTCTGTAACGAGAAATTCCGAACATCTGTATTTTGCTGGAGGGAAATTGTAACAACTGCAGTCATCATGTATGTCTCATTTGCATACCATCTGCTCGTTGTACTAACACAAAAAAGGAAAAAAATCTCCCTGTCTCTTGTCTAGTGCTCTTAATAGAAATGAAACCGACGGGTTGCCTCCAGCCAGAAGCATTTCCACAGTCAGAGACAACAGAAATGAAACATGTGGTACAAGTACTGTTCTAACAACAGTTACATTCATTTCACCTGAAATTACGACCATCATCTTATAACTATTTTAAAAATTCAAAAATGTAAAAGGAAGGTTCGTAAAAAAAATACACTTATTCATTTACTACATATTAAAATGTAAAAAAAAAGTTTTTCGTATTTTCGTACTTGTCCTTCTACTATAAAATTTGAGAGTATAAAGTTTTACGCCTTGTATGAAAATTTATCGGTGATGCACTGCCTCGGTATATTACATGCTGGAATAGCATATCTTCTGATACAGACAAAGAAAAAGTGGTTAACATGTTCCTCACTGCCACTTTCACAGAAAGAAGACGGTGAGGCGGTAGAGATGCTGTCAGAATCACCCGTGGTTAAATCGACGTTTCTGCTGTACTTGCAATTTTGTTACCAAGGACGTGATAAGTGTGCCACTTCAGCATAGGGTATCCCTTTAATTTCTTAGCACCAGTGTAGATTTTCGTTTCGTTCCATTGGTCTTATGTTTACGTCTTTATTCCATTTATGGCCTACTATCTTATTCAAGAGGTAACAGTCCAGAAAGAAAGTGCACCAAAGCTACAAAACAGGGTACTCAGAAACCTCAATTTATACGTAAATAGAATATTCTCATACCTGAGTACAAATGTTTTTTTCACCACGTCCGACCAGCATACGTAAGTATGGTTCAGTGTCAAGATAATAAGCTAGAAAAGCTTCGTCGTTTCATATAGTATTGCACATACCTTTTTCATCAAGGAACTCTTCTGGTGTCACCTTACCGTATTTCACATTATTTCTAGTGTACACAGGTTCCATGGTCAGCGTACCTAATTTTTCATTTGCCATTATTCCGCCACGCTCCTTCACCGAGTACATAATGGTAGTCCTATTTATCTGGGAGAGCTCCTGAACTGCTTCTGTAATGTGACATACTGTGAAACGTTGGTGTAATCATAGCATTTCAACAGCTTAGATGTTAAGCGTAAATCTGATAAACTAATGATTGTTTCTTCTTTGTATCCATTTCCGTATTTAACCTCCCATCAAAATACGACCAGCTCTGGGCTCTGTAGTGAGTAAGGACACAAGTTCAGGGTACTTGAATTTGCCCCTTCGATTAGTCTCGACATCTAAAAATGCACTTCCTGCTTTGTCTTTTTGTGTCGACCCAGCTGTGTAAATCTGCCTTGAGTATGACCTTGTGGTAAATTTTCAGCTAAACTTTTTCCATTCAGCGTGCCTTGGATGTACGGAAGATGCATGTTAATATTCAGTATAACTAAGTTGTCAGCGTAGGGCCTGCTGAAGTAGCTCAAATTTGGGGAAACAGAAGCGGATTCTGCTAAGTTTGGGAATTTCCTGATAAACCAAAGCTTGCCCGTGTAGTATTTTCGTGAATTCCCTTCTCTTTCATAATAAAACGTCTCGTAAGAAGTGGAAACATTTCAACAAGAATTTGGCGGGTATTTCCTGCTTAGTTCTAAAGGCTTTTCATTTGCTTGCAACAGCAAAACGGTAGTTAGAGTCGGTCTGAATGCCCCAGTAGAGACTTTGATGGCTTCGTACTTGCACTTGTCTAGCTTCTGTAGGACATTTTCTTTTGCTGAACCGTAGCATACGCATCTGTAGTTCGTATTATTCTAATTCAGCGCCAGATATGTTAATGCAAACTATCGGATCTGCCCACAAAGAAACTTCTGTCACAGGGCAAAGGAATTTGTGGCACCGTCGCATTTCGGAATAACGTACTTTGACTAGGTTCGCTTACGATCGACGTACAGCCTTAAGTACTTGATCACCCTTTTTACAGGGAATATACAGGGTACCAGTCTTAAGTTTACTAGTTCGTTGTTCATAACCTTGTGAATGGTTATAGTTGATTGGGGGAACTGTACACAATCTGGTTAAAAGTATCCGGCCTCCATTTAGTGGGTATTAATATAGAGTGTTTCCATTCTTCACCTTTGTGACTGCTTAACCTGGTTAATGAGGTGAAATATTGAGGCAGTTCTTATTCAGTCAATCATTCAACAATATCATAGTGTTATTTATCTGCAGCTGACACTCAGTAAAACTATCGTCGCGAGTATAAACACAACAATCATCCGCATGCTGTTATACTGAACACTCGGGTTAAACACTCCAAAAACGAGCCTTGTGATAATCATTTGCTTGTTCTACTTGCCCCTACAGCTTCCCATTGTTGATTGTAATGACTGTGCTTCTGTGGTTCAACAAGCAGTGTAGCTTGTTAAGGAATCAGCACGGGATGTCATGATTTTTCAACTCAACCAACAACAAATACTATCATGTCCGATTTCACTGCTAGCAGATATATATTTTGAAAGAAAGTTGAACATCAGTGTCTAATAATACCAGAGTTTCACCTGTACCTTGGCCCTTTTTAAAGCCCATTTATTCCAGGGAAAGAATTCTATTCTCATCAATCCACCATTCTAATTTGTTTTTAGTCGTCCCTTCCAACATCTTATATCCACACGATAGAAGAGCTACAACAAAATTAGGTGCCCCACTGCCTACAATCATTTACCGCAAACCTCATTTCGATATCTTTAACCGTTCGTGAAATAAAAGGGGTGAAATATTTAGGCCATTAAACCTGTTTATTTAGAGATACATGGTCAAGAGCGCAAAATACTGAAAGCTGTCTCTCAGTGTCAGTGTACTTTGCATAGTAGGTAGTCCGTAATAAATAAATAAAAGTATTTGATGAATTACGCATAGTGTAAAACTATCGCCGAACTTCTTCATTTAAATGTTCCGTTGGTGTAGTGAGGAGGAAATTGTTCAAAACCTTGTGAGTGGTTACAGTTGATTGGGGGAACTGTAAACAATCTGGTTAAAAGTATCCGGCCTCCAATTAGTGGACATTAATATAGAGTGTTTCCATTCTTCACCTTTGCGACTGCTTGACCTCTGCTGCGGACACCTTCAAAGAGTTTTCTGGATGTCCACGGAGGAGTGGCATCCCATTGTTCTTCTAGAGTCGAAACCACAGAAGGTAGTAATGTTGGAAGCTGGCATTTGGAGCGAAATCGATATTTTCACTCATCCCAAACGTGTTCCATTTGGATCAGGTCTGGACTCTGGGCAAGCGAGTCCATCATAAGAATGTTGTTGTCCCACAGATGCTGCTTTATGACAGTTGGCATTGTCAAGCTGATTCAAACAATCATCGTCTCTGAAATGTAGCCAAACAACGAAAATAAAGTACCATAACACCACCTCCTCTGTTGTTCATTGTTGACACTACGCATGATGGCATGTAACGCTCTCATGGCAGTCGCCAAGCCCAAACCCTTCTCTCGGATTGCCACAGGGTATAGCGTGATCATCACTCCAAATCAGTGATTTCCAGTCACTTTGCACCAACTCAAGCGTCACTTGGCATTGACTACAGAAATGTATGACTCATGAGAAGCTGCTCGATCACTGTGCCTCATTCTTTTTAACTCGTTATTTCCAGTCATTGCGCTAGCTGGACTGCTGGTAGCACTTCTGAACTGACGAGTGATTCCTTCCGCTAATTTCATGCGACTTTTTGCAACCGCTCTCCACAAATATAGACGGTCTCAGGCCGTCAGTACATGAGCTCTGCCTGGTCTATGTTCAGCTGTGGTTGTTTCGTTGCATCTCCACTTCACAATCACGTCACCAATAGTCGACTTGGGCAGTTTTGAAAGGTCTGAAATGTCTCTGATGGATATGTTATTAAGGTGACATCCGCATTCGAAGGCCGCGCGGGGTAGCCGTGCGGTCTTAGGCGCCTTGTCACGGTCCGGGCGGCTCCCCCCCAGTCGGAGGTTCGAGTCCTCCCTTGCGCATTAGTGTTTGTGTTGTCCTTGGCGTAAGTTCGTTTACGTTAGATTAAGTAGTGTGTAAGCCTAGGGACCGATGACATCAGCAGTTTTGTACCATAGAACTTACCACAAATTTCAATTTTTTTTTTTTTCCATATTCGAAGTAACTGATAACTTCTCACCATCCTACACTGCTGTTTCTGCTGTTATGCTGACAGTATAGCCCTTCTCGCCTACTTTTGTACTGGCATGTCCGCGTTTCGTGACATCTATTGTTCTATTTAAAACGGCAGCTAAAAAGTACCTGTTATGCAATACATTTTATACATTGAAGGATTACTTAGATAAAACAGAGTAGAGGTTTGATAAAAAAATGTTGTACAAATAGATAATAATAATAATAATAATAATAATAATAATAATAATGATTATGATTATCATTATAAAATATCCAACATTCCACATAACACCTTCACTTTATGTTTTTTTTTCCTTCTTTGGTCCTTTGTAGAAATACTTACTAGCTATGCATAGCACAATACTAACACCTCTTCCTCTTTCTGAGATCAACATCTCACTCCTTATGGAGGGATGCTGACTTAGTTTTTCAGGATAGCATATGGGTAGTTGTGGTACAGAAAATGGCCCAGAGATCACCTGTGTGTGTGTGTGTGTGTGTGTGTGTGTGTGTGTGTGTTTAGTGAGTGGAGTGTTATGAAACAATGTGTGTGTAGTGTGTGTGCAGTGACTGATATTGAGATATGAGTGAACGGTGTGTTATTACATTATTTTAATAAGTTATTTGTAAAAAAAGTATTGTATACCAGGAGTGAATCTAATGATTGTCCTAACTAGAAATCTGTAAATGTATGTGTATACGGATTAGCTTATTTTAAATTGGTCTAAATTTGTAAATACTTTGACATGTCCCATATCGTTGTAAAAAGAGATCCACAGATGAATAAAGCTACTACTACTACTACTACAATTCCGTATTACATTGGAATTTCCGGATACTTTTGATCAGATAGCTTACATTCATAGTGAAGGACGACCCTATAGTGAAAAGTGTGAGATACAAATCTCGAAAATTTTCAGATCCGCTTGTCTTCCTTTCCTTAAAGCTATTTGTACTTCGTCCATATTACATAGCAGCTGTTCGACATTCTTCAGTCAACAGTTTGCCAGAAATATATTTATCGATTCATTTTCTAATTATCTGTTCATCACCATTACGCTTTATATTTGGAGAGCAGGTTTCCATACTGCAGGACAACCAGTTTCTCATAATATACGACGGCGCTATTCTAAATTTTGTTGAGCTTCTCATGAGCTAATGAATGGGTTGCATGGGAAACTGGAAGTTACATTACAGGATAATGAACAGAAAGAATTCGCCTTTACAGTGGTGGTCTCAGCAAACTCCAGTGCGAGACAATGCAAATAGGTAATAGAACCAGCACCGCTGCTTTGTGAAAGCATTGTAATGGATACTAATTACACGAGACAATGACCGAGATACGATACATATGATTGCATCGACGTCCGCCTTCATTAGGGCTAATTAAAGTAGCTCGGCCAATATCGACCTCCTTTGACACAAATGCATTCGTGAATTATTCTAAATACCTCTCTGACCATTGTGCAGACGCTTTCCGCCACAGATATTCTTCCATAATGAGCAGGCAGCGGTTGTGTTTACAGAGATCACCCACCTTTACGTTAACATGGCGCTCATATAGTAGCTCAGATAACGTCAATTAAATTAGAACTCCCGGAGCTTCCACTGAAATATTCATGAAAGCTACCCTTTCTTCATTACTTTTACAAATGACAAAAATGAGGCAGAGCACGATATTTCTTCCTCTTAACCTGATCTGTTCCTAAACCGAAACGGTTCATCACTTCCCTTTCTACTTCTTTTTTCTCCTTCCTTGTATAGCACGTGGCGCTACGAGGATTTATCACATATCGAAAGACAAAGTAGAGCAATAATGCCGTATGATATAAAAACAGTAACAATGAAAAAAGTGCAATTGCGTTTTCGGCTGGGATAATTTCCTTATAATGAATGTTACCAAAATTGCTAATTTCTCACCGACAGCTCCTAGTGATGTTGAGAGGCACCCACATGCCTTGCTCATATTGTGGCATCAAGCAGTCAGGCCTGCAAGATGAGTGGTCTGCCAAGCGAGTGGATTCATTCTTATTTATCGAGTAACATGAACTCTAGTACTCACACTTAAGTTACAAGTTATCCTCCTATATGATTAATACGCAACGGAAACACGCATCTGACTATCAGTAATTTACAGAACTCTGACTGTACACTACGCACTGGCAATTCCACATTTTCTTTCTTTTTTATTTAACGGCTTTTGTCAACACGTGGCCACCGCACTGAATATGAATGGCGCACACATTGAAAATTCGGGACATTATGACAACATACAATTCCAAGGAAAAGTCCACCAATCTTTTTCTTTTCACTACCTTATTTATTCCGATAAATTCTTTAACCTAAACACACAAATTCTATAACCTACAACAATAACACATGAGAAATTCCGCCCAGTGGGCATGGCTTTACATTGGTGAATCTCTATATTATGGTCTCGTAATTATTTAACGGTACAGTGCACTTTCTGGATAGGATGGTGGATCTTTTATTATATCTCGCACTTCGACTCTCACAATCATCATCACGAAACTTTCCTCCAGATCGAGCGGTACAGAAGGAACAAGCATAACCCACTAATCTTTTGAAACTACCTTGCTACTCTCCCATGCAAACCGCACATACCCAAATTACATGACATACATCACACTACAATATGAAATACAAAACACTAAATAGTCACAACACTATCACTTTCAGCTTTCCCACTTCAATTAATATTTATCCCAGTTTCACACGACACTGCCCCACTTCGTAATTCTACTTTCCTACTATGGACTCTGGAGATATATGCACGTCTTCCTGTGCAATGCAAGCCAAGTGGCGTTGCTGGATGGACGGCCGACTCACCTTGCTTCTCTCTCAGAGTTTGAATCTAGCGTCACACGGAATCATATCACGCAAAGTAATATTAAGAATGATTCATCACACACGCGAGTCCTCAACTGATACCATGGACGAGTACTTCTCTTTATCTTTTGTCTCATACGCAGTTTGAGACTCACACAGTACTCACCACGTGGAAGCACTCGTCTCTAATTTCAAGTCCTGCACACGCCATTTCTTAAATATTTCAACTTATGGTACACACGCTATTTCTTAAATATTTCAACTTATTGTACACACGCTAGTAATTCAGCTTAACTTAAGCTCACGGAAGTATTTCAACTTATTGCTACACGTGGTTTCATTGTGACCGTTGGTCACTTCCGAAGATTACTACAATCCCATTAATATTACCTGCCTGACATTTAATTCTCCCCACAAGAGTTCCTGAAATAGAGAAATTATTATTTCAAACTACTCTTAAATATTCCACATGCATACTATGTCTCCACTCTTTCGTCATTACGGAGCACAACTAAAACAGGTCTTAACAGCACAAGATCCAGCGGCAGAGTGCTGAAACATGGCCGTTCTTCAGGTCATCTCGCACCTCTGTCGAGGTGGGGGAAGACCATGCTACCGTACTGGTCAGCCACATTTCAGGCGCTCAAAGCTCAGGTAAATTTCATCTCTTTGGTCCCACCAAAGGTGGCCAAAGGATCGTCTCAAAGATGATTATATATTCACATTCACTATCTGCGGTTAGCAGACGACCATACATTCATTCATTTCACAGATCTCACCAAACTGGATGTAGGAATTTATTTTGTGGGAGTGCACATGTGATCAATTAAATAAATAAATTGTCATTCGTTCCCACACTGGTATCCGGCTTCGCTGTATTAATTGAAATTGAGTTATTTTACAAAAAAAATGTGTTGTTCTGACAAAAATAATGAAGTATGTTGTACCTATTTTCAATGTCGGGCGGTACTGTACCCTTTCAATGTAAAATACTGTATTTGCTAATTGTCACAAATACACGATCCAGTTACATTAATGTGACTACCGCCTTTGTTCGACGTCAATGTGCAATAACCACACACAGACGGCAGTGGCAGCACTGGCAGTGATGTGTACGGGGGGGCGGGGGGGGGGGGGGGGGGGGCACGCGGATAACGGGGCGGTCGTTGTGGTAATGCGACAGCGAAGCAATTTATTGGACGTCAAAAGGACAAAACTACTGACTTTTGGGTAAGAGCGGAACCACTTTCGAAACAGCTATGTTTGTAAACGATGCCAAATTAAACAACTTTCAGCCGTCAATTTTCAACGTTATTTTATTAGCCAACCAGTTTCGGCGCTTTATTACTCCATCTTCAGGCCCCCGACGGACGTGTAGGAATAATCTACCTCCCTTGTGATCGAAGCAGGGGCCAGCAATACTGGTTATTAGTAGATATCTACTTCCTACAGTGACCACTTCAAACATCACCCGCCGACTGGAGACCCTGGTACGTGAAAACCGGTAAATCGCATTACAGAGGATCGTAGACAAAGTGAGAATCAGTCATGGATAAGTTTTCAAGATACTGAACGTTTTGAACATGGCAGCGACCTGCATCAAATTCTAGTCTCACAATGGTTCTGATTCTTCCAGTGTTAGCATCACTGAACACCAGAAAAGCATCATATGAGGAAATCTTAACAATAATATATGAGCAAAATGTTGTGTTTCAGCTTCTCAGCTAGGTGATGTTATAAAATCTTCCATTTCCTTTTTGTGTTCCGCCATGTGAGCATTTCTGTAATAAATCGTAATTAATCGCATCGTAAATGAGCTCACAGCCTTAAACACTCTACATGTATCTTCTCTGAGACTTGAAATAGTAAAATATCGCAAACAAGGACAGAGTCATGTAGAAAAGGGGATGTGGCACTGCACATTGGTTGAAATAAGATGCCTTCTACATTATTTGTAGCACGAATTAAACTCTCAAAACTTGAGACAATATTTCCAACATGCTACAGAACTATCTGGTGGCAAAAAGTAATTTCGACATTTTGGCCAATTTTACATACATCGCTCCATAATAAGACAGATCACTCAACGTTCATAAGTGTGCTGAACATAAGATACTACGAAGTGTAGATCTGATCCTGTGTTTGGCATTTCTTGGTGACGGTGCATTATTACATTAATAACAACAGCCTTTCTCTGGACAGGTTCTGTGTACGAAAAGCGGTCGTGACAGACCAGGAGCCTAATGGATAACGGTCGAGCGTGAGTAACAGGAATTCCTTTTGGATTCCGCTTTGTCTACTGAAAACCTCGTAATGTACCGCTGGTTCTGGAAGAACTGCAGTCTCACTAGAGCAGGTGTTACAAACTTTTCCTCTGACAACACATTTTGGGAAACGTGGTACTCTGATGCAACATCCTGTTTAGTTTTAAGGTTAATAAAATTAATAAAATTTTTAAAATGAGAAAAACTAGTTTTATTCGGTGATTACTTCAATTTTAAATCGTAAGAAATTTAAAAAATATATATAAAATTAATCATATATTTCAAATGTATTTCGTTATTTTATTTTTTTCCTTAATATATAGCAACAAAGTGGACTAAAGTATTCAATGGCTTCGCTGATTTTGGGTTGTTAAATTACAAATCTTCTTGATATCAGATTCAACAGTAGAAAATTGAATTCTACCATCTGATGCGACGTCTAGCATATTTCTGAACTTCGTCTCCGTTGCAAAGTAATAAGAAAATCCTGCTCCACATAAATCTATGTAGTGGTACACGGAAGTAAAACAGAAATAGCTTGTTTTGTTAAACTCAAATATTTTTCTGATGAAAATTACATAACGGCCGATCATTGTGCTTTTGCTTTAAATCAGAGTCACTTATTACATCAATTAGTTTTTCTTACTCTTTTACACTTAACCTGCTGGTTTAGCTATTACAGAATCTGGATTTAGAACTTAGGAATTATCTTCACTAGTCTTCGGAAAATATTGCAGAATAGTTTTTCCGAGTCCTGTAAGCGCTCTATTGATGTCTTACAAACTTCATCTATTTTAAAATCGTTTTCAGTCAAAAACATTCATGTAAAATGGGAAAGCAATTAAAATTGTTTTCTTGAACTGAAGATATTTCTCTCAAAAGATGCAATTTTGTCTCTTGTATTAAAAATTGTTACAGTCTCTCCTTGCAACGATAACTTAACTTCATTGCATCTTGTTAAAATTGTCTGCCGGATAAGAGAGTTTTAAAAACCATAAATGATTTTTTTAAATCCAGTAAAATTTTGCACTGAACTATTTTGCGTATTAAACAAGGCCAATAACTCATTATGAAGTTCATAAAAGCTCAACAGCGCTTTTCCTCTGGATAGCCATCTCACTTCTGTATGTAGTAAAAGATAGTTGTGTTCATTACCTATTCCGTTCCACAAAAATTTAAACATTCTGGGCCACAGCGGTCGAGATTTTACGTAACTTATCATTTTGACCGCTTCACCCCTAACATATATTAGATCAGTATGTACTTTTTGTTGTCGTTTGTTTGATGTTTGGACTTTTCTGCTAAATCAGACTGTATTTTAAGAAAAGTGAATATCTTTTCCTTTGCGATCGCCATGCATTGTTTCCGAGTGAATATGAAGTTTGGCTGAGGACGAATAACAATTAGCGAGTTTTGTCTTACATAAAACACACACCGCAACTGGGCATCTGACTCATCAGTACGCGTCAGTACAAATTTTAAATAGCTTTCATCACGATTTGTGTATCCTTTTCTTCTTCAGTGCTAGATGTATCAGTTAAATTATCACGACTTCTTTTCCTTAAAATTCCTCTCCCTAACCATGAATTCACGGATACTTTTAGCAAAATATAAAATCTGCAAAAAGAAAAATAATTTTGCTGAAATGCCTTATTTAGACTTTAGATAATGTATGTACAGAAGTATATGGGTCTGTAACTTGTCAATGCTAACAAGGAACCTACGTACTTGCTTTCACCATTTGATTCATGTCGACAGAGTGCGAAGAGCGTGGCTAGGACTTCAACTTATGTAAAGAGGAAGGCGCAACTCTCAACAGTTTTCGGTAATATAGCGTTTGAAAGTTTTAGGCATGCGTGTATATGCTACTGTGTGGTCACTAACAGGCATGGAATCCGTAGCTTTCATTAAGTGCATAGTTTCAGAAGCGCAAGGTCTTTGGATCGAACCTCACTCCCTGGTGACTTTTTATTCCCACGTAACTCTAACAATATATTTATTACAGTTGTCCAAATCATTAGTATTAAGTGATTCATTTATCATTGGCGTAATATTTATCCTAAAAAACAGGAAGACGAAATATTTTTGTAAGGACGTTCGAAATAAAAAAGGATACACGACCATTTTAAATCAAAATAGTATAGCCTTTTCATTGACATTACTGTACCTACGTTTGTGACACGTATGGAGCACTGCACGAACCAAGATGACACTGATCTTAATTATTGTAGTATACAGCACACGTAATGAAGGCCGAGTTTTTGCGTGAGCATAGTTTTGTCAATGTTTCTACTGCAAAACAAACCTGGTTTACGTTCATAAAGAGTTCTCGGTCATCACACGGTTTCGCGGCATACTACAGATATCTGATTATATCACCGAATATTGGCGCAGAGAATTGATAGTGAATGATTGATTGAATTTTTATGCAGTCTTCTCTTGAAGTTATTTCTCTATTGTGTTCGACGATGTACGAGCAATAATGTAGCCGCTACATAAGGTTTTTCACCTGCCTATAAAAATAAACGTCGCAGGGCTGCACAGAGCGAGCACATTTTGGAGGAATTAACTGCACATTGTCAGGCCTTCTCTATCTTGAAAAATTTCGTCGTAAAAAAGCATGTTCGTTTGCCCTTCTCATGAATCGACGAGCAGACGAAATTGTTCTTCACTCACGTACGGCTTTAAGACGTCAATTATAAACTTCCTGTATGGTACTGTTGTGACTTTGCCGGACTGGTCGTAGGTTGTGTACCAAAATGAACAGCATAGAGACAGAAGTGATGACACTTTCTGCAGGACCTGACCATCATTTTGCAGAACAATGTACAAGCTCGTACAGTGCAAGCTGATACTGATTTGTTTGACTGATGGGGCTGCTAAGTGCTTTACCACCCACTGCACTCCCCTGACTTAAGCCCTCGTGAGTTCAACTCGATTTCTAAACTCAAGGAAACACTGCACGGCATTCGCTTCAGAACTGCTACAAATTCGTCGGGCAATAGACTGCTCCACTCGAACTGTCAACACAACTGGCACTGCTAAGAGTATCCTACGAATTCCACATCGCTGGCAACGCGTTGTATACAATGCTGGTGACTTCTTTGAAGGTTAGTAGAACTTTGAAACTTCAGTGTTCAGCTAGGGAAAGAGAAGAAGTTCAGAAACATAATTGGGAACTATTCGGCCCACAACAGGACTAATCGGAATGGCGAACGACTAGTGGAAATTTGTAAGACCTTTGACCTGATAATGAAATCAACGGCGTTTAAACGCCTTCCAAGAAAACAGAAAACATGGGTATCTCCCAATCCATTATTAGGAGAGTTTCAGCTTGGCCATGTAGCGATATCAATACATGCAGAAAAGGAAATTCAAAATATCTAAGTCCTCAGGGGTGCAAATTTAGACTCAGATCACTTTCTATTCAAAACAAAAATCAAAATTCTACCAAGAGCTCATCAGACTAAAAACACTACCCATATTGTTAAGTATGACACAGAGAAACTTAGAACTAGCAAAGATTTTAAAGTGAGTTTGAATCAGAAGAACTATCAAGGTTGGGAACAGTTGGAAGATGCACTGATTGACAGCGCAAAGGAAACAGTTCGCCTGGAGAAGAGAAAGAAACATGTATGATGGTCGGTAGAAGGAGATAAAGCAATCGAAAAGCGTCGGAAAGCGTGGGTTGATGTGTGTTCTTATAAAATACCAGAAAATCTAAAGAACTTCCAAAAAGTAATGAAAAGCACTGCTAAAACTATCAGAAATCTCAAGAGAAAATATTTGCAAGAACGTTTAACTCAAATAGAAGAAGACTTCCAGAAGAACATCGCGACAGACTTCTATAGAACATTCAAGACCAACTTAAGTAGATATGATCCTCCAAACCTCAGCTTTAAGAATAAAGAAGGAAATACAGTGTATGGAGACATGGAAAACAGTCAGATACTTTGAAGACCTACTGAATTGTGAAGTGCCATCCGAGACGTTCAATTAGAATGAGAAAGAACCAAACCACGACTCAGAGCAATCAACTATAGAAGACGTTAAGAATAAAGCACCTGGGGAACAAGGGATCATCGCAGAACTCTTAAAGTATGCGAACGAGAATGTGATCATAGAACTAAAACAAATTATAAGAGAAATCTGGGAGGAAGAGCAGCTTCCACAAGGTTGGACATTGGCACTAATACATCCTACATACAAGAAAGACGATAAGAGGGAACCTGGGACCTGCAGGGGAATTTCTTTAAAACCTGTGACCTATAAGGTATTCTCAAAAGCACTGCTAAATAGAGTGGAAGAACAACTAAATCCACAAATTGATGAGTACGAAGGAGGCTTCAGAAAGGAGAGATCATAGGCAGAGCAGATCCTGAATCTAAAACTAATAATCGCTTATCAAAAACAGAGGAGCAAGAAGTTCGTGCTTAAATTCATAGACTTCAAGAAACCCTATATTTCTGTAGACAGACACACACTGTTCCAAATTTTAGGGGAGATGAGTTTGGATAGAAAATCCAGTGAACTGGTTAAACAAACCCTAAGCAACACAACATCCAAGGTCAAATTCAGAGGAAAGCTGTCAGAGACCTTTAAGATTAAAACCAGGGTGAGACAGGGAACGGACTGTCCCCTTTGCTCTTTAATTGTGTCCTCGATAAGGTGATCAAAGAGTGGCGACAAGGAATGAAAGGACTGGGTGGAATACGACTGGGGTGTAAGAATAAAGGAGTACGGGTAGATTTAGCATTCGCAGATGACATTGTGATCTTGTCCGATTCACTAGAAGAGGCAGTTAACCAAACCACTGAACTGCAGAGAGATGCAGCTAAGGCAGGCCTACAGATCTCTATCGAGAAGACACAATATATACAAACATCGTGACAGCTCCTAGATGGATAACAACAGAACAACAGAAGGAGGGAAAATTCAGAAGGTGGAGGGATTCAAATACCTTTGAGAATGGATAGACATTGGACTGACAGAAAAAGAAGCAGTGAGAGCACGAATAAACAAAATGAACTTAGCATACAAACTATCAACACCTACAATAAGAAGAATATTTCGATAAATGCAAAACTAAAACATTACCAAACAGTGATTCGCCCTGAAGCTCTATATGCAGCAGAAACTCTCAACTTAGCAAGAACCGGAGCGATCATGAGGCTACAACAGATAGAACGAAAGATTCTCAGGAGAATATTAGGACCTCGAAGAACAGAAGATGGTCAATTTAGAAACCGAGCCAACCAGGAACTGTATACCAAGACAGAAAAAAAATTCTGACGTCATCAGAAAAAGACGGAGCATGTTCTTCGGACACATCTTCAGAATGGACCAGGGGAGGTTAACACGGCGAATCATACAATTTCTGATGAACAAGAAAACCAAAGTACGACGGATCTAAGAGATACAAAGACATCTAGAAGAAACGAGAAGACAGGAACCAGAGATATAAAACAGGGTCATTTTTAAACAAAAAAATTGGGCCTTCAAAGCTTAGAACGAGACCCAGAACAAAATCATCTTGGACAGAAGAACGAAGCAGGTTGCAAAGTATGAGAATGAAAAAATACCGGGAAAGAAGAAAGACCAGAAGGAGCGAGGCTGAAGCGAATTAACGTGGTCCTAAGATGGCCAAAACGGAAGAAGAAGATGTAGGAATGAAAACTTTTTACACCTTTCTAAAATATGCCGTTATCTATGTATTTGAAAACAGATATTACATTTAATAAATGTATAACGTGTAGATCAGTTCGTTTCACGTGTGATAAGGAGCATAATATATTATGTAAGATGAAAGTTAAAATGATAAAATCAATTTATGCTACGCTCGAAAGCGGTATCTATACAGTTGAATCATGGAGTAATTACATAACATCGCAGCGGCCACAGTACTTTATACGTGATACTATATAGTGTTAAATGGAAAGTATATATAAAAAAACTTGAAAGCATTAAGCAAGACATATGAAACAAAGGTGAATCGTACAAAAATTTTGGGACATAAATAGTGGTATAAGGATGGAATTAAAAAGATGGGATTAATCTATAAATCTGCACTTCATGCCCTTGTTCTTTTATGTGTTGTCTACGAGAGGACATACAGCTGCTAATTTTTTTAGATCTGATGATAGCTGAAAAGGAGAAGCCGACAACCAATTTTAATTAAATATTGCGTGACCAAGACACTGAATTTTATAATACGTGGGTAGGAACTTACATAGTGGCAACTATTTACTCACAACCGATACAAAAGAGTTACAAAAAATGGTTCAAATGGCTCTGAGCACTATGGGACTCAACTTCTGAGGTCATTAGTCCCTAGAACTTAGAACTACTTAAACCTAATTAACCTAAGGACATCACACATATCCATGCCCGAGACAGGATTCGAACCTGCGACCGTAGCGGTCCCGCGGTTCCAGACTGCAGCGCCTAGAACCGCACGGCCACTTCGGCCGGCATAAAAGAGATACATGTTTGCACCTGTTGCTGTCCTTCAAAGTGTCATCAGCGTTGTGTACAACCCATTGCCAGCGATGTGGAATGCGTAGTATACCGTTAGCGGAGCCTGTTCTGTTGATGGTGCGAATGGAGCGGTCTAAAGTTATGGTGATTGTCGTGTGCGACTGTGATCGTGTTATCCTAACGCATTACGTTCCTCAACGGCAAACCGTCAATGCACAGTATTACTGTTCGTCTTTGGAGTATCACCTGCGACCAGCTTTGCGAAAGAAGCGGCGACACTTTCAGCGCAACCCACCCATCATTTTGCACGACATTGCGCGGGCGCATACAGCGCAAACTGTGGCTGCTCTGTTCGGTCGATGGGACTGGGAAGTACTGTACCATCCAGCATAATCCGCGGACTTCAGTCCTTGTGACTTTGATTTGATTCCGAAGATGAAAGAACCACTTCGTGGCATTCCATTGAGAACTGTTCCAGAGATTCGACAGGCAGAAGACCGCCCCATTCGCACCGTCAACAGAACAGACTCTGCTAACAGTATACTACGCCTTCCACGTCGCTGGCAACGTGTTCTACACAATGGTGGTGACTACTTTGAAGGATAGTAACAGGTGCAAACGTGTAACTCTTTTGTATCGGTTGTGAATAAATAGTTGACACTATATAAGTTCCAACCCTTGTATAAACCGATACATAGGTTACCAGTGTCCTCAGTTGTAGTTATTTTTCAAGTATATCGCAGTTGGCATGCTATTCTCGTAAAATTAGAACGCAAATTTTTTCGATAGATATATGGAGAAAAACTGAAGCATTAACGCGACTAAAAATCAGAGTGTAACCCATGAAAAGAAAACTGTAACATCGAAACCCACAGCGCCTCAAGTAGAAATCAAATATATTGTGGCTGGAGACAGTTCGTGTTTGTGAAACACTATATCGAACAACAATTTGCGCGCAGAATCCGTTTACCATTGTCGTATAAGGTCGGTTTCCCTTAACGGAAGAGGTGAAAAACGTAGGTTACCGTAGATCACTCGATCTACCCATCTAATTTCTAGCATTCTTCTGCAGTAGAACATTCAAAGCTTCTGTTCTTTTCTTGTCTAAACTCTTTGCTGTCCACGTTTCACTTCCGTACAAGGCTACACCGCATACCAATTCTTTCAAAACCTGCTTGCTATTGCTTAAATTTATATTAGATGTTAGCACATTTCTCTTAGAATAGAATAAGTAAAGTATAGAGTAGAGTTCCATGTAAAGAAAAGAGTCAATACAGGAAGTCTAGGGGGTTCAGACTGAGATTTATGACAAAATCACACATTGTCTGGCAAACGCAGAAGCTTTTGTGAAGTACGTTAACAAGCCAAGGACAGTAACGAATATATTATAGTACTTGCGGGAAAATATCTACAATATGCTATGTTCGCAAATACACTGACGGAAAAAAATTGTAACACAAAAAAAACTAGTGTAGAGCAATGAGATTACGGGATTCATTTGTCTAGGTAATATATTTAAGTGATTAACATTGCGCGATCACAGGTTAATTAATGCAAGAGCGAGATAAGCCATTCCAAACGTGAAATGCTGGCACAAAAAAATGGTTCAAATGGCTCTGAGCACTATGGGACTTAACATCTATGGTCATCAGTCCCCTAGAACTTAGAACTACTTAAACCTAACTAACCTAAGGACATCACACACATCCATGCCCGAGGCAGGATTCGAACCTGCGACCGTAGCAGTCGCGCGGCTCCCGACTGCTGGCACATTAATAACCGATGTAATCGCCAGAATGTTGAATGCAAGCATGCAGACGCACATGGATCGTGTTGTACAGGTGCCGGATTGTTTGTGTGATGGAGTTCCGTGTCTGTTCCACATGGTCGGTTAATACAGCGATGGTTAATACTCTTTGTGGATGACGCTGGAGTTTTTATCCGAAGATGTCCCACGTGTGCTCGATTGGAGACAGATCTGGTGATCGAGCAGACCGAGGGGACATGTCGACACTCTGTAGAGCATGTTTGGTTACAACAGTGGTGTGTGTGCTAACGTTATCCTGTTGGAAAACAAGCCCTGGAATGCTGTTCGTCAATGGCAGCGCAACAGGTCGAATCACCAGACAGGTGTACAGATTTGCTGTCAGGGTGCGTGAGATAAGCGTGAGAGTGCTGCTGCTGTCATACAAAATCTCACTGCAGAACATACACTCCTGGAAATGGAAAAAAGAACACATTGACACCGGTGTGTCAGACCCACCATACTTGCTCCGGACACTACGAGAGGGCTGTACAAGCAATGATCACACGCACGGCACAGCGGACACACCAGGAACCGCGGTGTTGGCCGTCGAATGGCGCTAGCTGCGCAGCATTTGTGCACCGCCGCCGTCAGTGTCAGCCAGTTTGCCGTGGCATACGGAGCTCCATCGCAGTCTTTAACACTGGTAGCATGCCGCGACAGCGTGGACGTGAACCGTATGTGCAGTTGACGGACTTTGAGTGAGGGCGTATAGTGGGCATGCGGGAGGCCGGGTGGACGTACCGCCGAATTGCTCAACACGTGGGGCGTGAGGTCTCCACAGTACATCGATGTTGTCGCCAGTGGTCGGCGGAAGGTGCACGTGCCCGTCGACCTGGGACCGGACCGCAGCGACGCACGGATGCACGCCAAGACCGTAGGATCCTACGCAGTGCCGTAGGGGACCGCACCACCACTTCCCAGCAAATTAGGGACACTGTTGCTCCTGGGGTATCGGCGAGGACCATTCGCAACCGTCTCCATGAAGCTGGGCTACGGTCCCGCACACCGTTAGGCCGTCTTCCGCTCACGCCCCAACATCGTGCAGCCCGCCTCCAGTGGTGTCGCGACAGGCGTGAATGGAGGGACGAATGGAGACGTGTCGTCTTCAGCGATGAGAATCGCTTCTGCCTTGGTGCCAATGATGGTCGTATGCGTGTTTGGCGCCGTGCAGGTGAGCGCCACAATCCGGACTGCATACGACCGAGGCACACAGGGCCAACACCCGGCATCATGGTGTGGGGAGCGATCTCCTACACTGGCCGTACACCACTGGTGATCGTCGAGGGGACACTGAATAGTGCACGGTACATCCAAACCGTCATCGAACCCATCGTTCTACCATTCCTAGACCGGCAAGGGAACTTGCTGTTCCAACAGGACAATGCACGTCCGCATGTATCCCGTGCCACCCAACGTGCTCTAGAAGGTGTAAGTCAACTACCATGGCCAGCAAGATCTCCGGATCTGTCCCCCATTGAGCATGTTTGGGACTGGATGAAGCGTCGTCTCACGCGGTCTGCACGTCCAGCACGAACGCTGGTCCAACTGAGGCGCCAGGTGGAAATGGCATGGCAAGCCGTTCCACAGGACTACATCCAGCATCTCTACGATCGTCTCCATGGGAGAATAGCAGCCCGCATTGCTGCGAAAGGTGGATATACACTGTACTAGTGCCGACATTGTGCATGCTCTGTTGCCTGTGTCTATGAGCCTGTGGTTCTGTCAGTGTGATCATGTGATGTATCTGACCCCAGGAATGTGTCAATAAAGTTTCCCCTTCCTGGGACAATGAATTCACGGTGTTCTTATTTCAATTTCCAGGAGTGTAGTTCCAGGTGTAGGTCCAGTGCATCTAGCATGCAGACAGGTTGTCTGCAGGTCCTCAATCGGCCTCCTTCGAACCAATACAGGGCTATCACTGGTACCAATAAAGAACCAGTTTTCATTAGAAAAAACAACAGACCTTTATCTTGCCGTCCAATGAGCTCTCTCTTGACATCACTAGAGCGCGAAAGGCGGTGATTTGGGGTAAGTGGAATGTGCGCTACAGCGCATCTGGCTCGAAGCTGTTCTTGAAGTAACCGATTTGTAACAGTTCGTTATAGCTGCTGGTAAATCTTTCGGGATGTGAGGTCGTAGTCCAAGAAACTCTTCTGTTCCTGACATTATGTCCAGGACTGCGCTGGACATCCTCAGAGGCGCTTCTCCGCTGAGTCTTGCCGACTGACCGGTCGGATGTCCGAGAGCGAAATATGTACTGTAAAAAGGGCGGCGTGTCGACGTATCAAGTAATTTAACGTTGTAGATAAAATTTCTATTACAGAATGCTGTACTTCGTGGTTCCTGACTGAAGAACATGCTCTGCTACAGCTTTCAAAATGACTCTAAGCACTATGGGACTTAACATCTAAGGTCATCAGCCTCCTAGACTTAGAACTACTTAAATATAATTACCTAAGGACATCACACACATCCATGCCCGAGGCAGGAAACGAACCTGCGACCGTAGCAGCAGCGCGGTTCCGGACTGAAGTGCCTAGAACCGCTCGGCCACCGCGGCCGGCTGCTACAGCTGATTTCTCTATTTTTCCTACTCGGCAAAAAATTTTTGCTCTTCTACAAAGTTAAATTATTATCCACGAGTATGTAGAGAAGCCATTGAAATTTATAAGCATCAGGATAATTTTAATAGGAAAGAGGAGAAAATGCAACTTAGCGACATATGGACAGTAGCTCTGCAGAATCACTAGAAAATTTTATCTTTGACAAGACGACAACCAACAGTTAAGCTTTATCTTTGACAAGAATTATCTCTGCTCATCACCTACAAGTTCGTGGTGCCCTCCATCGGTAATGCTGGAATTCAATATGGTGTAGTCCCACCCTTAACCTTGACGACAGCTTCCAATCTCACAGGCATACGCTCAGTCAGGTGCTGGAAGGTTTCTTGGGCAATGGCACCCCATTCTTCACGGAGTGCTCCATTGAGGAGAGGTATCAATATCGGTCGGTGAGACCTCGCACGACGCCGGCGTTCCTAAACATCCCAAATGTGTTCTATATGACTCAGGTCAGGACTCTGTGCAGGTCAGTCCATTACAGGCATGTTATTGCCGTGCGACCACTCCGCCACAGGTCGTGCATTATGAACAGGTGCTCGATAGAGTTGAAAGATGCAATCGCTGTCCCCGAATTGCTCTTCAACAGTGGAAAGCAAGAAGGGGCTTTAAACGTCAATGTAGGCCTGTGCTGTGATAGTGGCACGCAAAACAACAAGGGGTGCAACTCCCTCCATGAAAACACGACCACGCCATAACACCACCCCTTCCGAATTTTGCTGTTGGCCCAACACACGCTGGCAGATGACGTTCAACGGACATTCGCCATACCCACACCTTGCCATCGAATCACCACATTGTGTACCGTGATTCGTCACTCCATACAACGTTTTCCCACTGTTCAATCCTCCAATGTTTACCCCCCTTACACCAAGCGAGTCGTCGTTTGGCATTTACTGGCGTTATCTGTGGTTTATGAGCCATGAAATCCAAGTTTTCTCACCTCCGCCAAACTATCATAATACTTGCAGTGGATCCTGATACAGTTTGGAATTCCTGTGTGATGGGCTGGATAGTTGTGTGTCTATTACACATTACGGCCCTCTTCAATTGTCAACGGTCCATGTCAGCCAACAGACGAGGTCAACCTGTACGCTTTTGTGCTTTACGTGTCCCTTCACGTTTCCATTACATTATCACATCGGAAACAGTGGACCTAAGGATGTTTAGGAGTGCAGAAATCTCGCGTACAGACATACGACACAAGTGACACCCAGTCACCTGACCACGTTCGAAGTCCGTGAGTTCCGCGGAGCGCCCCATTCTGCCCTCTCACGATGTCTAATGACTACTGAGGTCGCTGATACGGAGTACCTGGCATTAGGTGGCAGCACAACGCACCTAATATGAAAAACGTATGTTTTTGGGCGTGTCATGATACTTTTTATCACATAGTGTATAAATTATGTCGCTCTCGGACGTCAGACCGGTCAGTCGCGCCGGCGGAGGTGGCCGAACGGTTCTAGGCGCTACAGTCTGGAACCGCGCGATCGCTACGGTCGCAAGTTCGGTGGTGGTGGTGGTTAGTGTTTAACGTCCCGTCGACAACGAGGTCATTAGAGACGGAGCGCAAGCTCGGGTTAGGGAAGGATTGGGAAGGAAATCGGCCGTGCCCTTTCAAAGGAACCATCCCGGCATTTGCCTGAAACGATTTAGGGAAATCACGGAAAACCTAAATCAGGATGGACGGAGACGGGATTGAACCGTCGTCCTCCCGAATGCGAGTCCAGTGTGACAAGTTCGAATCCTGCCTCGGGCATGGATGTGTGTGATGTCCTTAGGTTAGTTAGGTTTAAGTAGTTCTAAGTTCTAGGGGACTGATGACCTCAGAAGTTAAGTCCCATAGTGCTCAGAGCCATTTGAACCATTTTTTTGGTCAGTCGGCAAGACTCAGCGGAGGAGCCTCTGAGGATGGCCAGCGCATTCCTGGACGAAACTACAGGAACAGAAGAGTTTCTTCGACCACGACATCACATCCCGAAAGTTTTACCAGCAGCTATGTCATCCGTTCGTGAAAGCCTTCATTCTACGAACAGTTCGTTATGCCACCGTGGTGCCAACTGCCGCTCAAGTTGCTGCTGCAGATGCAAAGCGCCAGAGCCATTTGTCGAACATGACGGTCTTCCCTCTCGGTAATGCCACGTGTTCATCCGGTGCCCAGTCTTCCTGCGACCACACATTCTTGTGACCATTGCTGTCAGCAAGAATGTACAGTGACTACATTCCTGCCAGGTCTTTCTGCAGTATCGCAGAAGGTACATTCAGTTTCTCGTAGTCCTATTATATGACCTCGATCAAGCTCAATGAGGTGTTGATAATGGCGTCTTTGTCGCCTTAAAGGCATTCTTGACTAACTCACCACGACCTGTTTGAAAGGTGCCTAACTCTCACGAAAGTTCAGCGAGTATTTAAGGCAAACCTGATTTGGATCCTCATAGCGGCGCTACTAGTGCCACTCTTATGTGACTGGCGCGAAATTTGGATAGACACCGTCCTTCAGATGTAGAAACGTGCCCACCAATTTTCGCCTAAGTCGCACAACTCCTTCTTGGAGTTGCTATTTCTTTCCCTGTTTGTATAGAATTAACAGTCGGAAGTTCAATGGGGCATTTCGGGAGAGGTGCAGTTGAACAGAGAGAAGTCGCAACGCTTGAAAATTGTAACGAAATGCAGGAAGACCTGTAGAGGATCGGCACTTGGTGCTGGCAGTGGCAATTGACTCTCAACACAAACAAAGTAACGTGTTGCGTGTACGTAGACAGAAAGACTCATTATTGTGTGATTACCCTATTGCAGTGCTATCAATGAAAGCAGTTACTTCCTTAAAATATCTAGGAGTATGCGTGTGGAGCAGTTTGAAGTGAAATGACCACAAAAAATTAATAGCGGGTAAATCAGGTGCCAGAAATTCTCAGGAAGTGCAGTCGGTCAACAAAGGAGGTAGCTTAGAAAGCCTCGTTCGACAAATACTCGACTACTGCTCGTCAGTACGGGATCCGTATCAGATAGGATTGGTTCATTTAGTATGCACGAAAGCGTCACAGAGATGATGAACGAACTCAAGTGACAAACGCTGCAAGAGAGGCATTCTCCACCACGGTATGGTATGTAGTTAAGATTCGTACATTCCTGGAAGAGTCAACCGAAATATTGCTTCCTCTTGCGTATAACACGCGAAAATACCCTGAAGATACAATTAGATTCGGGCCCACACGGGGGCTTCTCGCAGTCAGTAGTTCTTTCGAACGATTTACAACTTGGAAGAGAAAACGTGGGAAGTGAGAGTGATTCCACACAATGCAAACGTTTCTTATACATCCCCTTATACGATGGGAAAGGTTGACAATTTTATAAATTTAACTTCCTACACATAAAGTTTTTCCACAAGGCATCTGAAGTAATAATTGAGAATTGTTATTTGACAACTTCAAGTTCGCACTGATTTTGCGTGTAAACGCACAATTCTGAAAATGGCGCTAGCTCACATACACGCTTAATATAGGTAATTTATAGTTAGCCTTCCCAAATAATACATATTTCTCAAGACATGTACAGGCACCACGATAAATGAAGAAATACGTAGACCCTGTTGCCATAATAATTGCTGCACGACATGGTACTATTAAACAGAAACAGATCAAAGGAGGAACAATTTCCTTACCGATATATGTTGTCGTCCACGTTTGTGGCTTACGTAACAGGTTGAAAATTGCCAAAGAATTATACTGAGATGGTGGACAAAGGAGCTGACGTGTAGCGCTTGACCGCGGCTCAGCTAATGGTCGTGTGTTTCCTCAGCACACTGTGAAGCGTTCTCTCTTCACTTTTATACCTGCTCAGCAAACATGTGGGCCTTCTGTATCCGCCTGCTATTATCTGTGTGACCTACTTGGCAACCTCGTCGTGCCATTAGAGGCCCTGGACAGTCCTGTTCGGCGAGGACTCATCAGCCTCGCTCATCCGCCAACACAATAGCCGGAGAAAGCAGCAATTCTGGTCAAGCTGCCCATACAGGAACTTTTAATGGCATACGCGCGTGTTTACTACACGTCTTAAACGATTTCCAGGTGTAACTGCGCGGGCGCGCCACAGCTCGAGTAGAAATCGGGGAATTGATGGCCGCTTTCTACATTTACTCGTAGTTCACGTTTCGTGTTTTCCGTCATTGCTGTCGCTTTACAACACTGGCCACCAAACGGTAAATTGTGAGCTGTCAGTATCTGTTCAAGGGTACATTTTCAGTGGCTCCAGCACCGTTGGCTGCACTGTAGCCAGCTTATTCCAAACTCCAGTTGAAAAGTCTTG
Organism: Schistocerca nitens; assembly: GCF_023898315.1. Classification (NCBI taxonomy): domain Eukaryota; kingdom Metazoa; phylum Arthropoda; class Insecta; order Orthoptera; family Acrididae; genus Schistocerca; species Schistocerca nitens. The sequence continues at coordinate 507,301,453 of NC_064618.1, read as the reverse complement.
TCGTTCCTTCACAAGTGTTTACGTGTTAGCTGTTCAAGAGCAGTGAATGAAAGTAAAGCGCAAAACGCTAATCGTTTTTGTTGAATTCTACCTAGTTGTCAAAGATCGCTAGACAACAATTCAAGCAAATCGTATTAATAAGTTTTATTACGAAAAATACATGATAATACGTATCTTCGTGTTAGGCAAATGTGTCGCAAGCAAAAGGCAACAGACAAAATAAAAAATGTTCTTTAGTATATACAATTCCTAAGTCGCTGGTCTTGAAGTGCCTAATTTGACGCTGCTGTAGAACTGGGCCGCGACCAGTCGGCGCGGCGCATGTCCTCTTCGCATAGAGGCCACTGCTGTGGCGTTGTCGTCCTGGAAAGGGTCCAGTCAGCGTGCAATTGACTGACATCTTCTGCATAGCCCTCTCTGCTCTCTCTCGTTTCTGACTGGAGCGCCGGAGCTTGACTTTACGCCGTAACAATTTTCATTCGGAATGTGAGGAAGCCTGCCTCTTCCTGGAGGCTAAGGTCAACGGTATGTCGTTGCTGTGCAGTGTAAGCGTGGGAAAGAAAGGAATCATAGAACGCTACTATAAAATCATTCACTCAGTAGTTGGTTTTCTCCTCTACACTCAGCTCCTAAAAAGAAAAAAAATAAGTGACCTCAAAAATACACGAGATACATGAGCTCAATGAACTGCTAGAACTAATCCCATCACATAATTGTTTCACTTTTAACAACAAAATTTACAAGCAAGAACATTATCTCGCAATGGGCAGCAGTTTGTGAGGAATCCTTGCAGATATTTACATTAATCACACAGAAAATCAATTTTTCGGGTCAGAATGTTTATTTAAAGATACGATCATTTATTACAAAAGGTATATACATCATACCATTTCAAATGGTTCAAATGGCTCTGAGCACTATGGGACTTAACATCTATGGTCACCAGTCCCCTAGAACTTAGAACTACTTAAAGCTAACTAACCTAAGGACATCACACAACACCCTGTCATCACGAGGCAGAGAAAATCCCTGACCCCGCCGGGAATCGAACCCGGGCGCGGGAAGCGAGAACGCTACCGCAAGACCACGAGCATCATACCATTTCCTGGACAATGGTACAACAGAGGAGATTGAAAAACTAGCAAAATGCTCAGCTGTGTGCCCAGTAACATTAACTTCACTTTAAAACATCAAACTGACAAAGGTGTCTCAATCTTATAGTCTCTAATGTAAATAACAATCATGCTTCTCAAATTTATCGAAAATCCACCACAAGTGATGTTGTCGTAAGCACCCAATACAAAAGAAAATGGCGTTCTTCAGATTTACACTTGATTGTATAGACAGTGTCCCACCAATGTTGCCAACAGTTAAAGTGAGCTCCCCACCAGTTTCAAGTGAAAAAACCACCAGAAAACCACAAACAAAAATGCCTCTAGTCTCAAATAGCAAAAATTTCCACTATTTTTTAAAATATTATGAAAGAAAACAATAAGTATATTAGTAATTAGATAACTTTATTATTAAGTAATAAATATTCACAATTATTAAATGAAAAAACAATAAATAAATCAGCAAGTCAAAGTCAGGAACATAAAGTTCTATAACAGCTAATTATTTAAATGAATTCGTCTTATTCAGATGAATCATTTTTGTCTCATCATCGTCGTCGTCGGTTTCACATTGATACGATTCTTTGGTACTGATTTGTTTTACAACGTTTATTGGAATTTCATTCTCGTTGCAGCATTTTTCCTTCCAACCTCAAACTGCAGCGTATTCTTAATTTTATGACGGCTCCCAAACCGAAGGTCCTCGGCGGTACTTTTGGGGCAGCCACCACAAATTGTATAAAGCGTGGGTCTGTTGGCCGAAAAATAATTAATGACAAGAATTGCGCCAGCTAGAATGAAGAGATAACTTATCTTTATTTCTGACGAAACGTGCATCAGCAATACAAGTCCAAGGAATATCCCAGAGTAATCCGTGTACTGAGCCTAGCCGAATACAATAGCAAATATCACACTGCAGTGGCTCCGCTATAAACTCCACGAAAGGCTAGCAACAGACAATCGACAATAGACTGTCCGTCTCGGGGCCAGCGCTCCTCCTTATATGCAAAAGGCAGAGGGCGCTGCGGACCCGAGCTCAGCCATGGCGCGACCTCTTCCGTCGGCGGTAACGCCCTGAGACGCCGACGGCCGCGACAGGAACTGTGGCCAGCGATGTCACGGTCAGGGCGCGCGTGCGCGAGTTGGTTGGTTGGTTGGGTCCGTGGATACAACACTTAATATAGCAGTTAAAAGATTTAACTTAATCCTATTCCTCTGTTTTTTTTATTACATTCATATTACTAAATGTCTCTCAACATCGGCATTGGAATGAGGCAGAATTAGGAGAGTAATCGCAAAAGTCGATAATTCCTCAGATCTGGATTCCCCTTGAGCATCTTTGAAATGCAATACTTCATTCCAAAATTTTTTTGTTTCTTTGGTCTAGTTCAACAAATGACTTTGTCGCCACTGATCATCCACTTTTGCTATAAATTCTACACTTTTATTGAACTGAGCCACTATATCAATTAGGTTTTCTTTGTTGTGATTAAGTGCTTGTTCAACACTTATTCTGGAAATTTTTTTCATCAATGTCAAATTTTCTGGTAACCTGTATTTTATTTCTTCAATCAGACTAACTATAAATGTATGCACCGATTACGTAACATTTCTTTATCTTCCCGTGGTATTTTTTTTCTCTCATTTCAAGCAACTGCTTCTCAAACCGAAATCCCAGATAGCATCTTCCATCGAAGAAATCACGAATATTTTGCGTAAAAATACTAACTTTATTTGCAGTTAATGGAACTTTGCTGACAAGCATATCTATCAGGTTGGTCAACTCATCAAAGGGTTTAGTGTGATCTGTATCTTTCGATTCAAACATTTTATTGACTGTTTATTTTAATTAACATTGGACATAAAAATGAAATATATGCGTAGTTAATATTGTTCGCGTGCAGCAATTCCGCCATGTGATACCTTTCGCGAACTTTAGCTACGAAAACTTCCCACATGAACCATGGACCTTGCCGTTGGTGGGGAGGCTTGCGTGCCTCAGCGATACAGATGGCCGTACCGTAGGTGCAACCACAACGGAGGGGTATCTGTTGAGAGGCCAGACAAACATGTGGTTCCTGAAGAGGGGCAGCAGCCTTTTCAGTAGTTGCGGGGGCAACAGTCTGGATGATTGACTGATCTGGCCTTGTAACATTAACCAACACGGCCTTGCTGTGCTGGTACTGCGAACGGCTGAAAGCAAGGGGAAACTACAGCCGTAATTTTTCCCGAGGACATGCAGCTTTACGGTATGATTAAATGATGATGGCGTCCTCTTGGGTAAAATATTCCGGAGGTAAAATAGTCCCCCATTCGGATCTCCGGGCGGGGACTACTCAAGAGGACGTCGTTATCAGGAGAAAGAAAACTGGCATTCTACTGATCGGAGCGTGGAATGTCAGATCCCTTAATCGGGCAGGTAGGTTAGAAAATTTAAAAAGGGAAATGGATAGGTTAAAGTTATATATAGTGGGAATTAGTGAAGTTCGGTGGCAGGAGGAACAAGACTTTTGGTCAGGTGATTACAGGGTTATAAATACAAAATCAAATAGGGGTAATGCAGGAGTAGGTTTAATAATGAATAAAAAAATAGGAGTGCGGGTTAGCTACTACAAACAGCATAGTGAACGCATTATTGTGGCCAAGATAGACACAAAGCCCATGCCTACTACAGTAGTACAAGTTTATATGCCAACTAGCTCTGCAGATGATGAAGAAATTGATGAAATGTATGACGAGATAAAAGAAATTATTCAGGTAGTGAAGGGAGACGAAAATTTAATAGTCATGGGTGACTGGAATTCGTCAGTAGGAAAAGGGAGAGAAGGAAACATAGTAGGTGAATATGGATTGGGGGGAAGAAATGAAAGAGGAAGCCGCCTTGTAGAATTTTGCACAGAGCATAACTTAATCATAGCTAACACTTGGTTCAAGAATCATAAAAGAAGGTTGTATACCTGGAAGAATCCTGGAGATACTAATAGGTATCAGATAGATTATATAATGGTAAGACAGAGATTTAGGAACCAGGTTTTAAATTGTAAGACATTTCCAGGGGCAGATGTGGATTCTGACCACAATCTATTGGTTATGAACTGCAGATTGAAACTGAAGAAACTGCAAAAAGGTGGGAATTTAAGGAGATGGGACCTGGATAAACTGAAAGAACCAGAGGTTGTAGAGAGTTTCAGGGAGAGCATAAGGGAACAATTGACAGGAATGGGGGAAAGAAATACAGTAGAAGAAGAATGGGTAGCTTTGAGGGATGAAGTAGTGAAGGCAGCAGAGGATCAAGTAGGTAAAAAGACGAGGGCTAATAGAAATCCTTGGGTAACAGAAGAAATATTGAATTTAATTGATGAAAGGAGAAAATATAAAAATGCAGTAAATGAAGCAGGCAAAAGGGAATACAAACGTCTCAAAAATGAGATCGACAGAAAGTACAAAATGGCTAAGCAGGGATGGCTAGAGGACAAATGTAAGGATGTAGAGGCTTGTCTCACTAGGGGTAAGATAGATACTGCCTACAGGAAAATTAAAGAGACCTTTGGAGAGAAGAGAACCACTCGTATGAATATCAAGAGCTCAGATGGCAACCCAGTTCTAAGCAAAGAAGGGAAGGCAGAAAGGTGGAAGGAGTATATAGAGGGTTTATACAAGGGCGATGTACTTGAGGACAGTATTATGGAAATGGAAGAGGATGTAGATGAAGATGAAATGGGACATAAGATACTGCGTGAAGAGTTTGACAGAGCACTGAAAGACCTGAGTCGAAACAAGACCCCGGGAGTAGACAACATTCCATTAGAACTACTGATGGCCTTGTGAGAGCCAGTCATGACAAAACTCTACCATCTGGTGAGCAAGATGTACGAGACAGGCGAAATACCCACAGACTTCAAGAAGAATATAATAATTCCAATACCAAAGAAAGCAGGTGTTGACAGATGTGAAAATTACCGAACTATCAGTTTAATAAGTCACAGCTGCAAAATACTAACGCGAATTCTTTACAGACGAATGGAAAAACTGGTAGAAGCCGACCTCGGGGAAGATCAGTTTGGATTCCGTAGAAATGTTGGAACACGTGAGGCAATACTAACCTTACGACTTATCTTAGAAGAAAGATTAAGAAAAGGCAAACCTACGTTTCTAGCATTTGTAGACTTAGAGAAAGCTTTTGACAACGTTAACTGGAATACTCTCTTTCAAATTCTGAAGGTGGCAGGGGTAAAATACAGGGAGCGAAAGGCTATTTACAATTTGTACAGAAACCAGATGGCAGTTATAAGAGTCGAGGGGCATGAAAGGGAAGCAGTGGTTGGGAAAGGAGTGAGACAGGGTTGTAGCCTCTACCCGATGTTATTCAATCTGTATATTGAGCAAGCAGTAAAGGAAACAAAAGAAAAATTCGGAGTAGGTATTAAAATTCATGGAGAAGAAGTAAAAACTTTGAGGTTCGCCGATGACATTGTAATTCTGTCAGAGACAGCAAAGGACTTGGAAGAGCAGTTGAACGGAATGGACAGTGTCTTCAAAGGTGGATGTAAGATGAACATCAACAAAAGCAAAACGAGGATAATGGAATGTAGTCAAATTAAATCGGGTGATGCTGAGGGGATTAGATTAGGAAATGAGACACTTAAAGTAGTAAAGGAGTTTTGCTATTTAGGGAGTAAAATAACTGATGATGGTCGAAGTAGAGAGGTTATGAAATGTAGACTGGCAATGGCAAGGAAATCGTTTCTGAAGAAGAGAAATTTGTTAACATCGAGTATAGATTTAAGTGTCAGGAAGTCGTTTCTGAAAGTATTTGTATGGAGTGTAGCCATGTATGGAAGTGAAACATGGACGATAACCAGTTTGGACAAGAAGAGAATAGAAGCTTTCGAAATGTGGTGCTACAGAAGAATGCTGAAGATAAGATGGGTAGATCACGTAACTAATGAGGAGGTATTGAATAGGATTGGGGAGAAGAGAAGTTTGTGGCACAACTTGACTAGAAGAAGGGATCGGTTGGTAGGACATGTTTTGAGGCATCAAGGGATCACAAAGTTAGTATTGGAGGGCAGCGTGGAGGGTAAAAATCGTAGAGGGAGACCAAGAGATGAATACACTAAGCAGATTCAGAAGGATGTAGGTTGCAGTAGGTACTGGGAGATGAAGAAGCTTGCACAGGATAGAGTAGCATGGAGAGCTGCATCAAACCAGTCTCAGGACTGAAGACCACAACAACAACAGCTACGAAAAATGTGTTTTTACCTCTGACCATTGCGTGTATATTCTTGATACAGCGGGTTCTATTGATAACCACCTTATTTGGCACGCTTGTATTATTTTTAACGGTTTCTGTCCGTCTTTGATGGTTTTGTATGGCTCCTTATGAAGAGATTGTCTGGAAGAGGAGCGACTAAACCAGTCATATGTTTCTTTAATTAAAAACTCCAAATTTCTCGGTAAAAATTCTTTTGCATCAGCTGATACAGCCAATTGCAAAGAATGGCACAAGCAACATACTAAAATCAGGTGTGGTACTTCTTCTTTCAATTTCATAAATACTCCGCTATTTACTCCAACCATGACAGAGGAATTAACTGTGCCAATGTCCATTAAATTTTCAAGTCACAAATCGAATCGCTGAAGTGTCTTCTTTATAGCAGAGACAACAGCTTCAGCATTAGACAAGCGCTGTTCAGCAAGGTCAAGGTATGTAGATACTATTTTTTGATGTAATTTACTGTAGTAAATTATTATCACTCCCAAATATTTATGTACAGCAATATTAGTAGATTCATCAATTAATAAACTAAATGATTGATCTTTGCAATCTTGTTTTAGAACGTCAGTGAAATGCGGCGCTAACACGTTTTTTGTAACTGAGGTGCACTTAGTTCGGTGCAGCTGACTTTTTCGATCTTTTTCATGGCTGTGATTAATTACCTCTCCCAAAAGGTCGACTACACGTATACTAGTATGCATGGCTGTGAATAATCAAGTCTTGCTTTTTCCTTTTTTTAATTTCCAATGGGCTCTGACTTAAAAGCAATTTTAGGCTGCATAGTTACAACCTGCAACGATTTACTTAGTCAAAGAATGGTCAAAGATTGGTCAAAGATGTAAAACCGATCAATGAACGACAAATCAATTAAAAGAAAAAGGTTGCTAACCTTTTTACTTTGTAGATGCTTCTTTGACATCCAACTGCACCACAAAATTTGCACTTCGCTACCTGACACGTAGTACTTTAAATAACATGAAGCCTGTCTTTTAAATGTGCGTCTTGAAGCGAAGAATCCCGAAACTTTTCCGTATATTGTGTTTTCGGCATGGTTATACACGTACGAAGTCGTAAAATAATACCATACACTGAGAATCACAATTGTATAGTGCACACCACGAACGACGACAGTCGAGTTACTTTTTCTGCGCATCTGACGTGACGCACCCTGCGTGAACCAACAAGCGTTCAGTGGTTATTCGAAGCGACAAGGAAATAAGTGAGCAACTATTGTTTGAAACCGGCTACTGTGTTCCCTGCACCTGCCGCAAGCCGCCTTCGCTCGCGAAATGAACTATAACTATGAAATGAAAACTAGGTGCTATTAAATACTATTCATTCTACAGGAAATCTATCGAGTGTAATGCATCAAATTGTGTGTATTGTATAACAGCTGTCGAGCTGCTAGTTTATTGGGTGTACAATAATAACTGCTACCAGTCACAACAGATGATACACTACCCGTTTCGGTGTTGTGCGCTTCTTCAGGTTGTTTACATTCATTTACAGGTCCCCACATTTAATGTTGGAGATCAATGTTTAAATAAAAAACACATAATGTGATTATACTAAATAGACACAACTGAAAAAAACTGCAAGTGGCTAGGCGATATTTGTTGAAAATATCAGTGTACTTACGTATAGCTGGAGAGTCCATATCGTTTTCACGCTACATTTATCACACTACTTCAACACATAATTCGACTTTTCACACAACCATATATGAGTCATCATGGTAGTTTTTGGAACTTCATATTATGGCTGCGATACCTACATTAGTGGCTCTTTAGATGTAAGTAACTAAAGAAAGACATGCACTCACAACATCAAATGCGTTTAAACTGGAACACAGAGCTTATGCTCAAAGAGCTTAGAACAGATATTAAAAATTACGAAAATGGTATTGTTACATGATTATGGAACCCCACTGTCACTTATAATACACTGGCGGAAAAAATCACTAAACAAAGAAGCAGCTGTGTGATGTAAACGGAAGTTGTTAGGCTTATTTCTATTTCTGAAAGATGTCGTCTATTCAGCCTTCACGACAATCGCCTAAGAGTGGCACTAGTAGCCCCATTATGAGGGAGCAAATTGGGTTTGCTTTAAATAAGCACTGTAACGGTCGCGAGCGTTAGTCACCTTTCAGATTGGACGTGGTGAGTTAATGTTAGTCAGGAATGCCTTTAACGCGACAAAGATATCATTACCAGCACCTCAATGAGTCTGAAAGAGGTCATGTAATGGGCTAAGAGAAGCTGGATGTTCCTTCTGCGATACTGCCGAAGGCTTGTCAGGAATGTTGCTGACATTCACTAGAATGTCCGATCGCAAGAAGACGGGGCTCCGGACGGCTAAATGCCACTACCGAGAGGGAAGACCTTCGTTTTCGGAGTATGGCTCTGGCGCATCGTACTGCATTTGCCGAACCACTTTGAGCAGCAGTTGGCACCGCAGCGACACAATGAATTACAAATGGGTTAGTTCTAGCACAGCTCCGACAAAATCTCTGTGTAACGTGTATTCCACTGACCCCAAACTACCGCCATTTGCGACTTCATCGACGTCAAGCGAGAGCTCATCGGAGGGCAGGGTGAAGGTCTGTTGTGTTTTCTGATGAAAGATGATTCTTCGTCGGTGTCAGTGATGGCCGTGTGTTGGTTAGAAGGAGGCCAGTTGTGGGCCTGCAAACCACCTGTTTGCGTGCTGGACACACTGGATCTACACCGGGTGTTATGGTATGGGGTGCGATTTCGTGCGACACTCTCGTGATTATCCTGTACACCCTGCAAATCTGAGAGAGCCACTGTGCTGCCTTTCGTGAACGGCATTCCAGAGGATGTTTTCCAACCGGATAACGCTCACTCACATTGTAACATAACAGGCTCTACATAGGGTCGACATTTCGCCTTGGTCTGCTCAATCACCAGATCTGTCTCCAGTCGAGCACATATGGGACTTCATCGGACGGCAACTCCAGCGTCATCCACAAACAGTATTAACCGTCTTTGTATTGACCAACTAAGTGGAACAGGCATGCAACTCCATCCCACAAATTGGCATTTGGCATCTGTACAACACAATGCATGCACGTTTGCGTGCTTGTATTCAATATTCTGGCGCTTACGCCGGTGATTATTGTACCAGCATTCCGCATTTGCAGTGGCTTATCGTGGACTTACATTAACCTATGATCATGCAATGTTAGTCAAATATGTAACCTAAGACGAACGTATTCCCGAGATTTCATTACTCTACATTAATTATTTCTTGGTCTTGCGATGTTTTCCTCTGTAGACATCGAATGGATGCTTGTGAATTATAGTCCGTTAAATATTCATTATCAAATAATATAGGTTAAGTAAGTTGGGAGTGAGTGTGACGTGTTCTGTATTCATACGTTGGATTTTTTTATTACTACTTGTTCGCAGAGACAGAGGTGTGGTCCGTTGAAACTATGGATGGAAATTTCGAGCTCTTCAAGAACATAACGCTTTTCGCAGGTGACTGTCTACGTCTGGAAAATATATCGTGCCATCAGCTGTACAATTGTACGGTCATTCTCTACGGCTTTCAGTTAGTACAGCCATCTTCACAGGAGAAAAAACAGTGCACATCAATGGATCAAAAATACATTTTTGTCAAATATGGCAGAACCAGATGTAGAACATGCATAACTATCATAAGGGTCTGTCTGAACACAGTCCATGTAAGTGTGCTGTACCCTGGAACAATTACAGTAATGTAAACATGTTGAAAATTTCACACTTGAGATTAATTTTCTTTCCTTTAGTGACAGTGTGTAGTATCTGTAGGTTGTCTTCAATGACTATGACTGAGTGGCCATGTTCTTTCAGATATGTTGCAAAAGTGAGTCTATCAATTTAGTCGCGAGATATCCATGTGTTCCCAATATCTTATAGTGAGACTCCTTCGTGTGTGGCCTATGAAAAACTGTGGGCAATCATCACATAAAAGTTTGTAAATACCTGGTTTGGTGTAACACTGGCTGTTTGACTTGCTGCACTGAATGATGTGCTGTTGTTAGCATATTGTTAGCGCTGAAGTATATTTGAATGACACTGTTAGGAAAAAGGTTAGCAACTTGGTATGAAATTGTTTCTATAAAGGGGATGCGAGCAATTGAGTGTATTTGTTCTTGTGAATCTGGTATAGGACGTGAACAGTGTTTATTTTTGATTTTGTTGTGAAATTTATCAATTATATCTGGGTTGTACCCATTCCTGTGTGGAATTTCTTTGTTAATGTTAATTTCTTTTTGTTCATCAAGAGAACTAAGTGGGATTAGTGTTGACAATGTAGCGGATTTTCCGCTAAAACTGGCGGTTTCTACCCTCTTTTTAGACGCAAAATATTGCTTCTAGTGGCTGGTGGATTTTATAGTGGTTTAGTAGCATTCAGGTTCAGTTACTGAAAATGCGATCTCTGAACCACAAAGTTATTTATATGTTTCAAAATATGTTATTTCTGCTTTATTGATTTCCGGAGTATTTAACTATGAATAAGACTGCCACTTACGCATCGTACAGCGTCACTAGAATCTTCAATCGAAAGCAGAAATCGTATGAGGACGATGAAATGATTAAAGAAGATTTTTTAGAGGCTAGGAGTGCATTGCATAAAAGCTTTAAAAACGAATCTGAGACAGTTGCTGCTGCAAGACCAATGCAGTTTTCTGCCAAACAATGATGAGGCGATTTGAGCTTATGCGCTCTAACGTCGTTTCCCAGCTGAATCTTTTTTTTCATGGAGCTGTTGTTTTTCACTTCAACTCGTCGAATCAACAGAGGACGTCAATACTGCTCAGCTAGCTATTTCAGTAAAGACGATTTCTGATGACTTCGCAAAGGAGAAAATCATTACTATTAAGCGAAGCACTGTGGGACAAAATTATTTTCAGAGATAAAGACATTTATTACTTTTGAGAAAATTCCCATGTATAAAATGATGGCCCACATAACTGGTGGTCCCTCAAGTATGGTTTGAGATAAGTACTCATAGTAATGTGTCGGCAGTTCCTTTCATAGCGCTGTATCATTTCCCTGCAGGCCCTGTGAGGAAAATTTCTCAAAATGAATGGCATTATGGTGCTAATGGAGAAAGTTGTATACAAAATGAGGCGTTTGTCCAAAACACTGACATGAAATGGGTTGCGAGTATGTAGACCCACTGCCTTTACAGGTACGACGGTTGAATAAGGGGCGCGTTCTGTAGCGTTTAAGTGAACTAATGCCTGCCATAGTAGGATCTTTTTCTAAAAAAGTAATGAATCCTAACATGAACTTGAAAACCCAGTCTGACTGCTAGATTTTGCGTTTTTGGTGCACTTCACGGAGAAACTTAATGAACTAAACTGCAAACTCCAAAGCAAGAACAAATATTTAAGAGAAATAATTTCTGGTATTGAGGCGTTTGCAGTAAGGCTTAAGTTGTGGGGAAAAAATCTTAGCCAGGTGGGATCAAACACTTCACTTGCTTGAAAATAATATGAAAAATCCGTTATCACAACCCCTCAGTGGCAAAAAAGTATGAAATTATTTTTGCTTTAAAGGCACAGTTTCAGAAACAGTTTTCAGGATTAAAAGAAAAAAATCATTCTTCTGGTGCAGTCTGTACCGTCAGTCTCATGAAAGTCGGCGTAGACTAATTTTCCACTTTTTAAGAAGATGGCCTTGGAACAGCAATGGAGCTCGTAACACTGCCAAGTGACCTAATTACTTACCCCCTTTGTACACAAAATAAAAATATTCTATGTTAGTCCATGTTGCACTATGAGTGGGAGTACGGTTCAGTTCTCCCTACTTATGCGAGACTTCTTTTTTAGCATGAAATGTAATTAACAACAAATACAGTACCAGACTCATAGATGAAAATCCCGACAGTTGCATTTGAATGGCGGCCGATGGTTAAACCAGCAACATAAAGCAGATAATGACTGAAAGAGAGTGATCTTTCTCACTGAAACACAGGAACACAAAACATTTTTTTCCTGATTTCGTGCATCTTTATCATTTTTCTGCTATAATTATGAAAACGTACTCGAAACAATTTATTTCAACTTATTTACAACTTTTTAATTGATCCAACAATCCATAGTCGCTCCAGGTAGTGTTTCTTTTCCGAGGAGGCACGGGACATTTCACCCCTACAGTGGCGAAAATAATACCGAAATTGAATAAAAATAAGAACATCAGTGCTTTATTCGGAACAAACCCCTTAAGTTTCAGAACCTCATTCTTCCCCCTCCCCCCTCCCAAATGAAATAAAATGAAATAACATTTCCATTGGAATTAACTGAGATTTGTATCAGTTTGTAATTTCAATGATGGATTTTTGCACAGTCTTGTTTCCTTGGTGGAGAGAAGTTCGTATTCTTTTTTTTTCATTGATTTATGTTGTATGTAATCTATGGTTCTGATCTCTAAATGCCTTTTGCGGACAAAATGGAGATCCGTCCTTCTACGGTCTAAGTTTCATCTTTCTTCTTGCTCAAACTCAGTAAACTACATGTAAAGTAAACACTGCATCCTAATTAATCGAATGATTAAAGTTATCATCATCTATACTTCCGTGTCTCATTTGATTCAATTTCCTCACCTGACGAAGTCCTTTTTAAGGTCGTAACTAGAACTTTATTTCAGGGTTAAAACCGGAGAGGTTGGTGACGAATTGTTGGACGGCGCAAATCACGTTCTCTCGTGCCATATTTCTTTAAATGAAATTAAAGCGTCCCTGAGATATTCCGTGCCGACGAGATTTCAATAGCTTACTTGACAGTCGTGTAAGAACTGGAGTAAGTTGATAGATCATCCACCGTTTGACATGTACGTTAACCAGTTTGCTCGCTGGTCTGATAGGAAACCAGAGGAAGAGGGCGCCTTTAAAGTTAAAAACTTAGTAAATGAATATTAACTATCTCTTCTTCACTGAACTGTAAGGTGTATTAAATTATATATCTGACAGCCATCTTCAATGAAGCTTGTTTCTCCGTAAAACACATAGAATCTTAAAAATAGGTAGCGCATCACACCCACCATTGAGCATTTTGCCTGAAGCTAACACTGCTTTCAGCCAAGTAGCTCCCATGGTGAACGAGGCTGGACGGTCTCTGCTTTACAACTTTCTGCTACATGCTATCTACCCTCCGCTCCCAGACGCAGTGATCCATCCATATATGTACTAACCTTATTGCTCCTCCTTTCTATCCTTGCAGCCTTACACCAGCATTACAATTTTTTTCCTCAGTCCGAAGACTGATTTGAAACAATTTTCCACGCTAATCTATCCTGTCTCAGCGTAAAGACTGCAACCTACAGTAAACATCCATTTGAACCTGCTTACTGTAGTCGAGCTGCCGCCCCCCGCCCCTCCCCGTTTTACAATTTTTACAAAACACCACCCCCTCCCTAACGCTTCATACTCTCCTCCGTTACCAAACTGACAATTCCGCAGCCGGCCGGGATAGCCAAGGGTTCTAGGCGCTACAGTCTGGAACCACGCGACCGCTGCGGTCGCAGGTTCGAATCCTGCCACGGGCATGGTTGTGTGTGATGTTCTTAGGTTAGTTAGGTTTAAGTAGTTCTAAGTTCTAGGGGACTGATGACCTCAGAAGTTAAGTCCCATAGTGCTCAGAGCTATTTGAACCATTTTGAAAATTCCTTGATACCTCGGGATGCGTCCTCTCAACCAGTACCTTCCTTTTGTTGTGCCACAAATTCCATTTTTCCCCCAGTTCGATTCAGTACCTCCTCATTACTTACTCCACCTCCAGGATTCTTCTGTAGCACTAAGTTTCAGAACTTCAGTTCTCTCCTTGTCTGAAATGCTTATAGTCAACTTTTCACTTCCATACAAGGCTGTGCTCCAAACGAATACCTTCAGTAGAAACGTCTTAACACTTGGATGTATACACGGTCCAGTCACTTTAAAGTGACCACCGCCTATGTTCGACATCAACGTGCAATTAACCACTCACAGAAGGTAGGTGGCAGTGAAGGGTGTACAAACCGTGTCGAGGGAACGCGGGAAACAGTGCAGTCGTTGTCGTAATGCGGAAACAGAGTGATTTATGTGATGTCCGAAAGGCCATGATCACTGGCTCTCGGGTGAAGGGTGGAAGCTTTTCTCAAACGGCTAAGACTGTTAGGCTGTTCGCCTGCCGCCACGGTTAAAGTTAACCGTGCATGGCAAAATGGCGCTATCCAAAACCGGGGTGGGGACAATTGTGGTGCACAACGGACCATTGATGACAGGCATGAATTGTATTCGCAGTTACGAATATGGACAACTATCAGCTGTATAATGGAATGAGGACAATGAAATTTGTACCGGACCGAGACTCTAATAGGCATTTCCTGCTTATCACGAGCGTTCCGTTACCTCTAGGCTATGAGAGCGGGAAATCCAGGTTCGACTTCCGGACCGGCACAATTTTCGTTGTCATTCCGATATACATCTGATGGCTGTCCATATTCGAAATTGCGAATACGTTTCATGTGCTTCATAACATCTGTAGCCGTCGCAGTGTATGTTTCTTCGGATATGTCGTATTTCTGAACAACACAGGTACTGCAATATCGTTTGTATATATGACAGGGGTGTAGAGATGTGTACGGGCGAATAGACATGCAACTGTTGAGCGACTGATCGCCCAGTGAACCAAGGAATAGCCAGCATTGTCTCCTCAATGACTGTTTAGCGAAAGTTCTTGCGTATGGATGCCCGCAGCTGGCGCCTGGTTCATGCACCAATGCTCACTGCTGTTCCTAGGCGACGAAGGCTGCAATTTGCACGCCAGTACCACAACTGGATGTCCTCTGAGATGCGATAGGTGGCCTTTTCTGATAAATCACATTTTATGCTCCATCGGACACATTACAGTTCGCGTGTACAGCGCGAAACGTCTGAAAGCAAACAGCCTGCAACAATCGCCGTATGGGTCCAAGGCAGAGAGCATTCTCTGGGTAATCACGTCATGTACACAAGTATGCATCTATCCTTAGGGATCACCTCCACCCCACGACCAGCTTGTTTTTCCCCAGCAGAATGGCATCTACCAGGAGGACAATGCAACGTTTCATCGTAATCCACTGACCACCAAACCTACTTTCTTTCTTTCTCGGGGCCTTTGTCCCGCTCCAACGCGGGGTCGGCTTTGTTAGTACGGATTTGGCACTGTTAATTGCAGAGGGCGGCCGGATGCCCTTCTTGACGCCACCCCAAACCCCCCTGGGACGGAAGTAGTGTACCCCAGCTCTCTGCGTCTAGTGTATGTCATGAAATAGTGCTAACGTTTTCAAATGTCTGTGAGCCGTGTAACTGAGGCGGAACTTAGGGACCAGCCAGGTATTCACCTAGCGGGATGTGGAAAACCGCCTAAAAACCACATCCAGGCTGGCCGGCATACAGGCCCTCGTCGTTAATCCGCCGGGCAGATTCGATCCGGGGCTGGCGCGCCTACGCGAGTCCAGGAAGCAGCGCATTAGCGCTCTCGGCTACCCTGGCGGGTTCACTGGCCACCAAACTCCCCAGATTTAAACGCCATCGACGATCTGTGGGCTGTTCGTGCCATGGATTCTCAACCGAGAAACCTGTTGCAAATGTCTACGGCACTGGAGCCTGCATAGCTCCACATCCCTGTCAGTACCTTCCAGAACCTCATCGACTCACTCCCTGCACGCCTCACAGCAGTACGCTCTGCGAAAGGCGGTTATTCAGGCTTTTGACAGGTGGTCACATTAATGTGACTGGACAATGTATTAGATGTTACAGATCCCCGTTTTTCAGGATTGATTTTCTTTTTTATTTGCTATAGCCAGTCTTCATTTTCTATCCACTCTACTTTGGCCATCATCATTTATTTTGGTGCCCAAATAGCAAAACTCGGGTACTGCTTTCAGTATCTAATTTCGTACTGTAATTCCTTCGGCATCACATGGTTGAACTATTCGCTTTCACTTTTCAGTAAAACTCTAGTAGCGTTATTATTAGATGACTGCTTATATTGACTAGTAGGGTTACTAGAACACTTGAAATACACGCGAAAGACTTGAAACAAGGAACTTCCGCATCTCCTACTGCAATTAATGCAGACATTGTAGATAAATGCAAAGAAAACCATTTATTTACTCCAATATCACTGTTAGATTTAATACACTTTACGTAAGAGAAAGTAAATCCGCGTGCCGTGTACGAGTGCGCGCGCGCGCGTGTGTGTGTGTGTGTGTGTGTGTGTGTGTGAGTGTGCATAAGTATTTGTTCATACAGTCTTACATAATATTTATACAGGAAAGATGTAGCCCTTAATATGATAAGATTTTTGGATGAATAAATAAAAACCATGTGGTACAAAGTAGGTATTAGAAAGTTTTTCAAAATGGTTCAAATGGCTCTGAGCACTATGGGACTTAACAGCTATGGTCATCAGTCCCCTAGAACTTAGAACTACTTAAACCTAACTAACCTAAGGACATCACACAACACCCAGCCATCACGAGGCAGAGAAAATCCCTGACCCCGCCGGGAATCGAACCCGGGAACCCGGGCGTGGGAAGCGAGAACGCTACCGCACGACCACGAGATGCGGGCAGAAAGTTTTTGTCTAGTATGATGTAATAAGGCGCGATATATTCTTGTTGTGATATTTGTGCTATAGCGAACAACCTGAAATTTAATACAGAAGGTTTTCAAAGTAGTTTCCTTCCGTAGTAATGAGTGTGTTGAGTCTTGAACTGAATTCCGTGATGACTTTCTGAAGAACATCATTTTCGGCTGCACACATCTCTCCGTAAATTGCAGTACGAAGATCCTGGAGTGTTTCAGGGGCGTCTTTGAAGACTCTGGCCTTTAGATAACCCCATAAGAAATAATTACATGGATTAAGTCGTGATCATAAGGGCCCAATTCCATACCATGTCTAATGAAATCTAAGGTTTCCAGGATGACGATCCGACGTATGAATGTCACCTGAAGAAAATGAAAGACGTCTGCATTACGGTGTGGATGTGCTACATTCTGCATGAACCAGTAGTTTCAGAGTATTCGGCGGCATCATGCAGCCAGTACAAATTCATGTTCCAGAACTCGTCTGTATTTGTTTTCTGTGACAGGTTCCTCAATAAAAATGAGTCCAATAATGCACTGCGCAAAGATTGCGCACATGAGAGTGATGTACTGTGGATGAAGTGAAGCAGTAGATTGAGGGCGTGGGTTCACAGTATCGCTGTTACAATGTTAGTGCTTCAATTGTGAAGTGTGAATTCAGACGTTAGTGACTGAGCTAAAAAATTTTCAGAGCCACAGTTCAATAATATCACAAGGAGAACCATTTTGCAGCATATGGGTAAGGCACAGCAGACAATCACTTTCCAACACATATTTTACACCACCCAGTAAATACTGAATTGCGAACCAATTAGGTAGTGAAGTAGATAGTAGTCTTGCCATCAGGCCATGTTCTATGGCACGTTCACAAAAACGACCATTCATTCCTGAACGGAGAGTGCTCTTGTATATATAGTGATTCAAAAATACTTTTACAAACTTTGGGGACAAGTTCCTTACACCAAAACAAGGAAAAAAGTCTGGAAAACATGGGCTCTAAAATGCATACTTTAAGAGCTGTGAGGACTTGTTCATCTTCTATACGGTGAAGCACATTTCTTGAGTAGAAGACACTAGCGAAGATGAGCAAGTGCTCATAGCTGTTAAGGTAGGCATTTTGGAGCCAATGTTTGCTGGCCTTTCTTCTCGTTTTAGTCCACACTACCTCTTCTCAAAATTTGAAAAAGAAAGAGTTTGCAGTGGAAGAGACCTGTTTCACACATCGAAGATGGATAACTGCCCATAGCTGTTACGGTATGCATATTAGAACCCATGTTTACTAGGCTTTTACTCGTTTTGGTGTAAGGAATCGTTCTCAAAGTTTGTGAAGTGTTTTTGAAATGCTCTCTATACATCCAGAATGAGATTTTCACACTGCAACGTATTGTGTGCTGATATGAAACTTACTGGCAGATTAAACCTGTGTGCCGGGCCGTGACACAAGCTCGGTATCTTTGCCTTTCCCAGGCAAAAGCTCTGCCAACTGAACATCGCAAACACGACTCACAACTCGACCTCACAGCTTTACTTCCACCAGTGCCTCGTCTCCTACCTTCCAAACTACACAGAAGTTCTCCTACAAAGCTTACGGGACTAGCACTCCTAGAAGAAAAAGTATTGCTGATGCATAGCTTGGCTATAGCCTGGGGGATGCTTCCGGAATGAGAATTTCACTCTGCAGCGGAGTGTGCGCTGATATAAACTTCCTGGCAGATTAAGACTGTGTGCCGGTCCCAGACTCGAACATGGGATTGGGATTGGAGCTCACAGACTCTTGCCGCAATCGCTCTTTCCGCGAACTATTTGAGAACGAAACAAGGAAAGGGTGATGTGACTATGGTATACAAAGTATCCTCTTGAAAACACACTAAGGGGTATCGATGTAGAAGCACACACTGTGAAATTTATTACTGCAATGTGGCTGAGACTATCGCACATCCGTAACACCTACAGTAGTAGTAGCAGTAGTAGTAATGGTGGTAGTGGTTGTTATTGTTGTTGTCCCACATACCAAACACGGTACGCCAGTCAATTCTGTTCTCTTTATCGTCGATCAAATTACAATGGACTCTTTTTAAAATGATCTGCCAAGAACTACTCACCTTCTCAGCCGGTTCCACGTAAACTGTACAGTCCCATTTCTCCACATACATCAAGAGCTTCCTGACACCCTGTGTAATGTTGAATTGACCACTGAGTGTCACGAGAGGAGGGGGCACCAGTATAAAAGGAGGCAGGAAGAATTGTGTTGTCAGTAGTGAAGCAGTAACAGTAGAATGGATCCGTCAGGAGATCTCAGTGACTTAGAACGTGGTCTGGTCATCACAAACCACCTGAGTAACAAATCCATCAGGGATATCCCAACCCTTCTAACGCTGCCCAGGCCGACTGTTGGTGACGTTATAACACTAGCTTCGCTATACGTCACTCTTCCGTTGAAAGGGTACAGTACCGCCCGACATTGAAAATAGGTACAACATTCTTCGTTATTCTTGTCAGTACAACTTATTTTTTCTAAAAATAACTCAATTTCATTTAATACAGTGAAGCCGGATACCAGTGTGGGAAAGAATGATAATTTATTTATTTAATTGATCACATGTGCACTCCCTACATCCAGTTTCGTGAGATCTGTGAAATGAATGAATGTATGGTCGTCTGCTAACCGCAGATAGTGAATGTGAATATATGATCATCTTTGAGACGATCTTTTGGTCTCCTTTGGTGGAACCAAAGAGACGAAATTTACCGGAGCTTTGAGCGCCTGAAATGTGGGGATCGTAGTAATCTTCGGAAGTGACAAACGCTCACAATGAAACCACGTGTAGCAATAAGTTGAAATACTTCCGAGTGCTTCAGTTAAGCTGAATTACTAGCGTGTGTACTATAAGTTGGAAATATTTAAGAAATGGCGTGTGCAGGACTTGAAATTAGAGACGAGTACTTCCACGTGGTGAGTACTGTGTGAGTCTCAATCTGTGTATGAGACAAAGGCTAAAGAGAAGTACTCGTCGATCGTATCAGTTGAGGACTCGCGTGTGTGATGAATATGTTCTTAATATTACTTTGCGTGTTATGTTTCCGTGTGACGCTTGATTCAAACTATAATACTCTGTGAGAGAAGCAAGGTGAGTCAGCCGTCCATCCAGCAACGCCTCTTGGCTTGTATTGCACAGGAATACGTGCATATATCCTCCAGAGTTCATAGTAGGAAAGAAAAATTACGAAGTGGGGCAGTGTCGTGTGAAACTGGGATAAATACTAATTGAAGTGGGAAAGCTGAAAGTGATGTGATTATAACGTTGTGACTATTCTTTGTATGTTGCCAGTGTGATGTATTTCATGAAATTCAGGTATGTGTGGTTGGCATGGGAGAGTAACGAGATAGTTTCAGAGGCAGTGGGTTATGCATGTTCCTTTTTGTACCGCTCGGTCTGGAGGAAAATTTCGTGATGATGGTTGTGAGAGTCGAAGTGTGAGATATAGCAAAAGAACCACCATCCTACCCAGAAAGTGCACTGTAGCGTTAAATAATTACGAGACCATAAGATAGAGAATCACCAATGTAAAGCCATGCCCACTGGGCGGAATTTCTCATGTGTTATTGTTGTAGGTTATAGAATTTGTGTGTTTAGGTTATAGATTTTATCGGAATAAATAAGATAGTGAAAAGAAAAAGATTGGTGGCCTTTTCCTTCGAATAGTATGTTGTCACGATACCCAGAATTCATAATGTGTGCGCCATTCATATTCAGTGCGATGGCCACGTGTTGATCAAAGCCGTTAAATAAGAGAGAAAATGTGGTATTGCCAGTGCGTAGTGAACAGTCAGAGTTGTGTAAATTACTAATAGTCAGATGTGCGTTATCCGTTTCCGTTGCGTAATATTCATACAGGAGAACAATTTGTAACTTAATTGTGGGTACTAGAGTTCATGTTACTCGATAAATAAGAATGAGTCCACTCGCTTGGCAGACCACTCATCTTGCAGGCCTGACTGCTTGATGCCACAGTATGAGCAAGGCATGTGAGTGCCTCTCACCGTAACAAGCCAACCTCAAGTCCTGACACGGGAAAAGCCACGTATAACACTAAGCTGCCGTTACTCAAGCTAATATTACCCTTTGAGAGGATTTTTAAATTTTGACCGCGTGTGTGTCTAACCGATAAAGGTATCGGACTGTAATTTTGAATATATTGCAATTAACAGAAAAACTAAACAGGCTATAACTTTGGGGTTTAATGGAAGTAGTACAGTGCATATGTGAATGAAAAAAACGAACGGTCGCCAGCCTAATTAGGCACCTTAATTTGGAAATATAAGCTTAAGAAAATTGAATATCAGTTACTGAAGTTACTTTCATTAATATTCCCTTTGAATAGCACACAGGATACAAACGGACACAGTGCAGTCTGAGCTGTGGGTAGCAGTAGTTACCAATAACGCACATACTAGTAATCATAGAAAGCAAAATCATACCAAACTCACACTAATAAAATCTACACTCAAATGTTGTTACTTGGATCAGTACTGAAATGTTCCTGCCACAAGTGCAGAACTAAAATTGGCCAGGAGGGGCTTCTGACTTAACTGACATAAAATACGACAAATAAAAGTAAATAATACCACAATTACACTGTTTATACTCCCATTTATAGAAATGAATCAGATTTTCTTAGTAGCAATAATATTCCAATTATCTTTCTAATACGAGAAGAATATGGTGGGGACCCCTAAACTGATATTGTATCACCACTCAAACTCTATTATTATTTCAGTAGCAAAATTCAATGCAACTAAATTTAATTCTTAGCTTCACTTGGAATAGTTTATGTTTTTACTTTTCAAGGTAAATTATTCAATACTGAGCTCAATTAACTTTAAAAAATCGTTCATGATAGTAATCAAAGCTAAATTAAGTTTCAAATTAGTATCACTTATTTGCCTCTTTTGATCACCCGTGAAGCAGGTTTTTTAGACAGAATCATTTACACAGTCTGGCACTGAATTTTTGCAAAACGATACTTTGCAATAATTTGAGAGTATTTTAGTAAAATTCTAAGTAGCTTCACTTTTAATAATCCTTGCACATCTGACACGCATAATTAAACAATAATTGTGCATTTGAAACAGGATACTCGGTTTTATAAACACTTAGGGGGGGGGGGGGGGGGGGGGAGGATACTGCATAGGGTCATGATCAGGATAAAAGTTATGTTTCTAAACACAGGTTTATAACACTTGGATTATTATTATAATCACTCACGCAAATTAAGTGGTCCATGCTCTGATGCATATCTGTATGCATGAAGCTGGTGGAGCAGTAGCGAAGTAGTGGTGGCAAGCGACGTGGCGGCTAACTGTACTCACGGCTCTTGATGTTTGAATGCTCTATACAGTTTCTTCTTGGAGACGGATTTTTAATGTGTTAGAGCCATTCCTTATTGCCAAGAGTACCTCGCAACAGGTAAATCCACATCCGAGGCAAAATTCGTTGCAAAGCTGCTTCCGATTGCCTCCCTTGTCAACGTCGATGTGTACCGTGCAACGGCTAGCCACTGACTGCGTACCGTGCCCACCAAGTAGCCGCCCAGTTCGACCGCCAAAACCACCTTTTACATCGCGCCGAGCCACTTCCGTTGCGGAGGGACATCCCTACATCTTTTACATTTTACAATACAAGTGCCCTAAGCATGAACCAGCTTCCAGTATACAATGTTTTCCTTCTAAATATACACATATTATAAAATTTCATTATTTTAAACAGCATACTTTAAATTTCCTGTCACAAATCAATGACCTTAATCAACAAAGAATACACACTTCGTAATTACAGATACACAGTTACATAATACAAACCTACTTCTAATCAATATAAGTGTTACAACGTGATTGTGAAATGGAAGAGTGAAGGAACAATCATAGCTAAACCAAGGCTAGACAGTCCTGTACTGACGGACAGAAACCGTCAAGTATAGCGTGGAGTGGTTGTAAAAAATGACATGAAATCAGTGGAAGGAATCAGTCGAGAGTTTCAATGTGCTACCAGCAGTCTAGCACAACGACTGTGCGTAGGGAGTTGAAAAGAATGGGGTACAACAGTCGAACAGTTTCTCAAAAGCTTCATTTTCAGTTGTCAATGCTAAACGACCCTTGAAGTGGAGTGCAGAGGGACACCGCTGAATGGTTGATAACTGGAAACTGGAAATGAGTTATTTGGAGTGTTGAATGACGCTACAACTGTGGAAATCCGATGGCACGGTTTGGGTTTAGGGAATACTTAGAGAACGTTCCCTGCCATCATGTGTAGGGCCAACAGTGAAGTATGTAGGAGTTGATGTTACGTTATAGGGGAGGGGGGGAGAGGGAGGGGGTGACAAGGAGTGGTGTTGTTTTTAGTGATTAAGAAAACGGTAAATGTGGAAGAAAATGAACATGTTTTACAGTATTATGTACTGCGAAGACTAGAGGAACTGTTCGGAGACAATGTTCGTTCGCATTAGGGTGACAAAGCACCCTGTCTTAAAGCAACATCTGCGAGGCAATGGTTTGTTGACAATATCGTTTCTGAAATGCACTGAGCTGCCCAGAGTCTCGACCTGAACCAAACTGACCACCTTTGGAATGAGTTATAACGTCAACTACGCTCCAGACCCCGGCGTCCGACATCACTACCTTCTCTGGTTTCGGTTCTTGAGGAAGAATGGGCTGCCATTCCTCCCAAGCGCAAGCCCTTCCTGCGCAAGCCACCTAATGGTGTGTGGCGGAGGGTACCTTCGGTACCACTATCTGATTCCTCCAACCCTGTTCCACTCGCGAATAATGGTCGGTAAATGTATTGGCTCTAATTTCTCGAATTTTCTTCTCGTGGTCAATACGGGAGATGTATGTGGGGCGAAGTAATATGTTGTCTGACTCCTCCTGAAAAGTGCTGTCCCAAAATTTCAATAGTAAATCTGTCCGTGATGCACAACGCCTCTCTTGTAACGTCTGCCAGTGAAGTTTGCTTAGCATCTCCGTAACGTTCCCTCGCCAGGTAAACGATTCCGTGACAAAACGCGCCGCTCTTCGGTGGATCTTCTCTATCTCCTCTATCAGTCTATTCAGTCCTACCTGACAGGGATCCCTGATAGATGAACAATATTCAAGAATCGGGCGAACAAGCGCCTTATAAGCCACAGCAGATTTCAAGTCGTTGTTAAAGAAAAAGGGTGGACACACCCCATATTAACGTCCACTAATAGGTGTCCCGATACTTGTGATCAGATGTGTAGTTTCTACGTACCAGAATCAAGAATTCAAAGATATTATAAATTCCTAATTATTTCTAATATTTTCGAAGAATAGAATATGAGGTCTGTTCAAAAAATTCCGAAACCATCGTAATTTCGCATCAATGATGTGTTGGAGAGAAACGCGGTTGGCATCCCTGCACGCGCCTGTGTTAAATGTGTAAATGCCTGAAGTTTCATTGCTGTATGTTTGTTAGTTATTGTTCAGTGCTGTACTGAGTAGAACATTGCGTCGCACAGTTTGCGAATTTCGAGATGGAAGAGGTAGATGAGCAATGCGTCTGCCTTAAATTTTGCGTGAAACTCAAGAAAACGTTTACAAAGACACACCAAATGATGCAGGAAGCCTACGATGATGAGTGCATAAGCCGTACTCGGTGTTACGAATGGTTCACGCGGTTTGCAAATGGTTGGAAGGAAGTTAAAGGCGACGCTCGTTCAGGCCGCCCTTCGACGTCTGCCGACAACGCTCATGTCAGAACGTCGTCTAAACTGTGCGTGCTAATCGAAGACTGATTGTCCGAGAGATTGCAGAAGAATGTAGCATTTCAGTTGGATCATGTCACGAAATCCTGACACAGCATCTTTATCGTGGTGCCCCCAAGTTAGTCCCCCGGCTCATGAGCCAAGACCAGAAAGGTCTTCGTCTCGCAATCTGTGAAGAGCTTCTGGATCGCACAAGTGAAAACGAGATGTTTCTTAAGAGAATCACAACTGGTGATGAGACATGGGTCTATAGTTATGATGTTAGGACCAAGGTTCAGTCTTCACTGTGGGTAGGGAAAGGTATTTCCAAGACCAAAAAAAGCTCTTTGGGTCAGGCCAAATGCCAAAGCCATGCTGATAGTTTTCTTTGACTTTGAAGGATTAGTTCATCATGAATTCGAGCCACAGGAACAAACGGTTAATCGATGGTACTCCGAGAAAACGTGAGAAGAAACGGCCTGAAATGTGGCGACACAATTCATGGCTCTAACATCAAGGTACATTCATCCCTGTTGTTGCGTGACTATTGCACAAAAAACGAAATCACTGTGCTTCCTCATCATCCGTACTCTCCAGACCTGGTCCTTACGGACTTTTACTTATTTCCAAAGTTGAAACTCCAGTTGAGGGGGCGAATATCTGCAACGATAGATAAGATAAAAGAAAATTCGCAGGCGGCGCTCCGCGCTATCCAGCAAAAGGGCGTACAAAGACTGCTTCCGGAAGTTGAAAAGGCGTCGGGAGCGGCGAATCAATTGTGAAGGAGAGTATTTCGAAGGAGACCACACACAGTAAGTAAATGGTTAGCGCAGAAAAATTTTGAGGACAAAGTTCGGGAATTTTTTGAACAGATCTCCCAATTAATTGGCTTCTGATTGGTGTGTACCTCATTTGCACATGAACATGAACATCAGCCATGTTCTGCAGTGTGACACTGGAGTCTCCAGAGATAAAAATTGACAGATCATCTCGATTCGTGATTTCAGTGGGTACCCGATAGTTCTCATCCAAATTCTCACGGGGCTTCACGCTCTAGGACTTCAACGTGAATTTCGAACCATCACATGTCTGTGTCATGAGCTGCAATCCCGAGGTGAACCGAGTGTATGTGGAAATACCCGTAAATGCGTCGCTGGTGGAGTAATATGAGCGCCTAGCTCTCTCTCTCTCCCGTGGATTTGTTCCGCTGGCCGGACTGAAACCAATCGCGGGCCGGTTGCCCACCCGTATTCTAAAGCCCAATGTAATCCCCGTGAAATGCGTAATATATGATGGTTTATACGTTTGCACCAATATTTCATAATGGAATTCACGGCGTGAGCTGCTAGCACCGTATCGTCTGCGTTTGTGCGTAGCATTCAGGCTAAGTCTGCTGTAACCTGAGCTGAAATGTACGCCATGTTTTTTCGCAAAGTATAGAATATTTGTAACTGTTTACATATGAGTCACGATTAAATGTAGTAAATATTGGTGGCCGCTAGAGCTACGAGCTGCACTAACCATTACAAAAATGGTTTTCGCATGTTTAGATTTCCCAAGTGACCCTAAACTAAGGAAAAGATGGGCCATAAATTGCCACAGACACAGCTGGGACCCAGAATATGATGTTCAATTGGGTATTGTAACTGTGCGTTAATAAAAGTAGTTATAAACATGAAACCAAAGAAACTGCGTTTTTTCCACTTGTGGGAAACTATACTGGAGCAGTTCGTCTCAAAATATTTAGGTTCCTGAGATATTTTCGCAATTGCCAAAGTGGAGACGAATATTCATTGTGATGTATTTGTACATAGTTATCATATGCATACACAAACTGAATAATACTTAACGCCAATTCTTATATGGGTACAGTAGGGCAACTGGTAATTAAGATATTTTTGTAGTGGATTGGTCACTGTGAGGGAACCTGCACGAGTAACATAACCGTCAAAGAATAAAGCTTTGATCGTAACTCAACCAGCAATAAATTTTTTGTCGTATTTTTGTGTTAATGACAAAGATATTTAGTAACTCTGTGAATTACAGATACACATTTTACACTTGGTGTTGGGGGGGGGGGGGGGGGCGGGGAGCGTTCTCAGCCCTCCCTACTGGGCAAGAACTATTTTAACGTAATGAGCAATACAAAACCATAAAATTTTAGTTTTGGGTGGTAGGCCTATATGAACATACACTGTTGTCCAAAATTAAAGCAATGAACGAATATTTTTCGAAGTTGCGTTTATTTTGCCACAAAACAGTATAAGAAGTGATAGTAAGGTAGAAACAGTGTAAAGAATACAGAACATAAACAGCAGCAATATGCCTAACGGTAGACAAACATGTTCTTCGTTTTTTCCAACTTAACGGATTTGCACACACATTCCGACAACTGGTTAATGTGCTCAGTATGGCGTGTAACCACCTCTGGCATCAGTACAGGCCTGACAACGACTGGGCATGTTGTTAATGATGTCATCAATTTCATGTTGGCGCAATAACGCCCATTCTTCCTCGCAGCTCTTGGAGAATGATTGGTGGATGGTGTCATGATGCAACCTGTCTCCCTAGGGCATCACATACATGCTCTATGGGATTCAAATCGGGAGAGCGAGGAGACCACGCCATATGTGCAATATCTTCCGTTTCCAAGAAAACATCAGCCACCCGAACTCTATGAGGTTGAGCATTATCGTCCATCAATACGAAGTTTTGGCACCTCGCAGCAACCGCATATGATGTACCAAGATCTCGTCACGATGCCTGACAGCAGTTAAACTTTGCCAGTTCACCTGCACAATCTCATGAAGAGGTGTTCGAGTGGTCGGCATAATGCCTACCCACACCATTATGGATCCTCCTTGATATCGGTCTCTTTCCACAATGTCAGGGTCTCAAAATCATGTTTCACGTTCCCTCTAGATGCGGGAGTCACTCTCCAGAC
The DNA here is from genome assembly GCF_023898315.1 of Schistocerca nitens. NCBI lineage: Eukaryota > Metazoa > Arthropoda > Insecta > Orthoptera > Acrididae > Schistocerca > Schistocerca nitens. Next base: position 507,273,738 of record NC_064618.1, on the reverse strand, counting down.
CAAACTGGGACTCATCTGTGAAGAGAACAATTGCCCACTGTTCGATCATTCAGATGGCATGTTCACGACTCCACTCCACTAGACATTCCCTTCTGTGAAGACACGTCAGAGAAAAACGTACAGCCCGCAGCTCGTGGTCGTGCGGTAGCGTTCTCGCTTCCCACGCCCGGGTTCCCGGGTTCGATTCCCGGCGGGGTCAGGGATTTTCTCTGCCTCGTGATGGCTGGGTGTTGTGTGATGTCCTTAGGTTAGTTAGGTTTAAGGAGTTCTAAGTTCTAGGGGACTGATGACCATAGATGTTAAGTCCCATAGTGCTCAGAGCCATTTGAACCATTTTTGAAAAACGTACAGCAGGTCTCCGACAATAAAGGCTACTCTGCCGAAGCCTTCTGTACACCGTTTGTCTCGATACAACGCGTCCAGTGGGTGCTGCGAGGTCAGACGCCAGTTGCTGCGCAATACTAAGGCAGTACTGTCGTGTGCTTACAGCCAAATAATGATCCTCTCTTTCTGATGTCACACGTGGTTGGCCCTACACTGATGTTCGGAATACAGTTTCGATTTCTATAAACTGTCGCCACATCCGAGAAACAACAGAATGATTTATATTAACCCGTCGGGCCACATCAGTTTGCGGCTATCCTACTTTCATTCTTTCTACGCCCCTCGAGCGCAGAGAGTCTAGCAGGCGTATTCTGTGTGCCATGCTGCACCTTGTGTGACTGAGCACACAGTGATTGTGGATGTGGGACTACTTAGCAGACACTGGCCCGTTTTATAAATGCGCTGACGCCATTGTTGGCGCGGTTGTCCGTCGACTGGAATGCCATCCTCCATGAGAACACGACTATAAGGACGTCTGCTGACAGTCGGCATGATCATATCGTAAATTAGACAAGGGACGGGGAAATAGTGGACATCAGTGTACTTCTAGGGTTGAGTTCATGCATGGTACAATTCTAGCGCCTTCGTAATACAACCTTCCAGCTTTCACTGTGGTTTCATTTACGCTATGGGGAGGAGATACCAAGTACGTAATCATTAGGATTATACAGAGGGGTCCAAAAAAATGTATCCACTGTTTAAAAGTCCATAACTGGCAAACTAATTGATGGAGTTGTCTCATTTTTGGTGAAAGTGCAGCTTAAAGTCCAACTTAAAGATATCACTGTAGGTGGTCGAAATGGTCACCATTAACATCCACACACAAACGCTGCCGCCGAACTGCAGCAAGAACCACTGACTGCAACGTGTACAGTTGGATATTTGCATATGAATGTACGATGGAATCTCGAAGTTCATCCAGTGTACGTGGCTTTTGTCGATAAACGACGTCCTTTAGTGTTCCCCACAGGTAAAAGTCCGGAGGAGTTCGGTCTGGGGAACGTGGTGGATACTCCACAGCACCTCTACGGCCTATCCATCTTCCACGGGCACAGTTACCGTACTTCAGAAGCTCCAGACATCCATTTTACCTGCCATCCGAGACTTGTATGGAGACGGAAGAGTTTACTTTCATCAAGATGGTGCCCCAGCCCACTACCAAAATCGTGTTAGGGCGTATCTCGACGAAAATCTACCAGGATGATGGATAGGCCGTAGAGGTGCTGTGGTGTATCCACCACGTTCCCCATCTAAAAACCCTACCACAACAAATGTCAAAAATTAATTATGATTGTGGTGTTGCTCACGCTGCTAAATACTGCATTTTCGGGCAACAACAAAGTTATAGTATGTGGCAGGTGTCATTAGAGCACAGTTAATAAAGTCATTTCATGAAATAACGGATAAACTAGGCACTCATCTTTTCGTGTTTCCTTAAGTTGGACTTTAAACTACAGTTTCACCAAAAATGAGACAACTCCGTCAATTAGTTTGCAAGTTATGGACTTTTAAACAGTGGATACATGTTTTTGGACCCCTCTGTATTTTCAATAATGCCACTGTTGTGGTATATTAATATTGCGCCTTGATAATAAAGACGCTGCTCGCTTTCTGCATGAACATGTGTGAATACTGAAGAAGTTAACCACCCACAAGGTAAACACTGGCGAATCCTCAGAAATGGCGAAAAGAGGGAGGAGATTCAGCCTATTAAGCAGGAGCGGTAACCCAGGTTGTGACGTCACGAGAGGCTTGGCAAGCCCCCTTGCAGGAGGGTCCGGACCCTCCACCTCGCACCGCCGCGCCTCTCCGCGTCGTCTGAGAGGCGAGGCGGTCCAGGCATGCCTGACGGGGACCCCCCAGCGGGCCACAGATAATCGCGCCTCGCAAGCGCGCAAAAAATTTCCAGGGAAGCCCGAGCCCCAAACGGCTGCCGTTATCCGGAGAGCCCCACTCTACCGGATGGACCTGCGTCGTTGTTGGGCTTGTTTACATTTGTGCAATCGTCTGTGGATCTCCCGCATCCGGGATTGGAACACTTCCGCGGAGAGGCATTCCTGCGCGAGCCTATAGATCTTGGTGGGAGATCCAGCTCTTTGTAGGTAGCTTAAATTAAGAATTTATTTCCTGCCTAGCAGTGTACCACAGCTTCCTGTAATCTAAGACACGTGTCGCTACGAATTAGTGTCAATATATGTTGAAAGGCTGAAAAAACTGCGACCAATCAATTTTTTATAATAATGTATTTTTGAAGAATGAGATTTTCACTCTGCAGCATAGTGTGCGCTGATATGAAACTTCCTGGCAGATTAAAACTGTGTGCCGGACCGAGACTCGAACTCTAACTCCGCTGCAGAGTGAAAATCTCATTCTGGAAACATCCCCCAGGCTGTGGCTAAGCCATGTCTCCGCAATATCCTTTCTTTCAGGAGTGCTAGTTCTGCAAGGTTCGCAGGAGAGCTTCTGTAAAGTTCGGAAGGTAGGAGACGAGGTACTGGCAGAAGTAAGGCTGTGAGGACGGCGCGTGAGTCGTGTTTGGGTAGCTCAGTTGGTAGAGCACTTGCCCGCGAAAGGCAAAGGTCCCGAGTTCGAGTCTCGGTCCGGCACACAGTTTTAATCTGCCGCGAAGTTTCAATGTATTTTTGCTTTTACATGATTGAGGCTGGTTTGCCCATCTTCAGACGAGGTCTGCATTAGATTGGAATGTGACAGCGTGGTTGTGAATTCCCGAAGCCAACGAATGTGAAAGCATAAAACTACCTGAAGTGTCTCGGGCTCCACAGAAATGACAACATAACAGGCAAAAAATTTTAAAAACGCACCTCGAAGGAATTTTGTGAATGGGACGGAAATCAGTAGATGTGACGTACATGTATAGGCAAAGAAATGATTACAGTTTGAGAAAAATTAGATGATTTATTCAAGAACAAGACCTTCACAAACCGAGGAAGTCAATAAAGTGTTGATTCACCTCTGTTCCCTATGCAAGTAGTTAGTTGCCTTGGCACACGTCCAGATCGTCCGCTCATATTAACACCTCAGAACTCTGGCATTTCTATCCCCACAACCACTACTGCTGGGGGCTCACCTCCAACTGCCCAACGCTGCGGGCTGTTCACATCCAACTGCCCAACACTACACTGACGAATAACTTCCGAGTCCAACCAGCCACAGACTGCACACGGCACAGTCAGTGATTTTAACACAGAGCGCTACCTGACGTTACCAACATAAAAACCTAAACAGCCTACTTACAACACATTGATAGAGTTGTTAGATATCCTGAGAGATATCGTGCCAAATTCCGTACAATTTGCGCTTTAGATCGTCAAAACCCCGAGCCGGTTGAAGGAACCTGTCCATAACGCTCGAAACGATCTCAACTGGGGAGAGATCCGGCGACGTTGCTGGCCAGGGTAAGGTCTGGTAAACACATAGACAAGCACTAGGAACTCCTGCCGTGTGCGGGCGGGTATTATCTTGCTGAAATATAAACCCAGGGTGGCTTGCTGTGAAGGGCAGTAAAATGGGACACAGAATATCGTCAACGTACCGCTGTGCTGTAAGGGTGCTGCGGATGACAATCAAAGAGGTCCTGCTATGGCACCCCAGACCAACACCCCTGCTTGTCGGGCTGTATGGCTGGTGACAGTCAGGCTGGTATTATGTAACTTTCTGGGGCATCTCCAGACTCGTCTCCGCTGCTCATCAAGGCTCAGTTCAAAGTGGGGCTCATCACCGAGGCCATTTCCACTCACTTCAATAAGATTCCAGGTCGAAGGCGTGTATGGAGACGCCCCAGTGAAGAGACATCAGCCTGTCGGTTGCCCACCATACGGCCTGACAACCAGAAATGATGGTCTGGGCTGCCATTTCTTTTCATAACAGCGACCCTTTGGTTGTCATCCGCAGCATCCTAACAGCACGGCAGTACGTCGACGATGTTCTACACCCCGTCGGTGGCCGAGCGGTTCTAGGCGCTTCAGTCTGGAACCGCGCGACCGCTACGGTCGCAGGTTCGAATCCTGCCTCGGGCATGGATGTGTGTGATGTTCTTAGGTTAGTTAGGTTTAAGTAGTTCTAAGTTCTAGGGGACTGATGACCTCAGATGTTAAGTCCCATAGCGCTCAGAGCCATTTTTTGAACATCCCGACTTGTTATCCTTCATGGCAAACCATCCTGGGCTTACATTTCAGCAAGATAACGCTTGCCTGTATACAGCGAGAATTTCCAGTACTTGTCTTCGTTCTTGCCAAACCCTACCATGGCCAGCAAAGTAGCCGGATATCTCTCAAATTGAGAACGTTTGGAACATTTTGGGCAGGGCCCCCACCAGATCGGGAGTTTATGATCTAACACAGCATATTGACAGAATTCGGCACGATATCCCTCAGGAGGACATCCAAATCAATGACAAGCCGAATAAAATCTTGTATATGAGGCAGACATGGACCAGTGCGTTATTAACTTGGTCAATTTGATAAGCACTTTCAATTGAATAAATCATGCAAATTTTTCCGAAATTACAATCATTTGTTTGTCTGTATATGGACGTTGCATCTACCGATTTCCGTCCCGTCGGGTAATTCCTTCGTCCTTAGCCCCTTGTTTCCGCCGTACCCGTCCTAATATCACCTACGGTATGCCGGACCGGGACAGAATACAGCTTAATCTGCCAGAAAGTGTGTAAAACAGTGCACGCTCTGCCTGCTGCAAAGTGAAAGATTCATCCCAGAGAATCTCCACGAGCTCTAGGACGTAAGCCATTTTCTTCATAACACGATTTCTTCAAGGAGGCCTAGTTCCACAAGGTACACAGCAAAGCTTCTGTGAGATTTGAGAAGCAGGAGGTAGATTGTGGCTGAAATGAAGCCGTGAATACGGCTAATGACCGACCGTGGGGGTGCAGTGGTTATAACACTGGACGATGGTTAAAATACCCTTCCAGATATCCACATTCAGGTTTCCTATGGTTTCCATAAATCACTTAAGACAAATGCTAGGATGATTCCTTTGAAAGGGTACTGCCGATTTCCTTCTCCATCATACCCTTATCCGAGCTTGTGCTCTGCCTCTAATGACGTCGATGTCGATGGGATGTGAAACTCCAATCTCTCTTTTACGTTTCTGGTAATGAATCTTGCCAGAATAGATCAGAGTCAGCATCAGCCACGAATCCAAGATCGAAAGAGGGAAGAGGAAGTGTCGTGGGTGTTAGAAGAACCCCCCCCCCCAAAAAAAAAAGAAAGAAAAAAAAGTGGAAATTCTTTTCCATGTAGGTTAGGTGGAGGTGAAGTCCCGCAATTTTCAGTTTTTCTAATATTGTGGTCAGTGAGGGATACATAATTCCGTGATTTCAAATTAACGTCAAAGGTTGGGTTGTTACCTATAACCCAGCCAACCTTCAGCTGTGTCCCTGCGGGGTTTTACCTCAAATATTGGGTAAAGCGCTTAGTGCAGGTCTTTACCCCATTTGACATAAACGTGGATAAAACTGGATGACTGCAAAATAAAAACACTTGTAATTACCCTTCGTAGCGTTGTTGTATGGTAGCCTAGTTACCCAACGCAATATTGTACTTAAACGTCTCGTAAATTTGAACATAATGCTTAAAAATAGTTGTACAATTTCTGAAGCTAAGCTGTCTAAGTACGTGGTGAATAGTGTACTTTGTTAGGCCCTCTGATTTATCCTTGAAGTCCCATGCTTTTCTCCTTCTTCAGATATTTCTTCACCAAATACGAGTAGTATGTCCATGTCTATATCTGAGCTGTTATCATGATGTGAGGAGTCTGAGTCTGACTCTGAAGAGTAATCAACTGGCTATTTGGCCTGTTTTCTTCCTTTTTTTTGGCACTGATGTCATGAGGTCTAGTTTATGTCATTTTGTTTCTACACCACGTTCTTTTCTTTCTTCAGCACATCTTTCCTTCTCAGTAGCAAGCTTTTCTTTTCCCATCCATTCTTCTTCTATTCGTTTTTTATTGGGTGCTGACGTTCAGCGCTCTCTCGGAATTTTTCACCTAAACATTTGTTTTAGGCAGCTGAATCATATCTTCAGGTGAGACGATCTCATGCAGTATTTATTGAATGTCATCTTTTGCGGGCGTTACCATTGAAGGATTGTCGTCACATTTTTTAAGTTTCGGGGATTTGCCAGAAAACATCTGCTGGGATTTGCACCATTTTCCTTCTGGAAAATGCGCTATTGTTGATATTAGGGACAACATGGAATAATTATTTCCACGCGAAAGTGAAGCTTAAATGCAGTAGTGTCAACGAGTAATTCGTTGATCATTCTTTTCAAACCCTACATTATATAATTTTCAAGTTAAGCATCTGAAAAGTTGGATGTAAGTAGTAAGAAAAAAAACTTACCTCACTTTCTCACCTCTGGAGCTACCTAACGGGATGAACTTTCGTGTGAGAATAAGTTACAATAAGTCAAATCTAACACCTGGTGGTCAAATTCTGAATGTATGACAGTCAGTTCAAAAAGTCGGTGAGGATTTTACCCCACGCGGAGCTTTGCCTTCACCTACCCTATCAATTTCCAAATTTCTCAAATCACTTTTGGATTAAAGTAGCGTGAAAACTAAGTGCCACGATAGTGACAAGGAATTCTACAACTTCAAGCTACATTTAACCCAGGACAGTTTCCAGTTGCTTGAGTGAGGGCCTACCGACATGGATGGGTCTGTGACCTGACAGTATCATTTCAGGCAGGTAAAGTCGCCCATCGAACCTGCTGCCAGTAAAAAACCCACCATGGTTCGTGACTCCACAGGTAGACCCAGCAAGCCACAGGAAGTAAAGGGCAGCCAGAGTAGGAAAGACGGAAACGGCTGAAAGTAAAGGCATTCCCTCATTTACGCGCTTGTACAGCGACATTTTGCAGACCAGTGTTTGCAATTGAAGTGCTTTGTGAAATACTGATAATTATATGTTCTGTAAACAATGACATTACGGAAGTAATGAAAATCTTTTGCTGTTGTAATTCGTAAATTAATTGCTGTTGTAATTCGTAAATTAATTGCGAGACACGAACTTCTCAAATTTTCGGAAGTATGCTTTTTTAAGTCCATATTTTTCTGAACTACAGCCAGTAGCAAACTGTAACACACCCCGTCCCCCTCCTCCCCCCAATGATGGCACTCAGGTGACAGATCTTGTTCTCTGCTTCATTTTCCCCAGTTGTAAAGTGTGCTGTTACTCTTGGTTTTGCTTATTTAACTACCACGATACTGATCTTCCATATACAGGGTGATTATAATTAAAGTTAAATTTTCAAAACGCTGTAGAAATAACGTCACTGATCAGAATGACGTCAGTTTGCAACGGCATATTATCGGAGAAGGGGGAAAACGTATAGCAGAAGAAAAAAATAGTGTGAAAATTGATCAACAGATGGCGCTGTATGTGCCAGAATACGTAGATGAAAACACCTGTCATGCGCACGACCCATTAGTATAATCACGTCGGGTACACGGCTTTTCCTCCTATCGGGACTGCGATGTTCGCTATGACTGTCTCAATGTAGGATCGTGCTCTGCTTGTAAAGCTGTATTACAAGAGTAATGACTGTGCTTATGACACTCTGCAGAAGTTCCGGACACTGACGGGTTTGAAAAAAGCCGTTGGTCCGATGACTGCCGTGGGCCTGGAGAAAATGATTCGAAAATTCGAAAAGACGCGTTCTTCTGGTGTGCAACCAGGTAGAGGCAAGAAACGAATTGATTCGACGTCAGTGAAAGCAGTGGTCAGAGTACTGCAAGAGGAAGGGAGTGGTGGTGTGCAAACGTGTAGTGCACGGAGAATTGCCTTAACACTGGACATACACGTGAGCACGGTGCGTAAAATGCTACGAAACATCCCTCTTTGCTATCCATTCAAAATTACCATGTGCACGAGTTGCTTCCTGTTGACCTGCCAGCAAGAGAGACCTTTGCTTTACAATTTCTTGCTCGCATGGAAGTGGACAATGATTGGCCGTGGATGATTTTGTGGAAAGACGAAGCCCACTTCCATCTGACACGATATGTCAATAGACAAAATTGTCGAATATGGGCAACGGAAAATCCACACGTAAATCAACCAGTACCACTTCATCCTGAAAATGCCACTGTGTGGTGCGGGTTTACAGGATTATTTATCATAGGGCCATATTTTTCGAAGAGACAGGTGGTTCCGGCCCTGTTACCTGTACCGTCCGTCACTGGTAAGCGCTATGAGTGTCTTTTGCGCAACCACGTCTTTCCAGCTCTCAAACAGATGTGTTAATGGGATCATTTTTATTCAAGATGGCGCACCTCCGCACATTGCAAATCCAGTTAAGCAGCTGCTGAAGAGCCATTTCGGAAATGCTACAATTATCAGCCTGGCCGTCCCGATCACCTGATCTTAATCCGTGTGACTTCTGGCTGTGGGGCTATCTGAAAGATGTTGTGTTCAGTGTTCCGATTGCAAACTTAGCTGCATTGAAGCCACGCTTTGCGCAACACATTCTGAACATGACCCTGGAAACACTTCGATCGGTTAAGGAACATGCTGTTTCTGGATTTCAACTTGTTGCAGAAAACGGTGGACAGCATATTGAACATGTTTTGAGCCAGTCATACGGAAATTAATAATCCGATGTGAATTTGATTGATGCTTTTTATGCGGTTTTTGTCCTCAGGACAATTAAAAACCGATGTGTTTGATGCTTTTTATGCGGTTTTTGATGTCGAGACAATTAAAAACCGATGTGAGTGATGCTTTTTACGCAGTTTTTGGCCTCAGGACAATTAAAAACCGATTTTTCCCATCCGATGTGATATGACCTTGTCGTGGTAGATGGACTTACGTAACTAACAGTATCACACTTGTACACCCATGGACACTGAGTAGTACAGTTTGTTTAACGTCAAACGTACACCTTAGGCATTGTTGTATGATTCATTTGTCGTTTGTTGTCGACCATTATTAAATTATGATGGTTACAGCGCCATTTATTGCTACATTTTGTAACTATTTATTTTTGTTCTGCCACATGTTTTCCCTCTTCTCCGATGATATTCCGTTGCAATTTGAAATCATTCCCGTATTTAGTCATAAGTAATATCATGTTAAAAAAGAACTATTTGTTAATCATTGCCCATGTTCTCCTCACTATCCGAATTATTGCTGTCAACAAATCCGATGCAACGTATAATGGTTTCAGTTATTTTTTTATGTTTGTCGTTGATGATCTTTATTATGTCTTCAATACAGACATGGTTTACGTGTGGTGATAAGGAATTTTCTTGTCTTATTCTACTTGTGGTTTATGATTTGATAATTATTTTAACAATATTCATATTTATTCTTTGGCTCACGTCCAGGTTCAACAGAGCTTCCCTGACTTTCCAGCCTGGATATAAGCTCTAAAACACGTCTTCACTGGTCATCGGGGTTCATTTCGAAGCGGGACTCGTTAATGAAGACAATGTTACTCCAGTCAATGAAGATTCCAAGCCGAAGACGTTTCAGGAGACACGCCGCACAGTGGTAGGATAGCTACCTGGCTGTCGCCTGCCATAAGGCTCGACAGTCAAGACTAATGGTATGGGGTACCATTTCTTTACGTAGCAGGACTCCTTTGGTTATCATCTGCGACACCCTTATAACACAGCGGTACATCGACGATATTCTGGAAATTTGTGGTAAGGTCTTATGGGACCAAATTACTTAGGTCATCGGTTCCTAAGCTTACATACTACTTAATCCTACTTAAACTAACTTACGCTAAGGACAACACACACACACTCACGCCCGAGGGAGGACTCGAACCTCCGACGGAGGGGGAGTCGAGCGGACCGTGACAAGGAACCCTAGACCGCGCGGCTAACCCGCGTGGCTACCCCGCGCGGCGACGATATTCTATGCCCCGTTTTGTTCCCCTTCATGATAAGCAATCCTGGGTCTACATTTCAGCAAATTAATGCCCGCCCACAGACCACGTATTTCTGCCGCTTCTCTTTGTGCTTGCCAAACCCTATCTTAGCCAGCAAATCGCCGGATCTCTCCCCCACTGAGAATGTTTGGAGCATTATAGCCAGGGCTATACTGTAGCTTTACTGTATGGTTAAATGATGATGGCGTCCTCTTGGGTAAAATATTCCGGAAGTAAAATAGTCCCCCATTCGGATCTCCGGGCGGGGACTACTCTGGAGGACGTCGTTATCAGGGGAAAGAAAACTGGCGTTCTACGGATCGGAGCGTGGAATGTCAGATCCCTTAATCGAGCAGGTAGGTTAGAAAATTTAAAAAGGGAAATGGATAGGTTAAAGTTAGATATAGTAGGAATTAGTGAAGTTCGCTGGCAGGAGCAACAAGACTTTTGGTCAGGCGAATACAGGGTTATAAATACAAAATCAAATAGGGGTAATGCAGGAGTCGGTTTAATAATGAATAAAAAAGTGCGGGTAAGCTACTACAAACAGCATAGTGAACGCATTATTGTGGCCAAGATGGACACGAAGCCCACGCCTACAAGTTTATATGCCAACTAGCTCTGCAGGTGACGAAGAAATTGAAGAAATGTATGATGAAATAAAAGAAATTATTCAGGTAGTGAAGGGAGACGAAAATTTAATAGTCATGCGTGATTGGAATTCGGTAGTAGGAAAAGGGAGAGAAGGAAACGTAGTAGGTGAATATGGATTGGGGCTAAGAAATGAAAGAGGAAGCCGCCTGATAGAATTTTGCACAGAGCACAACTTATTCATAGCTAACACTTGGTTCAAGAATCATAAAAGAAGGTTGTATACATGGAAGAAGCCTGGAGATACTGACAGGTTCCAGATAGATTATATAATGGTGAGACAGAGATTTAGGAACCAGGTTTTAAATTGTAAGACATTTCCAGGGGCAGATGTGGACTCTGACCACAATCTATTGATTATGAACTGTAGATTAAAACTGAAGAAACTGCAAAAAGGTGGGAATTTAAGGAGATGGGACCTGGATAAACTGAAAGAACCAGAGATTGTTCAGGGTTTCAGGGAGAGCATAAGAGAACAACTGACAGGAATGGGGGAAAGAGATACAGTTGAAGAAGAATGGGTAGCTTTGAGAGATGAAGTAGTGAAGGCAGCAGAGGATCAAGTAGGTAAAAATACGAGGGCTAGTAGAAATCCTTGGGTAACAGAAGAAATATTGAATTTAATTGATGAAAGGAGAAAATATAAAAATGCAGTAAATGAAGCAGGCAAAAAGGAGTACAAACGTCTCAAAAATGAGATCGACAGGAAGTGCATAATGGCTAAGCAGGGATGGCTAGAGGACAAATGTAAAGATGTAGAGGCTTATCTCACTAGGGGTAAGATAGATACGGCCTACAGGAAAATTAAAGACACCTTTGGAGAAAAGAGAACCACTTGAATGAATATCAAGAGCTCAGATGGAAATCCAGTTCTCAGCAAAGAAGGGAAAGCAGAAAGGTGGAAGGAGTATATTGAGGGTCTATACAATGGCGACGTACTTGAGGACAATATTATAGAAATGGAAGAAAATGTAGATGAAGATAAAATAGGAGATATGATACTGCGTGAAGAGTTTGACAGAACACTGAAAGACCTAAGTCGAAACAAGGCCCCGGGAGTAGACAATATTCCATTAGAACTACTAACGGCCTTGGGAGGGCCAGGCCTAACAAATCTCTACCATCTGGTGTGCAAGATGTATGAGACAGGCGAAATACCCTCAGACTTCAAGAAGAATATAATAATTCCAATCCCAAAGAAATCAGGTGCTGACAGATGTGAAAATTACCGAACAATCAGTTTAATAAGTCACGGATGCAAAATACTAACGCGAATTCTTTACGGAACGAATGGAAAAACTGGTAGAAGCCGACCTCGGGGAAGATCAGTTTGGATTCCGGAGAAATATTGGAACACGTTAGGCAATACTGACCCTACGACTTATCTTAGAAGCTAGATTAAGGAAAGGAAAACCTACGTTTCTAGCATTTGTAGACTTTTCTTTCAAATTCTGAAGGTGCCAGGGGTAAAATACAGGGAGCGAAAGGCTATTTACAATTTGTACAGAAACCAGATGGCAGTTATAAGAGTCGAGGGACACGAAAGGGAAGCAGTGGTTGGGAAGGGAGTGAGACAGGGTTGTAGCCTCTCCCCGATGTTATTCAATCTTTATATTGAGCAAGCAGTGAAGGAAACAAAAGAAAAATTCGGAGTAGGTATTAAAATCCATGGAGAAGAAATAAAAACTTTGAGGTTCGCCGATGACATTGTAATTCTGTCAGAGACAGCAAAGGACTTGGCAGAGCAGTTGAACGGAATGGACAGTGTCTTGAAAGGAGGATATAAGATGAACATCAACAATAGCAAAACGAGGATAATGGAATGTAGTCGAATTAAGTCGGGTGATGGTGAGGGAATTAGATTAGGAAACGAGACACTTAAAGTAGTAAAGGAGTTTTGCTATTTGGGGAGCAAAATATCCGCTGATGGTCGAAGTAGAGAGGATATAAAATTTAGACTGGCAATGGCAAGGAAAGCGTTTCTGAATAAGAGAAATTTGTTAACATCGTCAGGAAGTCGTTTCTGAAAGTATTTGTATGGAGCGTAGCCATGTATGGAAGTGAAACATGGACGATAACTAGTTTGGACAAGAAGAGAATAGAAGCTTCCGAAATGTGGTGCTACAGAAGAATGCTGAAGATTAGATGGGTAGATCACGTAACTAATGAGGAGGTATTGAATAGGATTGGGAAGAAGAGAAGTTTGTGGCACAACTTGACTAGAAGAAGGGATCGGTTGATAGGACATGTTCTGAGGCATCAAGGGATCACCAATTTAGTATTGGAGTGAAGCGTGGAGGGTAAAAATCGTAGAGAGAGACCAAGAGATGAATACACTAAACAGATTCAGAAGGATGTAAGTTGCAGCAGGTACTGGGAGATGAAGAAGCTGGCACAGGATAGAGTAGCATGGAGAGCTGCATCAAACTAGTCTCAGGACTGAAGTCTACAACAACAACAGCCAGGGCCCTCCAACTAGATCGAAATTTTGACGATGTAACGAACCAGTTGGACAGAATTGGGCACGATGTTCTTCAGGAGGGCATCCAACAACTCTGTCAGTCAATGCTAAGGCGAATAACTGCCTGCGTAACGATCACAAGTGGACCAGTGCGTCACTGACTTTCTCAGTTTCTGAAGCTCTTTTTCTTGAACGAATTATCCATTTTTTATGAAATTCTAATTATTTGTTTGTCTGTACATGTACATCATTTACGCCCCATTCGGATAATTACTTCGTGGTGCGTCTTTTTTTCCCTTACAGTTGATATCTGTAATACACCGAACAGACTCTTCCACTGAACAGGATTGTTGTTTCTTCTCCAAAAATGAACGCTCTACGGGAGTTTCTCTAAAGTTCTAGTTCGTCTTCCAGTAGTTTCACATTCCTGGTTTTTCATGAAAGTTACATCACATCAGCAATAAATCGAAACAACCATTATTAACGTTGAGAACTGGGTAATTAATAATACACGACGACAGCCACAGTAAAAGCGGAAAGATGCTTCCGTTTAGGCGCTATAATTAGCGACCGTGTGGGGCACCTTTATTAGTGACGGTGTGGTAACTGAGGCGCAAAAGTATGACTGAAAAAGGGGGTGTGGTTTTGGTGAACGAACCATCCCATTATTCAGTAGATGTATGTTTGGGAAACCCCATTAGACAGAGTTTACGTTTTCTTTCCTTTTTTATTGTGCCCACCCGAGTTGCTGATTCTCATTGTAGGCACAACATTTCGACGACTGACCCCGGCATCTTCATCAACATATGTGAAAAAGCTTTTGTGCGCTAGCTGCCTGGAATCCAACCAGACAGAAAACAGAGCGTAGTGTGCCAAATTGTCCCTGGAGAGCTGATGACCTTTGGGGAGTTTCTGTTATTTTTAAGTAACGCTCTTAATATATTACGGACAAATTAGTAAACTAAATTATGTAATTGTGTTTATTTTCGTGTATTGCTTGTCGTCGGGTGAGAGCGGAGAACACCAGGGGAGTCTGATTAGCGTCGGTCGCGGAAACGCACCAGCCAACAGCCAGCCCGCAGAAGATACGGCAGAACTCACCAGCGTCGCTGGTATTAGTTATTGTATATCACTTACTTACTAGATTGGCCACAAAAAGCGCATACGGTCTTTCTCCTCGCCAATCAGCCTCCTCCATCTTCTTCAGTCCATGTATTCTTCTACAACTAGTCGCATCGCACTCATACCTCTTTGATCCCATCGGTTCATCTCATATGTGGTTTTCCCGTTGGTCTGTTACCTCTCATGTCTTCTATATCTACATCATGCTCCGCAAGCCACCTAACGGTGTGTGACGGAGGATATACTTCTAGTACCACTAACTGATGCCCCTTCCCTGCTCCACTCGCGAAAGTCTCGTAGGAAGACTGATCGTCGGTAAGCATCTGTGTTAAGTCTAACGTCTCGAATTTTCTTGTCTTTGTCATTTCGCCAGTTATATTTGGAAGAAAGTAATATGCTGGTCGACTCTTTCTGGAAAGTGCTCTCTCAAAATTTCAATAGTAAAGCTCTCCGTGATGCGCCTCGCTTCTCTTGTAGCGTCTGCCATTGGAGTTCGTTGCGCATCTCTGTAACATTCTCGCTCCGACTAAATGATCCGGTAACGAAACGTGCAGCTCTTTGTTTTCCTTCTGTCTCTTCTGCCAGTTTTACTTGAGAAGGGTCCAAGATCGATGAACAATACTCAAGAATAGGTCGAACCTCCTTGGTGGATGAGTTACATTTCCTTAAAATTCTTGCTATTAATCTGAATCTGGTGTCTGCTTTTTCAACTTCAGATCGCTCTGGATAGTTACTCCTAGATTTTTACAGTAGATACAGCTTCCAGCAATTTGTCTTTAACAGTGTGGTTGTACTGTAGTGGATTTCTTTTCATATGTATGCCGAGTGTGTTACATTTATTGCCGTTCAGGGTCAACTGCCAGAGCCTACACCATTCATCAAAATCCTCTGGATCATTCCGCAAATCGATACTGTCTCCTAGCGTTACTACTTTCTTATAGAGAACCGCATCATCTGCGACCAGTCAAAGAGTTTCCGATGCTTTTTACTAGATCATTTATATAACTTTTTAAAAGTAATAGTCCTGTCAGACCCCTTGGGGTACTCCAGAAATTATCTTTACATATGTCGATTTTGTTCTGTTAAGAGTGACATGATGAATTATATTTGCAAGATAAATCTGGTCCAACAGTAAGATCGGATTCTTTTTCGCTAAACGGCAGTACGGGACGGTGCCACATGCCTTCCCGAAGTCAAGGAACTCGACATCAGCCTGATGTTTATTATTAAGCATAGGTACTTTCAGTGCAGCCTCAGAACCCAGGCTTACGAAATAACCAGTTGGTTAGAAACTAATCGCCAAACATGCTCATTGCAAACTGTTCACAGATTCGTTAATAAACGCTTCATAAAATATACGAGTTCTCTTTAATCACTGTCACAATAACGAGAGATTTGTACAGCTACCGCAGTTTGCTGTTTTTCCTTCTTCTCGAATCTTTTCTTCACTAGTTCAAAATTCTGTCTGAGAATAACATTCTTGTACGTCAGGAGTTTTCTTTCTATCTTTAGTATCAGACTTCAAGTCTCATCGTACAGCAGCATGGATTGTATTACAGTCCTGAAGATCCTAAACTTCGAGGATTTCGATAGAAGTAGGTGACTTGAGCAGCTTTTCGAGTGCAAGCCCTGACATGTTTCTACTTGAATTCTTGCCATTATTTCTTTGTCTATCTCACTCGTTTCACTAGCACTGTCCCAAGGTATTTGGACTCTTTCACCCTTTCGAAGATTTTGCCAACCACATCTGAAGGCCTGTCATCGTTCTCTCTGCTAGGGGTATCTGATCTTATCAATATTCCCCACGGCTGTTTTCATTGCCTCTTCTATTAACACTCCTACCACCTGAACCATGTCCTGTTTCTAGGCTTGTTAGTTTCCGCAGTGTCCGTCTCCATAGCTGAGTGGTCAGCACGGTGGACTGCGATGCGAGGGACCGTTTCGATTCCCAACCGGGTCGGAGGGCTTTTTTTTTCGGGCACTGAGTGTTGCATTGTCTTCATCATCATTTCATCCTCATCATCACCCAAGTCGCCGAAGTGGCGTCCGCTTGGAGAAAAGGGCTGGCTCCAGACTCGGCTGCACGCAGGTGACGCTCGCGCCCTAGCCACACGCGGTATTTTCTTCTTCTTTTTCTCAATGCTCTTTCTAGCACCATATTAAACAGAGCTGAGAAGAGGCAGTATCCGTGCTGCATTAACGTTCTCAACTCGAACCTTTTCCACGTCTTTCCATTCACATTCATCGCACATATTGTCGCTCGTGTGCATGCTTGTGCCAGTTTTATTAGTTTTCTGGGAATTTGCGCTCATTCCAGTTCTTGCCACATTACTTCCCTGTTCACACTATCAAATGCTTTTTGAAAGCGCACAAGAAGACAGTGAACACCTTTGCGAAATTTCCTGCTCCTTGATAACACTTGCCTTATTATGTGGGCAGTTTGGTAAAATGTATTGAGTTTGTAAATGAGTTAATCTACGAGTTTAATCATCTGCCGAACTGTTAAAGTTTATCTGCCATATTGTTAACAGCACTACAGGTGTTGCACCTGAATGCGCCTGAAAGTTTTGTTACATATTTTGTGTGATTAATGATGTAGAATATGATAAAGTTTATTCGCTAGACTTTTTACTGTATACACGAGTGACAGATGTGCTTGAAAATTTAAGCATTTATTATCAAAAAAGGTTGTAAGAATATTAATGAACGTATCCGGAGAACTAATTTTTCGTAAACTGGCATGGATAGCGAAATAATTTTGCTGCCATAAAAGCAATTTTAACCTACAATAGAAAGTGAATAGTCCAAGTTATACATTGTTATCTATTCATTTGTACAAAGACACAGGCTAAGTCTACAATCAGTAATGAAATCTTTATATGCCCAATATCAGCAAGAACAAGTCGACTGCGATATCTATGCAATATCTTTGAAAAAACAAAGTCAGAGAACTGTTGTGTACTTCCATAGTTACAGAAAACTCAATAAGACGAGAACAATGTTTTTAACGACAAGAAATTTTTTCCTCACATTAACTTATACTACAAAAGACTAGGAACAATATGTAACGATGGGTGAAGGGAATAGGTCACAATTGTAACTATGAAATGAGTTTACAGAAAAATGTCTAAATAGTAACCACTCCGAACCAAGGTAGAGTTCACAAGAGGAGAATTTTCATCCAGTTCCATGGCGTTTACCTTCTAGCTGCCACTGCATTGCGGTGGGACCAGATGGCAAAGTAGTAAGTAACGCCGTATCAGAGTTAAATTAACAGCTTTGGAATGGTTTTTTGACGTGTGTCGTTGCCAAGACGAGTCAAAACACATTTACCTTGGCCACTAGATAATTTAACCTCCCCCAAGAACATCAACAATAATAGTTACCTCAATAGTTTGAAACTCTTTGCGTTAACTTCATTAGATCGAAATTGTCTCGTATACGAAATTCTGTTCCGGCTTAATTTAGCTCGATACGTTTGTACACTAACGGCTGCAGAAGAGCTATTATGCAATTAAAGTGTACTCATTACCTAATAAAAGTCCAGCTGCTATTATAACTACTTCTAAAAAAGAGAAGTCCTTATGGCAGTAGATTAAGAAATGACCGATGGACCTCCTTCGAAGGAGGCGATACACGTCAGAGCTGTGTCCGCCAGAGACTCCCGAGCCATAGCTTTCGAAACAAACCGAGTAATGTATGCCGCTCGGCGGGTCCACCGAAGGAAATAATGAAGTCTTCGTAGCTGGCAGCCGCGCTTAAAACGCTGAAATAAAACAAAGTCGTATCTTCATGAGACAGCACAAAACAAATAAAAGTATATTAGCTTTCACATTGTTTAAAGTAAATTATTGCCGGTGACTGGACCCAATAAATCTGCTGCAAGAGAGCGCGCCAGTCGTGTTGCTGCAAAAAGAAGAGGCACGGCGCCCGCAGCTTAGGCAACCAACGTTACGTCGTAAACGGGCAGAGAAGCATAAAGGTTCGGCGCACGACGAACAAAAAGTCTTTTACGACAGTCTGATAACCAAAGCTGAATTGAATTCCTTGTCCCCCAGGATCTTTTTATGGCCCGTACACGTCTCCAAAATGCTTTTTGTATCTTCAGGATGGCCTGTGATAGCGGTTCTACCCCTGTAGCATGTTCGAGCAATCTGCCTGCAGTTGCCTATTAGAGAGCCGCCTGTCCTATAATTTATTTTCCTGGCATTAAACGGACGCTTCTCTTCCTCGTCCTGTCATTAGCGAGGCTTGCAAATCAACAGAAACATATAGTCTTCTGAAATTATGTACTACTCAATCTGTGTTTTGCAGCATAGAGGATTACAATGGTCGATCGACGTAAATTAACTGATACAAATTTTTTAAATAAATGTGTCACCTAGTTCTCTCCAATTAAATCATAACATTTACTTCGACTGTCCCTGTATATGCACATATTGCCGTTATAGGCATATGTGTCTCTTAATCGCAGTGTAGCAACGTGGGATGAACTCTACCGTTATGTTTTCGGAAATCACGTATATGGATGTCAACCAAAAACGGCTACATTCTAAACTACAGCCTATGAACTTAGTAAACATGAAACAACATTTCCCACAATTAACTGCAAAAATTCTCCATTCTATTACTGTCTAAAGTGAAGAACGTCTCTGAGTTAGTCTTGGAAGACGAAAGACTTTAATGGCCCTTACACGTCTCCAAAATGCTTTTTGTATCTTCAGGATGGCCTGTGATAGCGATTCTACCCCTGTAGCATGTTCGAGAAATCTGCTTGCAGTTGCCTATTAGAGAGCCGCCTGTCCTATAATTTGTTTTCCTGTCATTAAACGGACGCTTCTCTTCTTCGAGAAGGAATACTTCGCTACCTATTGGAAAATAGACTAGGAGAAGTCCTGTAAGGCACCGCAACGGTGTTAACTGCTACTTAACCTTCTCCAACCTATTTTAGTTATCAACAGAGACGCTCCCGGTAATGGGATATCTTCATCTTCTTAATTACTCTGCAATTCACATTTCAATGTTTGGCAGAGGGTTCATTTTCAGATTATTTCACGACCGTTCCACTCTCGAATAGCACGTGGAAAAAATGAACACCTAACACTCTCCTGCGAGCTCTGATTTCTGTTTATTGTCGTTATTTTTGAAGGTGTTGCAGAATATCGAGAATCGAGATGAAAACTTACGATGATGTGGGAGCTAGAATGAAGACAAATGAAACAGTGATAGATAGAATTGAAAGAAAACCATTAAAGTGGTATAGCTGAGAATGCTAGATGATCGGTGACGAAAGAAATTTTTTGAATGGGAACCACTTGGCAGACGTAAACGCTGCAGACCACTACGTTCTTGGAAACCCACATTACTGAAATAATGGAGCATCGCCTAGTGCGCAAGGAGGATGCCCTTAATAGAGAGGCTTGGCAGAAGACAACAGAAATACAGCAAAATGCCGTTATTACTCGTTCTTTGTAAAAATTAGTTCTGTAATACTAATAAGAAGTTTCTCCCTAAGCAGTGGTATTCAACAGAATATTTGTAAGTTCGGAGGAAAAAGTTCGCGAATTAAATTTCTTGAAAAGATCTTGTTGCAACGGAAAACGCCTTTGTTTTAATTGTTGGCACGTCAAGTTGCTTACCACATCCTTCACACTCTGTGCCACATTTTACGATAACAGAAAATGAATTGCCCTTCTTTTTAAACCCTTTCAATATCCTCCATCAATTCTATCTACCAAGAATCCCATATCGTGCAGCAATACTCCATAAGAGGACGGACATGCGTAGTATAGGTAGTCTCCTCAGCAGATCTGTGGCATCTTCTAAATGTTCTACTAATAAAATGCCGTTACCTTGCCCGTAACTCTTTCCATGTGTGGTTAAATTGTTTGTAATTGTAATCCCTAGGCATTTTTTATTTATTTATTTATTTATTATGCTCATATGGAGGGCCTCACAGGTTTTATTGTTTATAGTCAATTTCCACTTTGCGCACCACGCAGATATCTTGTCTAAATCATTTAGCAATTCGTTTGAATCTTCTGATTACATCGATGGATGGTGAGCTCAAATTGTCTTTTAAATCGTTTATATACGTCAAGAACAGCAGAAGGCCTATAATGCTTCTTTGGAGAAGACTAGATAGAACATCAGCTTCAATAGGTGACTTCTTGTCAATTACTACGAAGTGTAACCTTACTGAAAGGAAACCACGGGTCCAGTCGCACAACTATGACGAAAGTTCATAGGCACGCAGTTTGATTAACAGCCGCTTGTGAAGAACGGTGACAAAATAATTTTGGAAATATATGAGCCGGCCGGTGTGGCTGAGCGGCTCTAGGCGCTACAGTCTGTAACCGCGCGACCGCTACGGCCGCAGGTTCGAGTCCTGCCTCGGGCATGGATGTGTGTGATGTCCTTAGGTTAGTTAGGTTTAAGTAGTTCTAAGTTCTAGGGGACTGATGACCTCAGAAGTTAAGTCCCATAGTGCTCAGAGCCATTTGAACCATTTGAAATATATGAACATGGTAGCGTTCATTCCTTCGAGTGTCCGCCCCAGGTAGCTGAGTGGTCAATCCTAAGGGCCCGGGTTCCATTCCCGGCTGGGTCGGAGATTTTTTTCCGCTAAGGGACTGGTTGTTGTGTTGTCCTGATCATCATCATCATCTCATCCCCATCGACGCGTAAGTCGCCGAAGTGGCGTCAAATCGAAAGATTTGCACCCGGCGGTCTACCCGATAGGAGGCCCTAGTCACACGACATTCACCTTCATTAATTTGAGTGAATTTAGGACGATATTTTCTGAATCTGTGCTGGTTATGTGTCAATGGATCACCGTCTTCGAGATATTTCATAATGTTGGAACATACTATATGTTCCACAATTCTGCTTCAAATCTATGTGAGTGATATAGGCCTATAATTCAGCTGATTATATTACTTGCGTATTGGTGTGACCTGTTCAGTTGTGCAGATTTCCAGTCTTTAGGCATATAGTTCAGAAGTTAGCACCTAGCAGATTTTGTTTTTGTATAAATCCTAATTGTGAAATAACATTCTTTTCTATTAACCTTTGAGAAGTAAAGGCGGACGGATGTGAACACATTTTTCTGCACTGTGTACTGCGTACACTAGAGGAACAGTTCGAGGACGATTATTGTGACCGATCTCAATGCAGCGAACAGCAAAGCAGCATTAGTGAAGGGACGGTTTGTGAACAATAACATACCTGAAATGGGCTAGCCTGCCCTAAGCACCGATCTTTCTGCTATCATCGTAGTTCTAAAGGCTCTTCAAAATGCGATTAGTAGTTTCGGAGCTCCGCATAAGCGTCAACTTGACACTATTGGAGGCCACAGCAGATAAGCAGGACGCGGCCTGGTGTAGTATGCGGTGTGAGATGGTGCGTCCACTGACAGAAGTCGTCGATTTTAATGTATGACGAGGACACACACTTCAATGTTTTTCTATTCCGTTTTGTTTTGTGAAAGCCACTATGCATTGCTAGACTTTTTAGCGTTTGAACCTCACGAGCTAAGTTTTACAACGTGATGATGAGAGCATTGTCTCTCAAAACGCGATGCTGAGTTACGTGTAGGACAAAAATTGCAGCTGAATACTGCCAATTATTGCTAAGAGTATACTGAGGTTTAAAGACGGTTGAGCCGGTCGGGGTGGCCGAGCGGTTCTAGGCGCTACAGTCTGGAACCGCACGACCGCTACGGTCGCAGGTTCGAATCCTGCCTCGGGCATGGATGTGTGTGATGTCCTTAGGTTAGTTAGGTTTAAGTAGTTCTAAGTTCTAGGGGACTGATGACCACAGATGTTAAGTCCCATAGTGCTCAGAGCCATTTTTTGAGTACGTTCAGTTTTGTGCCAGGGGCCACTTCCGACGGTGGGAGAGATCATTGCATCTCATTGGACAGCTACCGCCCGCCTCAAGCTGGGCAGCCCCCAGCCAATAAGATGCTGTCCCGCCACTATCCGCCTGCTTCACGGGGTGTGTGAAGCTTAGAAGTAATCTTCGACAAGCGGGTTGATATAGTACACCCACCAACAACAAAAATGAAATAATAAAGAAATCACTATTTCGTATTGCCACCTGGAATGTTAGGACAATGTGTCCAAGGTACATTGACGATGCCCAAGAGGTTGATTTCATCCGTAAGACTGCCGTAATTGACAGAGAGCTCCATCGTTTGAATGTAGACATCGCGGGACTGCAGGAGACGCGGCTTCCAGATGCGGGCTCTATCAGGGAGGATAATTACACATTCTTCTGGCAGGGGAAGTCTCAAGACGAGCCAAGACTTCATGGCGTAGGATTTGCTGTTAAAAACGCCCTACTGGACTGTACTGTGCCACCATCCGGTGGAACAGAGCGAATTATTGATTTGAAAATATGCTCCTCAAGTGGCACTGTCAACATCCTAAATGTGTACGCTCCTACCTTATCATCCAGCATGGAAGAGAAGGATCTGTTTATGACTTACTCAGTGACAGAATAGCCAAGGTACCTAGCACCGAGACACTGTATATTCTAGGGGACTTTAATGCTAGAGTTGGATCAGATAACGACATATGGCCGAATTGCCTGGGACATCATGGGGTGGGAAAAATGAATGAAAATGGCCAGAGACTGCTTGAAGTTTGCTGCTTTTATGGACTCTGTATCACAAACACATATTTCCAGCTTAAGGATCAGCACAAGGTGTCTAGGAGACACCCGCGCTCTCATCACTGGCATCAACTTGACTTAGTCATAGCTAGGCGTACTGGTCTCAAAAATGTGCTACTGACACGAAGTTATCATAGTGCTGATTGCAACACAGACCACGCCCTAGTGTCGTGCACATTGAGGCTCACTCCTAAGAAATGTCATCACGCTAAACCGAGAGGTCATCCCCGTATCAACACAGATCATGTTCATGACACACAAAGAAAGCAGGATTTTGCCAGTAATTTTGAAATTGCTTTCCCAGGAAACGTGCAAGCAGAAAGAAATGTTGATAAGAAATGGGCAAAACTCTCGGGTGCAATCTACAACTCAGCAGTATTGGCCTATGGAATAAAAGGAAAAAGAAATAAGGACTGGTACGAGCAAAATTTGGAAGAAATGGAACCAGTCACTGAGGCTAAACGGAAAGCCCTGCTTGCTTACAAAAGAAACCCAAATGAAAGAACTCGAGATGACCTACGGAAAGCAAAGAACAGGACACAGCAAACATCCAGGAGATGCGCAAATAACTACTGGCTGAATTTATGTGTAGGTATACAGAAAGCGGCCGACTCTGGGAATGCTAAGGCAATGTACGATGGTATTAAGAAAGCAATTGGACCAACTGTCAGAAAAATAGCTCCTCTGAAGTCCAAGACGGGTGAAATCATTATTGATGAAGGCAAACAAATGGAACGCTGGGTTGAACACTACCTCGAGTTGTATGCAGTCGAGAATGAAGTTAGCAAGGATGCATGTGACGCCATCAAACAAATGCCAGTTATGGAAGAACTACACTCCTGGAAATGGAAAAAAGAACACATTGACACCGGTGTGTCAGACCCACCATACTTGCTCCGGACACTGCGAGAGGGCTGTACAAGCAATGATCACACGCACGGCACAGCGGACACACCAGGAACCGCGGTGTTGGCCGTCGAATGGCGCTAGCTGCGCAGCATTTGTGCACCGCCGCCGTCAGTGTCAGCCAGTTTGCCGTGGCATACGGAGCTCCATCGCAGTCTTTAACACTGGTAGCATGCCGCGACAGCGTGGACGTGAACCGATGTGCAGTTGACGGACTTTGAGCGAGGGCGTATAGTGGGCATGCGGGAGGCCGGGTGGACGTACCGCCGAATTGCTCAACACGTGGGGCGTGAGGTCTCCACAGTACATCGATGTTGTCGCCAGTGGTTGGCGGAAGGTGCACGTGCCCGTCGACCTGGGACCGGACCGCAGCGACGCACGGATGCACGCCAAGACCGTAGGATCCTACGCAGTGCCGTAGGGGACCGCACCGCCACTTCCCAGCAAATTAGGGACACTGTTGCTCCTGGGGTATCGGCGAGGACCATTCGCAACCGTCTCCATGAAGCTGGGCTACGGTCCCGCACACCGTTAGGCCGTCTTCCGCTCACGCCCCAACATCGTGCAGCCCGCCTCCAGTGGTGTCGCGACAGGCGTGAATGGAGGGACGAATGGAGACGTGTCGTCTTCAGCGATGAGAGTCGCTTCTGCCTTGGTGCCAATGATGGTCGTATGCGTGTTTGGCGCCGTGCAGGTGAGCGCCACAATCAGGACTGCATACGACCGAGGCACACAGGGCCAACACCCGGCATCATGGTGTGGGGAGCGATCTCCTACACTGGCCGTACACCACTGGTGATCGTCGAGGGGACACTGAATAGTGCACGGTACATCCAAACCGTCATCGAACCCATCGTTCTACCATTCCTAGACCGGCAAGGGAACTTGCTGTTCCAACAGGACAATGCACGTCCGCATGTATCCCGTGCCACCCAACGTGCTCTAGAAGGTGTAAGTCAACTACCCTGGCCAGCAAGATCTCCGGATCTGTCCCCCATTGAGCATGTTTGGGACTGGATGAAGCGTCGTCTCACGCGGTCTGCACGTCCAGCACGAACGCTGGTCCAACTGAGGCGCCAGGTGGAAATGGCATGGCACGCCGTTCCACAGGACTACATCCAGCATCTCTACGATCGTCTCCATGGGAGAATAGCAGCCTGCATTGCTGCGAAAGGTGGATATACACTGTACTAGTGCCGACATTGTGCATGCTCTGTTGCCTGTGTCTATGTGCCTGTGGTTCTGTCAGTGTGATCATGTGATGTATCTGACCCCAGGAATGTGTCAATAAAGTTTCCCCTTCCTGGGACAATGAATTCACGGTGTTCTTATTTCAATTTCCAGGAGTGTAGATGCAATGCCTACTATGGAAGAACTTAGTAGAGAAATAGATTCTCTTGCTAACGGAAAGGCCCCATGTGAAGATGGGATCCCTGCAGAGGTTATTAAGTACAACAAGTCTGTTATTCTCAAACATTTATATTCACTTATCACAACCAGCTGGGAAGAAGGTTATGTCCCGGAATTCGAGGATAGTTACTCTATATAAACAGAAAGGGAACAGAAGTGACTGTAACAATTACCGAGGCATTTCATTACTAAGTGTAGCCGGGAAAGCTTATGCAAGAGTCACCCTAATGCGATTACAGATCTTAGCTTCCAGAATCTACCCAGAATCTCAGTGTGGCTTCAGGCCCGGCCGATCAACCGTAGATATGATCTTCTCCTTAAGACAGCTACAAGAGAAATGTCGAGAGCAGCAGAGGCCACTTTATATTGCTTTCATTGACCTTGTTAAAGCGTTTGATTTAGTGAGCAGAAATGGGCTTTTCAAACTGTTGCAGAAGATTGGATGCCCACCTAAACTACTGCAGATAATTGTCTCTTTCCATGAGAAAACACAAGCAACAATTTGCTTCAACGGTAAAACATCAGAAGCATTCCCTGTTAATAGCGGTGTGAAACAGGGGTGTGTGTTAGCTCCTACATTGTTTGGGATTTTCTTTTCCCTTCTGCTCAGATTTGCCTTTGTGAGGAGGGAGTGTATCTACATACGAGGTCTGATGGAAATCTTTTCAACATTGCTCGCCTCAAGGCCAAGACCAAAGTAAATACAGTCGTTATCCGTGAGTTGTTATATGCGGACGATGCAGCTCTAGTAGCGAACACAGAAGATGAGCTGCAGTATATAATCAACAAATTATCAAATGCCTGTGAAAAGTTTGGTCTACTCATCAGCCTTCAAAAGACTAAGATCATGGCGCAGAGCACTACCAACCTTCCATCCATTAGCATTGATGGCAATCCTCTCCAGATAGTTGATGACTTTACCTACTTGGGATCCACAATATGTAGCAACTTGTCCATGGACACTGAACTTACTAACAGAATCGCAAAGGCATCATCTGTCATGGCTAGACTGAAAAACAGAGTATGGAACAACGGACTGCTTACCACAAAAACTAAATTAAAAGTCTACAACGCTTGTGTTATAAGCACCCTTCTCTATAGCTGTGAGACATGGACAACTCTTTCTAGGCATGAATCTCGACTCAACAGCTTCCATCTCCGCTGTCTCCGGAAGATCCTTCAGATCTCTTGGAGAGATAGAGTACCCAACACCGAAGTCTTTCATCGTGCAAGCACAACCAGCATCTTTGCACTCCTGAGTCATCGACGTCTAAGATGGTTGGGACATGTCAGGCGCATGGATCCTGAGCGGATACCGAAACAGATGCTGTACGGTGAACTTCAGGAAGGTGTGAGGCCAGTGGGACGACCGCATCTTCGTTTCAAGGATGTCTGCAAGAGAGACCTGACCAAGACCAGAATCAATCCAAGCCGCTGGGAAAGCATTGCAGATGACCGTGTCAAGTGGCGAGTAACTGTGCGCAACGGCGTCAAGCTCTCAGAGGACGAACGCACACAGGAACAAATCAGGAAGAGGACAAAGCGAAGAGACAGAGCTGCTTCTGTTCGAAGTCCCTCAAATTTCACATGTCCAAACTGCAGTAGGGACTGCCACTCTCGAGTGGCACTTTTTAGCCACAGCAGACGCTGCAGAGTCTGAACCAAGCATGCTACACCATCATCCCTCAAGGATGGACGGATGCCATTATTATTATATATTATGTTTTGCTCAGCTGTTTGAAAATCAAATAACGTAAGAGTTTACCAGCACAGTAATTCATTAATTTTTCTAAGGGGATGTTTCAATGGAACTACAATAAATTAGCGGTCATAATATCGAGCCGCCATCGAAGCCAGTTAGCAACGATCCCCCGCCCCCACCCACACACATACACGCGCGCGCACACACTCACACAGAGATAAGCTGCAACGCCCAACGCTCCCCCTTTATAAAGACTAAAACTATCTCTTGTAGTTTCAAGTGTAATTTGTTTCTCTTATGTGGCAAACTTCTCGAAATAACTGCTTTCCTCAAAAATTAAAGTAAATTCAGTGAAATGTATTATAATTTATGTTGACACTGTCGATTCCACGATTAACACTACTCAATTATATTTGCTATCTGTCTTTTTCTCTTTTGTTTAGTTATGGGTGTTATGACCTGTGTATACGGGCGCAGCGCGTGTATTATGCGAATTCACGTGTTTTGTTGTTGTGGTATGTCGCAGCCCCAGCAACTTGTGGCGTCTGCTATTAAATAGCGAGAGCCGACCAATCATAGTGGTGCCACCGTCTAATATACACAGTCGCGACACTCACTGCTGTGAAAGTTGTTACCATTTGACAGTTCAAGTGACACTAGCGCCCCTAGCGGCCGGAAAGCTCGCCTTCCTCTGACGGCAGATGCGATGTAAAAATAATGTTTGTTTCTAGTTCGTTTTGTACGTAATTTACAAAATAGGCAGTATATTTTTGCACCGCAAGTGTTAGGAGAACAGCGAGAGACATAAATAATCGTGAAATATAAGTAAACAGAGCACAAACCATTGAATGAAGTGACATAAGCTGCAACATATTCTTGAAGAAATACTTAAGAAGTAGCATACAATCGCACTTATTCCACTGTAAGTAAGAAATTACACACTGTATATCCCACATATGAAGTATATAGATGCTCTTCCTTGTGTAAAAATGAAGCGACACATCACTTTTCATTACGTTCTGCTTTGCAGGAAGCCTGCTTCCAAAAATACAATTTCCATTTTATTCTTTGTGCTGTCAGGTTATCTAAATAAAAGCATGACTGTTTTACACTTTATTATATCCCATTGATACATTTAACGAAAATAAAATTAAATGAATGAGTCAGTCCTAACACTTCAGCAACCCAAATGAGCCATCTTCATCACCTTTTTATTTCTTCTCTTGCTCCTACAGACTAAGTCTTGATTCCTGAATTTAATAATGTAAAAGATCTTCACTTCCACAAACAGTCGTATTAACAGCAGCTTGGTTTCAGCACAGCTCCCAGGTGGAAAATTGGGGATGTCCATCAACATGTTCACAAAGAAAGCACCACAATTACTTATGTGAGCATATTCATCAAAAGTGGAAGTCATCTTAGTCTCACAATGAGTTAAAAATTCTTTGACATCTTCTGTACAAATAAATAGGCTTCCAAAGTTGCCTTCATAACTTTTAAAATGACAATAAACTTTGTCATTTGCATCTAAGTCTTGGCTGCCATCTATAAGTACTGTCCTACATTTATAACAGTCATGAATCGTAAGCAGTTTCTTTAATACATAACCAAACACGTACTTCATGCTGTTTGCCTCTCCGAGGTCTGGTTGGACTTCCACATTTGGTAGTCTGATCACTGAACTCGTGTCACTGATGTCCAACAGTGGTGAAACAAATAATTAGGGCGCTGTTTTCATATCCACTATTGTCTGACCCCAGTTGATCCCCTCACAATTGGAAGTAGCTACACTGTGTGTGTTCATTACGTTGCTTAAAGCACAATTATTAAATGCAGCACAAAACCGTCGTTGTGATGGGTTGCTACAAAAACCACCTTTATGCCTTAAAATCACTGAGAAAACGTTTTCCAGTGGATCTTGATTAATTTTGCGTGTTAATAAATATAACTTGGTTCCATCCAAAACATCATCAACAAACATGTTCAAAGCGCTTATGTTACCCAGAAGTCCTTTAACACTCTTAATCCTAGATGAAAAATCTTTCCCATTAACATCTACAAATTTCCGTGACTGTATCCATGTCTTCAGTGTCTTTAATATTTCTAAATGTCTTGAGACACCTGTAATGCAGTTCCTTAAGGATACAGGCCCTTTGACACTATATGCATTAAATATGTCAAAAATATCGTTTACTTTTTGGCAGTAGCAGTAGCAGATGATGATATGGTGCCACAAGTGACAAGTGTCTCAATGCCTGATGCTACTGTATGATTCAACACACGAACTGCAGTGTTTACCTTCATTTTTGAAAATGCTGGCGGTTGGACAGCTCTTTTAGTGAGCTTGGGGATCAACTTGCACTTCCTTTCGCAATCACTTGAGTACAGCTGACAAATGTCCTTCTATGAAGCAGTGCCAATCCATCCTTCAACTGCTGTGTGGATAATGTTATACCTGAATAAATTATTTACGTATGCTTCTTATCAAGTGTGGGGTGTCATAAAAAAGTGGATCTTACGCCCTTCGTGTACTAAGCATGGATTAACTGGTGTGATATCCAGTCTGTGCCTCCACTCCATAAAATTCGTGCCTTGGCCAGTCACACATGTTTTACAACCAAACCAATCTCTGTGAGTTTTCTGACAACTTCAAAAAATATGCACGTCATATGGGTGGCTCCTACTGGTCCTTTGGAGAAATAATATACTAATGGCTGTTTAAAATTTGAGAAGATGCCGTTAATCATTATAACTAATGCAGTATTGGCAACCACAGGTGTTCGTATGAAACCCATGTCTTCAAATCCAATAGCACAATCCCTAGAGCTGTCACATATGAAATTTTCCATTAGTGACATCTCATCCATAGACAAATTAACAATTATATCAGTTTCTGGTAACTGCTGCACTTTCTGCTTTAAAAGATGAAATATATTATTATTTATCCCACAGTTTAATTGTATATCTTCCACATAGCTTTGTAAGGTACGTACTGATGGAAGGCTAAAGCAGTCTGATAAAAAACTATATGCCTGAGTACTATAATACAACGAATTAAGTGCAAATAATTTAGTTTCATCTTTCCATCTTGCACCAAATTTTCCATTCAATGGTATACTGATTTGGCTTATCAATAAATCGAGAGCATCTTTTTTCAAGTACTTGGAACCAATACTTTTTAAAATGAGCTTGTCCTTTTGTACTTGTGTCGACGTTGTGGTTGCAGTTTATTCTTACGATGGGCGCCTGCCGGGGTGACCGAGCGGCTATAGCCGGCACGGTAGCTCAGCATGTTCGGTCAGACGATTTGACTACCCTCTGTAATAAAAAAACTGAGTGAATGGATCAACGAACAGCCTGAGCGAGTGTCAACGGAAGTCCGCCACGAACAAATTCAACGAAGAATATAGAACAAAATGAGATTTAAAAAAAAAAGCGGTTCTAGGCGCTACAGTCTGGAACCGCGCGACCGCTACGGTCGCAGGTTAGAATCCTGCCTCGGGCATGGATGTGTGTGATGTCCTTAGGTTAGTTAGGTTTAAGTAGTTCTAAGTTCTAGGGGACTGATGACCTCAGAAATTAAGTCCCATAGTGCTCAGAGCCATTTGAACCATTTTTACGGTGGGCACTTTCCTTGTCGCATAGTAATTTTGTACGAAGTCTAATGATTTGCACGTTTTTACATTTCACACGATTTTCCAACACACGAATAATTTCATGCAATCTAAGCATTTCATTTCCAAAAGATGTCTGTGTTGCAGATTCCGTTGTTAGCGATTTTAAATATGTCCCTCGTGTAGGAACACTTGTGCTAGCTGGTTCTTCTGTGTCAGGAGACAGTTTTTTTTTTTTTTTTTTTTTTTTTTTTTTGCAGTAACACTTTAACGTTTGTATGGAAATTTTCTCTTCATCGTCACTAGTTGTGACTTATTCGGCACGTCAAATAACGTAGGAACTGCATTCCATACTAATCTCTTCTTTTCCGCGCTCATGAACTTGTTTGACTCGAAACGTAACGCACAAAACTTCACGTTATTGTGCAAATAAAGGACATCTTTTTGCAGCAGGTCCTGTCTTCTACTATTTGTTAACCATTTCTTGCTCCTCAAAAAGAAAAGCAAAAATGGTTCAAATGGTTCTGAGCACTATGGGACTCAACTGCTGTGGTCATTAGTCCCCTAGAACTTAGAACTACTTAAACCTAGCTAACCTGACATCACACACATCCATGCCCGAGGCAGGATTCGAACCTGCGACCGTAGCAGTCGCACGGTTCCGGACTGCGCGCCTAGAACCGCGAGACCACCGCGGCCGGCAAAAAAAAAAAAAAAAAAAAAAGAAAAGAAAATTCAGTAATTCAATACAGTTTAGAAATAAATCTTAAATAAAGAGCGCTCTAATGTGATGTTTCATACCTCTCAGGGTCCTTAGGAAACCTGAAGAATGACAAATGTGGTGTCTTCTTCCTATTATTACTGCAATTGATTGCGCTACATACGCTTCCTTTCGTAAAAACCACGTTAAAAATTAATATAAACGACACTGTTTACATTTACTGAATACCATAATCAGCAGCGTAGCTTCTCCACCGCTTGGGGCGCTGTTGTCGCGGTGTATAACAAAAATCAGCGAGTGTGTCGCGACTGTATATATTAGACTGTGCTCGTGCGTGGTACGCTATAAATAGGAATTTTGAATTTCACAGCTTTCAAATACATAAAGTGTTTACATTCAGTGGGACGTCATATTACCGAGTGATCCAGACAAAGTGCGAGTTTATTGGGCATTCACATTTGTAAATGTACAACTTACAGCCATTCCCTTAATTATTTACGAAATTATTTCCAGGATTTTTTCTGTTTGATAGTATTTGGGGATTTGTTAACAAACTCTGATGTGGTGGCTCTGGAAGTTAAACGGTTTTTTTTTTTTTGGTCTAAATAATGAAGGCAGATCTCTGAGAATCGTTTTCTTCAACCTTCGTAATAAATTTTTAGGCAATCGCTAAATTGTCATTCTTGTTGACATCGTCTGTTGGGATACCTTTGTGCGTGTGGCGTAACTGTTGGCGTCCCTTGTACATTCTCTGTAAAGAAGTAGAATATCTAATTCCTCGTGATATGTGAAAATCACTTTTATTAACTAACCGGCAGTCGACACATGTGAACGACACAGAATGAAAACTACATTTCCTCCGTCCCCCTTTTATACTGGTATCGTAGCAACCCAACACTGTTTCCTCCTTACTGGATGTGCGTATTTTCTTATTTGGATATAAAATCACGAACTTCCGCAAAAGACATTAGTCAGTTTCATGTTTAATACAAATAAATCCTAAGTATTAGGTACCGTAATTACTCTGAAATTATTAATCAGATTTTGTGGGTGAAACGCCATTGGATTCGTTTCTTTTAGAACTATGAGAATAGCAGAAAATTTTTCTGTTGTTCCATTTGAAAAGTGAAGTTGATACAGACACGTCTGTAATTACAATAGCTGTGAAAAGACACTATACGTCGTTTATTGAGGACTTTCGCACAATGCATCTGAGTGAAAACAGAATAAGGATATCTTACACGGTGCTGGAGATATCTGAGGTTAGCAGCTGAGTTGAATTAACCTACATATAGGGTGCTTCAAAGTCTTTGCATCAAACGGCTAGGGGTGATAGAAGATGTCATGAAAAACTTTCCTTATAGATAAAATGTGTGCTGACAGTACCCGGCGAAACCAGGCATCCTTCAAGACTGGTTATGCCCGGAAAGGTGGTTGGCCATAGCATTCATTGGTGTTCGCGCGCCATGTGTATTGCCTGTCCTCCAATCATATGCTTCGCGTGAAAAAGAGACCTAGAAAAATTAAAGTTCCTGATCCGCTTCTAAAATACCTTTCTCTGCTTAGAGATACTCATTCTTAAGGTTTTATTGTTGGAAATCCCTATCAATTTATCGGGGTAGGTAGCATGCGGAACACCTACTTAGTAGACTGCTAATTTGGTAAAATGTCATCATGTATATACTTTTCAATTATGAAATTTGTCCATGTACATGTTTGGCGCATATATTGGACACATCTCCTCCTCCCCTTCCTCCTCAGCCTGTCTCTCTGTCCACCTCATCCTCCCTATCTGTCCACATCCTGATATTCTCTATCTCTCCATTTCCTCCTCCTCCCTCTCTTTGTCTATCTCCTCCACCCCTCTCCTTGACTATTCTCTCTTCACCCTCTCCGTATTGTCAATTTCCTCCCCCTCTCCCTCTACTTTATTCTCCTACCTCTCGTCCCACCACTTTCTGTCCATCTACTCCTCCTCCATCTCTCTTCTTTCTCTTTCCATCTCGTACTTCCCCTCTCCCTGCCCATCCCCTTCCGCCCCCCCTCTCTCCTCCTGACCAATTCTCTGTGTCCTTTTGCACATACAGCCCCTGTGAGGAGGTTGACAAAGCAAGCCCATAATATGGCTAGAACATGCTTGTTGTGCTGGACAGGCTACATTTCAAGTACCTGAAAACAATTTTTTTTCCTGACCTGTCGGTTGCCCTGCAAAGCAGGTCAGTAAGGGAGACCCATACTATTATAACATTCCAGTCATGCAGGCAATCTACATGTCAATGGCTGGAATATCCTTTCATGCTCATAGCGTGTAGCGTGCACTGCAAAGGAGATCAAGGCAGGCTGATACTACTGGCACAACATGCCTGTGTGATTGTGAAGGAGCTACGATGTGCTTGGATCACAATATGGCGATCCTCCCTTGTGATGATCAGAAGGCCTGCCCTCACGTTCCCATGCAGTCCCAACATCGCGTCACTGTCACCCTCAAATGCTCCTCCTATCTGGACATTGCACGATTCAGGCAGGCTTCTAAATGGGGAACCACAATGGGAGCACTTTCAAACTCTTACAAATGCTGATAACGGTGTCTCACATGAGTACGTCGCATGTTGTTAACAGTGATCATTCATCATCTGACGCAATTCATGCCCCTCTCATGCCCTACCAGACCTGGTAACAACACCAAAGAACTCTGGTCACCATTCTGCCTGTCACAGAGAACTGCAACTCTAATCATTTACAACATGCCTATGGTGTGTACGTGAACGAAGTTAAATTGGATATCCAATCATCTCTTGTGGGTGCTTCACCGTTTTTTTGTCAGTGAATCTTTCGAATAAAATTAAAAGAAAACTAACACAAACGATAATAACACAAGGTAGGTGCTAGACCAATCCCAACAAATGGCTCTGAAGCATAGGTCATGTTTCCTGTCAGCATGAGAAAAAATATGAGATTTTAAACAATGACATAAATATTGATGTTGCGATTATGGACAGAAGGGATCTCAGGCCCGGGAAGTAAGGATGAACATGGGTTCTCTCTCTCTCTCTCTCTCTCTCTCTCTCTCTCTCTCTCTCTCTCTCACCTGCTTATTAACCAAGTTCGCCGGCGTAAATACCTGGTCGGTCAAATGAATATATATTAAAAAGTTCTATTGAATAAAGTTTGGAAAATAACAAATCCCATCGGAAACAAGTAATCGAACATGACACGTATTGTTTTTGCTTATTTGCCAGCTCAGTGAATCTCGCTAATCTTAATATTACACGATGTTACTGTTTAATTTTCTCCAGCTCCCAGTTGCACCGTGGTTAAATATTCTCTAGCTTCTGGACAAGAGCACCGTGGCTATTGTCAAGTATTGACTATCGTATAGTTGATGTTTCAGTCTTTAAATAGGCGTGCAGCCGCCTATGAGGTCACTAGTGCCCTGTTCTGCGCCTTTTAGGGTAATTGTTTTGTAGCGAGATGTAAAGTAAGAGGGTTGGGTTGTTTGGGGGAAGAGACCAAACAGCGAGGTCATCGGTCTCATCGGATTAGGGAAGGACGGGGAAGGAAGTCTGCCGTGCCCTTTCATAGGAACCATCCCGGCATTTGCCTGGAGCGATTTAGGGACATCACGGAAAATCTAAATCAGGGTGGCCGGACGTGAGATTGGACCGTCGTCCTCCCGAATGCGAGTCCAGTGTGCTAACCACTGCGCCACCTCGCTCGGTGCAGAAATACGAATTTTATCATCAGGGAATCATCTTACGTATTGCCATTAAATAAAACTTGGTGAGCTTCGTAGGTAATTGATTGGTGAACAGAGAGGGGAGGCGGAAGGGACAGAGAACGTAAGGGGTGGACAGTGAACACTTATGAGTCGTAAATTGGCGGTGAGGCGCGTGTCGGATAAGCTAATAACCGCCGCGGGGAACGTCAGCTCCCTTTCGAGATACCGCTGCTATTATGGCCGGATCCACGGGCGTAGTCGTCGCTGTTATTACGTGAGTGAGGGACGTTTCGCAGAAACGATTTGCGGCGTTGTTGGGATGATCGAGTCACTGGAGACAATTGCCCCAAATCATCTTGCTGCCCAATCTTTCTTCTTTTTCCTCCCGACCTCTTTGTTTGGCGCTGTTCCCACTCCTGGGGATTCCGCCTGTGATCGGTATTTGCATGTCTTAAGCTGTCCTCACAAGAGCCGTCAATTCGAACGCCAACGTGGAACGTGACGAGTTTCTGACAGAGCGTGCAAAATGTAACTTGCACACTCCTTCCGCTGGCCGGTGTGGCCGTGCGGTTAAAGGGACTTCAGTCTGGAACAGCGTGACCGCTACGGTCGCAAGTTCGAATCCTGCCTCGGGCATGGATGTGTGTGATGTCCTTAGGTTAGTTAGGTTTAAGTAGTTCTAAGTTCTAGGGGACTTATGACCACAGATGTTGAGTCCCATAGTGCTCAGAGCCATTTGAACCACAGTCTTTCCGTTAGTGCAGAGCAATGTCCAGCATGTCAGACATTCGGAACGAGAATTCGAAAGTTAACCAATGAAGTGGAAGAAAGTTACCTACATCACGTGCAGGTCGATTCTCTTTTCCGTACACACAAAAAATCATGGCCCGCTTGGACACGAGACGAATTACCTTTAAAAAACAATGTTTGTACAACGTGAAAAGTAAAAACTATAACAATAAACACTGTCGTGTGGAGGCTCTATCTCGAGACTTGCAGAAATGAAAAGCATTTGGCCGTAGTAAAACAGCCTCAAGGTTTACCACATAAAATTAGCTAATAAGCGGAAAACATCAAGAGATGATACTCCGCGTCCGTACTTCCTTCCTGTCGCGTTAACGTCAACTTGGAACCATGACCTATCTAGCAAATTTCACGAAGTTACTCCGTACCTGTGTTGTTGAATCCTTTATTGCAGGAGAAATTCATGTAGGTTCCGTGCAGTGGCATAGTGTACGCGATCTCTCTGTGCTCTGTATAAATTATTTCTATATTTTCAATTTAGCCACTCGACCATAGAGCATCGGACGTGAAAATGGGGTACGAGCCGAGTGTATTCTAAACGGGTGCAGAAAATTGTCTAAAATATGTACACACCCCGACTGAAGAAGTAAATCAACAGACATTATTTGGGAGGGCGTATTAAAATCGTCTTTGCTTCTCATACCAGCGTCACAGCACAGAACATCGCATGTCATTCGCAACAGAGTGAAATCTTCAGACTTAAAAGTAACATCTGGCGTAACCCCAAGGGAGTTTTTATAGAACCATTACTTTTCACAATATACAGGGTGTTACAAAAAGGTACGGCCAAACTCTCAGGAAACATTCCTCGCACACAAAGAAAGAAAATATGTTATGTGGACATGTGTCCGGAAATGCTTACTTTCCATGTTAGAGCTCATTTTATTGCTTCTCTTCAAATCACATTAATCATGGAATGGAAACATACAGCACCAGAACGTACCAGCGTGACTTCAAACACTTTGTTACAGGAAATGTTCAAAATGTCCTCCGTTTGCGAGGATACATGCATCCACCCTCCGTCGCATAGAATCCCTGATGCGCTGATGCAGCCCTGGAGAATGGCGTATTGTATCACAGCCGTTCACAATACGAGCACGAAGAGTCTCTACATTTGGTACCGGGGTTGCGTAGACAAGAGCTTTCAAATGCCCCCATAAATGAAAGTCAAGAGGGTTGAGGTCAGGAGAGCATGGAGGCCATGGAATTGGTCCGCCTCTACCAATCCATCGGTCACCGAATCTGTTGTTGAGAAGCGTACGAACACTTCGTCTGAAATGTGCAGGAGCTCCATCGTGCATGAACCACATGTTGTGTCGTACTTGTAAAGGCACATGTTCTAGCAGCACAGGTAGAGTATCCCGTATGAAATCATGATAACGTGCTCCATTGAGCGTAGGTTGAAGAACGAAACTAAAATGAGCTCTAACATGGAAATTAAGCGTTTCCGGACACATGTCCACATAACATCTTTTCTTTATTTGTGTGTGAGGAATGTTTCCTGAAAGTTTGGCCGTACCTTTTTGTAACACCCTGTATATAAATGACCTTGTGGGTAACGTCGGACGTTGCATGAGGCTTTTCGCAGATGATACAGATGCATACAGACAAATCGCAACGCAAAAAAAATCGTACCGAAATGCAGGAAGATTTGCAAAAGATCGATGCTCGGCGCAGGGATTAGCAGTTGATCCTCGACATGAACAAATGTAACGGTTTGCGCAGAAATATTCAGGTAAACTCCGTATTGTATAATTACACGATTACAGAAAAATCTCTCGTTTGTTTCAGTAGAACATCTGGGACTATGCGTACGGGGCGATTTAAAGTGGAACGGATACATATAACTAATCGCAGGTAAGGCAGATGCCACACTGAGATTCATTGAGCTAGCTAACATCCCAAAGATGTTCGAGCTCATATGCGGTTCCTTTTCATCGAAATGTCTTGGCTCAAACTCGTCTAGGGGATGCCCAACGTGTCGCATTACACGCCCCAAATTAGACGCTTGTGACCCTTTGGTTAAATTGTCTGGCTGATGGCAAGTTTCCGAAATACAAAGTTAATATAACATATAGTAACAGTAATAATAATATCGGGAACTAAATTAAGGACCCATAAATGATGTAGGCCACACAGTTGCAATTTGGTTAGAATAATGTTTATTCAGAAAGCAAACTAATAGCGAAAGTGGTCGTATTTAGAGTTATTGTTACACTCGAGCGCATTCGCAGTCTCATCGCGAATTACAAGTTAAGAGTTCAGTCCAGGCGCGCGGCTGCTCACCGCTCAGAGACTAAATCCCGTGATACCACACAACCCGAAATTTTCTAAGTCGTTCACTTCCTAGCTACCTGAAGACCGACCGTCCGCTTTCGCGTCTCAATCCGAAATATACCCTTTGGTGTCTGCAGCCGAACTGTACTCTTTGATGTCTAGACTAGAACTGTCCTTCCGCCTGTCTCCGACCGCGTTTCCCGCGCTGAACATCTTCGCTCAACTGACTAGCGCAGTTCCCTTTCCTGAAGTCGTTCATCTGATTGGCTACAGCTTATTCTACATTACATTTTAACATATTTAAATAACCAAAGCTTGACCACTTCCACGTTCTAAATAAAATAACAATAATATCCGTTACATAATAAACGTTAAATTCTTTTACATAAAACCAATACAAATTCCTTCTTAACTTCGAATGCCACGGCCAGCAGCCTTGCACCAATGTGTTTTCTGATAAATAAATAACGAACAAGAGTAACTATTATGCACTAAACTTTACAACAAATATTCTTTTACCTAATGATTCAATAAGGTGTCATGCTGTCATCGCTGAATGTGTTTTGTGAGGAGGAAACGATCATCTACCGTTTAACTGAAAATACTGATAATTAAAAAGTATTATATCTTTTAAACAAATGCAGTTACAGAGTTGATATTTACAACATTTGTCATTTTAATGATGCGCTTCTATATGAAATGTCGATCGTTAAGATCGACTAAAGCGTTCAGATTTTAGCATTCAGGTTTTGTTACAAAACTTGTGAATTTCACTTTAACATTAAATCCTAAACTATTATAGATATGATCAATATTCAAGGTTTATTGAGATCACCATGAAATTTTCCGAAGGATGGCAGATTAAAATTGCTGTGGCTTGATTCCCTTCATTACTATAGAATCAAACAGTTTTCATAAATGTTTCCCCTTATGGACGATCTTAAGTCCGCCATATTTAACACTGCTACGTCTCGTCTGTCTCACTCGCACACTACAGCACTTATGCCTCAATAGACAATAGACGCCCGTGAGTTTCCCCATCTCGTTGTGAATCTGCGTCCTTTGTGACACGTGGTCCTGGGCGACAAGGTTCGTTTCACAATTCCTGAAGGCTGACTCTTTCGGCCATATATTTAAATGATTGCGAAATGCCCGTTAACTCACAACTGGAAGGTTCCCCAGGAAGTGTAGCCCATCCACAAAGGAGGTAGCTTCCAAAACCCTTATTCGATCAATACTTGAATATTGCTCGTCAGTCTGGAATCCACGCCAGATAGGATTAACAAAGGAAATAGAGAAGGTGCAAATGAGAGCAGGTTCATTTAGTAAGCGCGAAAGTGGCAGACGGTGCAAGATAATCGTTCTGCATCTCGGTGTGGTTTACTGCTAAAATTCTGAAAAACGCTCCTAGAAGAGTCAGCCAAAATATTGCTTCCTACTACGTATATCTCGCGGGAAGATCAAGAAGATAATGTTAGATAGATTCGAGCTCACACAAATGCTTACCAACAATCGTTCTCCCCATGTACCATTCGTGACTATAATAGGTAAAGGGGGGAAATTACAGTGGTACACGAAGTTCCTTTCGCAAAACACCGTAAGGTGGCTTATCCAGCGTAGATTTAATGGAGATTGCTCTGACCCTTGAGTACCCTCAAAGACTTGCGAGCAGGAAATGGAAAAAGCTTATCTTGTTTCCTCAGTGTGGCGCCACTTCATGAATCTCTTAGTAATTTATGAAAGACTCTCGTTTTTCAAAGTAATACTACACTGGCGTTCAAAATTAAAGCAATAAACCTCTTTTACCCCGTCCTGTGTTTAATTCACGATATAATCATACAAACTGTCAACAGATGTCCGTATGATCATAGGATCGTGTTCTGCAAGGAAGATGTCATTTCAGACAATGGAAAACCACGCCAACGAGGACGACAGGGCATCTGTCAAACGCAATAGGGTTTGTCTAGTAGCCCCACATCCACAATCGCTATGTACAATGTCACAAACGGTGCAGTACGGCACAGAGAAGACACCTACCAGACTCTCTGTAGTGGAGGGCCAAAGGAAGAATGGAGGGAGGACAATCGCAAACTCGTGTAGCCCGATGGCTTAACGTGAATCGTTCTGTTGTTTCACGGATGTGGCGACAGTTTATACAGACCGAAACTGTATTACGCAGACAAGGGCGGGCCCGGCCACGAGTCATATCAAAAGGAGAGTAGTTTATTTGGCTGTAAAGTCACGACGGTACCGCCTTGGTACTGCTTAGTAACTGGCATCGGACCTCGCACCATCTACTGGATGTGTTGTGTCGGGGCAAACGGTGTACAGAACACTTCGACAGAGTTGCCTTTATTGTCAGACACCTGCTACGTGTGTGCCTCTGACGCGTCTTTACAGAGGGAACGTCTAGACTGGTTCAAACGGCTCTAATCACTATGGGACTTAACATCTGAGGTCGTCCCCTAGACTTAGAACTCCTTAAACCTAACTAACCTAAGGACATCACACATCCATGCCCGAGGCAGGATTCGAACCTGCGACAGTAGCAGAAGCGCGGTTCCGGACTGAAGAGCCTAGAACCGCTCGGCCACAGCGGCTAGCCGTCTAGAGTGGAGTCGTCAACCTGCCATCTGGGCAGTCAGAGTGTGGGCAAATGTTCTTTTCACAGATGAGTCCCAGATCGGTCTGGAGATGGATTCTCGACGGATCCGCATCCGAAGAGAATGTGACACCCGATTTCGAGAGCCAAACGTTGTGGAAAGACACCGATATCGAGGAGGATCGCTAATGGTGTGGGCAGGGATTATGTTGATCACTCGAACATCTCCTTACGAAATTGCACGTGTGGATCGGAAATTTTTAACTGCTGTCAGGTACCGTGACGAGGTCTTGGGACCTTATATGAGGTTGCTGTGAGGTGCAGTGGGCCCAGACTTCGTACTGATGGGCGATAACGCTCGACCTCATAGAGCACGAGTGGTTGATGTTTTCTCGGAAACGGAAGATACTACTCGCATGGCAAGGCCTGCTCCCTCTCCCGATTTGAATCCCATAGAGAATGCCTGGAATGCAATAGGGAGACGGGCTGCATCACATCATCATCCATCAACCCACTCTCCAAGGCTGCGAGCAGCTCCGCGGGAAGAATGGGCGTTATTGCCTCAACATGACATTGATGACGTTATTCACAGCAGGCCCCGTCGTTGTCAGGCCTCTATTGCTCTCAGAGGTGGTCACACCTCATAGTGATCACATTAACCAGATGTCGGAATGTGCGTGCACGTCTATTAAGTTGGAAAAAAAACGAAGAACATTTTCGTCTAATGTTCGGCATGTTTAATTTAACATACTGTTTTCTTTACATCGTTTCTATTTTGCTATCACCTGTTTATACTGTTTTGTGGCAAAATAAACGCTACCTTGTAAAATTTCCGTTTGTTACTTTAATTTTGGACGCCAATGCACATGCATAACGGAAATAACGGTATTTTACAGTGTTATGATTTATGTAAAGTGTCATGTTTCTCCAAGAGTAAGCATGCAGTAAGGAACTAGCGGTCCCTGTTTGTTTCAGTACACAAAGTGAACGTTAATAGAACCGGCATGCAGCAACGACGAGTTCCTGACTGGAAATGAAGGAAAAAAAGGTCCAATGACATGTGTCCGGAAACTGACGGTGTGCATGCAACGACAACAGATCGTCCCGGAACATAGTACAGAATTGCATCGCTTCCACGTCACAACACATGTTCAAAGTGGCCTTCATGGGATACAGTCCACACGTTCACACATCGCATCATGGATTGTTGCACTCTTTCCCAAGTTCCGGCCTCTCTCTGAATAGCGTCACAGGCGTCCTGAACACGCTGTTGAAGAGTCCACACATCACGAACTGGTTCAGCAGACACAACGCTTTTCAGAAGCCCCAGAGCTAAAAATTCCGTGGGTTTAAGTCCGGTGATCCAGCAGGCCATGCTACAGGGCCTCCGCTTCCTATTGAACGTCCGGGGAAGATGTTGCTGAGATGTCGGCGCACAGTAATGCGGAAGTGGGGTGGTGCTCCGTCATGCAGAAACCACACAACCTGTTGTATTGCTAAAGGCACAGTCTCAAGCAGCCCAGGCAGTCCAGGTACGCTCCTCCATCGAGGCGTTCGAATAATATGCTGTCCAGGAATGCCTGCCCGCGCATTGATGCTGAACGGATGATGACGATTATGCAGATTGATAATACCAGTTCTGCTAAAGTTCGGTGGTAAAGAAGACTGAGGACAGAAACCCCATACTTGTGATGGTCTGGTGCAACAAACCATCGACAAAATCCTTCCCTTAGAGGGAAATCCGCTGCTGACCCCAGCACTCGCTGTAGGTAATAGGGACAGTAGCGATTGTCATGCAGGATACCCATATTTGTACTTTGGCTTACACCATGTTGAATTTGTACTTGGGTTCGTGTCAATATCCTGTAGATCCCGGTCCTCCAAATCCGGTGTATGCACAGTCCGCCGCCTCCCTGCACGTTCGTCGGTATGACAGGACCCATGATCATACAAACGCCCGAAAAGGGCCTGAAATGTAAGGGTACTTGTTTTGTTATTACCGTGCTAACTCTCCACCGTTTGTATCTGGTTGGCCGTACAAAAACACCATCTCGGCTTGTTCCCAAAGTGAATACCGGACCATTCTACAGTAAGCTGCATAAATCACACAGTCTGCAACACACGAGGAACACGCGGAAGGTGGTCAGAGGAACTTTCATTCATGAACGCCACCTATCGTAGTCACGATGCATTTCCGGACACATGTTCATAGGACATTGTTTCCTCCATTTCCAATCAGGAACTCGTTCCTACAGTTTGTCGGTTTTATTCATTTTCACACTGTATGCTGTATAGTTGTTCACGATAATGACTCATTCATTCTATTCCATTCTATTCTGTTTGTCTTTACAATTACCATTGCGACTCCTGCCTCTGTTCTGATGAATATAAGTGTCTGTTTCTAATTTAAATGCCAACGGCCTTGCCACAGTGTACCACCGGTTCTCGCCAGATCACCGAAGTAAAGCGCTGTCGGGCTGGGCTAGCACTTGGATGGGTGACCATCCAGTCTGCCGAGCGCTGTTCAAACGGTTCAAATGGCTCTGAGCACTATGCGACTTAACTTCTCAGGTCATCAGTCGCCTATAACTTAGAACTAATTAAACCTAACTAACCTAAGGACATCACACACCCAAGGCAGGATTCGAATCTGCGACCGTAGCGGTCGCTCGGTTCCAGACTGTAGCGCCTAGAACCGCACGGCCACTCCGGCCGGCCGAGCGCTGTTGGCAAGGGGGGTGCACTCAGCCCTTGTGAGACAAACTGAGTAGCAACTTGATTGAGAAGTAGCGGCTCCGGTCTCGGAAACTGACGTATTGTGCTGACCACATGTCCCTCCATATCCACATCCAGTGACGCCTGTGGGTCGAGGATGACACGGCGGCCGGTCGGTACCGTTGGGCCTTCATGGCCTGTTCGGGAGGATTTTCTTTGTAATTTAAATAATGACGACTGAAAATATTCTTCCACCTTCTTTACGCCATCTCCTATCCTTTACTATTCCGAAACATGAAAGTTAAATGTGACCACCGTAATTTTGCTAGTGGAAGCTGGTGTGGTCTGTGTAAAGCCATTAACTTATTTTCATTCTGAATACCGATTACTTGTACCTATCGTTCAACAGAACCCGCGCATAGTTTAATTGCTTTCGAAGTTCGATACTTCACTGGGTTACATGATGTAGATAAATATACAGTAGGTGCACACTGATCAGCCAGAACATTATGACCACCTACCCAACAGCCGGCATGTCCACCTTTGGCACGGATACCAGCGGCAACGCGTCGTGACATGAAAGCAATGGGGCCTTGGTAGGTCGCTGTTGGGAGCTGGCACCACGTATGCAAACACAATTCACCTAATTCAAATGGCTCTGAGCACTATGGGACTCAACTGCTGTGGTTATCAGTCCCCTAGAACTTAGAACTACTTAAACCTAACTAACCTAAGAACATCACACACATCCATGCCCGAGGCAGGATTCGAACCTGCGACCGTAGCAGTCCCACGGTTCCGGACTGCGCGCCTAGAACCGCGAGACCACCGCGGCCGGCTTCACCTAATTCCCTGAAGTTCCGGGGAGATGGGTGATGAGCTCTGACGCCCTGTTCGGTCACTTCGATCCGGTCCCCATCTGGCGATCTTGGGGGGAGCTTGCCGCTGTGGTCGAGCGGTT
The DNA here is from genome assembly GCF_023898315.1 of Schistocerca nitens. Classification (NCBI taxonomy): domain Eukaryota; kingdom Metazoa; phylum Arthropoda; class Insecta; order Orthoptera; family Acrididae; genus Schistocerca; species Schistocerca nitens. Next base: position 507,229,100 of record NC_064618.1, on the reverse strand, counting down.
CTAGGCGCTTCAGTCTGGAGCCGCGAGACTGCTACTGTCGCAGGTTCCAATCCTGCCTCGGGCATGAATATGTGTGATGTCCTTAGGTTAGTTCGGTTTAAGTAGTTCTACGTTCTAGGGGACTGATGAACTCAGATGTTAAGTCCCATAGTGCTCAGAGCGATTTGAACCATTTGAGCTTGGGGGGGGGGGGGGGGGCTGTATAGCTATTGGAACTCGCCACTGTGTTCCTCGAACCGTTTCATCACACCCGTGGCCTTGCGACATGGCGCATTATTTAGATGAAAAATGTCACGGCCGTCAGCAAACATGATCATCATGAAGGGGTGTACGTGCTCTGCAACCATTGTACAGTGATCCTTCGCCGTCATGATACTACTCGCATGGCAAGGCCTGCTCCCTCTCCCGATTTGAATCCACTGGACCCGTGGGTGCCCACGTGAATGTTTCCCAGAGCATAATGGAGCCGTTGCCAGCCTATCTCCCTACCGCACTACAGGTGTCACTGAGCTGTTCCCTGGACGACGACGGATTCGCATCTTCCAATCGGCATGTTGAAGAATGTATCGGGACACGTCAGACCATGCACCACTCTGCCACTGCGCCAACGTCCAGTGCCAATGGTCATGTGCCCATTTCAGTCGTAGTTGCCAATGTCGTGGTGTTAACATTGGCACATGCAAGGGTTGTAGGCTTTGGAGCCCCATCGTTCGGTGCATCGTGGGTTCCCATACACCTGTACTCCGTCTAGCATAAAGACCGCGCGCCTTCCCAGTACTACATACGGACAGCATGCTCACTGAATCTACACGCACCGTGCCTGTGTGTGACTAGCAGTCATTCCTCGACAGCTGACGGTTCTATCGCCTGGACGGATTTATGTCGATAGTAGGTCGACGGTCATAATGTTCTGACTGATCAGTGTATATTTGAAATGCAATCTCACACGCCGAAGCTATTCAGTAACTTTAGCTTGAGCAGAAATCAGCGTGTTTTTTTCTTAACAAAGAGAATAATTTCATCCAAAAAAGAAAATATTACGCGCAGTCTTTGCTAATAATTCAACGCCAAACTCAGAGACATTATTTACTTCAGATAACCATTTCAACTGCGAAGAATTTATAGCCGACCCTTTTGAAATATTGTTGCAACCTATAAAAGAAAGGTCTCATGATTTTCTTGTTTCAAGATAAATTCAAATTACAATAGAAGTCAGTTCCGTCTGCCAGTTAATTTACTGCAGTGTGAGTGACGATGGTCCACAAGCGCTGCTTAGAGCTGCAACCATTTTACCTTTAGATTTAATCGCTGCCCTCTGTTTTCTACGTTTTGCACCCTGTGGATATTTTTTCCGTATTTCCGTGCCGTGTTCGGTATTCAATGAGAAAATATGGCTTTGTGGCGGAAATAAGAAGTAGAATAATTACATTTAGAAGAGCTTTCGGAAAAGGTGAATTGACAATAACTAAGGAAGAAAGGTGCCAAGTGTTTTGTAAAGAGTGAAGTATTATGAGGTAGCGAACCATGTGCGGTAAGAATGAGGGGAATGTATATGTTTGAAATGTGCTTGATATAGAAATTCTAAAAGTTTAACAGATAGTCAGAATGCCGAATGAAGAAGTACTTATATGAAAATGGGTGAAAAACTTTCGCAGTGTAACATGACTCATACATACCGGTCACGATTCTGTATCAGTTCAGTCACATTTATTCCATGTACTAGCGACCTGACCCAGCTTCGCATGTGTAGCATTAAGTATCTGTGGCCTGTCTACTTGTTTATAATATGTATTGTATTATATGTTACCGGGGGCCTAGAAACGACGGAGAGGCTCCGTCCCCACCACAGCCGCAGTGGTCCACAACCCCACGACGACTACCGCAGTCCACTTCACCCCTCCGCCACCCCACACCGAACCACACTTCCAGGGTTATTGTGCGGTTCGGCCCCCGGTGGACCCCACAGGGAACGTCTCACACCAGACGAGTGTAACCCCTATGTTTGCGTGGTAGAGTAATGGTCGTGTACGCGTACGTGGAGGACTTGTTCGCACAGCAATCGCGGACATGGTGTAGCTGAGGCGGAATAAGGGGAACCAGCCTGCATTCGCCGAGGCAGATGGAAAACCACAAAACCATCCACAGACTGCCGGCTCGCCGGATCACGGATCCGCCGGGCGGATTCGTGCCGGGGACCAGGCGCTCTTTCCCAATCCTCAAAGCCGTGCGTCAGACCGCACGGCTAACTGGGCAGGCTTATAATATGTAGTGAGGAGCGAGATAATGCATGTCACTCTATCAGTTACGTCGCGCCTCACTTTCGGAAGGAGTTTCCACATAGGTAGTTAAAGCCTGATGTTGTCGAGCCGCAGCAATGTCGCCTCACGAGCCAGACTGGATTCTAGAGACTGCATAGTCCTCAGTCTTTTAGCCATTCAAGTGTATTTTTATTCGACATTAGGGATTTTTACTTGTAGACAAAACGAAATCAAAATATAATAAATAGGTACATAAATCCTAATCAAGAAATCAGATACACTGAAGAGCCAAAGAAACTGGTACACCTGCCTAATATCGTGTAGGACCCCGCGAGCACGCAGAAGTGCCGTAACACGACGTGGCATGCACTCGACTAATGTCTGAAGTAGTGTTGGAGGGAATTGACACCATGAATCCTGCAGGGCTGTCCATAAAGCCGTAACAGTACGTGGGGGTGGAGATCTGTTGTGAACAGCACGTTGAAAGGCATTCCAGATGTGCTCAAAAACATTCATGTCTGGGGTGTCTGGTGTGCAGCGGAAGTGTTTAAACTCAGAAGGGTTTTCTTGGAGCCACTCTGTAGCAACTGTGGACGCGTGGGCTGTAGCATAGTCCTGTGGAATTGCGCAAGTCCGTCGGAATGCACAATAGACATGAATGGATGCAGGTGATCAGACAGGATGCACATGTACGAGTCACCTGTCAGAACCGTATCTAAAGGTATCATGGATCCCATATCACTCCAACTGCACACGCCACACACCATTACAGAGCCTCCACAAGCTTGAATAGACCCCTGCAGGGTCCATATATTCATGAGGTTGTCTCCACACCCATACACATAAATTCACTCTACACAATTTGAAACGAGACTCCTCCGACCAGGTAAGATGTTTCCAGTCTTCAACAGTCCAATGTCGTTGTTGACGGGCCCAGGCGAGACGTAAAGCTTTCTGTCCTTTTTGTCGTGCAGTCATCAAGGGTACACGCGTGGGTCTTCGGCTCCGAAAGGCCATATCGATGATGTTTCGTTGAATGGTTCGCACACTGACACTTGTTGATGACCCAGCATTGAAATCTGCAACAATTTGCGGAAGGGTTCCACTTCTGTCACGTTGAACGATTCTCTTCAGTCGTCGTTGATCCCGTTCTTTCAGGATCTTTTTCCGGCCGCAGCGGTGCCGGAGATTTGATGTTTTACCGGATTCCTGATATTCACGGTACACTCGTGAAATGATCGTATGGAAAAATCCCCACTTCATCGCTACTTCGCCAGCCGCGGTGGTCTAGCGATTCTAGGCGCTCAGTCCGGAACCGCGCGACTGCTACGGTCGCAGGTTCGAATCCTGCCTCGGGCACGGATGTGTGTGATGTCCTTAGGTTAGTTAGGTTTAAGTAGTTCTAAGTTCTAGGGGACTGATGACCACAGATGTTAAGTCCCATAGTGCTCAGAGCCATTTGAACCCTTTGAACCATCGCTACTTCGGAGATGCTGTGTCCCATCGCTCGTGCGCCGACTATAACACCACGTCCAAACTCACTTGAATCTTGATAATCTTCCATTGTAGCAGCAGTAACCGATCTAACAACTGCGCCAGACACTTGTTTTATATAGGCGTTGCCTACCCCAGCACTGTATTCTGCCTGTTTGCATATCTCTGTATTTGAATATGCAATTCTATACCAGTTTCTTTCGCGCTTCAGTGTGTAAACAAAACCTGTCGGAGAAGCCAAACAATTTCTTTAGTTTTTAATACACAAAGCGAAATCAGTAAATCCACATATCCTTGCTAAGTAAATTCAGTTATAAAGATAACATTACGGCCCTTCATTTTGTCAGTGCTGTAAACTGCCAAATCCACTCTTCTCACTGAGGTGAAAAGTCTAACAGCACTATTTATCGATTCTTTGGTGTACTACTACGAAACCAATAGCGCCATATGTCGGTTCTTTGGTGTACTACGCCATGATGATAAACATACGAACTACTAAGCTGAAAAGACTCCCAAAATTTTAAATGAAGATACCTTTGTGTCTGTGATCCGATTTTGATGAAATAAAACCTATTTATCGCCCCAAGCTACGATCAAGTTACCTGTGAAAACCCCTTGAAAATTTGTCTAGTAGTGTTGGAGATTAGCTCATTCAAACAGGCAAACAGACAAGGTTTTTAAAAGCAGTCTTATTGTATTCTGTTACATCCCCTACATCACCCACAATCGGTATTGGGCCCAGCATGTATGTCAACAAGATTCCTACCTCTTCAGTTCACTGTACTGTGAGAAAATCTGTACCGTCGCAAGAGAATTTCTGTCCTCTACCCCTGCTAGACACTATGTGTGCTACGTCCACTAATAGTGAAAGACTGTGCAAACACGGAACCAAGCTAATGAATCGTTTAAACTATTTTTGGCTGTATTCCCTTTATTTTTAAGCTTCAAGAAATAGTAACTTTCGCCACACTGGACATGCTGACGCCCCTCCAACGGAGTTTTGGGTGGAGAACAGAGAACCTAGAATTATTATCATTCTCTTCCTGGCGTTCGCCCCACGCTTACTGTGCAATTTGAAGATGTAATTGTCATTTCTGCCAATAACATGAGGTGTTAGTTTCATACTTCAAAATCTGTGTTCTGTGTAGCTTGCATTTAACTGTTTCTTTTGCATCTTGGATGTAGAGTCAGTTGGGTTATTTCTTTTGTTTATTTAGAAATATGAGCTGGCCAGATGAGGAACTCTGATCTTGTTCTTCTTTCAGATTTCCTAACGGTTTCAATTAAACTCCCACATAATTAGCTTCAGTTATTCGTGATAGCCTTTCAGTAATTTGTAACAGTAACATTGCAGCAATATTTGACGTTGGTTTTAAAAATTGAATGAAAATTTTGTATTTGAGGAATCGACTTCCATTTATGAAACCTACTTCCTATAGCTTCTCTCATGATTAGGTGACCCTGATTTAACAGTCAGGAATACTCTAAGTAGTTTTTTCAGTGTGATATTGTTTCCGTTGCGCACTGTAGTCAAATTATGAATGGAGTGATGCGTAATATGATGACGAGTGGGTAGCGCCCGCAGGTTTTACTTCAGAGCTCAAACCAGTTACTACCGCAGATTAGTTTCAGGAGAGATGCGAGCGAAAAATCATGTCGACTGGGAAATAGGTTGCGAAGATATTGCCTACAACGAAGATTCATCAGAGTAAATAGTGCGGGGAATAGAGGGAGACGAAGAAGAAGACACGAAATATTGGATGATATTAAAAATAGACGAAGTTAGCTGCGGAGTGAGAAAGAAGCACAGGGCAGAGGAAAGTGGGGAGCGTCCAGTTGATGCCTGTTGCAAGACAGATACACTGAACAACAAAAAAGGATTCTGCTGTAACCGAACATGATTACAAATTCATAAGGTTGCCAGATTTATATTCACGACTTTCAAAGCCCTGTATACGGTGTTCTGTGAACTGCGCCCAGTGAAATTTGGTCCCAGAAAAAATCGAAGAAAGATCGTCTAATCAGCCAGTGTGCACTCCACAAATTGCCTTGCAGGTAGAAGAGCCGCAGGCTCTTGTCTAGAGAACGGATGAAGAGGAATGGAGATACTCGAACGGAAGAGAACTTTTTTTATTTTCTGTTCGACATAATCACAATACTTTTAGCTATAGTCGGATCTACAGAAACTACAGTGGAAAACATAAAAACCAAATTGCAAACACGGAATTTATGTATCGTCTCTTCTGTACTTAACAAATCATACTTGAAAATAAATGTAAATAAAATACGGTCCTTACCCGTGGATCAATATAAGATACATGTAATGTAAATAAATGGGTGGTCATATTAACTGAAAGGCCAAGATTTTGAGCTTGAATAGCTGATATAATCTGTACAGAGCTTCTCCCACACCTAGCACTACCAGCGCGTGACCTTTATATGTAACTTCAAAACAATAAAAAAATAATTCTCATCGTTCTGTATATCATCGTCATTACTAACAAGTGGAAGATATATGACCACTATAAAACTGAATATTAAGTAAGATATACTTTAAAAGGACAGAATATGCATCATAAAATAACATACGTAATGCATTGAGGTGACAAAGGCCATGGGATACCTCCAGACGTCGTATCGGACTTTTTGCCCGGCGAAATGCAGCAGCTCGATGTAGCGCGGATTCCATAAGTCGTTGGAAATCCCCTACAGAAATACTGAGCTAACCTGCCTCTATAGCCGTCCATAATTTCGAAAGTATTGCCGGTGCAGGATTTTGTGCACGAACTGATCTCTCGATTATGTCCCATAAATATTCGATGGGTGGCCAAATCATTTGCTCGAACTGTCAAGAATGTTCTTCAAACCAATTGTGAAATACAGTAGTCTGCTGACATGGCGCATTGTCATCCATAAAAAAATCCATCGTTGTTTGGGGACATTAAGTCCATGAATGGCTGCAGATGGTCTCCAAGTAGCCGAACACAACCATTTACATTCAATGCTCGGTCCACTTGGACCAGAGGACCCAGTCCATTCATGTAAACACAATGCACCCCATTATGAAGCCACTACTAGCTCGCAAGGTGCCTTGTTGACAACGTGGGTGCACGGCTTCGTGGGGTCTGCGACAAACTGGAACCCTACCACCAGCTCTTACCAACTGAAATCGGGACTCATCTGGCCAGGCCACGGTTTTCCAGTTGTCTAGGGTCCACCACATGGTCACGAGCCCAGGAGAGGCGCTGCAGACGATGTTGTGCTGTCAGCGAAGGCACTCGCGTCGGTCACCTGCTGCCACAGACCAATAACGCCTCATTTCGCCTTTCTGTCCCAACGAGTACGTTCGTCGTACGTCCCACATTGATTTCTTCGGTTATTTCATGCAGTGTTGCTTGTCACTGATAACTTACGAAAATGCCACTGCTCTCGGTCGTTAAGTGAATGCCATTGGCCGCTGCGTTGTCCGTCGTGACGCCTGATATTTGGTATTCTCGGCACACTCTCGACACTGTGGATCTCGCAATACTGAATTCCCAAACGATTTTAGAAATGGAACGCCCTATGCGTCTAGCTACAGCTGGCATACCGCGTACAAAGTATGTTAATCACCGTCGTGCGGCCATAATCAGGTCGGAGATGTTTTCACGTGAATCATCTGAGTACGAATGACAGCTCCGTCAACGCACTGCCCCTTTATGCCTTGTGTACGCGGTGTATGCCCTCAACCATTTTCCCATATCCCAAACCATGCCCGATTCTCTCTTCAGGCGTCTTCCAATTGAGATAGCACTGCGTCTCTAATAACACTTATACTGACACAGTGTTAAGCCCAAACATTCTTTCTTACATTGTTTCTCGTATGATTTTTTCTGACGAGTTTGTCCTTCCTTTTACGGCTTGCGTGACAGAGTAATCAGTGTGTCGCAGTGAGATATTGAGGAACTTAGTGTGATAACGGATAGCGCTGGAATTTTTCTTCGGTGGGAGGGCTCGAACACGGGCTGATAAGAATATTGTTGATTTACCATCTCTTACATTGTTCACATCTTACCGATAGTTCCCTAGCACGAATTACTGAGTTTAGAATCGTGTATCATCAGTATAATTTTGATCCCACAGCTTCACGACACTATACAGTACCTTACCTCTGCACGAGTACGTAAAATACTGACTTTAATGGAAATTTTAAAACAATATACTTCATTCCGGAAGGAATATTCACCCTGTAGCGGAGAGTACGCTGATTCTAAACTTCATTGCAAATTAAAATTGGATGCCGGACTAGGACTCAAACGTGTGACCGTTGTCTTTCGCGAAATGTTGTACCGACTGAGGTATCTACATCTACATCTACATGACTACTCTGCAATTCACATTTAAGTGCTTGGCAGAGGGTTCGTCGAACCGCAATCATACTATCTCTCTACCATTCCACTCCCGAACAGCGAGCGGCGGAAAAACGAACACCTAAACCTTTCTCTTCGAGCTCTGATTTCTCTTATTTTATTTTGATGATCATTCCTACCTATGTAGGTTGGGCTCAACAAAATATTTTCGCATTCGGAAGAGAAAGTTGGTGACTGAAATTTCGTAAATAGATCTCGCCGCGACGAAAAACGTCTTTGCTGTAATGACTTCCATCCCAATTCGCGTATCATATCTGTCACACTCTCTCCCCTACTACATGATAATACAAAACGAGTTGCCCTTTTTTGCACCCTTTCGATGTCCTCCGTCAATCCCACCTGGTAAGGATCCCACACCGCGCAGCAATATTCTAACAGAGGACGAACGAGTGTAGTGTAAGCTGTCTCTTCAGTGGACTTGCATCTTCTAAGTGTCCTGCCAATGAAACGCAACCTTTGGCTCGCCTTCCCTACAATATTATCTATATGGTCTTTCCAACTGAAGTTGTTCGTAATTTTAACACCCAGGTACTTAGTTGACAGCCTTGAGAATTGTACTATTTATCGAGTAATCGGATTCCAACGGATTTCTTTTGGAACTCATGTGGATCACCTCACACTTTTCGTTATTTTGCGACAACTGCCACCTGCCACACCATACAGAAATCTTTTCTAAATCGCTTTGCAACTGATACTGGTCTTCGGATGACCTTACTAGACGGTAAATTACAGCATCATCTGCGAACAACCTAAGAGAACTGCTCAGATTGTCACCCAGGTCATTTATATAGATCAGGAACAGCAGAGGTCCCAGGACGCTTCACTGGGAAACACCTGATATCACTTCAGTTTTACTCGATGATTTGCCGTCTATTACTACGAACTGCGACCTTCCTGACAGGAAATCACGAATCCAGTCGCACAACTGAGACGATACCCCATAGGCCCGCAGCTTGATTAGAAGTCGCTTGTGAGGAACGGTGTCAAAAGCTTTCCGGAAATCTAGAAATACGGAATCAACTTGAGATCCCCTGTCGATAGCGGCCATTACTTCGTGCGAATAAAGAGCTAGCTTCGTTGCACAAGAACGATGTTTTCTGAAACCATGCTGATTACGTATCAACAGATCGTTCCCTTCGAGGTGATTCATAATGTTTGAATACAGTATATGCTCCAAAACCCTACTGCAAACCGACGTCAATGATATAGGTCTGTAGTTCGATGGATTACTCCTACTACCCTTCTTGAACACTGGTGCGACCTGCGCAATTTTCCAATCTGTAGGTACAGATCTATCGGTGAGCGAGCGGTTGTATATGATTGCTAAGTGGGGAGCTATTGTATCAGCGTAATCTGAAAGGAACCTAATCGGTATACAATCTGGATCTGAAGACTTGCCCGTATCAAGCGATTTGAGTTGCTTCGCAACCCCTAAGGTATCTACTTCTAAGAAACTCATGCTAGCAGTTGTTCGTGTTTAAAATTCTTGAATATTCCATTCATCTTCCCTGGTGAAGGAATTTCGGAAAACTGCGTTCAATAACTCCGCTTTAGCGGCACAGTCGTCGGTAACAGTACCATCGGCACTGCGCAGCGAAGGTATTGACTGCGTCTTGCCGCTTGTGTACTTTACATACGACCAGAATTTCTTCGGATTTTCTACCAAAAACGAGACAATGTTTCGTTGTGGAACCTATTAAAGGCATCTCGCATTGAAGTCCGTACCAAATTTCGCGCGTCTGTAAATTTTAGCCAATCTTCGGGATTTCGCGTTCTTCTGAACTTCGCATGCTTTTTCCGTTGCCTCTGCAACAGAGTTCGGACCTGTTTTGTGTACCACGGGGGATCAGTTCCATCTCTTACCAATTTGTGAGGTATGAATCTCTCAATTGCTGCTGCTACTATACCTTTGAATTTGAGCCACATCTCGTCTACATTTGCATAGTGAGTTCGGAAGGAATGGAGATTGTCTCTTAGGAAGGCTTCTAGTGACACTTTATCCGCTTTTTTAAATAAAATTATTTTGCGTTTGTTATCCAAGCACGACTCACGGCCTGTCCTCACAGCTTTATTTCCACCAGTATCTCATCTCGTCCAAAATATGAAATTTGGAAGGTAGGAGATGAGATACTGGCAGAAGTAAAGCTGTGACGGCGTCTAGTGTCAATACGAAGAGACTCCGAAGACGAAGCGAAATGCTACGAGATGGCACGTAGATGTCATCAAACAGACGTCGTGGTCGCCAAGTAAGTGGAGGCGCACGGCCTAAACAGAAATGTACTCTCTCTCAGTCGCCTCGTGGCATTTGCAAAGATGGCGGCTGTAGCGATATGACGAGGGGTAACTCCAAGAACCCTTCCACCGGGACCCGAGAAAATCGATACGACAGTCACTCACTGGGGACGGGAACGCAGATGAGTGATACCAGGAGGGGGGATGTGGGTAGGGAAGACTCGCTCTGTGCCACACGTGTACATACATACATCAAATCTGCTCGCATGAGATAGCAGTGCGAAAGCATATAAAGAAGTAACGTTTGCAAAAGAATTGTTCACACGGAATAGATACACAGAGCGTGAGCAAATCATCGACACACATGAGCAGACACTCAGACATATACGATGACTTCCTATTTTTAACTGTCATGTTGTCCCAGAATAGATTAAAAATAGCTCCACTAACTCAGTTCCGGCTAGGGTTTTCTGGAAGTTTCGCTTGGTAGTAAGGAAAATGCCGTAAATGGTAATCCTCTCCCAGATCACAATTTGTGATCCCCTCTGCCACACTACTAGCTCGACAGTTATTTGGCTGAAAAAACTGGGCTCTGGTCGGACATCGGAAAGCTTGCTCTACCCTTCAGGATAGAAAACAAAGTATATTTTTAAAAAGATCTGAAGAAACCTAGTAGCACGTACTCGGAGAACGAACGTAAATCTCCTGAAAATATAGTAAGGAAATTCCAAGAACAGATTCATTAACAGTAACCTGTGAGAGCATAAGATACTATGACACCAGTTTTAACGCCCTGAAACTTTTTTGAGTCATCAGTCTTCTGACTGGTTAGATGCAGCCCGTCGTGAATTCCTCTCCTGTACCAATCTCTTCATCTGAGAGTAGCACTTGCAACCTTCGTCCTCAATTATTTGTTCGATGTATTCCAATCTCTTTCTACCTCTACAGTTTTAATCCTCTAGAATTCCCTCTAGTGCCATGGAAGTTATTCCCAGATGTCTTAATAGATGCCCTACCATCTTGTCCCATCTTCTTTTCAGTGTTTTCCGTATCTTCCTTTCCTCGTCGACTCTCCGGACAACCTCTTCATTCCTTATCTTATCAGTCCACCTAATTTTCAACATTCTTCTGTAGCACCACATCTCAGGTGCTTCGATTCTCTTCTTTTCTGGCTTTCCGATTGTCCATTTTCACTGCCACACAGTGCTGTGCTCCAAATGTACATTCTCTGAAATTTCTGCCACAAATTAAGATCTATGTTTGGTAGTAGTTGACTTCTCTTAGCCTGGAATGCATTTTTGCCTGTGCTGGTCTGCTTTTTACGTCTTTCATGTCCATTAAGGGTTATTTTGCTGTTTAGGTAGCAGAATTCCTTAACTTCGTCTACTTCGTGATCAACAAATATGATGATAAGTTTCTCGCTGCTCTCATTTCAGCTACTTCTCGTTATTTTCGTCTTTCTTCGATTTACTCTCAATCCATATTCTGTACTCACTAGACTGTTCATTCCATTCAACAAATCCTACAATCTTCTTCAGTCTCACTGAGGATAGGAATGCCATCAAACATTGTTATCTTTTCACTTTGAATTTTAATCCCACTCTTGGACCTTTCTTTTACTTCCGTCATTGCTTCTTCGACTTATAGATTGAACAGCAAGGGTGAAAGACTAGATCTCTGCCTTACACCCTTTTTAATCCGTGCACGTCGTTCTTGGTCTTCCACTCTTATTGTTCCCTCTTGGCACTTGTAAATGTTGTACATTACCTGTCGTTCCCTATAGGTTACCCCTATTTTCCTCAGAACTTCTAACATCTTGCACAATTTGACATAGTCGAACGCTTTTTCCTGGTCGACAAGTCCTATAAACGTGTCCTGATTTTTCTTTAGTTTTCTTTCGATTATCAACCGCAACGTCAGAACTGCGTCTCTGGTGCTTTCACGTTTCGTAAAGCCAAACTGATCGTCATTTAACACATCGTCAGTTTTCTTTTCCGTTCTTCTGCATATTATTATTGTCAACAACTTGTATGCATAAGCTTTTAAGCTGATTCTGCGATAGTTCTTGCACTTGTCGGTTCTTTCAATCTTAGTAATTGTGCGGATAGTGTTTTTCGAAAGTCTGATGGCATATCTCATAGAATTTACCCACCAACGTGAATAATCGTTTTGTTGCCACTTCCCTCAGTGACTTTAGAAATTCCGATGGCATGTTATCTATCTCTTCTGCTTTATTTGATTTTAAGTCTTCCAAGCTCTTTTAAATTCTAATTCTAATACTGGACCTCCTATCCCTTCTATATCGACTCCTGTTTCTACTCCTATCACATCAAAACAGAAATCTTTCACCTCGTATAGTCCTTCAATGTACTCTTTCCACCTATCCGGTCTCCCCTATGCATTCAACAGCAGAATTCCCATTGCACTCGTAATGTTACCGCCCTTGCTTTTAATTTCACCGAAGGTTATTTTAACTTTTCCTATATGGTGAATCATTTCTTTCGACTATCATTTCGTTTTCAGTTTCTTCACACTTTCCACGTAGCCATTTCGCTTTATCTTCCCTGTACTTCCTATTTATTTCATCCCTGAAACCTACCCCATTTTTACTTGAAATTCGACTCAAAAGTGAACAACAACGCTATCTGACTACCTTCAGCCTTGTATAGTGTAGTGAACAGGGAACAGGTAATAGTGAAAGAGCTACTCCAAACCATAACCTTTATACCAAATTTCATACAGTTACTCCCTAGTGAACAACAACGCGACCTGACTAACTTCAACCTTATATGGTGTAGAGAATAGGAATTTTCTCATAGAGCAACGGAATAATGAAAGGATTACTCCAAACCTTTATAGCAAATTTCCCTACCTGTGCTGTTGGATCCTTCCTAGCAGGAGCAATTCGTATAGTGCAAACGGAGATGCAGAAGGTATCCAACTACGCCCGATACAATGAAATGAGCTCGTATGAACTAAACATCTGTGTCTTCGTGACACGTACATGGAAGCTCTATTCCGATACGCAATTATTGCACTTCGTTAGATGGAAATTGGGTTGGGAAACAAAATGATCTGTCTGCTAAAGACAGATCATTGACTTTCTTTGTCAAGTAGACTGTTGTGCAAAACTTAAGGACGAGGGTAACTTTCGCATGATATGTCACTTCCAAGTAACATCGATCGATGAAACTTGGACCACACCTAGGAACAACTGCTACAGTGTAGTACAGAAGATAACCGACAGAAATACGCAATGAGACTTTTATTGAGAGACAACAATTTCGCTTAAGCCACGCGTATGATGATGGAATACTGGACATTAGACATGGTGGGACATGGTTCTTAATAATGTATGTGATAACTAAAGACTTCTTTTTAATACATCCTCTGCAACGTGCTCCACTCCTGATGACAAGGGTTGGAAGGGGTTCCTGTTTCAGGCGTTCCATTCCCCCACCATAGGAGCTGACGTCTGCTGGATGGTCGTTGGTGCGTGTGGACGTGCTGCAGCGCTTCTCCCCAACGCATCCCGTGCGTGCTCGATAGGATTTAAGTCTGAAGAACGTGCAGCCCAGTCCATTCGCCGAATGTCCTCTCGTTCCAAGAGATCCTCAGCCGTCGCGTATCGCCGTCCACAATAATGAAGTCACGGGCGAATGCACCCCGTAAAGACGCACATAGTGAAGGATTACATTTCATCTGTAATTAGAATATATTTACCGTTCGCAGGCTGATAACAGGGAAAATCGATGCAAAAGTGTTATTGACATTATAAAACACGGTGACTGGCAGTAGGGTTGAAACGCGTCTTTTGGGAGTTTATTATTTGCATTTCTGGAATTTCAACATACTTTGGATGTCTCAAACCCTAAGCGACAATTTTGAATGTCATATGATTCACGCGCAGTCTTTGGCAAGAGTAGCTGTGTCGCTGTAAGATGTTTTCTTTTTGTCATCGCTGTTCGGCATCGAGGAGCGCGACAGTTCTATCGTTAGTGTAGTAGTGAGAAAGAAGCCGAGCAGACGACTCGTGGCAATGTAGATGTAAAGTTAAGTGCATCTGTCTTAAAGTAAAATGATTTGTGTTAGAATATTGTGAAACACAGGAGAAAGATTTGATTAGTGATTTAGAATGAAATGATATGTAAGGATATTTTTAAAAAAAGGGTATGAAGAGGAATGAAGGTAATACAGGGTTTATCAAAAAGAATCACCCGATTTAAAAAGTCATAACTATTATGTTATTTGAGATATGTGCGTGAACAACGTACTGTTGGAAAGAGAGAATTCTCGAGTTTTACATGGTTCCCGCTAGGTAGCAGCAGTGTGCGCCCACTTCAGTTGTAGTAAAACGGGTGTCGAGGCAATAGAAAGCGTTTTGTGTTCTACGTTTTGCGCAGTGCTGGTCAGTAATAACAGTTCAGCGTGACTTTCATACTAAGTAGGGTGTGGAGCCTCCTACAGCATAGAGCGTTAGACGATGGCATGAACAGTTCTGAGAAACAGGCTGTTTGTGTAAAGGCAAATCCCCGAGCGTCTGACAGAGACGTCGAACGCATCCGCCATAGTTTCACAAGGAATCCGTTCGCCGTGCAGGTCGACAGCTCAACATGCCCCGTCTGGCGTGTATTGTGTCTACGTTCACACGTGAAACCACACAAAATTCAGTTACTGCAAGCTCTTCGTGAAGGTGACAAACAACAACGTGTGGAGTTCAGTAATTCGCTCTTGGCAAGATGGAGGATGACAGTTTTCTTCCACACTTAGTATTTAGTGACGAGGCGACATTCCATTTAAATGGAAAGGTGAACAGTCATAACGTGAGAATATGTGGTACGGAACAACCACATGAAATTGTACAACATGAGAGGTACTATCCAAAATTTAATGTTTTTGTTCAGTTACACGGGAAAAGGCGTAGGTCCATTTTTCTTTGCCGAGAACACCGTTACAGGAAGCACATATCTCGGTATGCTTGAGAACTTTCTTTTCCCACCTTTGGAGATTGATTCGAACGACTTCATTTACCAACAGGATGGGGTATCTCCACACTGGCATCTGAAAGTGCGGGAATTATTAAATCAAAGGATTACTGAACGATGGATCGGTCGCACTGGACCAAATGATTCACCCTTACATTACTGGCCTGCAAGGTCACTGGACCTGACTGTACGTGGTTATTTCTTTTGGGGGTTTATGAAAGGCTCTGTTTATGTGTCTCCGTCACCAACAACATTGGATGAACTGAGACATGGTACAACAGCAGATGTGGAAGCTGTAGCTCAAGACATGCTCGCTGCGGTGTGGAAACAATTTGAATACCGCATTGACATATGCCGTGCATCTCACTGGAGGCATATTGAACACCTATGAAAAGGCATGGAAAAGAAACCTTGTTGAGTTTCCCGTTCATCAAAAAACAAAATTGATTGTATATGTTTATTAGTTTCAGAAATATACTTGCCAAATCGAATGACCCTTTTTGATATACCTATATTTTTTATTTAGTGGCACTGCAGTCGCGTGTGTTAGGACTCATTGATAAATGAGACATCCATATCAGGGAACTTTACATTCTTCATTAAAGATTGAATAATTTTCACTGTAAAGTAGCCGGCCGCGGTGGTCTAGCGGTTCTAGGCGCTCAGTCAGGAACCGCGCGACTGCTACGGTCGCAGGTTCGAGTCCTGCCTCGGGCATGGATGTGTGTGATGTCCTTAGGTTAGTTAGGTTTAAATAGTTCTAAGTTCTAGGGGACTTATGACCACAGATGTTGAGTCCCATAGTGCTCAGAGCCATTTGAACCATTTTTTGAACTGTAAAGTATTTTTCATGTTTATTATTTGTCTGACTTTTGTGAGAGTAAGAGTTTGATATCAATGTTGCCCTTTTTCAACGTTGATGAGTGTCGTAACATGAATTTCATACAGTTAATAACATATCAGATAGTTTAAATGGTTCAAATGTTTCTGAGCACTATCGGACTTAACATCTGTGGGCATCAGTCCCCTAGAACTTAGAACTACTTAAACCTAATTAACCTAAGCACATCACACACATCCATGCCCGAGGCAGGATTCGAACCTGCGATCGTAGCGGTCACGCGGTTCCGGACTGAAGCGCCTAGAACCGTACGGCCACCGCGGCCGGCTCAGATATTTCACATCCTCGATCCAAGTCATTTTTATTTAAAGAGTGTCTCACTCAGTGACGCGTATAAAATAGACTAGTTGTCTGGAGCATTGCACTGAGCTCTGAGCTATTGTAGCTAGAAATTTGCAGCTGGTGCGCAGAGAGCAGCAAGCACCGCGTTTCCAAGCAATTATGTTACGAGGTAAGACATTTTCATTTCAGGATTAGTTTGCTACGAAAATTATCAAAGGTCAGGGACCATTTCATGAACAGCATTATCAATCATGTTTGTTTAATTAAAGAGATTAATAGCGAAAGTCAGCATTTAATCAGTTTTTGTAAAATGATTATAAAACAGGGCCAAATTCATATTGTATTCTCTCACAGTTGGAAATGCACAAAGTCACCCTAAGCTAAACAATAGCAGTGTTACAACCAATCAACCAAGCCCGTTCAAAAAATTAAATGAAAAGAATTTAATAAAGGAAACATTCCGGGTGCACTTTATAGCCTGCATGTCCTTCCTTATTAACCCGGTGTCGGTTGCTAATGGATTACGCTAGTCTGCATTTTTTGAACGCTCCTCAGATGATTTGTCACTGTTACTTTTTTTTTTTTTTGAACTTTCCTCCGATGATTTGTCACTATTAGGTGTTTTTGAATCATTTGTTAATGCTGATTCCAGAAATGACTTCCGTTTTGTTACATTATATCAGGTAGAAGTTACGTACATTTCAAAGAATTGAACTAATTTATTCAAACGAAGAAGTTACTAAGTGGTCGATTTTTCTCAAGAAACATTATTGAGACATTCAAAAAGCGCAGTACTTACAAATCTGTATTTGGTCTAGCAAAGAGCAAAGAAAAGATGTCCAGTAATTTTCAAATTCTTTCTTTTTCGACTTACTTGCATACCCACCGTGTTCTCCGCCTTTACCGTCCCTCTTTAACATCCAGCAGTAGTCAGCCATCATATTTTCATTCCGTATTCCCTGGTATCTTTTCTCCAGCTCCTCAATGTCCTGGTGGAAGCGTTCAGCTTATTTTTCACTGCAATGTCCCAGATTTTCCGGAAAATAGTCGATGTGGGAGTGCAGAAAGTGAACACTAGTATTGCAGCCCAACTTTCGGAAGTTTTCTAACATGGTCTCAACAATTTGGATCTTTATTTCCAATAAATTTTTCAGTGACAGATCTGAAGGAAGTCCATGCATTCTTTCTCTTTCATTTATTGTCTTCTCAAAATTCTCCATCCCTCATCGATTCACGAATACGAGGACCAACAAAAATTCCAGCGGTTACCTTTTCTCGTGTGATGAAGGGGTATTTCATTAAAAGCTACTTGAAGCAGGGCCCATTTTTTGATAGAGCCTTTACAAACTGCTTCATCAAACCTAATTTGATATGTAGTGGTGTACGCAAAACTTTCTTAGGATCCACAAACGGTCTGTGTACGACATTTTTAGTTCCAGGAGTGAAATGCGTCCGCTCTGGGCAATCTCTCTTACCAATGCCTCTGTTTCGCTCGGCTGTCCCACTCGCATAAAAAGCAAGGCATTTCCGTATATCCCGCCTTTTGTCCTAATAGCAGTCCTATAACATCCGAATCACCACAGACAAACCACTCATGTTCCTTATATTTCATACTTCTTAACAGTACCTCATGGTTCTCAAATGTCTCTTTCATCAGGACTGAATGAGTCACAGGAAGGGATCCATAAACATTCCCATTATGAAGTAACACACCCTTGAGACTCCTCTTTGATGAGTCTATAAAGTCTCCACTGATTAGAATCATGTTCAGTTCCATAGAACTGCGTTAACTTGTTAACACATTATTACAGTACACTAAAGAATTTTTATGTAAGGATAGGGGAACTAGTTCTTTATCTCTTTGTCTGCACCATGAAAGTTTGTTTCTGATGCCAGAAGATTCTTTCTTTTTAGCCGCGACTCCTGTAATTCGGCTGATTCCTTAGGCAAATTCAGATTTCGTACTACAAGAGTAAGTCAATTATTATCCGCAAAGTAGTTATAATATTTCATTGTAATCAAATAGGAAACTTACAAGAACATCATTTTTCGACATAGTCTCCTTGCGTTTCAACGTACTTGGTCCGTCGTTGCACAAGCTTCCTGATGCCCTCATAAAAGAAGGTTCTCGGTTGAGCTGCGAGCTAGGAATGCACCGCTTCTTTCACTGCTTCGTCCGAGGCATATCGACGGCCCCTTAATGCCTGTCTGAGTGGAACAAACAAGTGATAGTCAGAAGGGGCAAGATCGGGACTATATGGAGGATAATCCAGTGCTTCAAATTTGAGTTTCTGGAGAGTTTCAGCAGTGTGGGCAGCAGTATACGGACGGTCATTGTCGTACAAAAACGCAACACCTTTTGACTACAACCCTCGGCGTTTGCTTCGAATTGCAGGCTTTAGCCTGGCAGTAAGCATCTCACTGTTACGTACACTGTTTATTGTTGTGCCCCCTCCCTATAATGTTCCAGTACTGGACTTTCTGCGTCCCAAAAAACCGTAAGCATCAGTTTTCCTGCGGACGGTTGGGTCTTGAACTTTTTCTTGCACGGTGAATTTGGATGTTTCCATTCCATACTCTATCCTTTACTCTCCTGCTCGTAATGATGGATCCACGTTTCGTCACCAGTAATGATCCTGTCTAAGAAGTTGTCCCCTTCATTACCATAGCGATCCAAATGTTTTTTTGCAGATGTCCAAGCGCGTTTGTTTATTCAACTGTGTGAGTTGTTTTGGGACCCATCTTGCACAAACTTTATGAAACCCAAGTCTGTTGTGGATGATTTCGTAAGCAGAACCGTGACTAATTGGCAGATGATGTGCCACTTCGTCAATAGTTAATAGTCTGTGTAAGAGAATCATTTCACGTGAACGCTCAATGGTTTCTTCATTTGTGGCGGTAAACGGTCGTCCGGATCCTACATCGTGCGTAACACTTGTGCGACGATTTCGGAATTTTTCAACCCATTCGTAGAGACTCCGTTGTGGCAAAACACTATTCCCGTACCGTACCGAAAGTCTTCGAAAGTCTTCGATGAATTTCGGCCACTCATACGCCTTCCAACTACAAAAAACGGATCACTGAACGTTGCTCTTCTTAGGTGCAAATAGATAGCAGAGCAGCCATGATTAACAGCACGGCAGCGATTACTAAACTAACCTAGCAGCTTGAAAATGGCTGAGACATAACAACAAATAAACAAAAAATGCGTCATCAACGTAAATAAACAGTACAGCAAAAATAAACAAAAATATAACTAAACTGAGGATAATAATTGACTTACCATCGTAGGTCGCAAAGTTCACTCTGGGAGAACTGTTGTGGCGTTACGTTGTGTGGAGGTTTGTAGTCATCATCATTACTACCAGTATCACCTTCGGCAGCATCACTTTCAGACCCTTCTCGTCCTGTGTTCTCAAAATCAAACTGGAAGGAGAGGGGCAGGCAGGTCTTCTCCACGTGAAATGGGCCTAATGGCGGACAGAATATTTGGGTACACGATGTGTTTCTTATTTTTTGCACTACATCCCTGCCCGTATCTCGTGGTCGTGCGGTAGCGTTCTCGCTTCCCACGCCCGGGTTCCCGGGTTCGATTCCCGGCGGGGTCAGGGATTTTCTCTGCCTCGTGATGGCTGGGTGTTGTGTGCTGTCCTTAGGTTAGTTAGGTTTAAGTAGTTCTAAGTTCTAGGGGACTGATGACCATAGATGTTAAGTCCCATAGTGCTCAGAGCCATTTGAACCATTTTTTGAACACTACATCCCTGAGATTTCACTAAACAGAGATAGCAGTCATTAAGGTGGTCTTTCAGCTCTCTCCAAACCATAGGAATTGCAAACGCCTTGCACGATTTCTTTGCCCTACTCCACAACCTCAAACTCTGAACACAATAACGCAAACTTTCTTGGGCGCCCATGCCTTGTCCTGGTCTCCAAGTTTCACTTTAAAATAAGCTTAATAAGCTTTCTTCACAAAGTCTATTATGTCTGTTTGTTGCACTGTGAACTTTCCACAACTTTTCATACATTTGCGAGTCGACATTATCACAGATAGAGGAGGTATTTCACGGAGATACAAGAAAATTAAGAACATCTCTCGAAGAAAAATTATACATAAAATTACCTTCCCACGAAAAAACACACCAATCACTGCTCTGCAAGAAATACTAGTTCACTCATTTCACTTGCAAACAACAAGAAAAGCCGCGCGGGGTTGCCGCGTTTTCTCAAGCGTCTTGTCCCGGTCCGCGCGGCTCTCCCCGTCGGAGGTTCGAGCCTTCCCTCGGACATGGTTGTGTGTGTTGTCCTTGGCGTAAGTTAGTTTAAGTTAGATTAAGTAGTGCGTAAGCTTAGGGACCGATGAACTCAGTAGTTTGGTCCCATAAGACCTTCCCACAAATTTCCAAATGTTTTCCAAAACAAACAGCTGGTCCAGTTGTGCCAACACAACGGCTTGCAAGTCTGTAGAGTGAAGTTTCTCTTTCCAAGTCCCTAAAATGTACTCACTTTTATAGCGAAAAAACTGTACAAGTTAGACAAAAACTAAGGACAGTTCTGGAATCAGGATAAGAAATGTAGTTAAAAGCACATATTAAATTTCAATCACCCTATAGCATGCAGACTAGAATGATTGAAGGGTGCGTGGGAATGTGCGGAGCAAGGGACTCGAGACAGAGCAACAGGGAACGCTTTGTCCAAGCAGTGTCGGTGACCGGTGGACAGAACCGAGTCCAGGGTGGCGTAAGATTCCTGGAAGTGAGGTCAGCCCAGAACTCACAGGTGGCAGCAAGCATTTAGGGCTAAGGGCCGGCCACAGGCGGTACTGTGCGTGCCCTGGAGTTAGGGAGGGGGTGCTCCCATGCTTTCTCCCTTTTGAAGATAAGCATCTGCCATTTCTAGAAAGCGCAGGCCACAGGAAACAAACTCTAGCCACATTTTGGCCCTCTTGGAATTTCTCTAAGCCAGTTGCTACACTACAGCATTGGTGGCTGAACGCGTTGTTGGTGTAAAGATGCACGTCAGATCGTAGCGTTGAAATGAATGCTTTTGAAAGTAGGGGAGAGTTTTAAGTTTTCATTGGAGTCTGGAAAAGACGCACCATTTTGGGCGGGTCTCGGTTGGAGGAAATCCTATCGATTGGGCCGCAGTGACTCGTAATTTTTCGATTGGCGACTGGCACATTTTGGTGGCAAGGAATACGCATGGCGTAAGTGTGTGCCGCAAGAGAAGCATTTGTCGGTAAGACGCGAAAGTGTCTTGTTCGGCTCGGCGGTAGGAAGCAAGAGTGTCCAGTTACACATTCCTGTAGGACGCTCGAGTGTCCTGATCGACTTGGCGTAGCAGAGTGGTACAGGCTGCACCATATTGGAGTCCTGCAAAGGATCTCAGGACTCCGTCTTCGCGAAGGGGCCAGCCAGCATGCCTGCAGCGCACAGCTTGGCGCAGCTCACTCATACCTACTGTGAGCATAATTTGCAAAACAGGCAGAGTAGTTGAATTTGATTTCATATTTGTAGAATCCAGAATGATCACCTGGACTTCCGGGTTTTAGTCATCAACTTCCAGTCACTGTTACGATCGAGAATTACATGACTAAATAATTAGTAGTTATCGAAAAGATCGAGTGACAGTAAGTTCTGACGAGAGCAAGAGATAATTTAAGCGACAGGAGATTGACACTGCTTTCCATTTAATCTATCTATATCCGGATCCTGCTCCAGCTACTGCCGGGTCTGGGTGCTGACGAATCCTCTCCATTTGGCTCGGTCCTCCCACCGCTTTTCTTCCTCCACTTGCTGCCAGGTCACACCTCTCCTTTCCACAGATATTCTCACTCCCATTTTCCACCGTTTTCTTGGGCGCCCTCTAGGTCTTTTCCATCCATCTTTAGTTCATCCATAATTTTGGGGAGTCTCTGCCCATGCATCCTCTTAACATGCCAATACCATCTTAATCTCTTTTTTTCCAATTTTTTCTCTCATAATTTCCTACGTTTCTAGCATTTGTAGACTTAGAGAAAGCTTTTGACAATGTTGACTGGAATACTCTCTTTCAAATTCTTAAGGTGGCAGGGGTAAAATACAGGGAGCGAAAGGCTATTTACAATTTGTACAGAAACCAGATGGCAGTTATAAGAGTCGAGGGACATGAAAGGGAAGCAGTGGTTGGGAAGGGAGTAAGACAGGGTTGTAGCCTCTCCCCGATGTTATTCAATCTGTATATTGGGCAAGCAGTAAAGGAAACAAAGGAAAAATTCGGAGTAGGTATTAAAATCCATGGAGAAGAAATAAAAACTTTGAGGTTCGCCGATGACATTGTAATTCTGTCAGAGACAGTAAAGGACTTGGAAGAGCAGTTGAATGGAATGGATGGTGTCTTGAAGGGAGGATATAAGATGAACATCAACAAAAGCAAAACGAGGATAATGGAATGTAGTCGAATTAAGTCGGGTGATGTTGAGGGTATTAGATTAGGAAATGAGACACTTAAAGTAGTAAAGGAGTTTTGCTATTTGGGGAGCCAAATAACTGATGATGGTCGAAGTAGAGAGATATAAAATGTAGACTGGCAATGGCAAGGAAATCGTTTCTGAAGAAGAGAAATTTGTTAACATCGAGTATAGATTTAAGTGTCAGGAAGTCATTTCTGAAAGTATTTGTATGGAGTGTAGCCATGTATGGAAGTGAAACATGGACGATAAATAGTTTGGACAAGAAGAGAATAGAAGCTTTCGAAATGTGGTGCTACAGAAGAATGCTGAAGATTATATGGGTAGATCACATAACTAATGAGGAAGTACTGAACAGGATTGGGGAGAAGAGGAGTTTGTGGCACAACTTGACCAGAAGAAGGGATCGGTTGGTAGGACATGTTCTGAGGCATCAAGGGATCACCAATTTAGTATTGGAGGGCAGCGTGGAGGGTAAAAATCGTAGGGGGAGACCAAGAGATGAATACACTAAGGAGATTCAGAAGGATGTAGGTTGCAGTAGGTACTGGGAGATGAAGAAGCTTGCACAGGATAGAGTAGCATGGAGAGCTGCATCAAACCAGTCTCACGACTGAAGACCACAACCACAACAACAACAACAACAATTTCTTATTTAAGGTCCTTTCTAATCTCTACATTCTTTACTCTGTCCATTCTTGTTTTTCCCTTAACTGCTCTGAGAAATTTCATTTCCCCTGCTTGCAGTTTGCTCCAATCCCTTTCTGTCATTGTCCATGTTTCTCCACCATAGGTGACAATAGGGAAGTAATAATTCTTATACGTAAGGAGATTTTCTTTTTCTGAAACTTCCTTATTCCAAATCAAGTGTTTTATTGTTTGGTAGAAATTGCCTTCCTTCTGTAACCTCCCATTAACTTCGTTAGTTATTCTTCCATCCCTAGATATTTCACTCCCTAAATAAGTGAAACTTTCTACCACTTTGAGTGGTTCTCCATTCAAGGTAATATTTCCGTTGATCCCTTTCTCTCTTCCAAATACCATTACTTCACTCTTATCTTTATTTACTTTAATCCATACCTTTTCATTTTTTCCTTCTGCGCATCAAGTTGTAACTGTGCATCTACCTCTTTGTCTCCCCATATTACCATATCATCTGCAAAAATTCTTTTTGTCTTTTTCTCTTACTATATCTTTAACTGCCCTATTCATTCTCTCCATCACAACATTAAGAAGTGCAGGAGATAGAATACTTCCTTGCTTAAGTCCTTGTCTTATTTCGAAGTATTCAGAGTTCTCCAATGGTGTTCTAATTCTACAATTGTCCTCTGTACATTGTCTTTATTACATTAATGTATCCATCTTCTATATCTATATTCTTCATTTCTTCCCAGAGTCTTTCCCTGTTAACTGAGTCATATGCCTTTTCTATGTCTATAAAAATCATTATCACCCTTTTGTTATATTCCCAACTTTTTTCCATCAGTTGACAGATAGAAAATATCTGGTCTTTCGTGCTTCTTCCTTTCCGGTTCTTCACTCAGCTCCTTTTCTATCTTTTCAGTTATTCGATTTAGTAAAATTCTTTCAAAAATCTTGGCTGTATGACTCATGACGGTTATTCCTCTGTAGTTTTTACAAAGTCTTTTATTGCCTTTTTTGAAGGTGGGAACAATGTCTCCTCTTTTCCAATCGTCAGGTATTGTTCACTTCTCCACACACTTGATAGCACTCTATACAGCCACTGCATTCCCATCGGGCCTGCTGCTCTTATCATGTCCATTGATACCTCATCAGGTCCTAGGGCTTTCCCCTCATTCATCTTCTTCACAGCTATTTCCATTTCTTCCAGTGTAATTTCTCCTAATTCTGCTTCCCAACTTCTCAGTTTCTCCATTATTTGCTGTTTCCTCGTGTACCCGCTCCTCAGCGTTTAACAGTTTCTTAAAATGTTCTTTCCAGAGATCTTTTATATTCCCTGGATCTTCAATCACGGTACCGTCCTCTGTTTCCTTCTTTACTAATACTTCAGAAGCCTTCCTTTTATTTTTCATCATTTTATAGAACATTTTCTTATTGCTCTTCACATCTTCTTCAAGTATTTTTGTAAACTCTTCCCATGCCTTTTTCTTTGCTGTTTCCACTATGTCTTTGCACTTCTTCCTTTCCTCTATATATGTTTTATGGCCTTTATCATTTTTAGTTTTCCACCACTTCCTTCATGCTCCATTTTTTCTTCTAACTGCTTGGATTGTGGTATTGTCCCACCAACTTGTCTGTCTTACTTTATCCTTTACAGATGTTCTACCACATACTTTTTGTGCTGCTTCGACTAAAGTGTCTTTGAATAAACTCCATTGTTTTTCTGCATTGCAGAAAACTTCTTTTGGAAATTTTTGTGTGATTAATTCTCTGTACTTCTCAGCACTTTCACTCTGCTTCAGTTTCCATTCCAGTATTCTCATAACTTTCTTCTGTTTTCTATTTTTCACACACTGATTCATTTTCCATTGTCCCACCAGTAATCTATGGTCTCCATCTGCACTCACACTTGGAATTTCCTTCACATTTGTTACTTTCTCTCCCCATTCCCTGTCTACTACAATACAATCAATTACACTCTTGGTTCTTCCATCCCAACTGTATCTGGTGATAACATAACTTTCTCTCTTCATAAACCAGGTGTTTGCTGTTTTGATTTCATTCCTCTAGCACAAATCCAAGAGCCTTTCCCCTTCTTCATTTCTGCCCCCATATCCAAAACATCCCAACACTTGTTCAAATCCCTTTCTGTCTTTGCCTACCTGTGCATTAAAATCTCCCATCACTATATTAGCACTCTCTACATGGTTTTCTAACTAATTTTCAAAGTCCATCTTCTCTTCTTCGCTACATCCCACTTGAGGTGCATAAATCTGGATTACTTTTAGTGTTTCTTTTTGGAATCTCAGCTTTAAGATTATGATCCTGTCTGATATATATCTCACACTTTCAATACAGCTTTGTACATTCTTATTCACCGTCACTGCCACACCATTTCTTCCAAACCTGTTATTCCCACTCCAGTACAGTTTTCCTCCTCCTCTCAAATTCTTCTCACATTTTCTCTTCCACTTTGTTTCGCTTAATCCCAATATATCTAACTTTCTCTCCGTAAGTACATCTCTTAATTCTTCCATTTTTTCATTGAGGGTTAATATATTAAGGGTGTCAATATTTAGGTTATTTTTTAGTCCAGTAGGTTTCATCTTCTTGTACTGATTAATATCATCAGGTCTCCCATCATTTGCACCAGTACTTGAAGAGGCAGTGGGGTCAAATCCTGAGTGTTTCGTTCCTAGGCTCGTCTGTGTTTTGAAAGCAATATATGAAGACTTTCCTTCTGGCTTGCTAGGCCTAATGCAAGAAAGGATTTTTCCGTTGGCTGTTGTCTCCCTTAGCCTTTGGAGTTTCTCCTCCACCACAAGGCAGTGGTTCCCTTCTCATTTCATCCCCAGAAAGGAGGATTGCCTCATCTGCCAGCTATGCTGTTCCGAAGTCTTCCATCTCTGCTGTCGCTGCCATTAAGATCTTCACCTGCAACCCTGGGCATGGGTTCCATGTTATACCCCATGGGGTTGGATCCCTGCCTGAACTCAGCCATCCTAGCGCTCCGGCCTACTGAAGTGTAGGATGTCCACCCCTGCGACGTGGACACGCCAGACAGGAATTACCCCAGTGGAGGAATAGGGAAGGGGAACCTACCTTTTAACATTCTGCGTGGTGTCTGTTTGTTCTATATCATGTCTCCCTACCACTTTCGCGCAACGACACTCTGAGCGTGTTTTTTAGGGAATTGACTAGTTTGAACCTGGGACCTGTTGCTGGTAAGGAGACGCCAGACCACACATGACATGTAGAATTCAGAAGAGTTCAGTGAGACTAGCGATGATATAACCAAATACTTAATGATTTCAGCGTCAGCTCCACTGCACTCCCTGTAAAAGAATCTTAATACTAACTAAATTTAGTGGAAGGGGTTCAAGGCTTTCCTATTTTTAGTTAGCTGGTAAAATAACGTCGAAAAAGCAGTTAAGTTTACCATTGGAAATTTTATTCTACTCACAAAACATTGTTTATAAATTGCACTATTGATAAAAGGAAATGTTTTAATACAGGATGGTAAAAACCAACTGCGTTCAACAAAAATGTGAACGAATACTCCCTGAGTGGGTTTCCAAGCTCTACAATGGATCGAAGGATGACCTATGCCATATCACATCTATAATCTAGGTTTAAATTAAGTTTCACAAAAGAGAAAACTATCAAAATGGTCTACAGTGACCCTCAATTATCTTTAATTACTTATCTAACTTGTAAATTACAGTGGTTGATGTGACTTCTCAATAACTATATAACAGAAAAATCATCGCGTTTCAGATTTTTACTTCAAGTGGCAAATGTGAACACCATGAGCTTTAATTGACGATCGACACTAGTATTACGCAAAAAGGGGGTGTAACAGATGAGACTTCTGCAGTTCTGAGTGAAGCTTTTATGCGCTGTTACGCGGCATCGCATGCGTTCATTACCTTGTCGGTGTTCGTCAGGGGGCGGCGGACAGCACAGCTCCGCTCACCTCGCCGTCTCGGAAGCAACTCCCTCCTAACTTCTCCTTACTACAATTTACCGAAGTTGGTTTAAAAAAACTATCTGGCTGTGTTTTCATCTGACCAATCAGGGTCTCAATGTTAACCTTAAGCTCCGCCTACAAAAATTCTGTCTATCCAATGTGAAACGTTACACTTTTCGTGGTGGGGCAATGTTTTTAAAGTTTGCAGCGTAACATAGACGCGAAAAAGTCTCACGCTAAAACTTGCAGCTGGTGTGGTCCTTTTTGTGTTATCGTAAGATCTATACTGTTCTTCTGGAGGGCTCTAGCTTTTAACATGGGCTGGGGTGTGGTCCTGACGTAACAGAGACGCGAAAAAGTCTCACGCTAAAACTTGCGGCTGGGGTGTGGTCCTAGGGGTTAGCTGGTGATGTGGGTGTCCGTCCCTTATCGTAGGGCCTTCCAGCTTAACACGGTTCTGCTCTCGGCTTCTGTTCTTGTTTCTCCCCTCGGAACTGTGTCTGTCTCACAGTGGGAAGGTATGACATGCATTTAGGCATTCTTGTGTTAGTCTGTGGTATTCCATTTGCTCACTCATTTGGTTAATTTAATGTCACGATTTATTCGGAGCTATGTGACATACTACTGGATTTGCTTATCATGTCAGGGTTTCCATGGAAGGTGTTGGATTTGCCTGACACCTTACATATCACCACCCTTCGAACTTAATTTTTGCACTGAATTTAGGCAATGATTGAATCGTTGTCTAAGTCAGTCAAAAACTATTCCTTTATCTAAATTTTGTTGCCTACAGTTCAGCCACGTTATTCTGGTTCTATGCTAGTTTGTATTACTAATTTATATTTTTATATTCTTCCACATTATTCTCAATAATGACAAGAGAAGAATATTTTTATGCTATTATTAGTTTTTAATTATTTTCTTTCTTTATTTAAGTGTGAAGTTTGTTTTTTAAGAAGTTTGTTCTCGAAAGTCAGGAGTCTTTCACATCGATTTTCCTAGAAATATCGTGTCGGCAGGGCTCCGCCACTGTGTGGTTCCATGCTCCGTCCCAGCAGGGTTCCGCTACTCTGTGGTTCAGCCTGGTAGCAGATTTATTTACTGCCCACTCCAGCTACAAGGGCCTTCTGTTGGTCTCGCTGTCCTTTCCCTTCTCTCGACGCTTCTGCCTTGTAGGAATCGTGTCTTGCTAATTACGTCCTTTCCTTTCTTGATACTTCTCGCGTTGCAACTTGTGGGTTGTTGCATCTCGTCCTTGCTGGAGTTTTTACAATGGTTCTTACAAAAAGTTTTACTTATAATCATCTAACATATGTCTAGTACCTACATTGTTTTATGCCTTCTTAAAAGCTTTACAAATTTCGCTGCCCTTTCCATGTTACAATTCTAAGATATTTTGAGTCTTAACTTCTACAAGAGTCCTCAAATTCTTTTTATTTTTATTTTTGTGTAGTGTCGTGGTGTATAGCATTTTAGTATTTCATGCTGTTAGACTATCTACGCTTTATCCCTTCACCTTAATCTATGGTACTATTGGTGTTATTTTTGTTTTTGTTTTTATTGAAACTACTTTCTTTTTCCCACCTTCATCTCTCTTCATTCTTCTTTCTCCTGACGATCTTATCTGCAACATAATCTTGAAATATTGTGCTGATTATTTACCAGTAATAAAATTAATCTTCAAACTTTTTGATATGGCTCACATGGTGAAGTCCTAAGGTTTTGCCTGTTTTTGGGTTCATTAGTTCCACAGCATTATCATGAGCAGTTTGGCTAATTATGACAGGTCCTTTGTATGCAGCGTAGAACTTATGTATTTTGTGTTTCTGTTTGCTGGAGGGATGGTGTGTTTTTACAAATACTTTCTGGCCTACTGAGAATGTTCTTTTAATTGCTGTTCTATCTCCTCTTTCTTTTCTTTTAATGGCTGCCTTTCTGATGTTGGAGAGTGCTGTTGCTGTGACTTGTTTGTACTGTCTACGTGGTACAATAGGAAATCTAACATTTTCTCTGGTTATGTTTGGGGGTTCAATATTTTTAAGTACAGTAACTGGAGGTAGTAGTGTAGTGCTATGTGGCATTCCATTTATTACTTCTTGAAAATCTTTAAGGTATATATCCCAAGTGTTGTGTCTTTTGCCTGCATATAATCGTCATAAAGTGCCTATGTCCTTCATAGATCGTGCTGCTGAATTTACGCTAGGTTTTTACTTAGATATGTAGATGGGTTTTATTTTGTGTTGTTTTAACGTGTTCTGCCATTGCACTGATTTGTATTGTGGGCCATTATCCGAAATTATTCGTTCCACTCGACATACTTGTCTGAGAAAATCTTGTCTAAATGCTTTACTTATAGTAAGACCTGTTGCTTGTTTTAATGGTGTCAAGGTAACATATTTAGAAGTAAGTTCCAAAACGACAAATATGAAAATATATCCATTTTTTGTGCGTGGGAGGGGCCCCATCAAATCTGTTGCAACTATTTGTTTTAATCTTTTAGGGATTATTGGAAACATAGGTGGTTTGGTTTGGAAAGTGACGTGTTTATCCCTCATACATTTTTTGCATTTGACTAATACTGTTCTAATTCGTCTTTCCATATTAGGAAAATGGCTTGTTTGTTTTATTTTTAAAAAGCATTTCTTTGGTCCAAAGTGGCCATTACTTAAATGTGTATACCATATGTACTTATTAATTAGTTCATCTGGGATATAAATTAACCATTCATTCGTTGCAACATTTCGTCTAAAAAATAAAACATTGTTTTTTACGATATAGTGCTGTCGAATGTCTGGGAAATCCTTACATCTCCACTTGTGTTTGATTCCTAGTATTTCGGGATCCTTGTCCTGTTCTTTGCCTATGTTCTTCAATGCTGTCGTGATGTAGTTTTCGAAAGGTACTTGTTTCATATAGTACATTGTAAACTGGTCTTCTGCTGCTTCCAAACATATGTTATTGGATGCACCCTGTGGACATCGTGATAAAGCATCGGATAATACATTCGCTGGTCCTGGTATGTGTGTAATAGTGAAGTCAAATTCTTGTAGTATTAACATCCATCTGGCTAACCTCCCATGAGTTAGTTTGGCGGATAACAGAAATTCTAAAGCTTTGTGGTCAGTGTATACTTTTGTTTTTCTTCCGAATAGGAAGTATCGAAAACGTTGGAAGCCCCATACAATGTCCAATGCTTCCAGCTCCGTGACTGAATAGTTTTTCTCGCTTTTTGTGAGTACCCGACTGGCAAATGCAATTGTTCTATATGATCTTAGCCCTGCCTGTTCGTATTCTTGGAATAAAGCAACTCCTAAGCCTGTTTTAAAAAAAATGGCTCTGAGCACTATGGGACTCAACTGCTGTGGTCATAAGTCCCCTAGAACTTAGAACTACTTAAACCTAACTAACCTAAGGACAGCACACAACACCCAGCCATCACGAGGCAGAGAAAATCCCTGACCCCGCCGGGAATCGAACCCGGGAACCCGGGCGTGGGAAGCGAGAACGCTACCACACGACCACGAGATGCGGGCAAGCCTGTTTTCGCGCTATCAGTGGCCATACAAACATTTTGTGTTAGATCAGGATGTGCTAAAATCGGAGCTGTTGTTAGTGCGTTTTTCACTTTTAAAAATTCTTCATTGGCTTGTTGATCCCATACCCATGGCATGTTTTTTCCAGTCAATGCACATAGGCGTGGTGTTGCGAGAGAGTCGATCCAAATAAATTTTTTATAGAATCCGGTGAGACCAGAAATCCTCTGAGAGTTTTCTTAATATATGGAGTACAGAATTCTTTGATTGCCGTTAGTTTTTCTGGGTCGGGCATTACCCCTTTCTCTGAAATTATGTGTCCTAGAAATTTGACCTCTCGCCTTCCAAATTTGGATTTTGTTGTATTTACTGTGACCCCATGCTCTTTCATGATCTGTAAAAACTGATTTAATGTGTCGTTGTGATGTTCCCAAGAGGGTTCTGCTATAATCACATCATCAACATAACAAATAATTTTTTGTAAAATTTCAGGACTTAGTATTAAATCCCCTAATAAACGCTGCTGATGATATGTTTAAACCAAATGGCAATCGTTTAAACTGGTAACATCTACCGAATACGATAAATGCTGTAAATTTTCTACATTCTGGGGCCAATTCTATTTGCCAGAAACTACTCCGTAAATCAATTGATGAAAATATCTTAGCACCGTGTAAGTTTTGTATCAATTCCTCTAATTTTTCTGTGCGACCTGTCTCAGTGATTATGATTGTGTTGATCTGTCTGGAATCAAGCACTAACCTGATGCTCCCATCTCGTTTTTGTACAATATGTAGCGGGCTGTTATATGTGGAGGTAGCTGGTTCAATAATATCGTCATCTAACGTTTTAGATATATCCTGGAATACTTCATTCCTGTAGCTTAATGGGATTGTATAGGGTGGCACTCTAAATGGTTTGTGCTGTTTTACTTCAAACTTGTACTGAAAGTGTTTAATAGTGTCAGTCTTAGGTAAAAATACCTCTGGTTAACTCGTAAAATACCCTCTAATTCTCTTTTACTGTGTCGAAATACCTTGAACTTCTTGCAATTTTTCGTCGATTTCTTTATGGACTTCTAACATGAGTTGAGGCGATTCCCCCTTTTGTGCATACCATTCTAATTCTTCATCCTCTTTATCTCGCGTCATTCTTAATTGTTTGTTTATAACTGGTATTTCTTCTAATTTTAGCTTTTGCTCAAAGAGAAGTGTGACATTCCCGAATGTTACGCTACCTTTCCCCATATCTATTATCGCTCGTCTCTCATTTAAAAAATCTGCACCTATAATTAAATCTACAGTTAGTTTAGGTATAATCACAAATTTGCCTTCGATCTTTTGACCTTGACACGAAAGAGTTAACCTTGTTTGTCTCGTAACTTCCGCAGCATTGTTTCTAATAGGACCTCTTACTTTAATCTTACGCGTTTTCAGAACTGGCAATTCCTCATTGGCATTACACTGCATGAATAAATTTTCTGAGATCGCAGTCAGTTCACTTCCGCTATCAATTACAATATTGACTGGGGTATGCTTTACCATGGCCTTCACAATTGGTTGAATTTGAAAGGGTTGGTTCTGTTCTTCTTCTTCTTGCATCAACGAATCCCCCACTGAATCATACATGAGTCTTTTTAAGAATTTCCCTTGTGAATTCGAACTTTCTGTAGGATAAGCTTCGACTGCTACTTCTCTCTCTTTTATTTCCTCTTCTCTATTTCTTCCTTCATTTACGCTTTCTTCAACATCCTCTACTTTTTCCTCATTCTCGTCTATCTTCTCCTTCTTCGTCACTACTTCCACATAATCGCATCTAAATGCTCGAATTATCGCTTCATAACTTCCTTCATTATATACGTTGGGTTGTGTGCCCACTCGTAACTTATTTTCAACTTCTGTCGACTGCGCATTATCCTCATTGAATTCGCTTTCCCTGGTTTCCATCTCAAATAGCTCTGCAATACTCATTACTTCGTCCTTTCCTCCTACATTCGTTGCGCATGCCTCTGGTAATTCATCTTCCTCGTCAGTATTCTCCCAATTAATTCCGTCCCAACACGATATTGTTATTTTCCTGTCTTCGTTTTCATCTGGTCCCTGGAGGTTTTTTCTTCCTTCTTCTCTTCTCGTGATAAGATTTTTACTTCTCTGTTCAAGGTGCGGCAATTGTCCTGGGTCGATGCGTCATTCTCTTTGGCATGGGCGCTTAGCTGTCAATTCGGACGTTTAACGGGGTTTGGTGATCTTACCTCCACCTCTTCTATCTGTATTCTCTTTTATTGTTCAGCTTGTTGATAGTGGTTTCTTTGTTGATAATTTGTCGGTCTATTGGTTCTCCAGTACCCGTTCCGGTTGTCGTTATTCCCTCTGTAATAGTTGTTGCCGTTCCTGGGTGAATTATAGTTGGAATCTATTGTCGTTTCTTGGTGCGAAGTTATGACGTAGTTCGTAATTATTGTTTCTTCGTACTGTGGCTTGTGGATTCCACTGCTTTTTGCTTTCGTTTTCACGTGCGCTTCGTCTTTTTCTTGCGTCATCTTCCGAAAATATGGACTCTAGTTCCCTTAGAATACCTTTAAATGCTTCGACGTCATTGCCTCCGCGACCTACTAATAATTGCTGGTATTTCAATGGTAGCTTCATCGCGCATAATTTAATCAACTCTCCGTCACTGTATGGTACATCTAAGCATTGATTTTTCTTTGCCATTAATTCGAAAAATTTCACGGGACTCTCCCTCCTGAATTTTCAAAATATGGGTTCTGTAATAATTCGTACTTCACTCTGTTCTGTGCTTCGCTGGACCAATATCGTGAGAGAAACTTCTCTCTGAAATCTTCGTACGATCGGCATGTCGCTGCAACGTTCTGCATGGTTTCTGCGACTGTTCCTGACATGTGTGCACATATAAAGTCTAATTTGTGAGCTAGCGTCCAGTGTTCTGGTAATCCTACTCGGAATTGATCAATAAAAGTTCGTGGATGTAATGAGTTTCCTTCTCGAAAGTGTTGAAATTTTCTGACTGTGAGGAAATGATCGTTGTCGTACTTCGTCATAGTTCCATATGAAATTCGCTATTCTTCGCCACTTTTGTTTCTGATCATTTCTCCCGTCGTTCTTTCCAGTTGTGGTAGATCCATTGGATATTGTCCACTGTCACTTTCGCCTACCCTTGCGTAGTATCGTTGGAGTGGTACGCAATAATTTTCTTCCATCGGTTGTGAACGTGTAACTGAATGCATTGCAGTGTACTCGTCCCGACGTGGCTTTCCATTGTCAGGTATTGGTTCGGTATCTTGTCTGGCTAACCTTGCTGCTTCATTGCACGATCCAAACTGTCTTGAAACATACATTTGTGGTTCCGCATGTGTTTGTGATGACGTTTGTTCATAAAGAATTTCGAAACGTGTTTGTTGCTGTGCAGGCTGTGTGATTTCACGTATGTTACTTTCCGCCTGTGATTGGAATCGCAAATGCGTAATATCTTCGTTAATTGCTTGTTTTTCCAGTGCTGTTACAGATACGGATGTAGTTGCAGACTCTGTGCTTGTTCGATCCTGTTCACTACGCTCGTCAATGGTTTACAACAACTCTGTTCGCAATTTCTGAAATTGTCGCTTCGTTTGCTCTTCTATTTTGACTATGCGGTTATCATATCTTTTCAGCGCTGCTTTTGTGATACGTTTGTGTAACACACTGATTTCAACAACTTCACGCGCTGTACCTGCTGCTTGTCTAGTAATTTCGTTTATCTGTTTCTCTAGTTTCTTGACTTCTCCGTGGGTGTTGTTACGTAATGTTTTAATCTCGTCCTGAATGTCATTACGCAATGTTTGTGCGTCCGCTTGTACCTTGTCAATGTCTGTTCTCAATTGATTGTGACCTGTTATTAAGTTTTCTATCACTTCTCGAGATTCTTTTGCCTCGTCTTCAATATGACTTAGGTGTAACTGAATTTTTTTGTTTTGTACTTTAATCGCACGCATTTGTCTCGTGGTTTCTGCAATTTGTTTCGTCGTTTCTGCATTTTGAATTTTAATTTGGTTCGCAATTTCTTTATTTTGCCTTGTCATGGTTTCCGTAATTAATTTAATAATTCTGCCAGATTGTGGGTCCTATTGCGTTTTCTTCCGACGTCCTACGCTCTGTGTTTTCGCCCAATTGTTGGTTTGCAATCGATTGCATTGAACTGTGCGGTGACACGTTTCTGCTCGCTTTCCTTGTGCCCTGTGGTGAGGGAGCTCTGATTACTTGTACTATGGGTTCTACGTATTCAAGACGCAAGTTAGAATCCTCATCGGCTGTCTCTCTACTTTCCTGCTCCTCTGTCGTATGCTGACTTATGTTTTCTATGCCTTGACGTACATTATCCTCGTTATGGTGCGTTATATGTCCTATTTCTCGCGATACTGCATCGTCTGTTGTACTGTCCTCTATTCTCTGTCCATTTTCATGCTGGGTCTCTACCTCAATTCGGTCATGGTCTCGATCTGCCATTGCTAATCTATCCGAATCCCTTATTTTCTGTTTTAAAAGCAATTCACGCGCCCTACTTCGAGTCAACATGCGCTCATACGATCTCACCCGTTTCATAAACTTTTTGTTCACACGACTTGACAAACCATTCACTTACTTGTTGAGTCAGAGCCAACTTGTCAACAATGTATCCGCCACCTGTGTGCTTGCATTGGAGAGAAAACTTAATTCTAACAATATTAAAATTCATAACTTAATTATGCTATTGTCTCTGCCAGAATGTCTCACTTTTATTGAATATTTTCCTACTATCTATGGCTGCAGCTACTGTTTTCGACTATTTATAACGTTCAAAAAAAAATTTTTTTTATTACGAAAATTTTTCAACAGGATATTTTTCTGACCTAGTTAGGCATGTGGTCGACCACATGACATGCATTTTACCATCCTGGCAGGGTCGCCATTTTTTAACATTCTGTGCGGTGTCTGTTTGTTCTATATCGTGTCTCCCTACCACTTTCGCGCAACGACGCTCTGAGCGTGTTTTTTAGGGAATTGACTAGTTTGAACCTGGGACCTGTTGCTGGTAAGGAGACGCCAGACCACACATGACATGTAGAATTCAGAAGAGTTCAGTGAGACTAGCGATGATATAACCAAATACTTAATGATTTCAGCGTCAGCTCCACTGCACTCCCTGTAAAAGAATCTTAATACTAACTAAATTTAGTGGAAGGGGTTCAAGGCTTTCCTATTTTTAGTTAGCTGGTAAAATAACGTCGAAAAAGCAGTTAAGTTTACCATTGGAAATTTTATTCTACTCACAAAACATTGTTTATAAATTGCACTATTGATAAAAGGAAATGTTTTAATACAGGATGGTAAAAACCAACTGCGTTCAACAAAAATGTGAACGAATACTCCCTGAGTGGGTTTCCAAGCTCTACAATGGATCGAAGGATGACCTATGCCATATCACATCTATAATCTAGGTTTAAATTAAGTTTCACAAAAGAGAAAACTATCAAAATGGTCTACAGTGACCCTCAATTATCTTTATTTACTTATCTAACTTGTCATAAATTACAGTGGCTGATGAGGCTTCTCAATAACTATATAACAGAAAAATCATCGCGTTTCAGATTTTTACTTCAAGTGGCAAATGTGAACACCATGAGCTTTAATTGACGATCGACACTAGTACTACGCAAAAAGGGGGTGTAACAGATGAGACTTCTGCAGTTCTGAGTGAAGCTTTTATGCGCTGTTATGCGGCATCGCGTGCGTTCATTACCTTGTCGGTGTTCGTCAGGGGACGGCGGACAGCACAGCTCCGCTCACCTCGCCGTCTCGGAAGCAACTCCCTCCTAACTTCTCCTTACTACAATTTACCGAAGTTGGTTTAAAAAACTATCTGGCTGTGTTTTCATCTAACCAATCAGGGTCTCAATGTTAACCTTAAGCTCCGCCTACAAAAATTCTGTCTATCCAATGTGAAAAGTTACACTTTTCGTGGTGGGGCAATGTTTTTAAAGTTTGCAGCGTAACATAGACGCGAAAAAGTCTCCCGCTAAAACTTGCGGCTGGGGTGTGGTCCTAGCGGTTAGCTGGTGACGTGGGTGTCCGTCCCTTATCGTAGGGCCTTCCAGCTTAACACGGTTCTGCTCTCGGCTTCTGTTCTCGTTTCTCCCCTCGGAACTGTGTCTGTCTCACGGTGGGAAGGCATGACATGCATTTAGGCATTCTTGTGTTAGTCTGTGGTATTC
Organism: Schistocerca nitens; assembly: GCF_023898315.1. NCBI lineage: Eukaryota > Metazoa > Arthropoda > Insecta > Orthoptera > Acrididae > Schistocerca > Schistocerca nitens. Next base: position 507,191,705 of record NC_064618.1, on the reverse strand, counting down.
CATTTGCTCACTCATTACTCGTATTACTTTGGTTAATTTAATATCACGATTTATTCGGAGCTATGTGACATAATACTGGATTTGCTTATCATGTCAGGGTTTTCATGGAAGGTGTTGGATTTGCCTGACACCTTACAACCTCCCTGGAGCCGGGTTAATGATTGTGTATGGTGCCACAATCAAAGGTTTCCATTTAATCTTCCTGCAAATTTGGATAGATATAATTATCACAGTTTTTTTAATTATGTTTAATTGTGTTTATGATTAAATGGGAGTACTGAATTTAATCACTTACTATAAGTTGTAAGGTTCAATCTGTGTCCAGGAGGATATTAGCTATCAGGTCAAAATTACAACCAAGTTACAGAGTGTTATTCAAAGTGAGATATTTGTTTCACAATTTCCCCACTTTAAGAGCTATGCCTAGGGCTGAAATTTTCGCATTATCCACTTAACTTTGAGCACAAACATTTAGATGTTAGTTCTTAAAGCGGCTGACTGCCCACAATTAGTTTTGGAGGTTTTAGAAAGTGTGCTGTCTGTAATAATCTTATTTCATTTTGCTACCGGCTCCGGTTCTGAACCATCATCAAAGGCAATCGATCAAAATACTCACGAAAATTATCACAGACATAACAAATGTCGTACATGCTACCACAGGAAACCCTAACTGCCAAGATAAAACAAAAAATGTTACAAGATTAAAATATGATAGCGCATTGACACAAGGGCAACAAGTTATGATCAGAAATACAAGTCAAAGAACTTCAAAGTCAAACATGTGAGTCTTGACCCAATACAAAGAAGTTGCCATTAAATAAGTGTAATACTCAGATTACAAAATTGAAGTGTTAACAGTTCCACAATTGATTGAGATTACATAAAGGCACGAATAAAATAAAATATAAGGTAACAGATAAAAAAGATTGATAAATGTAGGAATATACGACATTTTACAATCCATTTAAAAAACCTAAGCATGTAACATAAAAGCTAGAAAGCAATTCACGAAGTTAAATTTTTCAATGGATTGTAAAATATTGTATATTCTTACATTAATCAGTATTGTTTATCTCTTACTTCATATTTTATTTTCTTGGTGTTTTTATGTCATCTCTGTCAAGTGTAAAATTGTCAATTTTGTAATCTGAGTATCACGGAATTATTTAATCGTAACTTCTGTGGATTTGGTCAAGACCGTCAACTTTTGACTTTGAAGTTCTTTGACTTGTACTGGTGTACATAACTTGTTGTCCTTATGTCAAGGTACCATCATATTTTAATCTTGTCACAATTTTTTTATTTTATTTTATCTTGCCAATTATACACTCCTGGAAATGGAAAAAAGAACACATTGACACCGGTGTGTCAGACCCACCATACTTGCTCCGGACACTGCGAGAGGGCTGTACAAGCAATGATCACACGCACGGCACAGCGGACACACCAGGAACCGCGGTGTTGGCCGTCGAATGGCGCTAGCTGCGCAGCATTTGTGCACCGCCGCCGTCAGTGTCAGCCAGTTTGCCGTGGCATACGGAGCTCCATCGCAGTCTTTAACACTGGTAGCATGCCGCGACAGCATGGACGTGAACCGTATGTGCAGTTGACGGACTTTGAGCGAGGGCGTATAGTGGGCATGCGGGAGGCCGGGTGGACGTACCGCCGAATTGCTCAACACGTGGGGCGTGAGGTCTCCACAGTACATCGATGTTGTCGCCAGTGGTCGGCGGAAGGTGCACGTGCCCGTCGACCTGGGACCGGACCGCAGCGACGCACGGATGCACGCCAAGACCGTAGGATCCTACGCAGTGCCGTAGGGGACCGCACCGCCACTTCCCAGCTAATTAGGGACACTGTTGCTCCTGGGGTATCGGCGAGGACCATTCGCAACCGTCTCCATGAAGCTGGGCTACGGTCCCGCACACCGTTAGGCCGTCTTCCGCTCACGCCCCAACATCGTGCAGCCCGCCTCCAGTGGTGTCGCGACAGGCGTGAATGGAGGGACGAATGGAGACGTGTCGTCTTCAGCGATGAGAGTCGCTTCTGCCTTGGTGGCAATGATGGTCGTATGCGTGTTTGGCGCCGTGCAGGTGAGCGCCACAATCAGGACTGCATACGACCGAGGCACACAGGGCCAACACCCGGCATCATGGTGTGGGGAGCGATCTCCTACACTGGCCGTACACCACTGGTGATCGTCGAGGGGACACTGAATAGTGCACAGTACATCCAAACCGTCATCGAACCCATCGTTCTACCAGTCCTAGACCGGCAAGGGAACTTGCTGTTCCAACAGGACAATGCACGTCCGCATGTATCCCATGCCACCCAACGTGCTCTAGAAGGTGTAAGTCAACTACCCTGGCCAGCAAGATCTCCGGATCTGTCCCCCATTGAGCATGTTTGGGACTGGATGAAGCGTCGTCTCACGCGGTCTGCATGTCCAGCATGAACGCTGGTCCAACTGAGGCGCCAGGTGGAAATGGCATGGCAAGCCGTTCCACAGGACTACATCCAGCATCTCTACGATCGTCTCCATGGGAGAATAGCAGCCTGCATTGCTGCGAAAGGTGGATATACACTGTACTAGTGCCGACATTGTGCATGCTCTGTTGCCTGTGTCTATGTGCCTGTGGTTCTGTCAGTGTGATCATGTATCTGACCCCAGGAATGTGTCAATAAAGTTTCCCCTTCATGGGACAATGAATTCACGGTGTTCTTATTTCAATTTCCAGGAGTGTATGTTATGTGGACGTGTGTCCGGGAACGCTTACTTTCCATGTTAGAGCTCATTTTATTACTTCTCTTCAAATCAGATTAATCATGGAATGTGTGGTGTCACCGCCAGACACCACACTTGCTAGGTGGTAGCTTAAATCGGCCGCGGTCCATTAGTACATGTCGGACCCACGTGTCGCCACTGGCAGTGATCGCAGACCGAGCGCCACCACACGGCAGGTCTCGAGAGACTTACTAACACTCGCCCCAGTTGTACGACGACTTTGCTAGCGACTACACTGACGAAGCCTTTATCTCATTTGCCGAGAGACAGAATAGCCTTCAGCTAAGTCCATGTCTACGACCTAGCAAGGCGCCATTAGCCTTAGATAGCTTGTATCTAAAGAGTCTCACTTGTATCGCCACAATCTCCAGATGTCTCATCAAGAACGATGTATACAAAGGCTGGATTAAAGTTAAGTAGTCCAGAAGCTACGTACTTTTCTTTATAACATTCATTACGTATCCTGTTTCAGACCTCACTCCATCCTTCGTGAGTTAGCGCGTGCATCTTGGCCGCCTCTTTCAATTAGTGTGCGTAGTGTTGGCAAGTCTGCCGACACTACAGAATGGAAACACACAGCAACAGAACGTACCAGCGCGACTTCAAACACTTTGTTACAGGAAATGTTCAAAGAGTCCTCCGTTAGCGAGGATACATGCATCCACCCTCCGTCGCATGGAATCCTTGATGCGCTGATGCAGCCCTGGAGAATGGCGTATTGTATCACAGCTGTCCACAATACGAGCACGAAGAGTCTCTATATTTTGTACCGGAGTTGCGTAGACAAGAGCTTTCAAATGTCCCCATAAATGAAAGTCAAGAGAGTTGAGGTCAGGAGAGCGTGGAGGCCATGGAATTGGTCCGCCTTTACCAATCCATCGGTCACCGAATCTGTTGTTGAGAAGCGTACGAACACTTCGACTGAAATGTGCAGGAGTTCCATAGTGCATGAACCACATGTTGTGTCGTACTTGTAAAGGCACATGTTCTAGTAGCACAGGTAGAGTATCCCGTATGAAATCATGATAACGTGCTTCATTGAGCGTAGGTGGAGGAACATGGGGCCCAATCAAGACATCACCAACAATGCCTGCCCAAACGTTCACAGAAAATCTATGTTGATGACGTGATTGCACAATTGCGTGCGGATTCTCGTCAGCCCACACATGTTGATTGTGAAAATTTACAATTTGATCACGTTGGAATGAAGCCTCATCCGTAAAGAGAACATTTGCACTGAAATGAGGATTGACACATTGTTGGATGAACCATTCGCAGAAGTGTACCCGTGGAGGCCAATCAGCTGCTGATAGTGCCTGCACACGCTGTACATGGTACGGAAACAACTGGTTCTCCCGTAGCACTCTCCATACAGTGATGTGGTCAACGTTACCTTGTACGGCAGCAACTTCTCTGATGCTGACATTAGGGTTATCGTCAACTGCACTAAGAATTGCCTCGTCCATTGCAGGTGTCCTCGTCGTTCTAGGTCTTCCCCAGTCGCGAGTTATAGGCTGGAATGTTCCGTGCTCCCTAAGACGCCGATCAATTGCTTCGAACGTCTTCCTGTCGGGACTCCTTCGTTCTGGAAATCTGTCTCGATACAAAGGTACCGCACCACGGCTATTGCCCCGTGCTAATCCATACATCAAATGGGCATCTGCCAACTCCGCATTTGTAAACATTGCACTCACTGCAAAACCACGTTCGTGATGAACACTAACCTGTTGATGCTACGTACTGATGTTCTTGATGCTAGTACTGTAGAGCAATGAGTCGCATGTCAACACAACCACTGAAGTCAACATTACCTTCCTTCAATTGGGCCAACTGGCGGTGAATCGAGGAAGTACAGTACATACTGACGAAACCAAAATGAGCTCTAACATGGAAATTAAGCGTTTCCGGACACATGTCCACATAACATCTTTTCTTTATTTGTGTGTGAGGAATGTTTCCTGAAAGTTTGGCCGTACCTTTTTGTAACACCCTGTATATTACACTAGAAACATATCCAAAACACTACAGGTAACACATATAAATATCCCCTTGAAATTTTCCCCCAAATCTTACGTAGAGTATGATTTGTATTGCAGACTTTCGCAAATAACGAAATTAATTATTTTCTGCCGACCTCTGCACACTGCGAGTCGTACGGCCAATATTAGCTCACTCCTTGCACGGAGTCGTGTCTCCATCCTTTGTCACAGACATCTTAAATTTACCAAATCACCCCTTACGCTAAACAGACGTAGCCCTCAAAATTCCTACATACTACACGTGGAATTACACATATATACTTACTTATATTTATGCATACCCCATTCTTCATTCACGAGGTGCAACTCTGCCACTGTTGCCTCTTATAGCATTTCTCTCGCCAGTGTATTTTTTGAATCTCACTTTTTTACGTTTTTTGAATTGCTGGAATTCGAGGCCTTTTTCCTTGCTCATCAACGGAATCTTGCGTTTAGAGGCAAATTTTGTGACAGTTGCTGGAACGCAATTTTTAATTTCGAGATATGCACACTTTCTTTCATCTTTAACATCGATCAGTTCACTTACAGGTTGCACATTTTTAATTTCACCCCTCTCTAAAAACTGTTCCACCAAAGGATCACTTTCAAAATTCATTCTCTTTTCCTCCAGATTTATGGTACACATTGCGATTTCAGAACAACCCTCAGTCTCGTTATCCATTCCTAGATTCTCTTGATCTATCTCCAACTCATCTGTAGGCTTTAGTTCGCCTTCAAAATTCTTCGTTTCATCACCCTCGTAAGCATCAAAGATACTATCCCCGATCTCTGAAGTAGCCGCAATATTCTCACAACTACCCACACAACTTGAAACTTCGTCTTCCTTATACAAAATTACACTTATTTCTGCTGCATCACAACAAAATTCATCACAATTAACTCCATTAACGTCCGCCGATTAGTCATAGGATTCATTACTTAAAACATCCATTACACCCATCGATACATTATAGAAATCACCATCAATAACTTTGTCAAGCTCCTCCAATACACCACACACACTGCCACTCCTGCATCGCACCACATCAGGATTCTCAGTATACTCGTACTGCGCCAAATTCGAATCTACTTTTGTCTCCGTAAGATTTCCTCTCCTGTTTCACCGGCTGTTTTCATTCTGATCCACTACCTAACACATTACTTCCACATTCATTGACTGAGCGAGGTGGCGCAGTGGTTAGCACACTGGACTCGTATTCGGGAGGACGACGGTTCGATCCCTCGTCCGGCCATCCTGATTTAGGTTTTCCGTGATTTCCCTAAATCGCTCCGGGCAAATGCGGGGATGGTTCCTTTGAAAGGGCACGGCCGACTTCCTTCCCTAATCCAATGAGACCGATGACCTAGCTGTTTGGTCTCTTCCCCCAAACAACCCAACCCAAATCCACATTCATTCTTCCACATCCACTCATAATTCATGCTTTTATCAAGAGCCATTGGTTCGCTTCCATCAACAGAAATAAATGCAAAAACTCCTTCCACCGAGATATCTCTTGAACTTTAAGATCTACAGCTTTAAAACATCACCTTTGTTTCCCTTTAACAATAAATCACCCACTTCCGCCGATACATAATATTCATCACCAGCTGACGAGACTATTGCTGCGCTGCCTGCACAAGTAGTTTCACGTACTTCCGTCGATACAGCACAAAATTCATCTCCAGCTGACGAGACTATGATTCGCCCCTTTCACAGATAGTTTCACCTGTCTCCGATACAAAATCATCTACATTACTTTCGCCTACATTGCCATATTTATTGCTACTGACTAGTGCTTCATTGGAATCCGAGAGTCTATATTCATTTACAATAATTTAAAATCATTTACAATTAACGCAAATCTGAATATATCGGTGATCTCAGATTAACGAGGCGCATCGAATGACGCAACATATTTCAAAGTTTTTAAAACTACAGAAGTTAATGTTTCATAGTGAATAAACATTGGCACAATGAACTTCCAACTTTTAACTGCTTCATGCGATTTTAACAAACCGTGTCTCAGATGACAGCATTGCCTGTAGGATGCTATAAGGCGCCAGCTCCATGCTCACAATCCATTGGCCCATAATTTACACGAACTGCGTGATGTGCAGAGACATCTAGTACAACATATAACTATCTCTGCAAATCTGCCAAGGGCTTGTCCAATCTACACTACACACACTTGCATGTATATTGATGCCCAGATGTGGTGAACAAGCTTTTACGGAGGTATTCATAAAGTTGTAGCTCATCAGTGAATGTTTGGAATCTAATATGTTTAGTTTTACTACTGTCTATGTGGTTAGCATCACTCTGTACTGAAGTGGAGATACCTGGTTCGATGAGAAGACCTAGAATGGGATCCAACTGGCCTCACTAGACGAGATAGTGCTCGAATAAATGAACAGCGAAATTGAAAAGCAAACCACCAAGGTGCCATCAACTAACTGGGCATTTTGTTATTTTGTACGACGTTAAACGAGTGATATAACTTGCCCAGTGCTATAGGAGCCTTCAACTCCATAATTTGTAAGAAATCATCCGGAATAACATCTGTGGCCACCAGTATCGCTGCGCTGCTGCTGCTGGTATGTACTGTGATCCCGTAAGAGACAACCTGAACTTCGCCTTACTGTAATCTTAATTTATCTCTGGTGGCTGACGTTCCTTTTAACGTATACTCCCACTTTACTCTAGGCGTGCGACATTGACAGTTTTACAACCTTCCTACAGAAGAGACTGCATGTTGTCGCATGCCAGAGCGCCACTTCTACCATTCCTTTGTGCCGAGCCTATTGTGTTGCCTGCACTTGAAAAGAGTAATGGAGGAGTGAAACGTGGCTATAGTGGGACCAGGAGTGCTTCTGCTACAGGGTCACCGAAGGAAGAAAGGGGGAAAAGTTTCTGAGACCTGTGCGGGCGGTTAGGGAACTGTCACGGTGAGCTAGAAATAAACAAACGTGAAACCTGCAGTATGTGGCGTAAAGGTGTGGGCTAGGGAGAACGAGTCTGAAAGAATTTATCCACCAAGTTACGGAACCCTTGTTCTCTGTCTTGAGAAAAGCAGGCGCAGCCGGCAATGTATAGTAACCACTGTCGGAACGTCTATCAGCAACAACATTCCACAAGTTCCACACTTACTTATCTGAACTCGATAGGATCCTGTTGTGTGGTACATTCTTACCCACTGCACCTGCCTGCTTTCAGATACGCATATTCTTCATTATTAAATAAAATTCACAGCTACCGTCCTTTTTAGAACACACCGTTTAGTTCTATTGCAAACACACCTGATTTCCCACTATCATCAGAGCTGTGTAATACTAACACATCTCTCTGTAAACAAGTTGGTATCTCAGTGGATTTCCAAATGCCTACTTTCCTTTGAAAGAAAACGTTTATGAAGGCTAGAGCTTCCAGCTCGCATTTACTCAGTCTACTGACTGTCTTATCAGACATTGTCAGCTACTGCTACATCTACATCTACAGTCCGCAAGCCATCATACGGTGTGTGGCGGAGTGTACTTCCAGTATCCTATCATTACCTCCCCCCCTCCCCTCCCCCTGTTTCCCTGCTGCTTTTGCGAATGATACGTAGTTAGATCGACTTATGGTATGTCTTCTTACAATCTCTAATTTCTATGATTTCCTCTTCGTTATCACTTCGCGAGACTTACTTGGGGCGAAGTTATGTCCTGTGCGACTATTCTTGGAACGTACATTCTCGAAATTTCAGCAGTAAACCACTCCGCTTCTCTTGTTCCGTCTGCCACTAGTGTGTTGAGAATATACGTACCTCTCTTGCGCTTACTAAACGAACATGTCACGAAATGAGACTCTTATTGATGGAAGTTTTCTCTCTCTTCTATTCATCCAACGCGGAAAACGTCCCAGGCTGACAGACAAAATTCAGACTCGTTCTACCGCGGTTTTTTAAGTAAGTTTACTCTTGCATGAATTAAATTTTCTTATAATTCTTCCAATGAATTTCAGCCTGACATCTGTTTTTCTTGCCATTACTTTTGTGAGCCCATTCCACTTTAGATCCCTCCGGACGACTACTCGTAGGTATTTTACGTTGTTACTGTTTCCAGTGATTTATTGAAAATAGTACAATCAAAAAGTAAAGGTTCTTTTCACCTTTTCTTTCCCGATATATTTCATTTATTTACGTTCATGTCAACTACAAGATCCTGCAGCAACTATCGATCCTCTGCAGTCTCACCACATTCCGCTACGGTCTTCCTGTGTTGCGTCCTTCCTACAGACTACAACATCGCCTGCAAAATGTGTCATGAAGCTTTTCTGACATTACCCACTGACATTACCCACTAGATCATATATACAGAGGTGACAAAAGTCAGCAGCTCGACGTGGAATGGACTCAACAAGTTGCGAGCAAACATCCCAAAGATGTTCTGGTTCACATGCAGTTCCTCTTCGTCGAAATGTCTTCGCTCAAACTAGTCTAGTGGTTGAACCTCACGTGTCGCATTACACGCCCTAAATTAGACAGTTGTGACGTTTGGTTAAATTGTCTGGCTGATGGCAAGTTTGCGAAATACAAAGTTAACATAACATATAATAACAGTAATAATAATATCGGGAACTAAATTAACGACCCGTAAATGATATAGGCCACATAGTTGCGATTTGGTTAGAATAATGTTTATTCAGAACTCAAACTATTAGCGGAAGTGGTCGTATTTAGAGTTACACTCGAGAGCACATCCATTTGAGACAGTTCGATCATTCACAATCTCATCGCGAATTACAAGTTCGATACTCCACCTCGTTAACTACGCGTAATGTTAAAGAGTTCACACCAGGCGCGCCGCTGTTCACCACTCAGGGAGTAAGTCCCGCGATACCACACAACGCGAAATTTTCTAAGTCGTTTCACTTCCTAGCTACCTAAAGACCGACCGTCTGCTTTCGCGTCTCAATCCGAACTGTAACCTTTGGTGTCTCCAGCCGAATTGTCCCCTTCTGCCCGTCTCCAGTCGCGTTTTCCAGCGCGCCGAACATCGTCACTCAACTGACTAGGGCAGTTCCCTTTCCTGAAGCCGTCCATCTGATTGGCTACAGCTTATTCTACATTACTTCACATTTTAACATATTCAATTAATCAAATCTTGACCACTTTCACGTTCTAAATAAAGTAACAATAATATCCATTACATAATACACGTTAAATTCTTTTACATAAAACCAATACAATTTCCTTCTTAACTGTGAATGCCACGGCCAGTAGCCTTGCACCCATGTGCTTTCTGATAAATAAATAAAGAACTAAAGCAACTATTATGCACTAAACTTTACAACGAATATTCTATTACCCAATGATTCAATAAGGTGTCTTGCTGTCATCGTTCAATGTGTTTTGTGTAGAGGAAATGATGATCTGATGCTTAACTGAAAATACTGATAATTTAAGTTTACTATATATTTTAAACAAATAAAGTTACAGAGTTGATATTTACAACGTTTGTCACTCTAATGGTGTTCTTCTATATGAAATGTCGATCGTTAAGATCGACCAAAGCGTTCAGATTTTAGCATTCCGGTCTTTGTTACAAAACTTGTTAATTTCACTTTAACAGTTAATCCTAAACTGTTATAGATATGATCAGTATTCAAGTTTTATTGGGATCACCATGAAATTTTCTGAGGGATGGTAGATTATAATTACTGTTGCTTCATTCCCTGCATTACTACAGAATTAAATAGTTTTCATAAATGTTTCACTTTATCGCCGATCTGACGTCAGCCATATTTAGCGTTGTTACGTCTCCTTGGCCACAAAAGCTTTCTAATGGGTTTCGTCTGTCTCACTTGCACACTACAACGCTTAGGCCTCAACAGACAAAAGACACCTGTGAGTGTCCCCATCACTTGGTGAATCTGCACCCTTTGTGGAATGGCAGGTTTCGTTTCACAATTCCTGAAGGCTGACTCTTTCGGCCATATAATTAAATGAGAGCGAAATGCCCGTTAACTCATAAAGTCATTGGAAGTCCCCTGCAGAAACATTGAGCCATACTGCCTTTATAGCCGTCCGTAATTGCGAAAGTGTTGCCGGTGCAAGATTTTGTGCACGAAATGACCTCTCGAATATGTTGCGTAAATGTTCGATGGGATTATGTCGAGCGATGGGCAAATCATTCACTCCAACTGTCCAGAATCGAATTACTGTGGCCCGGTGACGTGGTGCAGCGTCATCCATAAAAATTCCATCGTTGTTTGCTAACACGAACGGCTGCAAATGGTCTTTAAGTAGCCGAACATAACCAGAGGACCCAGTGAATTCCATGTAAACATTAACCCGCGCCATCATGGAGTCACCACCAGCTTGCACAGTGCATTGTTGACAAAGTGGGTTCATGGCTTCGTGGAGCATGCGCCGCAGTCGAACCTTACCATCAGCTCTTACTAACTATTGACCAGACCACGGTTTTCCGGTCGTCTAGGTTGGTTCAAATGGCTCTGAGCACTATGGGACTCAACTGCTGTGGTCATAAGTCCCCTAGAACTTAGAACTACTTAAACCTAACTAACCTAAGGACAGCACACAACACCCAGCCATCACGAGGCACAGAAAATCCCTGACCCCGCCGGGAATCGAACCCGGGCGTGGGAAGCGAGAACGCTACCGCACGACCACGAGATGCGGGCGGTCGTCTAGGGTCCAATCGATATGGTAGCAAGCTCAGGAGAGGCGCTGCAGGCGATGTCGTGCTGTCGCGACGGTCATCTGCTGCCGTAGCCCATTAACGCCACATTTCGCCGCACTGTTCTCACGGATACGTTCGTCGTACGTCCCATACTTATTTCTGAGGTTATTTCCCGTAATATCACTTGTCTGTTAGCACTGACAGCTCAACGGAAACGCTACTACTCTAGGTCATTAAGTGAATGCCGTCGGCCGTTGCGTTGCCAGTGGTGAGAGTTAATGCCTAAAATTTGGTGTTCCCAGCACACTCTTAACAATGTGTATTTCGCAGTATCGAATTCCCTGACGATTTTCGAAATGGCATGTCCCATGCGTCTAACGCCAACTACAATTGAACGTTCAAAGTCTTTTAATTCCTGACGGAAACTTTTTATACGAGTCACCTGAGTACAAAATCAGCTCCGGCAATGAACTGCCCTTTTTATAGCGTGTGTACGCGATCTACCGCCAACTAACCCCTGGCTTTTGTCACATCAGTGTATATACACAAAACGAACCAGAACTCCGAAAAACCTTCAGAGGTTGTTCAAGCATATTTTCTTACTATTTTGGTTATCGCATTTGGTTTGGTTTCTTGCCCCCAATTAACTTTGTATCTACACACATCAAAAAAATTTTTGCATCACCTCGCTTCCGAGAGTTCCGGAACCTGTATAGAAAATTGGAATAGAGATCAACATAAACATGAGCAATAACTCATGAAAACCACACATTGCATGTTGTACTACCATACAGCGAGACCCTCAGACGTGGTGGTCCAGATTGCCGTCACTCCGGTACTTTTGATACCCAGTAGCACGTCCTCTTGCATTGATGCATGCCTGTTTTCGTCGTGGCATACTATCCACAAGTTCATCAAGGCACTGTTGGTCCAGATTGTCCTACTCCTCAAAGGCGATTCGGTGTAGATCCCTCAGAGTGGTTGGTGGATCACGTCGTCCATAAACAGCCCTCTTCAATCTATCCCAGGCATGTTCGATAGGGTTCATGCCTGGAGAACATACTGGGCACTCTAGTCGAGCGATGCCGTTATCCTGAAGGAAGTCATTCACAAGATGTGCACGGTGCGGGCGCGAATTGTCGTCCATGAAGACGAATGCCTCGCCAATATGCTGCCGATATAGTTGCACTATCGGTCGGAAGATGGCATTCACGTATCATACTGTCGTTGCGGCGCCCTCCATGACCACCAGCGGCGTACGTCGGCCCCACATCATACCACCCGAAAACATGAGGGAACCTCCGCCTTGCTGCACTCGCTGGACAGTATGCCTAAGGCGTTCAGCCTGATCGGGTTGCCTCCAAACCCGTCTCCGAAGATTGTCTGGTTCAAATGTCTCTGAGCACTATGGGACTTAACTTCTGAGGTCATCAGTCCCCTAGAACTTAGAACTACTTATACCTAACTAACCTAAGGACACCACACACATCCAAGCCCGAGGCAGGATTCGAATCTGGGACCGTAGCGGTCTCGCGGTTTCAGACTGTAGCGCCTAGAACCGTTCGCCCACCCCGGCCAGCCGCCGATTGTCTTGTTGAAGACATATGCGAGACTCACTGGTGAAGAGAACGTGATGCCAATCCTGAGCGGTCCATTCGGCTTGTTGTTGGGCTCATGTGTACAGCGCTGACGGTGTCGCGGTTGCAAAGAAGGACCTCGCCGTGGACGTCGGGAGTGAAGTTGCGCATCATGACGCCTATTGCTCATAGTTTGAGTCGTAGCACGACGTCCCGCGGCTGCACGAAAAGCATTTATTCAACGTGGTGGCGTTGCTGTCAGGGTGCCTGCGAGCCATAATCCGTCGGTAGCGGTCATCCACTGCAGTAGTAGCCCTTGGGCGGCCTGATCGAAGCATGTCATGGACAGTTCCTGTCTCTCTGTATCTCCTCCATGTCCGAACAACATCGCTTTGGTTCACTCCGAGACGCCTGGAGACTTCCCTTGTTGAGAGCCCTTCTTGGCACAAAGTAACAATACGGTCGCGATCGAACTGCGGTATTGGCCGTCTAAGGCATGGTTGAACTACAGACCACACGAGCCGTGTACCTCCTTCCAAGTGCAATGACTGGAACTGATCAGCTGTCGGAGCCTCTCCGTCAAATAGGGGCTACTAATGCATGGTTGTTTACATCTTTGAGCGGGTTTAGTGACATCTCTGAAGAGTCAAAGGGACTGTGTGTGATACAAAATCCACAGTCAACGTCCATCTTCAGGAGTTCTGGGAACCGTGGTGATGCAAAACTTTTTTTGATGTGTTTACATCACACTGAAAATAATGCATAACAGTGCGAATGTCGACGGTATTGGCTGTGTGTCTTGTTTCTATTCGCTTACGATACCTGCTGTTGACAATAGTAATTGCCCTCCTTACACGCTGGCCTCAAGTTTGTATTCGACACTGCTCGCTTATGTCTACGGCTTTGTTTTACTGCAGTGATACACAGCGATACTACGAACAGGTCTGCTTATGAATAGTTGGTCGATACGCATTCGTGTGTGGGTTCACTGAATGCAATGTAAGAACGGCATATAGACCTACGCTGAGCTGTTCCCGCTCCGACAGCAACTACGTCACGGTACTTTTTGCATCGCAGTGTTGTTGCATTACTCTTTGTTGCGTGTTCTACGTTTTCATTAATGCATATTACAGAATTCTTCACAGAGCTGAAGACATATTTTCACAGAAGCAAGGGTGGCGGCGGTAACAAACCGAATAAATCATAATGACATTGTTACTCTGTTACGAGCCGCCAAACACCGCGGGTCATTTGTACCAAAATGAGCAAAAAGTATTCCTGAACAACCTCTGGAAGTTTGTCGTTGCAGCTGTGATTCGCCCTGTATATTCTAAACAATAATGGGCCTATAACACTCCCTTGGTGCACTTCAGAAATGATGTAATCAAAAGTATCCGGACCCCCCCCCCCCCCCCGAAAAAAAAACATACGTTTTTCATATCACGAGCGTTGTCCTGGTACCTACTGCCAGGTACTCTATATCTGCGACCTCAGTAGTCATTAGACATCGTGAAAGAGAAGAATGGGGCGCTCCGCGGAACTCATAGACTTCGAACGTGGTCATAGGTCTGTACGCGAGATTTGCACACTCCTAAACATCCCTAGGTCCACTGTTTCCGATGAGATAGTGAAGTGGAAAAGTGAAGGGACACGTACAGCACAAAAGCGTACAGGCCTTCCCTGTCTGTTGACTGACAGAGACCGCCGACAGTTGAAGAGAGGCCGGCCGGAGTGGCCGAGCGGTTCTAGGCGCTACAGTCTGGAACCGCGCCACCGCTACGGTCGCAGGTTCGAATCCTGCCTCGGGCATGGATGTGTATGATGTCCTTAGATTAGTTAGGTTTAAGTAGTTCTAAGTTCTAGGGTACTAATAACTTCAGAAGTTAAGTCCCATAGTGCTCAGAGCCACTTGAACCAGTTGAAGAGAGTCGTAATGTGTAATAGGCAGACGTCTATCCACACCATCACACAGGAATTCCAAACTGCATGAGGATCCACTGCAAGTACTATGACAGTTATGCGGGAGGTGAGAAAACTTGGATTTCACGGTCGTGCAACTGCTCATAAACCACACATCACATCGGTAAATGCGAAACGACTCCTCGCTTGCTGTAAGGAGCGTAAACATTGGACGACTGAACAGTGGAAAAACGTTGTGTAGAGTGATGACTCACGGTACACAATGTGCTCTTCCGATGGCAGGGTGTGGGTATGGCGAATGCCTGGTGAAAGTCATCTGCCAGCGTGTGTAGTGCCAACAGTAAAATTCGGAGGCGGTGGTGTTATGGTGTGATCGTGTTTCTCATGGAGGGAGCTTTCACCCTTTGTTGTTTTGCGTGGAAATATCACAGCACCTTCTTGTTTACCACTGTTGAAGAGCAATTCGGAAATGGCGATTGCACCTTTCAACACGATAGAGCACCTGTTCATAGTGAACGGCCTGTGGCGGAGTGGTTACATGACAATAAAATCCCTGTAATCGACTGACCTGCACAGAGTCCTGACCTGAATCCTACGGAACACTTTTAGGATGTTTTGGAACGCCGACTTCATGCCAGGCCACACCGTCCGACATCGATACCTCTCCTCAGTGCGTCACTCTGCGAAGAATGGGCTGCCATTCCCCGAGAAACCGTCCAGCACCTGACTGAAATTATGCCTGCGAGAGTGGAAGGTGTCGTCAAGGATAAGGGTGGGCCAATACCATTACCGATGGAGGGCGCCACGAACTCGAAAGTTATTTTCAGCCAGGTGTCCGGACACTTTTGATCATATAGTGTATCCTTTCCATTCATGAAATTATATTTTTTACATCAATGATCATCATAGCTACATTTCTGTTGTATGAGATGAAATGTTATCATAATTAATCAAATTTCATTCCGTATTCAAAATGGCAGCTTACAACAATGCCGATAATTACAATCCCGCTGCGATCCTATTCTCCGCAATTATAAATCAGACATAAGTAAGTCCATTTTACACGTAATGCTCCACATTTTATTCACTGAGTTTTTATGTCACGATTCAGAGATAATCTGTCTCCCGCAGTCGTAATGGGTCTTAGAGCCATATAGATCATTTGCTTAGGTTCGCATAAGCATTTGCGCTAAAAGAGGAAAAGTGGCAGTACAAGCGTAGTACTAAACGACTGTAAACACACACCGGGAGGAAACGTGCGTGATGCTCTTACGCGAGCTGCTATCACTTTTATCTTCGTGGCCTGCATTGGATTTGCACCAAGGATAAAAGCCTGCTCCTTACAGACGTTTTCCATCATATGCGTATTGCTGAGCACTTTCATGTCGCTAACAACATACGGTCAGTCTTTCGTCTACTAGAGTAGCCTCATCCTTTGTTGAGAGTAGTAAAGTAATGTCTTAAGTTCGCAAATTAAACCCTGCGATCAATCGACCAATAGTACTATTTGGCGCGGGAATCGGTTAGCATGGTTTGTTAGACAAAGGGGCATTATTGGCATCCTCCTGCTACCGTAAACAACCTCTGGTATACTACTTGTTTGATGTCCCGAACTAATTACTATACACGCTTGTCTCGTGATACTGAAATGGGTACAATGAAGCGACATCGTCTACGACAATGGAGAGATGACTGACTGCTTGCACGGCTTTGGCGTAATTATAATTGTTACGTGTTTTCTCAGACCGATTCACGCGAGATGCTTTGCAACTGCATTCCATGTGAGAAAAGTTAGTTCTATCTTAGTTGAGACACGTAGTAAGCAATGGCTATGTTCAATTCATTCATCTCAGTCTGCAAGTAGTATATCCTATTGCTTTTTCACTCAATAAATAATATTATGGGCCTTAACATGAATACAGGTTTGTCTTCAGCCTTTTTTTAAATGTATAGTCATGAATAGCCACGTGATTCGTTGAAAAGCACTTATATGTAAGACCTGAGACTTTGTACCTTTCTGCACTTTTTGAGTCATCGTCGGTCGCTGTGGCCTAGCGGTTCTAGGCGCTTCAGCGCGGAACCGCGCTGCTGCTACGGTCGCAGGTTCGAATCCTGCCTCGGGCATGGATGTGTGTGATGTCCTTAGGCTAGTTATGTTTAAGTAGTTCTAAGTCTAGGGGACTGATGACCTCAGATGTTAAGTCCCATAGTGCTTAGAGCCATTTTGAGTCATCAGTATTCTGACTGGCCGGCAGGAGTGGCCGAGCGGTTCTAGGGGCTACAGTCTGGAACCGCGTGACCGCTACAGCCGCAGGTTCGAATCCTGCCTCGGGCATGGATGTGTGTGATGTCTTTAGGTTAGTTAGGTTTAAGTAGTTATAAGTTCTAGGGGACTGATGACCTCAGAAGTCAAGTCCCATAGTGCTCAGAGCCATTTGAACCATCTTCTGACTGGTTTGATGCGGCCCACCACGAATACAATGCTGTTCTCCGAACGTACGTTATCAGAAATTTCTGCCTCGAAATGAGACCAATGTCTGATACTCGTAGACATCTCTTGACCAGGAATGCCAGTTTTGCCATTGCTAGTCTGCTTTTTATGCCCTCCTTGCTCCGTCCGTCATTGCTAACCTTGCTGCCTAGGTAGAAAAATTCATTAACTTCAACCACTTCGTGAACAATTATGATGATAAGTTTCTCGCTGTTCTCATTTCTGGTACTTCTCATTGCTTTCGTCTTTCTTCGGTTTATGCCCAATCCATATTCTGTACTCATTAGACTATTCATTCGATTCAACAGATCCTGTAATCCTTCCTTGCTTTCATTGACGATAGCAATGTCACCAGCGAATCTTAACATTGGTGTCCTTTCACCTTGAATTTTAATCCCACTCTTGGACCTATCCCTTATTTCCGTCATTGCTTCTTCGACGTATAGATTGAACAGCATGAGCGAAAGACTACACCCCTATCTTACACCCTTTTTAATCCGTGCACTTCGTTCTTAGTCTTCCACTCTTATTGTTCCCTCTTGGTTCTTGTACATATTGTATATTATCCTTCTTTATCTATAGTTTAACCCTATTTTTCACAGGATTTCGAACATCTTGCACCATTTTATGTTGTCGAACGCTTATTCCAGGTCGACAAGTTCTATGAACCTGTCTTGTTTTTTCTTCAGTTCCGCTTTCAACTGTAAAGTCAGAATCGCCTCTCTGGTGCTTTTACTTTTCCTGAAGCCAAACTTAACGACATCCACGGAACCTCAAATTTCTTTTCCATTCGTCTGTATTTAATTTTTGTCAGCAGCTTGGATACATGAGCTGTTAAGCTGATTGTCCGATAATTCTTACACCTGTCGGCTCTTAAAATCTTGTGAATTGTGCGGATGATGTTCTGCCGAATGTCAGATTGTATGTCACTATTCTAATACATCCTACACACCAACGTGAGTAATCGTTTTGTTTCCGTTTTCTCCAATGATTTTAGAAATTTCGATGGAATGTTTTCTATCCCTTCTGACTTATTTAGTTTTAAGTCTTTCAAAGCTCTTCTTAATTCTGATTCAATACTGGATTCCCTCTCTCTTCTCTGGCGACTCCTGTTTCTTCTTCTATAACGTCATCAGATAATTCCAACTCCTCACAGAGGCCCTCGATGTAGTCTTTCCACCTATCCCCTCTCCCCACTGCCTTTAACAGCGGAATTTTCACTGCACTATTAGTGTTACCGCCCTTGTTTTTAATTTCACCGACAGTTGTTTTGACTTTTTTACAAGCTGAAACAGTCCTTCCGATAACCATTTCTTTTTCGATTTCTTCACGTTTTTCATGTAGGCATTACTTTCTCCGCACTTTCTGTTTTTTTTTCTTTCCTACGTGACATATTTCTGTATTCCTGAATTTCCCTAAACGTTTTTGCGCTTTTTCCTTCTTCGGTCAACTAAAGTATTTCTTCCATTACCCACGGGTACTTCGGCCTTTCCTTCCTCGTATCTACGTTTTTCTCTCCATATTGTGTGACTGCTCTTTTTGGAGATGTCCATTCATCTTCAGCTGAAATGGCTAGTGAGCTATTCACTATCGGAGTACCTATAGCCACAGAGAACGTCAAGCGTTATCTCCTCATCCCTTAGTACTTACAAGTAGCCCACTTCTTTGTGCTTCCTGCTAGTCTCGTTCTGTATAATATGTAAACACTCGCTGAATACCCGGCATTCCCAGGTATGTATTTATTCCATTCTTCTATTACTTCATCTCCACTTCCCCTTCACTCTGTCATCCACTTACCGTTCTCTGGCCATTTCCTCCTCCCTCTCTCTGACCATCTCCTAATTTTTCCTTTCTCTATCCATCTCTTCCCCTTCCTTTTCTCTTTCCAACTCTACCTCTCCCCTTTTTACCTATCTACTTCTTCTACTCTCGCTGTCCATCTCCTCCCCCGGAAAAAGAAGACATCAAGTGCTGAACAATATAACATGAGACAAATATTCAGAAATGAAAAGACTGGCTATGGACAGACAAAAGTGGAAGAGGCTTAAGCCATGACAAGACTTGCCATAAGGCAGAACACCATACTACTACTACAGCCACAGGAAACTACACTCCTGGAAATTGAAATAAGAACACCGTGAATTCATTGTCCCATGAAGGGGAAACTTCATTGACACATTCCTGGGGTCAGATACATCACATGATCACACTGACAGAACCACAGGCACATAGACACAGGCAACAGAGCATGCACAATGTCGGCACTAGTACAGTGTATATCCACCTTTCGCAGCAATGCAGGCTGCTATTCTCCCATGGAGACGATCGTAGAGATGCTGGATGTAGTCCTGTGGAACGGCTTGCCATGCCATTTCCACCTGGCGCCTCAGTTGGACCAGCGTTCATGCTGGACATGCAGACCGCGTGAGACGACGCTTCATCCAGTCCCAAACATGCTCAATGGGGGACAGATCCGGAGATCTTGCTGGCCAGGGTAGTTGACTTACACCTTCTAGAGCACGTTGGGTGGCACGGGATACATGCGGACGTGCATTGTCCTGTTGGAACAGCAAGTTCCCTTGCCGGTCTAGGACTAGTAGAACGATGGGTTCGATGACGGTTTGGATGTACTGTGCACTATTCAGTGTCCCCTCGACGATCACCAGTGGTGTACGGCCAGTGTAGGAGATCGCTCCCCACACCATGATGCCGGGTGTTGGCCCTGTGTGCCTCGGTCGTATGCAGTCCTGATTGTGGCGCTCACCTGCACGGCGCCAAACACGCATACGACCATCATTGCCACCAAGGCAGAAGCGACTCTCATCGCTGAAGACGACACGTCTCCATTCGTCCCTCCATTCACGCCTGTCGCGACACCACTGGAGGCGGGCTGCACGATGTTGGGGCGTGAGCGGAAGACAGCGTAACGGTGTGCGGGACCGTAGCCCAGCTTCAAGGAGACGGTTGCGAATGGTCCTCGCCGATACCCCAGGAGCAACAGTGTCCCTAATTAGCTGGGAAGTGGCGGTGCGGTCCCCTACGGCACTGCGTAGGATCCTACGGTCTTGGCGTGCATCCGTGCGTCGCTGCGGTCCGGTCCCAGGTCGACGGGCACGTGCACCTTCCGCCGACCACTGGCGACAACATCGATGTACTGTGGAGACCTCACGCCCCACGTGTTGAGCAATTCGGCGGTACGTCCACCCGGCCTCCCGCATGCCCACTATACGCCCTCGCTCAAAGTCCGTCAACTGCACATACGGTTCACGTCCACGCTGTCGCGGCATGCTACCAGTGTTAAAGACTGCGATGGAGCTCCGTATGCCACGGCAAACTGGCTGACACTGACGGCGGCGGTGCACAAATGCTGCGCAGCTAGCGCCATTCGACGGCCAACACCGCGGTTCCTGGTGTGTCCGCTGTGCCGTGCGTGTGATCATTGCTTGTACAGCCCTCTCGCAGTGTCCGGAGCAAGTATGGTGGGTCTGACACACCGGTGTCAATGTGTTCTTTTTTCCATTTCCAGGAGTGTACAATGTATGTTACTTTGGGTGTTCAATATATTTACGCACGTAAAATCATGGGGCTAAAATCTGGGGAGAAATTGTATTTTAGTGCAAATAAGAGTGAACATTCGCTAAATTTATGACCCAGTTAAGCGCAGAGATAAGAAGTTAAAGGGGCGGTTTATGCATGGCTAATATTAGTTTTAGAAGTATCTGATTAGATGCCGCAAATTTGTAGAGAAATGATAAAATGTTGGTTGATTTATGGGGTCTAACAAATTTCATACTGCCATAGACGTGTTTTTATTGAGGACAAGACCAGAGTGTTCGAAATGTCGAGCTAAATCAAATGTGTTTTGCGTATGTTATTGTGGTATCGATAGCTACGATGCCACAACGTAGTTCCTCTCTGCTAGGTTGGCACTACGAGAGACACCGACGACAGCACCCTCTAGCCGGCGCTGTCGAGGTCTACGAGCTCCACGACTGCTTCAGCCCATTTCATCAGGTGCAGCCAGCCAGGACACTTCGCTTCAACTTCGCACCACCTTGCAAGTTATATAATATGTTTGCATATCTTTATCCACTAGTAAAGGTGCTTAAAACGTATTTGCTTTACCGAGAGATTAGGACCTTTTCCTGTTCCTTACCCACACGCCGCCTCCCAGGCGGGATATAAAAGTTATAAATCAGCTTTTGCTTACTATCCTATTTATAACCGTTTCGATTCCACTAGAGACAGTATTCAGTGCCGGGGACTCGGGAAGTCATACGATTATTGGTACCAGTAGCTATACCACCATCATATTTCGACAGCTATGACGGTTTTTCGCCGCAGTACGTGACCAAGAGGATCATGAAATTCAGCAGAGGTGGGTGGACTACGAGCCATCTGAACTTCGACGCCAGAACGCTTATCGTGTGCCGTATTTGTGGTCGTGAAGTGCTATGATGTGGTCAAAGCAAGAAAGTGCTATCAGATGAGCCCAAAAGTGCTAAAAACTTTTGAAAAAATGAGGCTGACTCGAAAGTTACTTTAAAGTTATGTATTTCTTTGGACGTTTAATTAATATGCCGTAATTGTTTATAATTTGTGTTAGATTGTGCTTACAATGGATGTTATGACATGTCCGAGGAGGAACAATCTGTTTCATCACCATCACAAAGATACTTACACTATTGTTCCGACATGCATGTAGCATATTCTATTTATGTATGTTATGAAACTATTTATCATGTAAGTATGTCAAATTTCGTGCGACTAAATGTGCCAAATTAGCGAGCTAATGAGTCACATAAGTGGAGGTGTGTAACGTTACGATTATGCAGGCGAGTTATTTGTCAACCAAGGATGAACTTGCTTGCTAGGGTGTGAGTCGGCGGGAAGAGGATGCGACGCGGTCACCCCGTACGAGCTCAGGAGCAGAGTCGAGCAAAGTGCCGGATGGGGGGAAAATCCCACTACGGGAAATTTTGACGACATTCGGCCGCTTAAGAGGACAGACAATGCTCCAAGAAAAGGAGGAGTATCAGAGAATCTCAAGATGGCTAAGTTAATTCTCTTTGAGAGTCTACAAATTTTACGACCAAATATCAATGTAAATCTGAATACATCAGATAAATGAGGCGAATCCAATAACACAACAATATTTCAGTACCTTTAAAATTACAGAACTTAATATTTCATATTGAATAAACTTTTAAACAATGAACTTCTGAATTAACAACTTTTAACCATTTATGCGATTCCAACAAACGGTATCTCAGATGGTAGCGTAGCGCTATAACTATCATCCCTGATAGCTACTTATCTGCAGCTGTTTCATTTACTGGCCTACGACTTCTTTTATATCTTAATCATTATGCAAATGTTTGTTAGAACATCGTACTCTCCATATTTATACAGCTAATGAATACAGCATGAATACCTCACATATTGTCATACTTCTGCAGTTATTTAATTAACAGTTTAACTATTTTACCGGTAACTTTATTTAATTGTTGATTGCGAGAGCTATTTAAAAAACTGTGTTAATTTAAAAGTGCCCAACTGCAAGTGTTAGCGGACATCACAATTGAAGAGAGAACCAAAAACCCTTCTGTCAAGAGGGCATAAATGGCTGTTTGAACAAAATTTAATGATAAATCGTCATTTAACGTGAGCGCACTTGCGTGAGAATACTAACTTATTTATTTGTGAACAGACCTTTATTTGTTATCATTGTTCACGGTCTAAGTGTGACCAAATGTCTATAACATTTCTTTTATTTAAATATTGTTGTTATATTATCGTACTGGGAAATTGGTGAAGATGAGTCAGATCATATCTGCATCACATAATAATGGTGTATTTTTGGTGGGGATGGCCTTCAGCCAATGGAAGAGCCAACAGTTGCCGAACACTTTGGGAGTCAAGTGGGGACTGGGAGTTTTCGAATGAAGAGCTCAATGGAGCGATTCAGGACTTTTGGTGCTGGAAGAAGACAGACCTGCCTGCGGTAACGTGCATGATTCTGACATATAGATGGTAGATCCTGGGCGGTGCACAACGGCTATGAGACTAACTTTTAGGGACAATTTTCGGTTAGATCTTGAAGGGGACACTTTATGCCGAGTTCTTGAAGGGAGATGTACCTGCAGTTGCGTGCTTGGTTCGGTCATGTAAGTGACTGATTCTAGGCGGTGAACAGCCGCTACCATACATTAACTTCTCAAGAGACATATTTCGAGAAGTATAATGTGCGCCTGTACGATAACTTATACCAATTGTTTTACGGAGCCTAGAATAGACAAAATATGAGTTACTATTCTTTGTATTGCGTGTGTTGATTTGTAAATTATCATGTTGAACTATGAACAGTTTTGAGCTGGTGAATATTTCATATATTGTGATCAAGAAATGGACTTCGTTCTTGCGTGTCCTTGATGACTACTTAGTTTGGAGATTTTGCTACCAACCTCGTAACGCTCTCGACGTAACTTTACGCATTTGATAATGGTATTTACCAGAATATCGTAGGAACACTTCCTGTTTATTTGAGATGTCCTTTCTTGAATAAACGTTATTCAAAAAATGGTTCAAATGGCTCTGAGCACTATGGGACTCAACTGCTGTGGTCATAAGTCCCCTAGAACTTAGAACTACTTAAACCTAACTAACCTAAGCACAGAACACAACACCCAGCCATCACGAGGCACAGAAAATCCCTGACCCCGCCGGGAATCGAACCCGGGAACCCGGGCGTGGGAAGCGAGAACGCTACCGCACGACCACGAGATGCGGGCAATAAACGTTATTCAAGATATTGTTATTAAATTATTCATTTAACTTTGATTTTGAACATCTGTATATTTTATTAATTTGCAGTTGTAGTCAGTACATTGTTTGACTGGAGGATAACAGTTACAGGCTATTATTTGCTGTGAATTGGCTACGGAGCATGAAAGCAGACGTGCGTGACTACACCCTACGACTGCATCGAGCTATTCATTTTAAACAGAGCCGTGCGTAACCCAGGTAGCTAAGGTAAGAGTAACCACTGGTAAAGACATAACTGGTTTGCTGGTATGGGATGCTGTTTGGAAGAGCAACTAGACTAGTTGCCGTTGGGTACTGTAGCACCATTCCAGATCTCCTCATAGAAACAGAGATCTCCACGTCAGTACACACTGATGTTAACCACAGAGACAGAAGTCAAACTAAACATATACTGGGTGATCAAAAAGTCAGCATAAATTTGAAAACTGAATAAATCACGGAATAATGTAGATAGAGAGGTACAAATTGACACACATGCTTGGAATGACGTGGGGTTTTATTAGAACCAAAAAAAATACAAAAGTTCAAAAAATGTCCAACAGATGGCGCTTCATCTGATCAGAATAGCAATAATTAGCATAACAAAGTAAGACAAAGCAAAGATGATGTTCTTTACAGGAAATGCTCAATATGTCCACCATCATTCCTCAAGAACAGCTGTAGTCGAGGAATAATGTTGTGAACAGCACTGTAAAGCATGTCCGGAGTTATGGTGAGGCATCGGCGTCGGATGTTGTCTTTCAGCATCCCTAGAGATGTCGGTCGATCACTTGCAACTTCAGGTAACCCCAAAGCCAATAATCGCACGGACTGAGGTCTGGGGACCGGGGAGGCCAAGCATGACAAAAGTGGCGGCTGAGCACACGATCATCACCAAACGACGCGCGCAAGAGATCTTTCACGCGTCTAGCAATATGGGGTGGAGCGCCATCCTGCATAAACATCGTACGTTCCAGCAGGTGTTTATCAGCGAGGCTGGGGATGGTACGATTCTGTAACATATCGGCGTACCTCTCACCCGTCACGGTAGCAGTTACAAAACCAGAATCACACATTTCCTCGAAGAAAAAAGGCCCCATAACGGTAGATGTGGTAAATCCAGCCCATACCGTGACTTTCTCGTCGTGCAATGGAGTTTCCACGACAGTTCTACGATTTTCGTAGCCCAAATTTTGTGGGCGTTGACAGACCCTCGGAGCGTGAAATGAGCTTCGTCGATCCACAACACGTTACTCAACTAATCGTCATCTTCCGCCATCTTTTGAAACGCCCACACCGCAAATGCCCTTCGCTTCACTAAATCGCCAGGTAACAGTTCATGATGCCGATGGATTTTGTACGGATAGCATCGGAGGGTACGCCTCATTGCCAACCAAACAGTAGTGTATGGAATGCCGGTGCGACGTGCGACTGCACGAGCGCTGACTTCCCCGTGCATAGACGAACCCGCTACAGTCTCCATTTCTTCCCGAACTGTCTCAGCAGCATTACGCCTTGTGGTCGGTCAGCCACTACGGGGTCTATCGTCTAAACAACCCGTGGCTTCGAACTTCGAAATCATTCTCGCCACAGCTGCATTTGTCAACGGACCTTTACCCGTTCGAATGCCCTTCCTATGGCGATAGGATCGTAACGCTGAACTAGCACATTCCCCATTCTGATAATACAGCTTCACTAAAAGCGCCTTTTCAGGTAACGTCAACATGCTGCAACTGCTGGCGCATCTGATACTCTCTCCTTTTTTTTCTGAATTGTTATTTTACATCTCATACAAGGTGGGCTGGCAGCGGCAACTTTACTCCGCTCTTCAGCAACAGGCAGTACAATAAGAGAAAAACCAATGAAGACACAAAAGTAACATAACGGTGTTTAAAAAACAGTAGACACAGTAATTAAAAAAAAACATGAAGCCGCTCACACGAGAAGAAAAACAAGGAAACTGTCAGCACTGTACACAAACACTGATGAGTTAGACGACACACGTGAATGAAGGAGCGTGGGCGGCGAAAACACTGATGCACAAACGCGACGGCACCCACACAAAACCGATGGCGATGATCTCCGGCAAGCTAATGTCCACTGTAATGTGTACGAGTCGATTATCTCTCTCATTACAGCTCCTTTTATACACGATTGTCATGCGCAGTCACTGACGTTTTGCTGTCCAGCGCCATCTGTCGGACATTTTGTGAACTTTGTTTTTTTTTTTTTGTTCTAATTAAACTCCATGTCATTCCAAGCATGTGTGTCAATTTTTACCTCTCTATCTACATTATTCCGTGGTTTATTAAGTTTTCAAATTTATACTGACTTTTTGATCACCTGGTACATTCCAAAGATACACCGATGAGCTAAAACGTCACGAACACCTGCTTAAAAGCTTGTTGATCCACATTTGGGCTTCAATACATTAGTGAGTCTGTGTAGCATTGACTGGGCAAGTCCTTGGTAGATATACAGAGATAGTGATATGTTGCACTAATGTCTATGCACGTCACGCAGGTCCTGCAAATTACGCTGTGTTCAGCTGTGCCAGTGATTCGTTAACTAGGAAAACGCAAAGTTTCAACTTTGTTCGCGGCCCACGTCAAATTGTAGAAGCCAAGGGCGCACGAGCTCAACAGAACAGTGCTCAGTAAAGCACTGCGGTGATCAAATCAGTCTACGAGAGGACAGTTTTACTTGCTTGTCATCACTGTATTCTCCTTTCTACTCCGGTAGAAATTTCCTATTGCCAATTCAGGTACAAATTGACAATTCTTTTCCCGCCTGTCGCACAAGCTTCCTGCTCTCCATAGGTACATTAAGCCCAGATTTACGAATAGCGGTATGTTTGGCAACTCACTCGTCTTTCCTGTTCGAATAGTTCGACAGTGTATGCCTTATGAGACTCTACCAGAGTGTCAGTGAAGAAGGCAAAACATGTGTGTGCTGCGTCTATGTTTATCTGAGCATTTTACACAACCTAGTCTTATTTCTTTCTGATACAACTTTTATAAAAGTGTCTGCCCTACCGAGAGTGAGATATCACTTGAGTATGAGACCTGAGTTTCTCCTGGCGTAATCAACTTTAAAATAACTTCCGGGAATTCAACCAGGTAACACTTTCAGCGACCGCCGGTATTTCGGCGGGAGAACACCCCGCCATTTTCAAGACAAACTGCAACGGACAGGCGACGTACATGCAAATTTATAACGTTCGGTTCTCGGACTGAAGCAGGAAATATAACACAGACACTGAACACTAGTGCCACCAAAGATGACCAACGTCAGAGAAACCGATAGTGAGACTACGAACTCGCAGGTGAAGTAGCATTGATTCCGTCCCTCTGTTTTTTGACAAGGGAGAGAGCCGGATTCCAAACAGAGTTTAAACAAAACTCTCCATCCCTGTTAACGAGGTTGCTCGATTATTTAATCTCAACTGCCTCCTTAATAACACTGTCTCGATAGCTGGACGTGCATATCTCGGTATTAATATATAACATGAGGTGACCAGTATCCAAGCAATGTTCGGCAATAGCAGATCTACTTGGCTGCTGTAATCGTGTGTACGTGTACCACGCCAGCGACACTCTCTCCTCTATTTCTCAATAATGCAGAACATGCTGCCCTTCTTTGAACTTTCTCGATGTACCCTGTTAACCCTATTTGGCAAGGATCCCACTGCGTGCAGCAGTACTCCAAAAGACTATGAACAAGGGCAGCTGGATGCATGCACTGATTCGGTTGGGAAGGGTGTTATAAAGTAGTTGTACACTCTTCTACCTGTAACTGGCATCTGATATCCTGGATACTGCCAATGGGACAGAGTTGGCGTCTGAACTGTTCCCACATGTTTCTATCGGGGAAAGATCTAGGGATCTTGCTGACCACGGGAGTACATACACGTCACGCAGACAGCTCATAGAGGGATGTGTCAGTAGTAAGAGCATTGTCCAACTGAAAAACGTCGCCAGGGTACTGTCGCTTCAGAGGCAGCACAAAAGGACGTAAGATGCCTGTGACGTATCGTTGTACCACCAGACTTTCCTCAGTAACTACCAGTGGTGACATGAATCATATCCTATGGCTGCTCACGCCATGACGTCAGAAGTAACACAGCTGTGCCCCTCCGAAACGTTGGAAGTTTGCGACCTCTCCGTTGGTCGCCGACATAGTCGCCGGGGTAGCGCACAATCGCAATTCATCGCTGAAAATGTGATGGTATTCCTCATCAGTCCATACTTCCTGGTCACGGCGCCGCACGAAACGCAGACATTTGTGTGTCGCGTCTTGGCTCAGGTCCTATCAGCAGCTTTGGACGAAGGTGTGGCCGTACCAGGACAATGACGATAACATGGGCCGAGGTCTACTAAGCTACCTTTAACGGGATAGGAAAGAAAGTCTTCTATGATGCCTCGAACAGGTGATTTTGAAACGGCGAGGAGAACTTTTTGGTTTCGTAGGAAGCGAATAAGGATGCAAACACATTTTACTTCCCAATATTTCATGCTTCTTCGGAGAGATCTTACAGCGGCTTCATATATCTGCAACTAAAAGAGCACCACTCTATATGTTAGTCTTCTCCAGCAATTCACAGTTCCTGAGTTCTACCTTTCGCCACCAGATCGATTCCATATTCCTAGATTTCCAGAAGGCTTTTGATACCGTTCCTCACAATCGACTATTAATCAAATTGCGTGCATATGGAGGATCGTCTCAGTTGTGTGACTGGACTCCTGATTTCCTCTCAGAGAGGTTACACTACTTAGTGATGGACGGTAAAACATCAAGTAGAACAGAAGTGATACCTGGCGTTCCGCAAGTTAATGTCATAGGCCCTCTGCTGCTCCAGATTTACATAAATGATCTAGGTGATAATCCACTACTGGCCATTAAAATTGCTACACCAAGAAGAAATGCAGATGATAAACGGGTATTCATTGGACAGATATACTAGAACTGACATGTGATTACATTTTCACGCAATTTGGGTGCATAGAAATCAGTACCCAGAACAATCACCCCTGGCCGTAATAACGGCCTTGATACGCCTAGGCATTGAGTCAAACAGAGCTTGGATGGCGTGTACAGATACAGCTGCTCATGCAGCTTCAACACGATGCCACAGTTCATCAAGAGTAGTGGCTGGCGTATTGTGACGAGCCAGTTGCTCGGCCACCATTGATCAGACGTTTTCAATTGGTGAGATATCTGGAGAATGTGCTGGCCAGGGCAGCAGTCGAACATTTTCTGTATCCAGAAAGGCCCGTACAGGACCTGCAACATGCGGTCGTGCATTATCCTGCTGAAATGTAGGGTTTCGCAGGTATCGAATAAAGGGTAGAGCCACGGGTCGTAACACATCTGAAATGTAACTCCACTGTTCAGAGTGCCAAAAATGCGAACAAGAGGTGACCGAGACGTGTAACCAATGGCACCCCATACCATCACGCTGGGTGATACCCCAGTATGGCGATGACGAATACACGCTTCCAATGTGCGATCACCATGATGTCATCAATCAAGGATGTGACCATCATGATGCTATATACAGAACCTGGATTCATCTGAAAAAAATGACGTTTTTCCATTCGTGCACCCAGGTTCATCATTGAGTACGCCATCGCAGGCGCCCCTGTCTGTGATGCAGCGTCAAGGGTAACCGTAGCCATGGTCTCCGAGCTCATAGTTCATGCTGCTGCAAACGTCGTCGAACTGTTCGTGCAGATGGCTGTTGTCTTACAAACGTCCCCATCTGCTGACTCAGGGATCGAGACGTGGCTGCACGATCCGTTACAGCCATGCGGATAAGATGCCTGCCATCTCGACTGCTAGTGATACGAGACCGTTGGGATCCAGCACGGCGTTCCGTATTACCCTCCTGAACCCACCGATTTCATATTCTGCTAACAGTCATTGGATCTCGACCAACGCGAGCAGCAATGTCGCGATACGATAAACCGTAATCGCAATAGGCTATAATCCGACCTTTATCAAAGTCGGAAACGTGATGGTACAACAACGTTTCACCAGGCAACGCCGGTCAACTGCTGTGTGTGTATGAGAAATCAGTTGTAAACTTTCCTTATGTCAGCACGTTGTAGGTGTCGCCACCAGAGCCAACCTTGTGTGAATGAGCTGAAAAGCTAATCATTTGCATATCACAGCATCTTCTTCCTGTCGGTTAAATTTCGCGTATGTAGCACATCTTTGCGGTGTAGCAATTTTAATGGCCAGTAGTGTCTGAGTAGCCCTCTTAGATTGTGGTCTAGGGGGCAGTTGGCCTTTGGCTGTGCTGCGGTGAGGACGCGCTGTTTGTGTTTCCTGCCGCGGAGCGAGCGCTTGTGTTGTTTACATCGTACTCGGCCGTTTCGCGCGCGCCGTACTCAGCATATAGATCACCATGGCGCACCAATACTGAAAATCGACGCTCAAATTTACGTTCCGCAACGAATTTGCACGACCCAAAGCACTCGAAGTCGAACGATTTCTACGAGAAGAAGTTAAAATCCCGGCGACCGACATTCTCGGCATTCACTTGTCCATTGTGAGTAGTATCGTATATGTCAAGATCATCAACGACGCAACATGTGAACGGATCCTTCGGGACACGAAACAGGGCCTCCGTTTCTGCCATGCTGATGGCAATGTGGGGACTGTACACGTCGATTATTCTGGCATGGGACTTCGCACGATCAGAATTTTCGAACGTCCTTTCGAATTACCGGCGGAGGACGTCGTGACAGCGCTGCGCCCCTACGGCACGGTTCATGGTCATATTGCGGAAAAATGGACGCAATTCCAGACATATCCTGTGCTGAATGGAGTCCGCCAGGTCCGAATAGAACTGAAAAGACATGTACCTTCATACACTCCTGGAAATTGAAATAAGAACACCGTGAATTCATTGTCCCAGGAAGGGGAAACTTTATTGACACATTCCTGGGGTCAGATACATCACATGATCACACTGACAGAACCACAGGCACATAGACACAGGCAACAGAGCATGCACAATGTCGGCACTAGTACAGTGTATATCCACCTTTCGCAGCAATGCAGGCTGCTATTCTCCCATGGAGACGATCGTAGAGATGCTGGATGTAGTCCTGTGGAACGGCTTGCCATGCCATTTCCACCTGGCGCCTCAGTTGGACCAGCGTTCGTGCTGGACGTGCAGACCGCGTGAGACGACGCTTCATCCAGTCCCAAACATGCTCAATGGGGGACAGATCCGGAGATCTTGCTGGCCAGGGTAGTTGACTTACACCTTCTAGAGCACGTTGGGTGGCACGGGATACATGCGGACGTGCATTGTCCTGTTGGAACAGCAAGTTCCCTTGCCGGTCTAGGAATGGTAGAACGATGGGTTCGATGACGGTTTGGATGTACCGTGCACTATTCAGTGTCCCCTCGACGATCACCAGTGGTGTACGGCCAGTGTAGGAGATCGCTCCCCACACCATGATGCCGGGTGTTGGCCCTGTGTGCCTCGGTCGTATGCAGTCCTGATTGTGGCGCTCACCTGCACGGCGCCAAACACGCATACGACCATCATTGGCACCAAGGCAGAAGCGACTCTCATCGCTGAAGACGACACGTCTCCATTCGTCCCTCCATTCACGCCTGTCGCGACACCACTGGACGCGGTCTGCACGATGTTGGGGCGTGAGCGGAAGACGGCCTAACGGTGTGCGGGACCGTAGCCCAGCTTCATGGAGACGGTTTGCAAATGGTCCTCGCCGATACCCCAGGAGCAACAGTGTCCCTAATTTGCTGGGAAGTGGCGGTGCGGTCCCCTACGGCACTGCGTAGGATCCTACGGTCTTGGCGTGCATCCGTGCGTCGCTGCGGTCCGGTTCCAGGTCGACGGGCACGTGCACCTTCCGCCGACCACTGGCGACAACATCGATGTACTGTGGAGACCTCACGCCCCACGTGTTGAGCAATTCGGCGGTACGTCCACCCGGCCTCCCGCATGCCCACTATACGCCCTCGCTCAAAGTCCGTCAACTGCACATACGGTTCACGTCCACGCTGTCGCGGCATGCTACCAGTGTTAAAGACTGCGATGGAGCTCCGTATGCCACGGCAAACTGGCTGACACTGACGGCGGCAGTGCACAAATGCTGCGCAGCTAGCGCCATTCGACGGCCAACACCGCGGTTCCTGGTGTGTCCGCTGTGCCGTGCGTGTGATCATTGCTTGTACAGCCCTCTCGCAGTGTCTGGAGCAAGTATGGTGGGTCTGACACACCGGTGTCAATGTGTTCTTTTTTCCATTTCCAGGAGTGTATCTGACTATCGGTGGCTGCCGTGCCATCGTCATCTACGATGGGAAACCAAAGACCTGCTCTGGTTGTGGGAAGGAGGGACACCTTAGATCAGAATGTCTCCAACGTCGAATAACGCAACTGCCGCCGGCTGACGCAGACCCGCCATCGCAGCCGACGCTGCTTCCCGTGACTTATGCAGCAACCCTCACGACAGCTACCACTTCACCACGACAGCCGACATCCACTGTTGGGTCGCGGCTCCATCCTCCACTACAGGGCGATGACGACACATCCGTTCCACAAGCTACGGATTCAATTCCGATGCCGCCGCCCCCGTCGACGGATAACAACATACATGACGATAGCATGGCCGTAGACTCGCTTATTGTGCCTACAGCTACCTTTGTGCCGGAACGTCGGGAATCTTTGCCGTCGTCTGACACAGAAGGACACTCCAGGAAGCAACGCTCCCCGAAGCGACGGAAGCGGAGGCGTAGAGCAACTTCCGAACGGGATGCGACGCAGCCTCCAGAGGACGAAGACTCCACCTTCAATGACGACGCTACCACAAAGGCAGCCGCCATTTGCTGCAGTGTGGCACCACCGAACGGAACTGAGGACAAACCACATATACCTACAGTGGCAACATCGGATGCCGATATGCAGGACAGATGCTGCCCACCACCTTCTGGAGTGCAAGCACCCATGCCGAGTCCTGAGGAAGCAGATCTTGCATTGAGTTCCCCGACGTGGGCGGATGACCACGACGACGACGGAACCGTGCAAGTTACGCCAACAGGGCTCACGCCATTGGCGCCGGCTCTCTAGAAAGGACGGCAGGTGAGGTTTGTGGGGATGCGGAGGTGTCAATAGAGTCAGAAGCGCCATAGGCAATTCCAGTCTTAATGGATAACTTAACACCTGCGGTTCGGCAACAAGCATATCGTATCGCCACGCTTAACCTCAATACGATACGAACGCAGTGAAGATCCAGTTGCTGCGTGAGATGCTTCGTTCTTCGGATGTTGACATTGCCCTGTTGCAAGAAGTGTATATAGCGGCCCTCCCCGTTTTCTACGGTTACGTGACACATATGTCACCGGCGGACCGGAATGGCAGCGGTACGGCAATACTAGTGCGCGACGGAATTGCCATCGAAGAAGTGACTTACCTTCCGTCAGGAAGGGGGCTGGCGATCACAGCACTGGGCACACGCATCATTAACATCTACGCTCCATCAGGAACTGACCAACGCCGCGAACGATCGCTGTTCTACTCGGAGGATATCGCCCCCCTCTTTATCAGCCGCTACGATCAATATATCTTCGGCGGCGACTTTAACTGTGTGCTCCACCCCAAAGACCAAGTCCCACACTTCTCGACTTGTCAAGAACTTCGTCTCCTGGTTCGTGATCTGCTTCTCACTGACACGTGGGAGACAGTGCACGGTGACCGTCCCGGGCCGACATACCTTACTAGTCACTCGGCCAGTCGCCTAGACCGCATTTATGTCTCACGAGCTCTAGCGCCGGGAGTATTGGACGCCGAACGTTGGCCGCTTGCCTTCTCCGATCATAGCGCTTTCATATGCACACTCACTCTACAACAGCAGCGAATATGGCGCAGCCGAGGACCCTGGAAGCTGAATGTGGCACATCTTCAAGACCCGGAATGCCGTCGAATTATCGCCAACACATGGCTGGATTGCGAACGTCGTCTTCCCCGATATCCTTCGACTCTAGCATGGTGGGTGGACTGTGCAAAACCAGCGTTTCGGCGTGTGCTAACTCAATTCGGTAAAGATATCGCAGCTTGGCATCGTCACACATTGAACTTTTATTACACGATGCTTCGCGAACTCGACAGCCAACCACCATCTCCAAACCGACGAATGGAAAACCGCCGAATTAAAGGTCAAATATTGTCTCTTACGAGGAAACGTTTGGAGGAGGTCGTCGTGCGATTGCGAGGTGCCGGGGCTAGCAGTGTATTTATCACTAAATTCTACTAGAATCCACATATGTAAATCATGCTCTAAGCCCCCCCTTTTCTAACTCCGACTTTTGCTGTTGCACAAGGATAAAAAAATACGCGAACTGACTCTAATCAACCCTGCCAGTGGAGTAGAAGAGAGTTTGGCACCTGCAATAATTTAATTTGATAAATAAGTTAAATAAACAAAGGTTTCATTAGCATAGTGAGGAATGATAGGGTTGCTCTATCGATTAACAGAATGGAAGTTCTGTCCAAAATAACAATATGATTTATTAAGACTAAACACAAATTAATAAACAAAAACACATGAATTCTAATTTATGATACATTAAATTGGCTCGAATTGGAGACTCATACAAACACTGTAAAGGTGAAGTTGTCCCTAAACTAGATCGTGAGGTTTAAGACGAAGTGGTATGTGGAGCCAATTCCTTGCCACTCAAATCTCAAGAGAGACACACCGCTAAACCCAACAGTAATTGCTGCTACTCAAGACAGAACAAAGTTTGAAAAAGACGAACAGGCGCGCTCTGCTGAGCTCTGATTATCACCTAGGAAAATCCCTATCTGCCGGTGCTGCGGACATACATTACCAAAACTGTCTTCTTGACTGCCAGAACACGATCTGGCGTACCGCAGGCGAGGGCTGGTTGCTTCGACGTCCTCGACCGAAAGGCGACTGCCGACCACTCTAGAGCACCCGTACAGGCCGAACACACAACATTCCCGCCCCCACGACAGTGGCCGTGGTTACGTTCCAATCAGAAACTCGAAAACCGGCGGAAATTCCACTCCATTGCCGGGGCACTACCATTCCATTGCCCTGAGCAAGCCAATCACAGTTCCTATTTTGCAGAAAGCGCGGGAATTTTCCCGCCACAGCTGCCTGGGTACATAAATCATTCCCACGCCTCGCTGGTAGCCCGCCCGAAAGTGTTTTCGCTAAGCTTCTGCGAAGCAACGGAACCTCCAGCCCAGCCGCCACTTCCGGCTCCCGCGGGCGCGTCTCCTGACAATGTCGGCGTCCGGAAAGCATTCACTCGACCCCCCACACCTGTCGGCCTACCTTTCAAAGTCAGAAGAGCCCGCCTGTCACTGGACCACCCGGGTGGTGAGAGACGCTGCATGGAAAGTCCGCGTGTGAAGGAATAGCAACCCTCCACCGCATGCAACTAGAGAGGAGAATCGTAAGATAGAAATATGAGAGGGGGCTCATGCCACCTCTCACGATCGCGTCGTCACGACCGAGCGGAAGGAGAAAACCCGTCTATGCATCACATCGTGCTCGACAGCCGCCGACGCCGACAGCAGCTGATCACGGACCTCGTATTGCCAGGTGGTAGGGTCGTACTGACTCAGGCCGCGGTTACAGAAGCCTTTGCAGATCACTATCGCCAGTTTCACGACGAGGTGAATACAGAGGAAGAGGAAGCGGACGATCACGACATACTGCAGCACGTGTCGCACACCCTCGACAATGCAGCAGCGGCGACGCTGTTAGGTGGAATTACACGGGACGACATCGAGGACGCGCTTAACAAGGGAGCACTCAACAAATCTCCCGGGCCAGACGGACTGCCGCTCGAGTTTTATCGGACTTTCCGCGATCTAATGATGCCCCGATGGATCAGCATGTACCAAGAACTGATGACCCCCGGTTCCCACGTGCCACCTGCATTCGTGGAAAGTCTCCTTATACCGATACACAAGCCTTCCAGAGGTCGGACGGTCGAGGACTACAGGCCCATTACAATGCTCAACTCGGACTATAAAATCTTTGCCCGACTACTCGCCAGCCGCATAAAGCAGGTTCTGCCCCTACTCCTCTCAATGGAGCAAATGACACAGGGCGGAGTGACCAACATGCAAACGGCAACCAGCGAATGCAGGGATTTAATAGCCATCGCCACATGCTGTCGCCTTCGAGCTGCTCTGCTCTCCATTGATTTCGACCACACCTTTGGCAGAGTTCACCACAAGTTCCTTCTGTCCGTTATGGCCCGCATGGTCTTCCCGCCTGACTTTCTCGACATCTTTCAGCGCCTTTTCCGTGGAGCTGCATCCCGTGTACTGGTGAATGGACGGATTGCGGGTCCCTTCCCGATCCGACGGTCAGTTCGCCAAGGATGCCCACTCTCCATGATCCTTTACGCGATCGCACTCGAACCACTTGTCGGAGGGTTGAAAAACAGGCTCTCGGGAATGTCATTGAGGGATCACACCTTTCACTGCAGGATATATGCTGATGACCTTCTATTACTTGTCCGATCTGGTGACGAGGTACGATCGGTGATACAATGGATCAATCGATATGGATTGGCAGCGGGCAAGGCAGCGATGCCGATTGGGAGAGGTCTACAGGAGGACGCTTTAGCCCCACTCCCACTAGTTAACAAGATCCGGTTCTTGGGCATAACATTTACACAGGATGTGCGCCGCACGGCTGCGATGAACTATGCACGATTACTACAGGCCATACGCACAGAAGTTCGCCAGAACTTACTTCAACGGATGGACCTCCTACAGCGTGTGGAATACCTCAACCTTCACGTGGGGACTAAGATGATCCACATGGCCCAGGTCCTACCGATATCGATAGCGATGGCACACAGATTGCAAGCAGCGTTTGGATATTACCTTACCGCCGGACACCTATTCAAAGTCCGCTACAAAACACTCACCCTCCCTCCGCGTGATGGCGGACTGGGACTTATAAATGTACGAGCAAGAGCTACAGCGTTATACTTGTCCACAATGATGAAATTGTGGACCCACAAAGATGCTTCCCTTACGGGACGTCTGTTAGAGGAATTGCTGCCGGCATCTCTTCTGCCACCTGTCACGGTTGCGCACATTACACCTTCACTCTCGCACCTCTCGGCATTTATTCTTGAGTATAGTTACGTGCACCCAGACCTTCCCAACACTCGCACTCCCAAGGCGAGAGATGTTTACAGACTGCTGCTAAGGTCCATACCTCGGAATGTGATTGAGAGGAAGAGCCCTACGACCCTATGGCCGGCAGTGTGGAGAGCGGTCCAGAAGCCGTTCCTCCCCACGCGGGTACGAGCCGCGTGGTACCAGGTGGTGAACGGGAAGGTTGTAACACGACAAAGGCTGCACGCTATTGGGATGACGGATTCCCCCCTTTGCCCACGTTGCCACCTCGTGGATACTGACGAACACCGTTTAACATGTGGATCGGCGTTAGAGGTATGGCTGCTAGTGCAGAAGATCCTCGCCTGCTACCTACGTATCGCGCCTCGCACAATTGAGCCACGGCTCCTCCTTTGTCCAGAGGATACTTATTTCCCACCTGCGAAGACTCACGCTCTCACATGTTTTAAAGGCATGTCCATATACTACCTCTTTCGCGATGATGAGAAGATGGTGCTTGATTACTGGCAATTTCTCCAGGACAGTCATAGCACACTTGAGTGTACACCCCGGTACCGACAGCTATTTGCGAACTATTTGCGCAGTGTCTTCGACAACCCCCCTCACAGTTGGGGAGTACCGGGCAGAGGATGACCGCCGACATGGGGCTCCACACGCCGCGAAATGTTGTAACAATTTGGAACATGGAATCTGTACGCCGAGGGGCCATGCACATGGAATGGCGTGCGGGATTTGGTTACATTTTTCTTTCTTTATTATCTATCATCACACTATTAGTTTCAAATTCTTTTTCATAGTTTAGAAGGAACTCTTGTTCTGTTGCTGCTACGGCTGTAATTTTCTAATTTTGTTTGTCGTAACTGAAAGACGCCTTTAGTCCATATATATATATATATATATATATATATATATATATATATATATATATATATATATATATATATATATATATAGGTTGGCAGCGAAAATAATAAAAAAAAATAAAAAAATGAAAAAAAATAAAAAAAATAAAAAAGTGGTCAGCGTGACGGATTGCCGTCCTTCGGGCCCGGATTCGATTCGCGGATGGGTCGGAGATTTACTAAAAAAAAAAATGGTCAGCGTGACGGATTGTCAATCCTCTGGGCTCGGGTTCGATTCCCGGCTGTGTCGGGGAATTTTCTTCGCCCAGGAACTGGTTGTTGTGCTGTCATCATCATCCTAAAAAAAAAAAAAAAGAGGTGGCGTCTTTGATTCATAATCAAAACGTCTTCGGTCCCGGGTTCGATCCCCGCCACTGCCTAAATTTTGATAAATAATCAGCATTGGCGGCCGAAGACTTCCGGCATAAGAAGTCAGCCTCATTCTGCCAACGGCCTTGTCAAAGAGGGTGGAGGAGCGGATAGAGGTTCAGGGCACTCTCTTGTCCTAGGGGTGGGAAATTGCCCCTAAAGGCGGAAGAATCAGCAATGATCAACGACATGAGGATGCAGAAAGCAATGGAAACCACTGCATTAAAGACACGTAACGTGTATCCACAGGACATGTGGCCTGTAATTGAAGAAGTGTCATGATGATCTCTCCATTGGCAAAAGATTCCGGAACAGTCCCCCATTCGGATCTCCGGGAGGGGACTGGCAAGGGGGAGGTTACCATGAGAAAAAGATTGAATAATCAACGAAAGGATAACGTTCTACGAGTCGGGGCGTGGAATGTCAGAAGCTTGAACGTGGTAGGGAAACTAGAAAATCTGAAAAGGGAAATGCAAAGGCTCAATCTAGATATAGTAGGGGTCAGTGAAGTGAAGTGGAAGGAAGACAAGGATTTCTGGTCAGATGAGTATCGGGTAATATCAACAGCAGCAGAAAATGGTATAACAGGTGTAGGATTCGTTATGAATAGGAAGGTAGGGCAGAGGGTGTGTTACTGTGAACAGTTCAGAGACCGGGTTGTTCTAATCAGAATCGACAGCAGACCAACACCGACAACGATAGTTCAGGTATACATGCCGACGTCGCAAGCTGAAGATGAACAGATTGAGAAAGTGTATGAGGATATTGAAAGGGTAATGCAGTATGTAAAAGGGGACGAAAATCTAATAGTCATGGGCGACTGGAATGCAGTTGTAGGGGAAGGAGTAGAAGAAAAGGTTACAGGAGAATATGGGCTTGGGACAAGGAATGAAAGAGGAGAAAGACTAATTGAGTTTTGTAACAAGTTTCAACTAGTAATAGCGAATACCCTGTTCAAGAATCACAGGAGGAGGAGGTATACTTGGAAAAGGCAGGGAGATACGGGAAGATTTCAATTAGATTACATCATGGTCAGACAGAGATTCCGAAATTAGATACTGGATTGTAAGGCGTACCCAGGAGCAGATATAGACTCAGATCACAATATAGTAGTGATGAAGAGTAGGCTGAAGTTCAAGACATTAGTCAGGAAGAATCAATACGCAAAGAAATGGGATACGGAAGTACTAAGGAATGACGAGATACGTTTGAAGTTCTCTAACGCTATAGATACAGTAATAAGGAATAGCGCAGTAGGCAGTACAGTTGAAGAGGAATGGACATCTCTAAAAAGGGCCATCACAGAAGTTGGGAAGGAAAACATAGGTACAAAGAAGGTAGCTGCGAAGAAACCATGGGTAACAGAAGAAATACTTCAGTTGATTGATGAAAGGAGGAAGTACAAACATGTTCCGGGAAAATCAGGAATACAGAAATACAAGTCGCTGAGGAATGAAATAAATAGGAAGTGCAGGGAAGCTAAGACGAAATGGCTGCAGGAAATATGTGAAGACATCGAAAAAGATATGATTGTCGGAAGGACAGATTCAGCATACAGGAAAGTCAAAACAACCTTTGGTGACATTAAAAGCAACGGCGGTAACATTAAGAGTGCAACGGGAATTCCACTGTTAAATGCAGAGGAGAGAGCAGATAGGTGGAAAGAATACATTGAAAGCCTCTATGAGTGTGAAGATTTGTCTGATGTGATGGAAGAAGAAACAGGAGTCGATTTAGAAGAGATAGGGGATCCAGTATTAGAATCGGAATTTAAAAGAGCTTTGGAGGACTTACGGTCAAATAAGGCAGAAGGGATAGATAACATTCCATCAGAATTTCTAAAATCATTGGGGGAAGTGGCAACAAAACGACTATTCACGTTGGTGTGTAGAATATATGAGTCTGGCGACATACCATCTGACTTTCGGAAAAGCATCATCCACATAATTCCGAAGACGGCAAGAGCTGACAAGTGCGAGAATTATCGCACAATCAGCTTAACAGCTCATGCATCGAAGCTGCTTACAAGAATAATATACAGAAGAATGGAAAAGAAAATTGAGAATGCGCTAGGTGACGATCGGTTTGGCTTTAGGAAAAGTAAAGGGACGAGAGAGGCAATTCTGACGTTACGGCTAATAATGGAAGCAAGGCTAAAGAAAAATCAAGACACTTTCATAGGATTTGTCGACCTGGAAAAAGCGTTCGACAATATAAAATGGTGCAAGATGTTCGAGATTCTGAAAAAAGTAGGGGTAAGCTATAGGGAGAGACGGGTCATATACAATATGTACAACAACCAAGTGGGAATAATAAGAGTGGACGATCAAGAACGAAGTGCTCGTATTAAGAAGGGTGTAAGACAAGGCTGTAGCCTTTCGCCCCTACTCTTCAATCTGTACATCGAGGAAGCAATGACGGAAATAAAAGAAAGGTTCAGGAGTGGAATTAAAATACAAGGTGAAAGGATATCAATGATACGATTCGCTGATGACATTGCTATCCTGAGTGAAAGTGAAGAAGAATTAAATGATCTGCTGAACGGAATGAACAGTCTAATGAGTACACAGTATGGTTTGAGAGTAAATCGGATAAAGACGAAGGTAATGAGAAGTAGTAGAAATGAGAACAGCGAGAAACTTAACATCAGGATTGATGGTCACGAAGTCAATGAAGTTAAGGAATTCTGCTACCTTGGCAGTAAAATAACCAATGACGGACGGGGAAAGGAGGACATGAAAAGCAGACTCGCTATGGCAAAAAAGGCATTTCTGGCCAAGAGAAGTCTACTAATATCAAATACCGGTCTTAATTTGAGGAAGAAATTTCTGAGGATGTACGTCTGGAGTACAGCATTGTATGGTAGTGAAACATGGACTGTGGGAAAACCGGAACAGAAGAGAATCGAAGCATTTGAGATGTGGTGCTATAGACGAATGTTGAAAATTAGGTGGACTGATAAGGTAAGGAATGAGGAGGTTCTACGCAGAATCGGAGAGGAAAGGAATATGTGGAAAACACTGATAAGGAGAAGGGACAGGATGATAGGACATCTGCTAAGACATGAGGGAATGACTTCCATGGTACTAGAGGGAGCTGTAGGGGGCAAAAATTGTAGAGGAAGACAGAGATTGGAATACGTCAAGCAAATAATTGAGGACGTAGGTTGCAAGTGCTACTCTGAGATGAAAAGGTTTGCACAGGAAAGGAATTCGTGGCGGGCCGCATCAAACCAGTCAGTAGACTAATGACAAAAAAAAAGAAAAAGAATCATCAGACGATCAATTTCAATTACAAAATGATCTAGAGAGAATTTCTGTATGGTGCGAAAAATGGCAATTGGCACTTAACAAAGAAAAATGCGAGGTCATCCACATGGATACTAAAAGAAATACGATAAATTTTGAGTATACGATAAATCGCACCAATCTAAGGGTTGTCAATTCCACTAAATACCTAGGAATTACAATTACAGGCAACTTAAATTGGAAAGACCACATAGATAATATTGTGGGGAAGGCGAAACAAAGACTGCGTTTTGTTGGCAGAACACTTAGAGGATGCGAGAAACCCACTAAAGAGACAGCCTACATTACACTTGTGCGTCCTCTGCTGGAATACTGCTGCGCGGTGTGGGATCCTTACCAGGTGGGGTTGACGGGAGGACATCGAAAAAGTGCAAAGAAGGGCAGCTCGTTTCGTGTTATCGCGCAATAGGGGCGAGAGTGTCACTGATATGATACACGAGTTGGGGTGGCAGTCACTGAAACAAAGGCGGTTTTCTTTGCGGCGAGATCTACTTACGAAATTTCAATCACCAACTTTCTCTTCCGAATGCGAAAATATTTTGTTGACACCCAGCTACGTAGGGAGAACCTGTTAGGATTTCTATATGTTGTTCAAGGCACACCCTCCTACCACTGTACGAATATTTACGTCTGCACAAAATTATTATCCACATTCGACCTTTTTTTGGTCTTCACTGGCTGACATTATGCCACTGGCTTAGTCTAGCACATACAAATTGTAAAACAGACGTTTGTGTAAATTTTACCAACATTGTTTTTTAATTTAGCAGCATAAAATAAACTTTTACATCGTTGTATTCATCAAGCCTATGACTGTAGAACTACTGTGCTTGTAAGGGTTAAATTTGGATTGAATTGTCAGCGTTATTCGTTTTAGCGTAACGTTTAAAAAGTGGTTTTTCTTTCGTTATCCTCAAGGGATGTTAACGAAGTAGCTGACTGTGCTCGTGGCGTAATTTCCCAATCAATAGAGACCTACAGATGTCAAACATTGGTAATAGTTGGTTTAGTGGTAGGAAGTACAAGGGAGCATGTGCGTCACAGCAAGGAGAGGGGGGCGGGGGGGGGGGGGGCGGGGGGGGGCGGGCGGGAACGTGCCCCAGGTATTTTTTAAAAACTAATTTCAGTCTTTTGAGATTTAGGTGACAAAAATGACACCACTGTGCGAATATGTGCAAGGTTAACTACTCACACTAACAGCTCTTGTGCAGTAGGACAAATGATTTATGGATTTACTAACGTGCTACTGAGTCAAGTCCACTAGCATTATTCACTAAAAAGGCAGTATTCCAAATTTTAATGAACTGTGTTGGTATGACTACGAGTGATGAAAGTATTGTTGGAGAAAAAAGGACATGATGTGGTAGATCCATAGGCTACCCGAAAATAGATGTTTAGTCTCTGTCAA
This sequence comes from Schistocerca nitens, assembly GCF_023898315.1. Lineage (NCBI taxonomy): Eukaryota > Metazoa > Arthropoda > Insecta > Orthoptera > Acrididae > Schistocerca > Schistocerca nitens. The sequence goes on along the minus strand of NC_064618.1, from coordinate 507,148,268 downwards.
CGGAACTTAAATTTTTTATCTATGATCCGACGTAAAATGCCTGAAAGGCACGAAAGATGTTTCGGTTTCTATGAAAACAGAAGTTCGAGAATTATTTTCTAATGTTCAAACTTTGGTAAGACTTATGTTTATGTACCCAGCTTCAAGCTGCGAGCAAGGTGTAACACAGTTTTACTGCTCTATGACGACTGAAGAACTAGTTGCATTCAACAATGACACAGGAGAGATTCAATAACGGAACTGTTTTCAGTGTACCCAAATTGCCGTTGGGTCAGATAGACTTAACAGATGTTGCTAGAATACATAGTGTGTCCCACTTCTGTTAGGACTGCTTATGTGAAATTCCAAACTGCAAAGCTATCTCGTGGCAAGCTGCGCCGTTACGAATCTTGAAGTTTCCAAGACAACTGTGCAGGAAGTCAAAGCGCTGGCAATGCTGCAGCAGTACGCGTGTGACACTCATCAAAAACTGGCAGTGGAACAGTGAGGAAACATCAAGTTTTTTTGAGTCCTCCAGCGTTTGTGGCTCAGAATTCGTCGAATTCGACCCGAATACCGATTGATTGGTTCGATGGACGTTTAAAGGGACCAAACTCTTAGATCATCAGTCCCTTTGTCCTCGAATAGGCAGGGTCATATGACTGTAGATCAGTGATAGCCTACCACGCAAAACCAAAGGTACAACAACCTCAAGGTCCACCAATGTCAGTGAAGCTGAGGTAAGGGACAAACAGAAGAAATGGAGACAGAGGAAGAAAGGCAAGCAAGGGCGCCCCATCTAAGGAGCAGCTGGAAACCCCTGAAAGCAGAGTGCAATGAGGGGACATACATGCTCAGCCCCCGCCACTTACCAGTGGTATTCTACTCCGAGACTGCCTTGGAGAGACTACCAACATGGAAAGGCCAAGAGAAGCACAGAGAGACAAAAGATGAACAAGTCTAATAGACCACATAAGAGGGGGGGGGGGGGGGGGCAGAAGAGTAAAAGAGCAGGTAGACTGGGGATCGGGCTGGACCACCAAGCCCAGACAGCAGCAGCCTGGTCTGTGCAGAGGAAGCAACAAAGTATTCTGTTAACCCCTCCATGAGCCGATAAGGTTAAGAGGCCCTCCCTTAGTGGTAAAAGCACGTCTCACCAATAAAACGTAAAAGAGTCAGCTACTGAGGCATTGTCTAACATCTGGGGTAGTGAGTCAGGGAGGTTAAGAGTCTGCTGCAGGATGGCTAAGTTGGGACAGTCTAGCAAAATGTGGACCATTGTTAAATGGGCGCCACAACGACGCTGGGGTGAGTCCTCGCTAAGGAGGAGATGACCATGAGTCAGCCAAGTATGGCCGATGCAGAGCCAGCAAAGGACGGTAGAGTCCTTGGAAGAAGCCTGCATGGAAGGCCTCCACAGATTTGTAGTATCCTTTATCACCTGTAGTTTGTTTGGTGAAGTCAAAGTGAGTCATTCCGTATTACAGGCACCTAAAACTTGATGGCGTAATACCTATCGGAGGTCTGTTTCCGGAATACCGATCACAAGAGTCGGCAGCTAGTTTAGTCAGGCTATGAGCGAGTTCATTCCCTGGGATCCCAATGTGGCCCAGGGTCCACACGAACGTCATAAAGTGTCCACGCTGTTCGAGGGCATACAAGGAATCCTGGGTAGTAATGACCACTGGATGGCGAGAGCTTGCACACTGCTCACGTAGTCGCTGCAGATGAGAAAGGATCTCACCAGTGCATGAACAGATATGCTCGAGAGCCCGAGGGATGAATAGCAACTCCGCAGCGAAAACGATGTCCTGCATTAGTATAAGTGAAGCCTACACGACCAGAAACCATCGAACCATCAGTGTAGACGTCTTCTGAACCATGGGATGCGCTAAAGATAGAGAAAAATTGGCGGGAGCACCTCAGGATGAACTGAGTCTTCTGGATCTCATGACAGGTCAAGATGAAACCATGCCCAATGGATGCACCACGAAGTTGCTTGGGTGTGGATCCAGAGGAGGGTTGGAAAAAGCAAACTGAAGTTCAGAGAGGACAGACCAGATGCGGATTGCGATCGTAATCTAGGATCAGGGCCCCTGTTGTGGGAGATTCATTACCATGTTTGGAAACAGCAGTTCAGATGCTTATGGTAGCTGCAAGCGTGGGTAGCATAATTGACAAGCCGTTGTTGGCACCTGATCTGCAATGGAGGGACCGCAACCTCTACGAGTAAGCTGTTTACAGGGCTAGTTCGAAAGGCTCCTGTCGTAGGTCGAACCCCACAATGGTGTATCGGATCCAGTATCCACAATTTCGAGGTTGATGCTGAACCATGTGCCAGACTCATAATCGAGGTGGAATTGTATCAGGGCTTCTTAAAGCTGCAGCATGGTAGTGCAATCTGCACCCCAGCTAATGTTACTCAGGCAGTGAAGTGTATCAAGGTGCAGCCAGCACTTTCGCTTAAACTGGCGAAGATGAGGAATCCATGTCAACCAAGAATCGAAGACCAGTCCTAAAAAGCGATAATTCTCCACCATACTGAGTAGTTGGCCCTCAAGTTCTGGTTGTGGGTGTACGGTACAATCTCGACAGAAGCGCTTAACGTGTGTCTTGATGGCGGAAAATCGAAAGCCAGGAGTGAGGGCCCTTGGCTAAGCATTTCGTATGGCGCCTTGTAGTCGTCGTTCAGTGATACCCACACTAGAGGAGGAATTGTAGAGGCAAAAATCGTCATCATACAAGGAGGATGATATTGAGGACACCACAGCTGCTGCTAGTCTATTGAAGGCTATTAGAAAGAGAGGGACTCTCAGCACAGAGCCCTACAGGACCCCATTCTCTTGGGTATGGGGTGTGCTATGGGGAGCACAAACTCGAACTCGGAACATACTGTGCGACAGAAAGCCCTGTATGAAAATCAGGACCCCAGAGATCCCACTCATGTAAAGTAACATGGATGTGGTGTCATCATGTGATGTCATTAGCCTTTTGCAGGTTGAAGAATATAAGGTGATGATGTTGAGAAAAAGCTGTTCAGATGGAAAACTTCAGGTAAATCAGATAATCAGTATTGGAACGGTCTTGGCGAAAACCACCTTAGGACAGCGCCAGAAGAGCCCAAGATTCAAGGAGCCAAAACAACTGACTCAGCATGCGCTCAAACACCTTACAGATAACACTGATGAGACTTATTGGGCGATAACTGTTCATCCTTACAGGATGCTTATCCAGTTTCAATATTGGGTCAAAGATGTTTTCTCACCACCATGATGGGAACTAGCCCTTGCTCCAGGTGCAGTTAAAGATGGCAACGATATGAAGCTGGCAATCCACCAGTAGGTGCTTCATCATTCAGTTGTAGATGCAGTCTGGCTCTCGGGCTGTATCAGGGCAGTAAGCGAGGATACTGACGAATTCCCACTCACTGAATGGAATATTATATGGCTTCAGGAGACGTGTAGTAAAAGAATATTGCTTTCGCTCCACTGCTGTTTTAGGGCACGAAAGGCAGATTGATAATTCTCAGACACAGACGTTAAAGCATAGTGCAGATCAAAATGTTCGGCAACGGTGTCTGGGCCAGTGTAGATAAAGCCGTTCAAGGTTATATCAGATACACCAGCAGGTGTCTGGTGTCCATGCAGACTTCTGATCTTACCCTAAACTTGTGAAGGAGAAGTACGTGGGTTGAAACATACAAGTCCCAGTTTTCTTGCTTCAGTCTTTTTATTAGGTGGTGGACCCGGGCATGGAGCCACCTAAAGGCAATGAGATGCTCCACACTTGGGTGTCACCTACAGTGTTGGAGACCCTACTATGACCTCGAATGGCCTTTGTGATTTATGAGGACTACCAAGGTAACATCTTCCATCAGGGAAGGTCTGATGAACAGCGGATAACTAAATTAGCTGCTGAGAGAATGGACTGCCTCATCGATATCTACATGTGGCAGGGAGCCAAGATCGACAGCAGAAGCGAAAGCATCCCAGTCATCACTGTTGACAGCCCATCTGGACAGGCGTCCAGGGGAGTGACACTGAGGGAGGACAGGAAGACTGGGAAATAGTCAATACCACACAGGTCATCGTGTACTCTCCAGTGGATCGATGAGAGAAGACAGGAGCTGCAAATGGAATGGTCTATATCCGAGAAGGTTCCATGCACCACACCGAAATGTGTGGGGTACCAGTATTCAGGAGGAAAAGGTCAGGTTGTGCCAGTAAATTTTCGAGGTCTTTATCATGACCAGTGACCATGGTTCCACCCCGAAGTATGTTCTGAGGTACTTCACTATCAGGAGGGAGGTAAATATATCAGATGGTGTCTTAAGAGGCACGAGTTCGCTATATATAGTGTCTAGAACATATGTGCAAACTCCACCTGACACCCTGTCATAGTCAGCATCATTCTTATAATAGCCCCAGTCTCCAAGACTGAATGCGGTCTGTGTTGCTGGAAACCAAGTCTCCTGAACACCAATGCAGAAGGCAGCGGAAGTGCTTACAGATGTCATAGCTCAGACAGGTGGTGGGAAAAAACACTACAGTCCCATTGGGGAATAATGTTGTCAATATACAGTGAGGCCATGGAGGGACCAAGGGGCAGGTTATGCTTTAGGATCACTTGCTGCCACTGGTTGCAGTGTTGTGACATCAGTATAGATTCGTTCTGGACCCCATTATATGGTGTGGATTGGGACCTCAGCAGCTGCTGGAATCTCCAACTAGGCCACAGGAGTGGAACAGGCAGGAGCTGGTGGCATGGGGGCCACCAGAATGTCCTCCTTCTTGGAGCACTTTTCCTTGCCTTTCCTCTCCTTAGAGGATTTCGATAATTGCAAGGGCTTCTCTGAATCAGCTTGAGGTAAAGAGAATCATTGCAAAGCCCTGTGACCAGCGGACAGTGACTCCATCAGCTACTGGCTGTTGTCGAGTCCTGAGGGACCCCTTCTTGGCGAGAGAAGCTGGAGGATGGTGATTTGTCTCTAGCTGGGAAGTGGGAACCAATGTCCCTTGTGTGTGGGAAGCCATTGATCCTAAAATAGATGAGGGGAAAGCAGCAAGAGTGGAGCCTCCAACAATCACAGGGGCAGGCATGGTTGAACATCCCTGAGGGCCCACTGTAGGAGGTGTACTGGACAGGAGTATTGTCGACAAAGAGTGTGACATTGTCATAGCCATCACATATGACGTTGTCTGACATGCTGGGTGCAACTGCTCACACTTACAGAGTCTTGTATTCCTGTATTTTCTTTCCTCTCTGGAAAACAGTGAAATCTGGTGAGCATGAAAACGATACTTTCCACACTTGACACAGATGTAGGGAGGTGCACAGGGAGCATTTGCATGCAGTTCAAATGGCTCTGAGCACTATGGGACTCAACTGCTGAGGTTATTAGTCCCCTAGAACTTAGAACTAGTTAAACCTAACTAACCTAAGGACATCACAAACATCCATGCCCGAGGCAGGATTCGATCCTGCGACCGTAGCGGTCTTGCGGTTCCAGACTGCAGCGCCTTTAACCGCACGGCCACTTCGGCCGGCTTTGCATGCAGTGCTCGTCCACAGTCTCTACAGTTGGAGCTAGCATTGCAACATGAAGGTGTGCCTAAATTTCAAGCATTTGAAGCAGTGCATGGGGGGAAGGGGAAAATACGTTTTCACATCACATCGTTATACCATCACCTTGACTTTTTCAGGCAAAGAATCGCACTGAAAGAAGATAAAGGCACTGGTAGCAACCCTATTGTCCTTTGACCCTTACGCACATGATGGAAAAAGTGTACATCCTGTCGCTCCAAGCTCATCATCCGATTATAAGAGCAGGTCTTTGTGGCATGTATCCCTTCATCAGATCGTAACAGCAGGTCTCTGTGGAAAATGATGCCCTGAGCTAAATGTAGACTGTTATGGAGAGTGATAGTCATTGCTATGTCACCCAGCTTGTTACAAACGAACAGTGGCCATGACTGGGCAGGTGATACCGTGACCCACTTTTCATTTTAGAGATGACTGCCACTTCCCCAAACTTGTCTTCTAAGTTCTCCACAAAGAACAACGGCTTTGTGGCCAAGAAGGAATCACCATGAGTCCTTGTACAAACAAAATACTGTTGGGAGTGTTGCTCTGCTTGCCACTTAGCCCTACATTCCTCCCACAACGCATCCAATGAAGGGAACATTTTACGGTCATGTCTCCCTGCATCGAAAAAGGATTGTGCTTTTTTATAGCGACTGCTCGAATTATGTAGATAGGTAGATAACTTCATCCACTACATTTGCGGCTGCTATCCACTCTGATTGGGAGCTCTCCCTATGGGCACAACCCAGCCTGGCCAGTAATCCGTTGCTTGGAGAACCCATTCCCATGCTCATGACGAGCACATTCTCCTTGGCATGCATGGCGAGTTTTCATCTCAGGCACCAACAGTGCAATTCCTGCATGGTCAGGGAGCTACCACCACGCAGCTAGTTGACAACACACCCCACTACAGGATGGCTACCATACTGGGTTTTGGGTATACTACTGTATTAAAGGGAGGAGTGCACAGATGAAAAGGCACAAAAATGGAGCACGCACTACACTGGGCGACCTCCCCTCCACGATTCGCACTTCTGGAGAATTTTGAAAACTGGTGGCAGGTTAATCACAATGACATGGACCATGTGTTTGTTTGATAAAAAGTTTTAGAATATGCTGGAAGTGAAAACTCGAGACCCAATCATAAACCAGGTCTAAGCAGGGCCGGAACCAATAAAACCATCCGATGGAGAGGCAGAGGGAGAAAGGGACAGTGGAAGTATAAGCATGCAGCAAAGAAAGGAAGTAATGCCGCGAAGCCTGGGACCCCGTGGTAGCTAAGCATGTACTCACAAAAGAGTTACGAGCCCCCAGGAGGCCGAAAACCAAGAAGCATGCTCATGTTTGCTCCCCCATGACGACACCGCAGTCCACAAAGCTTAGATTGTGGACGAGCTTTTAGTCAGTAAATGCATGACAGTCCTGAATCAACCACTGTATTCAACAGATTTTGCCCCAGCTGACTTCTGGTTGTTTCCCAGGTTGAATTTGGCAATGAAAGGACGCCGTTACGCCGCAATTGAGGACATCTAAGAGAGAAAACTTTTAAAACGATTTCAGCTGTGTTTGGTTCAGGAGGAGACTATTTTGAATAAATACAGTTATTTTGTGAACATAATCTATGAATTTTTTCATAGCCACAGTTCTAAGGGCAATGGGACCACTATATATTTACATCCAAGGTTCACGAGAGGAGAAATATCTGCATCAGTATAGGGCGAACTTCATGAGATTATTTTATCTTATGCTCTCGACATTTTATTTATCATTTCTTACTTATTAACTACTTACATTTTTATTCCTATTTTCATAGTTTTCTGTTTGTGTTTATAAATGAACTTTTAATGTTTGAAAACTAAACAAAGCAAAATCGTGTATGAAATGCTCTATTTACTTACATTTCCAATAAAAATCAAGCAGAATTTAGTTTGAAAAACTATTCAGTTTCAAACAGTTTCTCGATTCCTTGTGACATAATAAACATACACACATTGTCGATAAATATAAACGTTAATATTATACAACGTTTTTATAATCGGTATTCGCAAAATACGTTTTAATCCAGGCTTAAATTGACAGACTTCAGGAGTTCTAAGTGACACTGAAACATATGGTCTGATGCATCCAGAATGCTCCAAAAAGGTGGTTTTTGGATCATAATTTTTTCATCTTTTTTCAAGGGAATCTTCAGTTAATGCTCTCTTGTCATCTATACCCTATCTATTGAGCCGTCTCTCCCAACAATTTAGTGCTAATGACGCCCCTGGGAGGAAATGCCACGAACAAAACTCTACAAATCCTGTGTGCTGAGGGATGAATGTGGGATGCTGGTGCGTCTAAAGATCAATTTTGTACGTTTTTCTAGAATAACTCGAAAACCGTGGCCTCCAGCGAAGACTTATTCAAGTACAATATGTAACTGCATTAAATATTCTACAAAAAGGTACTCGCGTGTAGTTTATGAAGGCCAGTTATGACATTGCGGGTAGCATAAAACACAGGTGTAGGAGTAGGTGAACCACACTGAATACTGATTTTTCAGGGCTCTTGGACGAGTTTCTCTCATAGCGTCGCTTTCCCCTAACTCTTCTCTAATTCCTAGAAATGTCCGACCTCGGTTGAAATAATTCACAGGTCTGCGGCATAAAAATTGTTTCAAATTTATTAAGTGATTTTTATAGTGTTTTCAACGCTGATTTCGGGAAAAATAGTGAAAAAATTCCATCACGTACAGTCATTTCACAAACTGCTTGTCTAGTTTTAGCTTTTTCCGATATTTCAGCACTCTAGTGAGTTTGAATTTTGGTTTTTAGGATCTCCATAAACCATTACTTAGCCGTTCTTGGATGATACAGATGATCACCAGTCATTGGCTAAGCAAGGTGACAATGAAGAAGACAGAGATTGCTACGATCCTGGCACAACCGATCTCACTGAACTGAATAATTTAGTTAGATACCTAGGCCTTTCTAAAGAATCGGCAGAGGTTTTTGGATCTAGATTGAAAGATAAACATATGTTAGCTCCGGGTACATCCTTTTCTTGGTATCCGTCGAGGGAAAAGGAGTTTGTATCTTTCTTCTCTCAAGAAGGTGACCTGGTGTTTTGCATTGATTTTCCTGGACTTATGGCACGTTTCAAAATAGGATATGCTCCTGATGAGTGGAGAATTTTTATTGATTCTTCAGAAAGAAGCCTTAAAGCAGTACTGCTACACAATGGCAATAAGTATGCTTCTATACCAGTTGGACTTTCGGTTCACTTAAAAGAATGTTACGAAAACCTTGAACTGGTTTTAAGCAAACTCTGCTATTTAGACCACAAATTTAAAAGTGATTTCAATGCTGCTTGGTCAACAAAGTGGCTACGCAAAGTTCCCTTGCTTTCTCTGTGAATGGGACAGTAGAGACAAAAGCAACACCATAAAAGAAGCTTAGCCCTTGAGAAAAACCTTACAGGTAAGGGTAAAAAATGTTGAGAGGTAAAGTCTTGTGGATCCCAAAAAGGTGTTACTTGCACCACTTCACATTAAGTTGGGGCTGACGAAACAGTTTGTTAAGGCATTGCCAAAAGAAGGGGAGTGTTTCAGATATCTTTGTGGACAGTTTCCTGGTTTATCCGAGGGAAAGCTATAGGAAGAAATATTTGTCGGACCAGACATTAGAAAACTAATGACAGATCCGAACTTTGTGGACAAAATGGAAACAAAAGAAAAGGCAGCATGGACATCTTTCAAATTAGTTGTTGCCGGTTTCCTAGGAAACAAAAGAGATCCAAACTACAAGACAATCGTCGCAGACATGCTCGACAACTTTAAGAAGCTGGGCTGTAACACGAGCATTAAAGTTCATTTTCTCCACTCACATCTTAACTACATTCCTGCAAAGCTTGGCGATGTAAGTGAAGAGCAGGGCGAAAGATTCCACCAAGACATCAAAGAAATGAAAAGAAGATATCAAGGAAGATGGAACGTCAACATGATAGCGGACTACTGCTGGATGATGAAAAGAGATGATCCTCAACGAGTCCACAGCCGGAAAAGCAATAAAAGAAGCTTCGACAGAAAGTGAAAGCGTTATTATAAGGATTTATGAACTTAAAGAGAAGTGGAAGTGTTCTGGAAATGTAGTTTACAAAATGATTTATAAATAAAATAAAATTTTATTACTTTGGAAAAAATGTGATAAATTGCTTAAATTTTGTTATTATACCCAAAAATACTCCCTTTTTGTGAGAAAACCTGACGTGATAGAAAAAAAGTCTATGGCATTTTTTTTAAATCAGCGCTGAAAAGTACATAAAAGTCAGATATCAAATTTCAAACAACTTTCAAAAAATATTTTTTTGCAGACCTGTGTAATTCTCAAACGCGCGCGAACTTGCTACCATTTCCGCGTTTACTTCGGCGGTTTCGTCGCTGTTACCGACGTTTGATAAAGGGCTGCTATTTTCTGGCAGTGACCGTCGCTCTATGGGTGCTCCACTGTCACCTCTGTGTGCTGTCACTGCTGTGAGACGCTCTACTTCACACCAGCCACATCATACCTCTCCTTATATTACTAGAATTTGACAGCGATGACATCTCTTACATCAGTAAAATTTGATAGCTATGAATACGCTGTGCTGGTAACGGCAGTCTACGCATGGGACGGTAATTCCCTAGTGCGGCTGCTGCTAGTCTCAGACTAACGGTGCGGTATGATACAGCATGTGGCAGTCAGTCCATTACCTGTTCTCACATGGCAAGTGCAGGTATGTGTTGGTACGTAATACGGCAGTCCTCCTTATGGTGGTCAAACGCAGTCGACTGGAACCTCTACGATGAATCTGCTTGCCGTCACGTTTGCATGCTGTCCAACAGTGAGCCACTGCCACATCCGAATGCCCCACAAATCTGGATGTTGCGCCAAATGGAGACCCCAATAAAGGTCCCTTTCAAACTCTGTAAGGTACTGATAGCGCTTTTTACACGAATACATGGCGTCTCCGTGTCCTTTACTGTGATCACTCAACATATGACGTTGTTTATATCCCTTGTACACATATACCATATCAGGTCTGGTAACAATACCGTACACAACAACTCCGATGCACCAGTACTAGTGAAATGAGAGCACCAGTCCATTTTGTTAGAGCAGGTTGCATACACTCAGGAGCAAGCATACATTCAGAGGCAATGATGATATGCTAACACATGTTCTGCTTCATGTCAACCCTTAAATATCATTTATGGCATTTTGTATCAAACTGACATCAAATTATCCATGTAAATTAACTAAACTGATCAGTTAATTACCCCACGCCCTTTTGAATACTAGTTCTGAGCCACTTTTCTTTATCACCTTCCCCTCTGGGAAATCCCCACTCCTCACCCGTCCCTTCACCCTCCTTCCTCCCCTTAATCTATTGTTGTTCTATGCCACTTTTCCCAGTATTCTGTCATTGAACACGAGATGCTTTAGATTAGGCCCTAATTATTCAAATAGCTCCCTCTCACTTTATCAAGTTGACTGACTAATTAATATGGTAACCCTTTGTGTGGGTCAGTTTTCCTTGGTGGATACTGCCCCGTTCTTGAAAGATTGACTGATTGGCTATTTGGCAGGAAATCGATTGCAGTGTATGGAATACCGGTTAAGCAATTTCCTATAGACAAGGCAATGTGTGGAATATTGTTCAAAAATGTTCAAATGTGTGTGAAATCTTATGGGACTTAACTGCTAAGGTCATCAGTCCCTAAGCTCACACACTACTTAACCTAAATCATCCTAAGGACAAACACACACACCCATGCCCGAGGGAGGACTCGAACCTCCGCTGGGACCAGCCGTGGAATATTGTTTATTTAAACAATTTATGGGATACATGGCAGTGTATGGAATATAATTTATTTATTTAAGGAGTTTGTTGGAAAACAGACTGCAATGTATGGAATACTGTTTATTTAAACAATTTGTGAGTGACAAGACAGTAGGGAATATTTAAACAATTGCAGCACTTTTTTATTTCACTCATGCAAGGAAAACTGTCATGAAACACTCACCACGCATAATCATACTGTCACAGATTGTGTTAAATGTATCTGGGGAAAAAAAACTCCTGATCACATCACTGACTGCTTGGTCGATTGCACTGCACCACAACAAGCACGCCACCAGTCAGGGACTGCAGCAGCGCTGGAGCGCTAATCATCCACAAACAATTGAAATTTGGTACCAGACTCATTTACTGCGTCCCCACGCCCCCCTCTCTCCCCCTTCCCCCATCTCCCCTGCCCCCTCTCTCCCCCACCTCTCTCCCCCTGTCTCTCACCCTCTCCCCAACTGTACTCCCCTCTCTCCCCCACCTCTCTCTCCCCAAACTCCCCACCCTCTCTGCCCCCTCTCTCCCACCCTCTTCTTCTCTCTCCTCCCCACCCCCTTCACCCTCCCAACTCACTCTACCCCCTTTCCCCTCCATCTCCCACCTCTCCCCTCTCTCTCTCCTCCCTCACCCCCTTCTCCACCCTCCTCCCTCTCTCCCCATGTATGATTGTATTACATCCTAGCTGTACCTTGTGCCAGCTACTCCTGTTCGGTATCAATTAATGAATAACTTACAGCTGCTGTGTGGTGTTTAACAGTGCCCTACAGTTTGTCTACTGAGGCAATAAGAACACCTGAAAATTGACTGGTGTACAAATAAGCTTTCCAGACAAGCAAGATGGAGAAAAGACTACGAATTATCTTGCATCTGCATACAGTTTTAATTATTTACCTGTAAAGTAAGAGGAAATTCTTAATACGGACTCCAGCAAGAACAAAAGTGTTATACATAAGTGTTACAGTAAAGCAGAATAAACACATTTTTCCAATCCAGGACACTGTTCTTCACAATTCAGTCAGATATAGATATTTCTGTATTGGAATTTGTTCCCACGGACAATTTTATTCCATAGGGCTTACGAAAAAGAACCAATGCATCAAAGAGACTTAAACCATTCCCTACTAAAGAGACTTAAACCATCCTCCACCAAAGAAATTACTCCTTTAAGTGCAGTTAATGTGACATGTGTATGGAAAACAAAACTGAAAATGGAAGAGGTCATAGCCAAAAAACGAAAACTGAAGGTTATGCAAAAACAATTAGCGCAAAATAGGAATATAAACTGCTACTGGAAAAAGGGAAGACCACTGAAGATGTGCTGGAAAGACTTATATATTACTTTAAACACAGTGTATGAAAAAATCTGGATATAACTGGGGAATATAAGATATAAGCATTTGCTGCAAATGGCATTGGTAAGTGGCCATTTGTTGGAGTACTGGCCAAAAAAGTCCGAATCGAGAATGTTTAATACATTAAAGGACACAAAAAATTGTTTATAAAGCTCTACCGTGATCTGCTTGAAAAGGATCCAGTTTAAATGTTGTGAACTGGATGTCGTGCGCCTTACAATAGAACAGCCATTTACAGAGTTTAAAACCAATGCAGTAACAACATTTAACGATAATTTGTTTGCAAAAGTTTTAAACTTAAAGTTATAGGTGGAAATTCCAGAAGAATATGGAGCAGAAGAGTTGCCATTGTACACCTGGGAAGATGAGGACTATTTTAACAACAGTGCTGTTCATTTTTGGAACACAGCCTACGACCAGCTTAGAGACAGAAGTGATGACACTTTCTGCAAGACCTGACAGTCATATTGCAGGACAATGCTCAAGCACGTACAGTGCAAGCTGTTACTGATTTTTTTGACTGATGGTGCTCCTAAAGTGATATACCACCTACTGCACTCCCCTGACTTAAGCCCTCGTGAGTTCAGCTCAATTTCTAAACTGGAGGAAACACTTCACTGCATTCGTTTCAGAACTGCTACAAATTCGTCGGGCAATAGACCGCGCCGCTCGAAATGTCAACACAACTGGTACTGCTAAGAGTATCCTACGACTTCCACATGGCTGTAAACGGGTTATACAAAATGCTGGTGACTACTTTGAAGATCAGTCAAACTTAGAAACACGTATCTATTTTTTACGAGCTGTAAATAAATAGTTTCCATTATTAAAGTTCCAACCCTCGTAATAATAATCGTTTCAAATTATCGATCCATAATTTTGTTCATCAGATGCATTCAGTTGTGCGTTAGGGGATAAATTACTTGTAAATTTCACGTGAAATGAGGGAATAAAAAATAATGTAGTCAAGAGCATGGAGTGACTGACAACAGCAGTACGGTAGAGAAGTATTCACTAGCGAGTAAAAACGACACACGGCATTCGTTCCTTCAGTCATATTTTCATCTATTGGCAAGGCACAAAGAGTGACACAGTATTCGGCCTCAGTAAACGAACACCACCAGAGAAGAGTGTTGTACACACAGCCACAGCTGAGAACGTGAGCCAGGTGTCAACATCACGACAAGGTCGCTAAGACCGTAATGGATCGTTTTTCAGAGTTCACAAGCCTCCACCACTAGCAGAAGGTTTGACTAATGCAGCTAGGGAGCTGTAAAAGGTTTCTGCTCATATGATCGTACAAGATCGAGCTGCTGCCGAAATGGGAGTTAAGATTATACTTGGAGGAATGTACAGAGCCCACAAGTAACCAAGTGAAACACGTATTTTACTACCAGCAAACACTGAGCACTGAAAAGATTGTTTTGACAAATTGGCTGGTTCGATCACCACTTTGCACACGCAGTACATTCAATAACAGCTGTGACTATCCCAAAACATAATACGAAATGATATTAAAAACTTATCATCGTATTTGTTTTCAACAAATATCCATTCCCTTACCAACATTACCAGCATTGACCATACAGGCCTTGGGTCTACAAGGCAAAACCTTTGATTGTAAAGCTGTTCAGAATCGCCGTCACATTCAATTGAATCTACTCAGTACTCTTAAAATGCTCCCCTTGAGTATGAGAAAGAGCGTGAAGTCTGTTCGGACCAAATCACGCGAAAATAGACCTGAGGGAGCATTGGAAGACTATCATCCCTCTCTAGACCAAAATCTGACACAGTAGAACAGTGTTGTGAGTCGCCAAACAATACAAAGAAAATTACAACAAACATCCTTCTACATAGCTGCATATTTGATCGATTTGGAGTAGGAATTACAATTCATGGAGAAGAAATAAAAACTTTTGAGGTTTGTCGATGACATTGTAATTACTGGAAGAGCTGTTGAACGGAATGGAAAGTGTCTTGAAAGGAGGAAAAGGAGGATGTAAGATGAACATCAACAAAAACAAAACGAGGATAATGGAAATTACTCGAATGAAACCAGGTGATGCTGAGGGAATTAGATTAGGAAATGAAACCCTGAAAGTAATAGATCAGTTTTGCTATTTGGGGAGCAAAATAACTAATGCTGGTCGAGGTAGAGAGGATATAAAATGTAGAATGGCTATGGCAAGGCTTGCGTTTCTGAAGAAGAGAAATTTGTTAACATCGAGTATAGACTTAAGTGTTAGGAAGTCTTTTCTGAAAGTAGTTGTATGAAATGTAGCAATATATGGAAGTGAAACATGGACGATAAACAGTTTACACAAAACGAGAATAAAAGCTTTGGAAATGTAGTTCTACAGAAGAATGCTGAAGATTAGATGGGTAGATCACGTAACTAATGAGGAGGTACTGAACAAAATTGGGGAGAAGAGGAGTATGTGGCACAATTTGACTAGAAGAAGGGATCGGTTCTGAGGCATCAAGGTATCACCAATTTAGTATTGGAGGGAAGCGCGGAGAGTAAAAATCGTAGAGGGAGACCAAGGGATACGCTAAACAGATTCAAAAGGATATAGGTTGCAGTAGTTACTCAGAGATGAAGAAGCTTGCACAGGATAGAGTTGCATGGAGAGATGCATCAGACCAGTCTCTGGGTGCGCGGTCAAAGGCACGTTGCCACAGTCCGCGCGGCTCCCCCCGTCGGAGGTTCGAGTCCTCCCTCGGGCATTGGTGTGTGTGTTGTCTACAGCGTAAGTTAGTTTAGGTTAAATTAAGTAGTATGTAAGCCTAGGGACCGATGACCTCAGCAGTTTGATCCCATAGAAACTTACCACAAATTTCCAATTGAAGACCACAACAATAACAATAGCGTCACTTGTATTCTGGTCATCTCCATTCAGGTTTCCATGATAACTCTGAATCATTTGAGGCTCTAACATTAAGACAAAAATTTTATTTCTCAATTCTCTTCTCCTTAAATTGACACCGCTGTTCTAGGCTGAAGATTCGTACCATCATGACAAGACTTACTGACTTACTTCTGGTTGTAGTATTCCCTTGCTCCGTGTGACGCAGACCAACTCATTCGGCGAAATAGGATGATGTCCCAAATTAAAGGTGCAGATTTATTATTGGTTATTTCAGAGGAATCAGATATCACTCTGTAGTCCTAACTTTACGTGATACGAAACGAAGCAAGAGAAGAGAACTTGCGGGTTTCTATTTAAGTCTCTACTTGCGCTGGTGTTTCCTCTGCCACGTCGGTTGACGTCCTGCCACAGACCTTCTTTTTCCATTCCACGTCATTCAATGTACGAGTAGGTGATAATAACAAGTTCAAACTATAAACCCATTAATTTTCAACGATTAGGCCTTGGAGTGAGGGCTATTTTTGGCTGTGAGCAGCAGACGATTATACAAAAATCAGTCAACAAGTTGCGCACCCGAACTGAGACAGAGGACCACCCAGAAAAGAATGAGATCTATTGTGGATGTGGTGACTAAGACAACAACCCAGCTAGTTGTATGTAGTTCTGCCAAGTGCTACTTTGTTACGGGTGCCAAAAATGCGACCAACGTTATGGCTCACACGCTGCAAATACGTTCTAAATTCCAGTAGTGTGCACTCAAGAGCAGCTTGATACGCCTCATTTACCTAAATCAATCAAACTAAGAAAAATCACAACTAATTTTTTTCGCGTTTATTTGCGTCTTATTTGTTTTATATACTTATCTTATGACGAATATAGTCGCATAGATGTAATCGCTCCGTCACACAGCATAAACACCACGATTTCAACACAATAAGCAAGAAACATTATTTTCTCTTGAGATTGTTAGCCTTTTTTATTTCGTTGTTGAATTGGGCAAAGAAGTAAAAAGGTAGCATCCAGATTCTTACTTCCATATCCAATCTAAATGTTGACGTTGATTCTGAAGTGACCGTTACTTATGTTTATTTTATATGGTAGTTGTATTGTGCTCAATGTTGAGAATGTCTCATCTGTTGTAAAATGGCTATTTCTTTATGATATTATTGGGTGTATTAATATTTCTAAAGGAAAATGATATATTTGAAGAATTGTGGTCAGAGAAACAGTTTTTATGCAACAGTATCTGTGTCTGCGATGGCAGCACTGTGGAGTCGTAGAATCTTTGACGGTCAGCAGTGGATAGCTGCAGTGTACAGCGGGCGGATTTTTTCGTTGAGTGTACAGCGTAATGCATGAACGCAGGTTTGGAATTGGACATTTATTACGAGGAGAAATGATGACTCAGAACAATGGCTGGATAGCACATGGACATAAAAAAGGGTTGGAAATGAAGAGCAAGGTATTACTTGATGAGGTAAAAAGTTTATTTTTATTTTTGTAGACTTATATTGTTGGCCAACTTCACCCACGTCACATTCTAGTTTTTGATTATTATTCTATTGATTGATCCTCTGAGTTAATTTACTGTACCATGCAAGTTATTAGATTAAATGAATTTTCATATCAGAGTCTCTAATTGATCTCGTTGATAAGTTCCTTCATAACTGAAATTTCAGAACTTAAAGGTTGAGTCACGTGTTTCATTGGCATTCTGTGTCAAGATTACGAAAGCAATTTCCCTGGATCAAGGGTAGTTAGTTTTCAGCAGTATTTTTTTGCTGTTGCGGAGTCTTGCTGTGTTTCTGTTTCTGCCAGCACCTCACTTTGCAAGTGAGACTCACAATACGTGATTGTTTCGTTTCCTTTGTGCAGTGTAGGTTATGTCAGGTTTTTTTATTTTTCCACCGCCATATGTCAGTGCAGAAATTTATGTGTGTTTCTGGTTACATTCTTATACAGGTTGACATTACAGTTTTTTTTATATACAACTACTTTTTTTCAGATAGTTCGCACTGGCCAAGTCCACTCAGAGCGTGAAATCATTGGTTTGCTTATTTATTTTCTTACGAATGAGATCGTTTTTCACACACACAGGATTCTGTTCACTTTGATGTAATTGACGTGGCTTTGAGCTCAGGAGCACATATAGGTTGTCGGTTCACATTCCCGGGTTTGTATTTAAGATAACACACTCAAGAAAAGGCTACTCACTTACATTGTGTCGAACTCTACCTGAACATATGACAGCCAAGTTAGTAGAGCGACAGTATGGTACACTGACTTCAAAGTCTCAAACACAACAGTATTATGTTGCTTTTTTGTAATCTGGTGCATAGTGTTTACAAATGGTTCAATAGTGCCAAACAGCGCTGCAGAGATGCAGTCCTCGATAAGAAGTATGAATTTATGGTGTCTTCTTTCAGACGTGTCAGCCGCATCAGGACTTCGTGCAGAATAAGAGGCTACGAGTAAAAATGTGTACCAGAACTGGCCCAGAACTGCTGGACAGGTGCTCGGACCCTGGATTTCCTGCTTTCTAGGCAGTTGCGTTAACCAATGCACCTCCTGGACACTGTTTATCCCATGTCCGAAAGAAAAGACACCACACATTCATATAATTGATTCGCGTCGATGAACAATGAATCCGCCACCTTCAGTGCGAATGCACATTTACCTTAGACTTCAGCGGGTATCTAAAATTAGCAAGAATGCAAGACACGGACAGGGACTGCTGATAGACGGCGCTAGGTAGGAATGTAGGTCGTCTGAGGAGCGTGCCGAATTAGTGCGACCATTTGCGATAAATATTGTGTCCGGGTGGCGCACTGGGTATCACAGTCCGCCCAGTAAACAGGAGACCCTCGGTTCGAGTTCCGATTCGGCATACATTTTCACTCGTCGCCGCTGATTCCGCACAAAGTCCCGATGCAACTGATATCATTAGTTCCGTCCCCTCCTTCCCTTTCTCCCACCCGACGCCTTCAATTTACACGATATGGAAGTTGCGTAAGACCGAGCATTCTTATTACTCATAGAAAAGTCCACGCTAACAGTTCAGTTACTTGCTTCTTTACAGACTGCACCACAAGCATGAGAGCTACAAGTTGACAGATTCGCAATATGTTCTGATACCATAAATTCCTTCTGTTACTTACGATGTATCAGGAAGAACTTTACGACACCGAGCAGAGGAATCCTTATTAATTTTACTATAATGATTGATCTCAATAAATCTACCTTTTCTTAGTGTTAGGCCACTCCACATAAAGATCAAAGAACGAACTGTCAAGTTTTCCAGACAAGTACAAAAATTTCAGCAGTTAGTAACCTACCCAACCTTCTGTTAAATTCTGACTATATACAAATACGTACATGGCCTGAACAAATGCTCTGTTCAACATAATGTTTAAACCAAATAAAAGATAACAGTATCTGACTACTATTTTTGAACAGAGCAAGAGAAGAATAGGTGTAGCTTACATTTTACAACGTAATAACACCTAGATTGATTCTATGATCATACTAACTTCTGATGCGCTCGTAGCATGGCTACAAAACGTGTAACTAACACAACTTGTAGCCAAGTTAGGTACTGTGAGCATGCTTGCCTTAGTCTGGATGTAAATTTGAAATTTTAAGTATCGTAGTAATCAACTTGTATATAAAGTTATGAGCCACCATCTCTCTCTGCACTTCCGGCTGATGACGTCTTCTGGCCTGGAGAAAGAAGAAAAAAAACCATACAAAGAAATAGCCGAAGAGTACTATTGACTGCAGTTTTGAGAAACATGTATACTGGTTGTAATAGTAACCCAGTAACACCAGAGTAGTAGAACAAGGTAGGCGTCACCCCACACTCCATTGTTGCCAAATTTATTCAAGATGGTGGAGCCACGATGGCGACGATAGATATGGCAATGTTGCAATTACGTAATGGCGGGAAGTACAAAGTTTGGCAGGTAAAAGAGGTCAGTTGGGCTACCTCCACTAACCTATCCCCCCCCCCCCCCCAAGAAAACGGCGGAAAGATCAAATTTTAGTGGAAAAAAGGTCAATTGGACTTCCTCCACTAATCTGAGAAAATGGTAAGAGAAAAGGTCACTTTGGCTACCTCCACTAACCTAAGTCATCCGACCGCCACCTCTTCCTAGAACTTGGTGGAAAATGTTTCAACCTGTGCTGGGCTGGTGCGTAGAATGGATGTAAGTCTTTATTTTGCATGCATTGCTCATTTAAACAGATTGAGGCAGCAGCTCCATGGATCCAGAGCCCTACTGACCTAGTACACAGTACGGCCACCAGAGGGCGCGGTCGTCCCTCCTGTGATGTAATCCAAGATGGTGGTCTGAAAAATGGCAGGAAAAGGACTCAGCCTGTTCTGGGCTGCTGAACAGAGGCAGGAGTGTACTTTATTTATTTTGGAACAATTTATTTAGGGACGTATTTGACGTAGGTCATTTACCACACAGATACAAAACGCTCGCTCTGATGTGTTTGGGGTCAGAATGCACAACCTAAAGACCTGCAGACTACTCGTAAATTATCTAAATAGTGCAGTACACTGATGTATGGACACCCGAACAACTCGTAACTTACCGAAATAATGCAGTACATTCATAGAGACACGCAAACAACTCGTAAATTACCGAAATAAAGCAGTATACAGCATGCAGACTTGAAAATTACTCGTAAATAACCGAAAAATGCAGTATACTGATGTGCAGACACGAAAACAATTCGTAAATTACCGAAATAATGCAGTACACTGATGCACAGACATGCAAACAACCCGTAAATTACCGAAATAATGCAGTACACAGCATACAGACCTGCAAACTACTTGTAAATCACCGAAATAATGCAGTACACTTATGTACAGACACGCCAACACCTCATAAATTGCCAAAACAATGCATGTAGAACGCTCTGCAAACACGCTCACAACGCTTAAACAGACGAAAGTAATGGACTGCACAAACACTCACTGCACCTAAAAAATGCTTTCGAACTATCGTCAACTGCAACTTATCAGTGAACTATTCCAATGAGCGCACATGCCGACACTGCACAGGCGCTTTGCAGTGCCAATTGGAAGCAAGCCACCTCCGGAGAGATGAACGCTGGGGCATGAGCCATCGCTATCACACTGCTGCCACCTACAGCAAGCAGGTGAAAGTCGCGTCTGTTTTCGGGTATACAGTTAGAATTCTTTGAGTGTTATACTGACCTCACATAATGTAAATAAGAGCCACGTCACCCTCTGGATGTGCATGTGTTCAGCTGACCACTGTGGCTGAGTTGTACCTGCCGGCCCTGGTGCATAGCATAGCAGCTTACCCTCAAAGATTCAGCTAAGAGGTTCTCAATGTTATACTGATGTCACAGGTTGCGCTATAGAAATCTGTTCCAATGCTGCCCAGAATAGCACAGTCTGCATTGTTCCTAGAGATCCTACCTGCCCAGCTTAACTGACACATGCTGCAAAATGTACGTATAGTGACTCACCATTGCAGGGGCATCTAAAAGGTTCTCAGTGTTTTAGTGACATTACATGCCTATGTAAATAAGAGCCAAATCTACCTCTACTGAAATTGTAAAGTGTTGCAGAAATAGTTAATGGTCACTTTGGAGGGCACTTTCATAATGTCTCAGCTTGTCCACATGTAAATTTTTGTCCTAACAGAACCTGTTTACGAAAATAGCCCAGAATAACACTGATTGAATTCCTCCTGATGGTCCTAACGTGGCACAACGTCCATCACATATTACCCTTCCTGGAAATCGTTAAGTCCTGCTTTCAACAAACATCTCCAAAACATTAACGTTCTCACCGCTATGTAGAAGTTCCTACGTCCTGGCACAAAGGATATCTTGTGAATAAAAGCAACTTATGATTGGCTCTTACTGAGTTCACCTACCAAGTTACTGATGCTGCCAGTGTGGAAGCACTGTCCGCCTTTATCTTTCTACAGACTAGACTTTTAGTGGCAAAACTATTTTGTGCAGATCACCATACTGCATTGACATTTAAACCCTGCAAAAGTGGCCTGCAGATCGTCAAATATGGAAAGACTCTTACTCAATTACACTGCTCTGCCACTGAGGTCGGAAGCTTGAATGTTAGAGGGTGAAACCGATCTCCAATCCGACAATATATCATCGTGTACCATGTCGATGTAGTAAACATACAATTCGTATCTTGTGCCATACAGAATCTCCCGTTTTGCATCATTCATATAGTTATCGACCCCCAGACACTCGTAAATATACCGTGAAGTCAGACAGCAAAAGCGTTGCATCATATATACTCCTCGCAGCACTACATATTTTAAGCAAGGTTGGGGGGGGGGGGGGGTCATCCACCACAGCTGAGAGTCAGAAGTCAACCGCTCACGACATGTGACCAGTGTGCCCTCAGCAAAAGGTGTTATTGTTTCTGGCCCCGACCTGCTTGGTTACTTGCTTTCTTCACCCAACTCCAGAATCTGGGATTACAAGAACATACATAATTTCACATGGTTTGACTGAATATCATACTATTTATGCGATACTTTTTGGTCTAAAGTACACAGCAATATCACTTGCACAGCTATAGTATCACTCGCACAGTATAATTCCAAAGATATAGATTGGAAATTATTTTCCTAGAAACCCAAAACTTCAGCGAGGTGGAGCGTGCTGTAAGCCACTGAGTAACTGGAACCTTATCCTGTCTGCGAAGACCTTTATGTGAGAACTCAAAAAAAATAGAGGAAACCGATATTTCTACTCGCAAATACCAATGTTGGTGATGTAACGGATTCCAAATCATTCCTATAATTTTGCAAAGTCAACTAAGGTTTTTCTCATGTCTAAAGAACCAGCAAACGTGTCTTCCAGTCGTCTTTCACCTGGTAGATGCACAAACCACAATCGATGCCCTCTCAGCGAAATAATGGCGCGAAATTTGTAGAAGCAGTCAACCAGACAATTTACATAGGACGGAATGATGTCCCAGCGCAAAGACATATCCAGATAGTATCTTCTCAAATTTCCTCGAGATCACGAAAGCTATCCAACACATACTAAGTATTAGTTCGCTATTCGGCCGTCTAGAGGGCGACACAGTTAAGTCAGTACATTCCTGCATCTGAACAGGCCTCTCCATTCAGACAGCTCCTACCGTTAGCCAAAAACATTCCCACCACCGGCCACCGGCGCAGGCAGACTCATCCTAAGAAACCAGCCACATCTATATTTTATCACCATACTTATAAGTCAATATTACGATCGTCGTCTCAATTGTATGACATCAGACAATGAGTGAAGTATCGGAAATATACCCTGCTGATGTGTGTGGCTCTGGAAATAGAAATATCGGTACCATTCTTATGACTTGACATACTCTTCCTTTTGCTATCATGGTATTCCACATCAACTCCATACCTTTCTTACAACTGGACACAGTCATTTCCTTTGCACATGTTGGAACACAAACACGTACTTCAGAAGTCTGAGGCTCAAAGCGAACCTATCACACACACCCTATGACTAAGTATAATACTTCACTAATAACTAATTGCCGACGATTCGAAATAATACCTGCCGAAAATCAGTGATGGGTGGACATGTTTCATAAGTTTTTCTTGTGAGTGGTGCCACTGTGTCTTAAAAGAGGGGCTAATCATCTTACAAACTGCCAGAAGCTAAAAAACACTATCGCAACAACTATTGTATGTTACTATTACAAGTGAGCTTGGTTCTACAGGTGCATACAAGTATCCATGTTAAAAGCTGTACTGGCTTTATAAATACAGGTATGGCATTACCTCCATATGAAGTGGTGTTTTCCAGACAAATATCGTGACACGTAATATAGACAGTGAGCGCCAGAGCATATCTGACCGACAGTGCAGTTACACGTTGCCTATGGTGCAGCCTCGTAATAAAATTATCGAATTTAGAAAGTGATTTCGCTAAGGAACGTGGTATGAAACTGGTATTTACAACTTCCTCATGCTGCCAATAGATATTTCTCCAATATTTGAAATGCATTCTGTCTCTATGTCACGTTAGAGGTTCAGTGATATATCTACTGGTTTATAGGCGATGGCTGATTGAGAAGGATCACAAACCGTAGATGGTGTGCTGATTGAGGTCACAAGAAATGTACACTAGCTTTTAAGATCTCTAATGCTACGCTGTCTGGTAGAAATGATGTATATGATTTGGAATCAAGTCTTTCCATTCACCCACATGCCTCCATTGTATCCAATGGAGAAGACCTATAATGCTTACAGTCGCAAGTGAATCATATTTCTGGCACTCTCATATCTTGAAACGAGAGACCTTTTTTGAATCTATCTGCTACAGTAAAAATTTAAATAGTCCCTAAGCCTCTTACAACTGCTGCCATTTCTGCAGCTTTGCACATGAGATCGAGCCAATTTAAGCAGAGCAGAAGTCGGAGACAGCTATATCCACCACATTCTGCAACCCGTGTAGAAACAAAGTGACCTGAGATAGTGTGACAGGACCATGTTTTGACCATTCAGTGCAAATGGGTTCAAGTTGTCATAGCTGCTCCAACGATGTACGATGTGTAAGACCAGTGCCAAGCTGCGCGGAGTGGCCGTTCGGTTTGAGACGCCATGTCAAGGATTGCGCAGTCCCTCCTGCCAGAGGTTCGAGTTCTCCCTCGGGCATGGGTGTATGTGTTGTTCTTGGCATAAGTTAGTTTAAGTAGTGTGTAAGTCTAGGGACCGATGGTTCAAATGGTTCAAATGGCTCTGAGCACTATGGGACTCAACTGCTGTGGTCATAAGTCCCCTAGAACTTAGAACTACTTAAACCTAACTAACCTAAGGACATCACACATCCATGCCCGAGGCAGGATTCGAACCTGCGACCGTAGCGGTCGTGCGGTTCCAGACTGTAGCGCCTTTAACCGCTCGGCCACTCCGGCCGGCTAGGGACCGATGGCCTCACCAGTTTGGTCCCTTACCAATTCACACACATTTGAACATTTTTTGATCCAGTGTAAAATGAAAGCCTGCTACTGCATTATGGTGCGTCACCAAACGACATACAGATACAGCAATCCAAAGAAGATTCGCGTCCCTCAGGGCCCATTCACGTCCACCACCGCAACATGCTATCATCGTTATTCTGTACCATCCAACAGAGAAAAATTACGAACGATAAAAGCTCCACTAGCTTCATCTGATAGAGAACTCCATAAGATTTTTACTACATCTCTCTCCTCCCATGTATCGAAAACAAATACCATCTGCATGGCGGCTTCGGGACATGTGAAGATCCTATTAAATTATACAGGTACTGAGCCACTGCACAGACCAGTGTAAAGTTGCATCGCCTGAACTGTAGGAGGAAGACTGTATCCCACAAACTGTACTATCAGTAGCAAGAGATGCTCCCTATGACTCTGTGTCGTTGTTTGAAACATTGTTTTTTCTGCTGTAACACACTCGTACACTGCCATATATTATGTTTTTTCCGCCACGACTTCGAAGTCTGTGTCAGGTCCTAAACTGACATTAACACATTCTGATCCAGTGCTTCTCACAGAAAACTAGACGTCGCACGTTGTAAGTGATGTTACTGCTGATACCATAACACACCACATACACTGGATAAATTTAAATGAAAGACAGTTACAACATAAGGAAACTGTAATAATTTAGCGATGGTGTGGAGCGCTTCCAAGATGCTGTCCAAAGGTGATTGACGACCTCTACATTTAAACTCACCTGTCACAGTGATGGAATAGCTGATGGCTCTGCATTCCGTTTCGACTGATTCCTCATATTAAAGCCCTGTACATGACCTCTGTTTCGTTGCTATCCATTACCAGAAGATGTTACCCATCCACCAAAACCCTTTCTGCATCTCAAACAATGTGGTAACCAACAGCGTCCCAATGAATGGATGGGATGGAAATAACACTGTCTGTAATAATAAGCATCACAGTTGATAGTGCAAACAATTTTAGCAATTTTACAGTAATTTTAACAACGACCAATGATGTGACAGCATGTTTCCCAATTTCGGTATCATCGTCAAATCGCCCCTTCTCTACTTTGCGAGTATCATTGCGAATGTAGATAGATGACTGTGCAGTACATCTATTCATTGTTAATTCTCGAACATATACAACATCGAAGTATACCAGACAGCACTCTACATATTTCTAGCACCTCGAGCATAGTGCTTAATTTACGATCTATCTCTATGCGGATGGGAGTCACTGAGCATTCTCACAGTGTTAGGACAAAATTAGAGACTGAAAGACCCCCTCGCACTGTCTTTCACCAACCCAACCTACAGCATCATTACCAACTGAATCTGCAGCTGACCAGAAGTAGACCGTTACATGCCATGTCTCGTGAATCAATGGAGCTTGCCGAGTCCTTGTCCTTCGAAGTGCACAAGATTTCTTCAGATGCGCTCTTCGAGAAGGTTAGCACTCCTTATCGCTGTATAGTAACAGATGTAATATCAGACGGTTAAGAAGAACAAGAAATGGGTGATTTTTATGCACGATGGAGCTCCAGAAGGATGAAGTTCGAAGCATTTTACGTAAATCAAGTACGCTATCACTTTTAAAGTATTGTTCTAGTGTCTGGGATCAGTACCACGAGGGTATTGGTAAGAGATCATAAACAGATACACTCCTAAGGCTACACGGTTCTGCACTTAAAACAGGCTATAATGTTAGATCGCTTCATTTTCCGACCTATCAGTAATTTGGAATGCAGCGATGTTAATATCCCACCGTGAGAAATATATTTCCAGCACATGACATCACCTTGCAGGTTTCTCTACGATAAACTATGGTTACAAACTGTAAAATGAAAAAACTACTTCCTTAAATCATCAGCTCAGCGTGATACATACACAATATAGGTTTCCAGAGATGTATAGTGTCCACTGTTCACATCCGATCACAGTTCAGAAACTATACTATGCCTGCATCGGCCCCATATCAAATTATCATTAGTAACAGATAATAACTCTTACAAGGAAACAGATAAATGCATAGCAGCGGCGTCCAACATATGAAATTACACGCCATGCCGCCACTAATTCTGTAAACAGCACATCTGTCAAGTAGATGTATACACGGGCATTGCAGTGTCTCACAGACACCTATCGCTAACTTAGAATCATCTTAGTTATGAAACTGAAGTCTCGAGTTTATACCCAAGATGTGACAGGGAAATGGAGTACATCGCATAAATCTTCGTTCGTTTAGAGGAATGTGTCGGAACAGGATGGTCACGTTTCATCACACGAGATGGATGTTCTCTGATGACCGAGAGGTTTGCTGTTATCAATCGCAAGTAGACAGTGCTCTAAGTCACAACATACAGAAAATGTAGTTGTATACAAGTCGAATGCAGGATATGTCACGAGACTGATGCATCCTGACAGAACAGCGGGAAAAATGGTCAAACGACCTGCATCAACATCTCCCTCTCTAGACTGCATCATCAAATGGTTCAAATGGCTCTGAGCACTATGGGACTCAACTGCTGAGGTCATCAGTCCCCTAGAACTTAGAACTACTTAAACCTAACTAACCTAAGGACATCACACACATCCATGCCCGAGGCAGGATTCGAACCTGCGACCGTAGCGGTCGCGCGGTTCCAGACTGTAGCGCCTAGAACCGCTCGGCCACTCCAATGCATCATCAGTCTGACATTAAATCATACCTCAATACAGCTCCATCTCAATCACCCCATCCACTCTCTGTTGTCCTTTAACGCAGACGCATGTAAGTTTAGAAGCAGATGTTACTGTTTTCCTGAAAAGCACCAGATATAGTAGTCAACTTGCGTGTAGCACTGTTACCTCAATAGACATTCAGTACAATGCTGACTCGACAGAAAAAAGTAACTGTTTCCCTGGTTCCGTTTGCTTCTATATCGACGTTTTATCAGATTCCACTTGCTGTCGCACTCTTGTTCCCATGTACAAGAATTGTTCTGCGCCAACCAGAAGACGCGCAAATACTTCCTCAATTTCCCTGCATTTCAGTGTTCAAAATGGTTCAAATGGCTCTGAGCACTATGGGACTTAACTGCTGTGGTTATGTCCCCTAGAACTTAGAACTACTTAAACCTAACTAACCTAAGGACATCACATACATCCATGCCCGAGGCAGAATTCGAACCTGCGACCGTAGCGGTCGCGCGGATCCAGACCATTTCAGTGTATTTTCCCTCAATTTATATGTAATTTCCGTTATTTTTCGCAATTCTATCGATTTTTTTATGTAACTTCTACCCATGCTATCATGACATCACCTCTCGTTCCGTGTCCTAAAATTGCTTGTAAATGTACTACAGCCGTCAACACCTAGCGCAAATGCACTATTTTTCTGATCGGGAGGCGTAGCATAGCACTGTACTCTATTGCATTCAGTCGCCTCTACCCACAGATTCCACATCTGTAGTGCAGTTGCTCTGTTTTCTGCATGTCTGTGTATGTGCTTGTGTCACGGATGGCTCCCAGGACCCGATCCTCCTGCTTGTGGACCCAACTTCGAACACAGAACACGTCTTCGCAAATAAAGCGTCGTTGGTCCACCTGCGAGCCCTACCCAAGATGCGACATGTGGTGGAGCCACCTCTGAACATCGATCTGGATAGACAGTGCATGGTAGATCCATACTCAAATGCTAACTCGGATGTGGATCTGCACCCCAACATCGCTCCAGATATAACACGTGGCGGATCCACACTGGAACGCTAACTTGGGCCTATTGCGGGCCCTGGGAGGCATCTGTGACATATGCAGGAAAATCACCCATTTCTTGTTCTTCTTAACTGTCTGCTATTACATCACAACACATTCAAACCGATACTATACACTGATAAGGAGTTCTAACCTCCTAAACATGAGCGCATCTGCAGAAATCTTGTACCGTTGGATGGGCGAGGACTCAGCAAGCTCCATTCATTCATGCGACATGGAATGTAGCAGCCTACTTCTGGTCAGCTGCAGATTAAATCGGTAACGGTGCTACAGGGCGGGTTGGTCAAAGACAGTGCGAGGGGGTCTTTCAGTCTTCAATTTTGTCCTAACACAGCGAGAATGCTCAGTCACTCCCATCCGCATATAGATGGATCGTAAATTAAGCACTATGCTCGAGGTGCTCGAATTATGAAAGCACTGTCTGTTATACTTTGATGATGTATATGTTCGAGAATCAACAATGAATGGATGTACTGCTCAGTCATCTATCTACATGCGCAACGATAATCGCAAAGTAGAGCGGGGCGGCTTAGTGATGATAGCGAAATTGGGAAACATGCTGCCAGATCATTGGTCGTTGTTGAAATTACTGTAAAATTGCTAAAATTATTTGCACTATCAACTGTGATGCTTATTATTACAGTATATCGACGATGTCTTTTCTATCCCATACATCCACTGGTACGCTGTTGGTTACCACTGACTGGTTGACTGACATCGCTACTTTGAGATGGAGAAACAGTTTTGGTGGCAACACCTTCTGGGGATGGCTAGCACCGAAACAGTGATCGCGTACATGATTGCAATATGAGGAATCAGTCGAAACGAAATGCAGGGCCATCAGCTATTCCATCACTGTGACAGATGAGTTTAAATGTAGAGGTCGTCAGTCACCTTTGGACAGCATCTTGGAAATTCTCCACACCATCGCCAAACTATTACAGTTTCCTTATGATGTAACTGTCTTTCATTTAAATTCATCCAGTGTATGTGGTGTGTTATGGTATCAGCAGTAACATCACTTACAACGTGCGACGTCTAGTTTTCTGTGAGAAGCACCGGATCAGAATGTGTTAATGTCAGTTTAGGACCTGACACAGACTTCGAAGTCGTGGCAGAAAAAACAAAATCTATGGCAGTGTACAAACCATGTTACAGCAGAAAAAACAGTTTCCAAACAATGACACAGTGTCACAAGGAAAATCTCTTGCAACTGATAGTATAGTTTGTGGGATACGTTCAAAATGGCTCTAAGCACTATGGGATGTAACATCTCAAGTCATCGGTCCCCTTGACTTACAACTACTTAAACCTAACTAACCTAAGGACATCACACACATCCGTGCCTGAGGCAGGCTTCGAACCTGCGACCGTAACAGCCGTGTGGTTCCGGACAGAAGCACCTAGATCCGCTCAGCCACAGTGGTCGGCTGTGGTATACGGTCATCCTCCTAAAGTCCAGGTGATGCAACTTTACACTGGTCTGTGCAATGGATCAATACCTGTATATTTAATAGGAACATCACATGTGCTCGATGCCGGCATGCAGATGTTATTTGTTTTCGATATATGGGAGGAGTGAGATGCAGTAAAAATCTTATGGAGTTCTCTATCAAATTAAGTCAGTGAAGCTTTTGTAGCTCGTAATTTTTCTCTGTTTGATGGTACAGAATAACGATGATAGTATGTTGCAGTGATGGATGTGAATGGGCCCCCAGGGATGCGGGATCTAATTCAGACTGCAGTACCTGTATGTAGTTTGGTGACACACCATAATACAGTATGAAAATCCCTGTCCTTCTGCCAGTACCCGTACTGTGTTTTATACTACCTTATGTTGCAGGAGCAGGCTTCGTTTGGCACTGGTCTTACACATCGAACATTGTTTTCGGAGCTACAACTTGTTCCCTTTTCCACCGAATGGTCAAAACATTGTCCTGTCGCACTAACTCTGGTCACTATGACTTGTGTTCAGTTCCAACTTCAATTGGAACGATCACATGCGCAAAGCTGCAGAAATGGCAGCAGTCGCAAGAGGCATAGGGACTATCTAAAATCTTACTGTAGCAGATACGTTCGAAAAAGGTCTCTCGTTTCGAGATATGAGAGTGCCATAAATATGATTCACTTGTGGCTGTAACCGTTAAAGGACTTCTCCATCTGATAGAATGGAGGTATGTGGCTGAATGGAAAGACTTGATTCCAAATCATAGACATCATTTCTACCGTAAAGCGTAACACTAGAGATCTGAAAAGTTAGTGTACATTTCTTATGACCTCAGTCAGCACACCATCGACGGTTTGTGATTCTTCTCAATCAGCCTTCGCCTATAACCCAGTCGATATATCACCGTACCTCTGACGTGACATTGAGACAGAATGCATTACAAATACTGGAAAAATTTCAATCGGCAGCATGAAGAATACCTGTTACGTACCACGTTTCTTAACCGAATCACTTTCTAAATTCGGTAATTTTATTATGAGGTAATGCTATACCTCTATTTATAAAGCTAGTATAGCTTTTGGTTCAAAAATGGTTCAAATGGCTCTGAGCACTATGGGACTCAACTTCTAAGGTCATTAGTCCCATAGAACTTAGAACTAGTTAAACCTAGCTAACCTAAGGACATCACACACATCCATGCCCGAGGCAGGATTCGAACCTGCGACCGTAGCAGTCCCGCGGTTCCGGACTGCAGCGCCTAGAACCGCACGGCCACCGCGGCCTGCAGTATAGCTTTTAACGTGGATACTTGTATGCACCTGTAGAACCAAGTCTGCTTGTGACAGTAATATACAGTAGTAGTTGCGATCGTGCTTTTTAAGTTCTGGTGGTTTGTGAGACGATTACACCTCTCTTTCTAAGACACAGTGGTATACTCACAAGAAAAACTTATGAGGTATGTCCACCCATGACTGATTTTCGGTCGGTATTATTCCGTATCGTCAGCAATTAGTTATTGGCGAAGTATTATAGTTAGTATTAGGGGATGCGTGATAGGTTCACCTTGAGCATCAGGCTTGAAAAGTATGTGTTTGTGTTCTGACATGTGCAAAGGAAATGACTATGTCCAGTCGTAAGGAAGGTATGTATTTGACGTGAAATACCGTGATAGCAAAGGGAAGAGTATGTCAAGTCATGAGAATGGTACAGATATTTCTATTTCCAGAGCCACAGCCATCAGCATGGTGTATTTCTGGTATTTCGCAAAATTGTCGAATGTCGTCAAATTGCAACTGCGATCGTTATATTTAATTGTAAGTATAGTGATAAAATATATATGCGGCCGGTTTCCTAGGATGATTCTGTCTGCGCTGGTGGCCTGTGGTGGGACTGATTCACGTTTCCGGCTAACGGTAGGAGCTGTCCGAATGGAGAGGCCTGTTGGGATCCAGGAATGTACCTGATTTAACTGTGTCGTCCTACAGACGGCCGAATAGCGAACTAAAACTTAGTATGTGCTGGATGGCTTTCGTGGTCACGTGGAAATTTACGAAGATTCAATACGGACGTGTGTTTGTGCTGGACTATTATTCCCTCCCATGTAAATTGTCTGGTTGTCTGCTTCTACACATTTCGTGCCTGTATTTAGTTGAGGCGACATCGATTGTGGTGTGTACATCTAGCAGGTGAAAGACAGGTGGAAGGCATACTTGCTGGTTCTTTAGACATGAAAAACACCTTAGTTGACTTTGTAAATTATAAGAATGATTTTCAATCTGTTACATCACCGACATCGAAATGCGTGAGTAGAAATATCGGTTTCTTCTAATTTTTTTTTTTTTTTCGAGTTCTCACGTAAAGTTCTTCACAGACAGGATAAGGTTCTAGTTACTCAATGGTTTACAGCATGCTCCACCTCACTGAAGTTTTGGGCTTCTAGAGAAATAATTTCCAGTCTATATCTTTGGAATTATACTGTGTGAGCTATACTACTGCTATGCAAGCATTATTGCTGCTTTCTTGATATCGAGAAGTATCGCATAAATGGTATGATATTCTGGCAAACCATGTGAAATTTCGAATGTTCTTGTAATCCCAGAGTCTGGAGATGGGAGTAGAAAGTAAGCAACCAAGCACGACTGGGCCAGAAACAATAACACCTTTGTGGTAAGGGGAAATGACCCCATCTTTGTACAACAGTTCAGAGACTGACTTCAGTCTGCTGAGGGCACTCTGGTCACACATTGTGACCAGATGACTTGTGACCATGAGCTGCAGTGGATGACCGCCCGACCTTGCTGGAAAATATCTAGTGCTGCAAGGAGTATATATGGTGCATATGCTTATGCTGTCTGACTTCACGATATATGTACGAGTGTTTGGCGATCGATAGCTATATGAATGATGCAAAACGGGACATTTTGTATGGCACAAGATACGAATTGTATGTTTACTACATCGACACGGTACACGATGATATATTGTCGGGTTGGAGATCGGTTTCACGCTCTAATATTCAATCTTCCGACCTCAGTGGAAGAGCAGTGTAATTGAGTAATAGTCTTTCCATATTTGACAGTCTGTAGGCCATTTTTGCATGGTTGAACTGTCAGTGCAATACGGCGATCTGTACAAAATAGTTTTGCCGCTGAAAGTCTAGTCTGCAGAAAGATAAAGGCAGACAGTGCTTCCACACTGGCAGCATCAGTAACTTGGTAGGTAAATTCAGTAACAGCCAATCATAATGTTCCATTCATTCACAAGATATCCTTTGTGCTGGGACGTAGGAACTTCTACATAGCGGCGAGAACGTTTGTGTTTTGGAGATGTTTCTTGAAAGCAGGACTTAACGATTTCCAGGAAGGGTAACACGTGATGGACGTTGTGCCACGTTAGGACCATCAGGAGGGATGCAATCAGTGTTATTCTGGGCTATTTTCGTAAACAGGTTCTGTTAGGACAAGAATTTCCATGCCGACAAGCTGAGACATCACGAAAGCTCCTACAAAAGCGACCATTAACTATTTCTGTGACACTTTAAAATTTCGTAGAGGTAGATTTGGCTCTTATTTACATAGCCATGTGTCGTCAGTATACCATTGTGAACCTTTTAGATATGACTGCAATGCTGAGTCACTACATGAACATTTATGGCAATGCATCAGTTAAGATGGGCAGGTAAACACGTGCATAGCTAGATACAGCTCGCATGTGCCATTAGAATCGCTAGGAACAGTGCACCCTGTGCTATTCTCGGAAGCATTGGAACAGATTTCTATAGTGTGACCTGTGACATCAGTATAACTTTGAGAACCTCTTAGCTGCAGCTGCGAGGATGTGTCGCTCAGCAATCAGGTCTATACTAGACCGCAGTTAGAGAGGCATCGCACCAGCAATGGTAAACACATGTTCCTCCAGAGGGTTACTTGGTTCTTATTTACATAGACATGAGATGTCAGTAGAACACTCAAAGAATTTGTACTGTATACCCGAAATAGATGTGACTTTTTCCTGCTCACAGTAGGTGGCAGTGGCGTGAGAGTAATGATTCGCACCCTTGAGTTTGTCTCTCTGGCGATGGCTTGCGTCCTACTGGCCTTGCAAAGTGCCTGTGCAGTGTCACCAGCATCAGCATGTGCACACATTGGAACAGTTCGATGATGATAGTTCGAAATCCTTTTTTTATGTGCATTGTGCAGTGCATTATTTTCGGCTATTTAAGCATTGCGAGCATGTTTGCAGAGACTTTTGCATGCATTATTTTGATAATTTACTAGTTAGTTGTTTGTTTGTCTGTACATCGTGTACTGCATTATTTCGGTAAATTACGAGTAGTTTGCAGCTCTGTAGGCTATGTAGTGTGACCCCAAGCACATCAGAGCAACTGTTTTCTACCAGTGTAATAAATATACTATGTCAAATCCATCACTAAATAAATTGTTCCAAAATAAATAAAGTACACTCCTTCCTCTGTCCAGCTTCCCAGAACAGTCTGAGTCCTTTTCCTGTTATTTTCTCCAGACCGCCATCTTGGATTACATCACAGGAGGGACGACAGCGCCATCTGGTGACAAAACTATGTACTAGGTCAGCAAGGCTCTGGATCCCATGGTGAACGCACTGGATTGAGCTACTGCCTCAAATTGATTACATAAGCAGTGCATGCAAAATAAAGACTTACATCCATCCTATCCAGCAGTCCAGCACAGGCTGAGTCCTTTTCCTCCCAATTCCTAGGAAGAGGTGGCGGTCGGAGGACTTGGGTTAGTGGAGATAGCCCAAGTGACCTATTTTCCCGCCAAAATTTGAACTTCCCGCTATGACATCATTGTGATGTTGGCATATCTATCGCCGCCATTATGGATCCGTCATCTTGAATAAATTTGGCAACAATGGAGGGTGGGGCGACGCCGGCCTTGTTCTACTACTCACTGGTACATCTGCTGAATGCAAAATATTTGTACATTACGTTATATAGTTCGACGCAAATTACAAAGTACACACACTATCGTAAAAAAATATTGGAATCTTTGAACAGTAACAGGGGATCACGCATAAACCTCGCAAATTTTGTCTGAAGAGAGTATACAGCACAATGCAGCACACAATCGCTCGTGCATGAAAGATCTGGTACAACAGGTCACCACAAACGAAAAAATTAAAAGAATTTCATATTCTATTGGATGTGTTGAAACCAGTTCACTAGACGAGGGTGGATGAGTTCAGAAAAGCTAGTATTCGGATGGACTGATGTATATCCGATTCTGTACCATTCCTGGAGAACTTACCAACTCACCGAACAATAAGCATTAGTTTGAGGGTATTTTCGCTCTGTCGTTGCAATTACAAATACACTCCTGGAAATGGAAAAAAGAACACATTGACACCGGTGTGTCAGACCCACCATACTTGCTCCAGACACTGCGAGAGGGCTGTACAAGCAATGATCACACGCACGGCACAGCGGACACACCAGGAACCGCGGTGTTGGCCGTCGAATGGCGCTAGCTGCGCAGCATTTGTGCACTGCCGCCGTCAGTGTCAGCCAGTTTGCCGTGGCATACGGAGCTCCATCGCAGTCTTTAACACTGGTAGCATGCCGCGACAGCGTGGACGTGAACCGTATGTGCAGTTGACGGACTTTGAGCGAGGGCGTATAGTGGGCATGCGGGAGGCCGGGTGGACGTACCGCCGAATTGCTCAACACGTGGGGCGTGAGGTCTCCACAGTACATCGATGTTGTCGCCAGTGGTCGGCGGAAGGTGCACGTGCCCGTCGACCTGGAACCGGACCGCAGCGACGCACGGATGCACGCCAAGACCGTAGGATCCTACGCAGTGCCGTAGGGGACCGCACCGCCACTTCCCAGCAAATTAGGGACACTGTTGCTCCTGGGGTATCGGCGAGGACCATTTGCAAACCGTCTCCATGAAGCTGGGCTACGGTCCCGCACACCGTTAGGCCGTCTTCCGCTCACGCCCCAACATCGTGCAGCCCGCCTCCAGTGGTGTCGCGACAGGCGTGAATGGAGGGACGAATGGAGACGTGTCGTCTTCAGCGATGAGAGTCGCTTCTGCCTTGGTGCCAATGATGGTCGTATGCGTGTTTGGCGCCGTGCAGGTGAGCGCCACAATCAGGACTGCATACGACCGAGGCACACTGGGCCAACACCCGGCATCATGGTGTGGGGAGCGATCTCCTACACTGGCCGTACACCACTGGTGATCGTCGAGGGGACACTGAATAGTGCACGGTACATCCAAACCGTCATCGAACCCATCGTTCTACCATTCCTAGACCGGCAAGGGAACTTGCTGTTCCAACAGGACAATGCACGTCCGCATGTATCCCGTGCCACCCAACGTGCTCTAGAAGGTGTAAGTCAACTACCCTGGCCAGCAAGATCTCCGGATCTGTCCCCCATTGAGCATGTTTGGGACTGGATGAAGCGTCGTCTCACGCGGTCTGCACGTCCAGCACGAACGCTGGTCCAACTGAGGCGCCAGGTGGAAATGGCATGGCAAGCCGTTCCACAGGACTACATCCAGCATCTCTACGATCGTCTCCATGAGAGAATAGCAGCCTGCATTGCTGCGAAAGGTGGATATACACTGTACTAGTGCCGACATTGTGCATGCTCTGTTGCCTGTGTCTATGTGCCTGTGGTTCTGTCAGTGTGATCATGTGATGTATCTGACCCCAGGAATGTGTCAATAAAGTTTCCCCTTCCTGGGACAATGAATTCACGGTGTTCTTATTTCAATTTCCAGGAGTGTACATGCGTGTTTTTTCACCTGACGCCTTTTGCTGCATTTTAGGTATCGCAGCATCAGTGTTCTGTAATTAAGTTATTTACGTTTTGATTTGCTTTTAGATCGAAAAGAAGTTCGTTAACAATATGCTGGTTTTTACTTCTCCTTTTTACTTTGATATTACAGAAAATCAAAACGTAGATAACTTGATTACAGACCACTGATGATACTTCAATTCAATAAGGCGAAACGCGTCTGGTGGAAAAAGCACGCTTTTTTTGTAGTTGCAACGCCAGAAAAATTCTCTCGACCATTGTAAAGCAACTACGGACAATATGGCCACACAAACGAAGAATTTAATAAACATTAGGTTTGAATACAGG
Source organism: Schistocerca nitens (assembly GCF_023898315.1). Classification (NCBI taxonomy): domain Eukaryota; kingdom Metazoa; phylum Arthropoda; class Insecta; order Orthoptera; family Acrididae; genus Schistocerca; species Schistocerca nitens. Next base: position 507,111,272 of record NC_064618.1, on the reverse strand, counting down.
TAAAGGCACGCTAAATACTTGGAAATGCTGCAGATACAAGTACACGAAGCCGCGCAATGCACGGCGGAACTCGGTAAATACCTGTAACACAAGATCAACAAAACATGACTTCAATTCTACTTAACACATCACTCCATCAAAGTAGCGCCTCTGCACTCCGAAACACGCCAACCGCAAGCAAGACTAGCCTTCGCTTTGATCGTCTAAACCGCAAGTTCCCAGCTGCGGCGGTCTCGTCCCTGATTGGCTGGCCTTACAGCTGGTCAAAGAGTTTCATCTGATTTAGTGCGCCTGCTTAGCTGGGTGGTAACGTACTCGCCTCCCATGCAAGCGGACGCTGGTTCGATTCCCGGCCGGGTTGGAGATTTTCTCCACTCGGGAACTGAGTGTTGTGTTGTCCTCCTCATCATTTCATCCTCATATCTGGCGTTGACTGAAACAAGACTTGCACTTGGCGGCCGAACTTCCCGGGATGGGGCCTCCCGGCCAACGATGCCTTACGCTCATTTCCATTTTCCATCTCATATAGCGCTACCTGCGAGCTCTATACTAAATTGGAGAGACGATGTAATGTCTCTTGCAGCAGTCTCCCCGCGATATTTTCAGAAATTTTATAAATTATATAACTCAGTACATATCTCGAAATATCTCTTCTTATCTTACCGATTCCTAAACTTTAATATACGATGGTTATCAATGCAAAGTAGTTTCAAGCCCTATTATTCCTCGGAGAGTCCCTTTACTCCATGGAATAGCTTCTCTGCTATCTATATTTCCTCTTATGAAAAAGAATGAAAGAGATCTTGCCGATTAGCCGTGAAAGAAGAAGGATGTATATGTATGTATTGTTGACCTAGTCGCCATCTTGATGAGATTCTGTATGAGAAGGAATTTAATACATGAACTAAACTAAAGTAAGTGTGTTCGCGTATTATTTAACTGATTATTATTGACAGTGTCTGCTTACTACGCTGTGTTGCACGGGATCAGTGGGGAACGTCTGATTTACACTGGACGAACCTGCCGTTTTGTATGCTCAAGATATCCAGTTACTTCAAATAAATAGGCTAACACGGTCTTACCAGCAGATCTCCGGTCTTCCCCATGTGATCACCGAAAGTTAATAATTATTACAAATGTTTTCAGGAGATCGACTGACAATTTTCGTAATAATTATTAACTTTCGGTGATCACATAGGGAAGACCGGAGATCTGCTGGTAAGACCGTGTTAGCCTATTTATTTGAAGTAACTGGATATCTTGAGCATACAAAACGGCAGGTTCGTCCAGTGTAAATCAGACGTTCCCCACTGATCCCGTGCAACACAGCGTAGTAAGCAGACACAGTCAATAATAATCAGTTAAATAATACGCGAACACACTTACTTAAGTTTAGTTCATGTATTAAATTCCTTCTCATACAGAATCTCATCAAGATGGCGACTAGCTCAACAATACATACATATACATCCTCCTCCTTTCACGGCTAATCGGCAAGATCTCTTTCATTCTTTTTCATAAGAAAAAACATAGATAGCAGAGAAGCTATTCTATGGAGTAAATGGACTCTCCGAGGAATAATAGGGCTTGAAACTACTTTGCATTGATAATCATCGTATATTAAAGTTCAGGAATCGGTAAGATAAGAAGAGATATTTCGAGATATGTACTGAGTTATATAATTTATAAAATTTCTGAAAATATCGCGGAGAGACCGCTGCAAGAGACATTACAACTACTCCCCGAAACCAAGCCGTGACGCAAGACGTCAGAGCCGCCATGAGCAAACTGTCAAGAAGTCCTACTAAACAGGAGAAATGAAATCACCGTAAAAGATAACACGTGACGCTGTCTAGTTTACTGTGTAGTTTAATGACATCCGAGAAGCATTGATACAACTCCACTACAGACTGTTTACAGAGATACGAGCATACGGAATAGGTTCCCCAACGTGTGAGTGGCTCGAAGACTATAGCAACAGAACCTAACATTCTGTCTTCGACGGCGAATGTTCATCAGAGACGAAGGTAATGTCGAGAGTGCCCGGAGTTCCCCAGGGAAGTGTGATAGGACCACTGTTATTTTCTGTATACATAAATGATCTGGCAGACAGGGCGGGCAACAATCTGCGGTTGTTTGCTGATGATACTTCAAAATGGCTGTAAGCACTATGGGACTTAACATCTGAAATCATTAGTCCCCTAGACTTAGAACTACTTAAACCTAACTAACCTAAGGACATCACACACATCCATGCCCGAGGCAGGATTCGAACCTGCGACCGTAGCAGTAGCGCGGTTCCGGACTGAAGCAGCTAGAACCGCTGGGTCACACCGGCCGGTGCTGATGATACTAAGGCATACGGTAAGGTGCCGAAGTTGAATGAGTATAAGACGGTGCAAGACGACTAACAAAATTTTTAGTTGTTGTGATGAATGGCAGCTAGTTCTAAATGTACAAAAATCCAAATTAATGCGGACGAGTAGGAAAAACAAATATGTAGTGTTCAGTAACAGCATTAGTAGCGTCCTACTTGACACAGTCACTTCGATTAAATATCTGGGCGTAATGGTGCAAAACGATATGAAATGGAACAGGTGTGTGAGAATTGTGCTAGGGAAAGCGAATGATCGACATTCGGTTTACTGGGAAAATTCTGGGAAAGTGTGACTCATCTGTAAAGGAGGCCGCATATAGGACGCTAATGCGATCTGTTCTAGAGTACTGCTCGAGTGTTTGGGATTCATATCAGTTCGGATTAAAGGCCGCGCGGGGCAGCCGCGCGGTCTTGGGCGTCTTGTCACTTTCCGCGCGGCTTCCCCTCTCGGAGGTTCGAGTCTTCCCTCGGGCATGGGTGTGTGTGTCGTCCTTAGCGTAAGTTAGTTTAAGTTAGATTAAGTAGTATGTAAGCTTAGGGACCGATGACAGCAGTTTGATCCCATAAGACCTTACCACAAATTTCCATTTCGTATTAAAGGAAGCAATCGAAGCAATTCAGAAGCGGGCTGCTAGATTTGTTACCGGCAGGTTCAAACAACACGCAAGTATTCGGAGAAGATTCAGGAACACAAACGCAAATCGCTAAAGGAAAGGTGACGTTCTTTATTATTGAGAAAATTTAGAGAATCACCATTTGAAGTTGACTGTAGAACGATTCTAATGGCGCCAAAATGCATTTCCCATAAGGACCGGGAAAATAAGAGAAATTACGGCTCATACGTAGACATACAGACAGTCGTTTTTCCCTTTCTGTATTAGCGAGCGGAACAGGAAAGGAAACAACAAGTAGTGATACAGGGTGTCCTCCGCCACGGATCGTACGGTGGCTTGTGGAGTATGTATGT